>NC_138881.1:20319463-20926963 GCF_965194805.1 Balaenoptera borealis | reverse complement strand
TATGAGGACGTAATTAAGAGCTAAGAGAGTAGGTTGAGAGGCACCAGGACTTATTTAATGAAAGTTCCAGAGAGTAAAACTAGAAAAAATCAGGAAGGGGCAATATTTAAGGAGATAATGTCTGAGAATTTTAGAGAACTGAAGAAAGACAGAGTCCCTAGATTGAAAAAGTTATTTCTAGGAAAGATGGGCTGTATTATTTGTACCAATCAACTAAAAATATGGATAACTAACAACTGAACACATGAATAGATTTTTTAAAATATGGATAACTAACAAACAACTAAACACATGAATAGATTTTTTTAAACCTTAAGAGCATTTAAAAGCTAATGAAAAAGCAAGGAAATACCAGGCCAAAAACCAAGAGAAAGCAGGAGTCTATAGAAAGAAACAGAGTTTCAAAGCCCAGAATCGCTTTTATCCCAAGGGATTTGCTAATAAGGAACACTTGTGCTTCAGTTTTAGCAGCTTAATGGGGAAATTTGGACGCAAAACAACCCAAGGTAGAGAAAGTAATAGGAGGCCTTTCCTATGTTAAGCTGGGACCCCACTGGCTTGGTGATATTTAGAGCAGGAAAAAAATTCCTTCCCTGCGAAGTTGTGACCATGAACTTACAGCTTAGGTTCACATTGCCTGAGTAGTTCTGGGAAATTAGAGCTGTGTACCTGATTTAAAGTGGTTCCAGATTGGGACTACCCCATGAAGAAAAAGCAAATGGAGAACTTTTTTTTGGAGATAAGCAGCTTCATTCTAGGCTTCAGTGAATCTTCAAAATAAAATTTCAAGTACAGTAATCAGTATAAAGTAAAACTAACCAAACACATAAGAGAACAAGTCACCATGAGTGGGAACCAGTTGAAACAACAGACTGCAGAATCAGACTTACCAAAACTTCAGAGATTAATTGAAAAAAAATGCTTACATTATTTAAAGAAATAAAATACATTATTGAAAATATCTGCAAAAAAAACAAGAAAACAAAAAACGGGCGCATGAAAAATACAAGATGAGTCTGGAGCATCTTGAAGTGCCAGAAAGTAAGGAAGTGCTCAAAAAAAAAAAAAAAAAAAAGTGATGGGAGTATGTCAGTGGAATACAGGAGAAAACCTGAATGAGCTACCAACTGTCAAAGCTGGAACAATTTGGGCAAGAGAAACAAAACAAATCATGTAATACTGAACTACAACCTAAAGTTATATTTATAAAATAAATATACATGAGTCCATACTGATATAAACAACTGAAAAAAAAGTTGATGGGGGAGAATAGACAAATCTCCTATACTGAAGAATTACAAATAATTTATGTAGATACTCCCCCTCAAGGAGGTGATGCTTAACTCCTCACCCCTTAAGTGTGGGCTGTGCTTAGTCTTGCTTCTAAAGAGTACTGTATCAAAAGGGGGGAAAGTAACTTTACAGTGGAGAAACCTAGCAAGCACTACGTCAACCAGGTGATCAAGGTCAACATTGCCAGTGAAATTGCAGAAAGATATATTTCCTACAAAGGAGAAACAGACTGACAGTGGACTTTCCAACAAAAATAGCAGAGGCCTAAAGAAAATAGGAAGTTAATTTCTGTGAGCTGAAAGAGAATAACAGCCAACCTGACAAGCTATACTCAGTGAAAGTATCCTTCAAGAATAAATATGAAATGTATTTACAATAGCCAAGACATGGAAGCAGCCTAAATGTCCATCAACAGATGAATGAATAAAGAAGATGTGGTACATATACACAGTGGAATATTACCCAGCCATAAAAAAGAATGAAATAATGCCATTTGCAGCAACATGGATGGACCTAGAGATTATCATACTAAGACAAAGAAAGACAAACATCATATGATATCACTTATATGTGGAATCTAAACTATGATACAAATGAGCTTATTTACAAAACAGAAACAGACTCACAGACATAGAAAACAAATTTATAGTTACCAAAGGGGAAGGTGGGGGAGGGATAGATTAGGAGTTTGGGATTAGCAAATACAAACTACTTTGTATAAAATAGATAAACAATAAGGTCCTACTGTATAACACAGGGAACTATAGTCAATATCTTACAATAAAATATAATGGAAAAGAATATGAAAAAGAATATGTATATGTATAACTGAATCACTTGCTATACACCAGAAACTAACACAACATTATAAATACTCTATACTTCAATAAATAGATAAAAATAAATTAAATAAAAGAAGGCAAAAAAAAATATTGACTGTACAGTACAATAATAATAATGTTTTGAAAGGCTTAAGAGACACAACTACAATGGCATATAGGCCAGGAGGGGGTATAATGGGGCATTCTACAGTCCCTGCATGGTCCTGGGAACAGGCAAAATTATCGTTTAACATTAGACTTTTACTTATTAAAGATGCATGTTTTATCTCTATTACAAGTACCACCCAGCAATTTTACTCCTGGATGTATACCCAAGAGAAATGTGTGAACTTGTACACCAAAAATGAAGCACAAGAATCTTCACAGCGTTTTCTTATAATACCCTACATTGGAATATAATCTGCAAAAAAACCTGAATCACTATGCTGCACACTTGAAACTAACACCATATTGTAAATCAACTGTACTTCAATTTTAAAAAAGAGAAGCACTCGGATGGCCTTTAAATTGAAGTCAAAGTTCAATTTCTTAAATATCAGATCCATGGAATGGGAGAGAAGCTTGGATAACACTGGAGAATAGTGGTAGAAGACGTGCTTTTTCAAGTTGAAAATCTATTCTGACTTTTAGAATTCTGAAGTTAAACCTCTCCTCACTGGGATTTCCGTCCAATGACATCTAGAGAAACATGACTTTTTTGGTCTCTAAATACAAGATCCTGAAAGTATTTTTAAATGGTTCAAAAAGCTCATTTGTTATGAACTAACATTTTAGAAACAACTTTACAGTGACCTATGTGACAATAAATCAGAAACATACTGATTAAGTTTACCCTGAATTAACAGGCAAAGAGATAGAAAAGACACAGTTTAGACATTTCCAAAGGCAATGCATTTGGCCCAATTTTTGAGTCGCTAAACAAAACAAAGGACATTGATTCTTTTTTTCGTCTATGATGCTATCACAAGCTATAAAACTAACTCCAACATTGCTTTGTGTATTTTCTTCCTTTTTTTAAAAAAATTTATTTATTTATTATTTTTGGCTGCGTTGGGTCTTTGTTGCTGTGTGCGGGCTCTCTCTAGTTGGAGCGAGCGGGGGCTACTCTTCATTGCGGTGCGCGGGCTTCTCATTATGGTGGCTTCTCTTGTTGCAGAGCAGGGGCTCTAGGGGCACGGGCTTCAGTAGTTGTGGCACGTGGGCTCAGTAGTTGTGGCTCGTGGGCTCTAGAGCGCAGGCTCAGTAGTTGTGGTGCACGGGCTTAGTTGCACCATGGCACGTGGGATCTTCCTGGACCAGGGCTCGAACCTGTATCCCCTCGTTGGCAGGCGGATTCTTAACCACTGTGCCACCAGGGAAGTCCTGCTTTGTGTATTTTCATTACAATTTTTGTCTTTATACAAATTTTGTCTTTTTCTTAATATTAAGATTATTAATTACAGAAACAAAATAAAACTAATCAAGTAATCGTGCTATTACTAAATTTTAAATGTTTTAGTTAGGTGCAGCGTTTGGCAATGAAAGACAATTTGGGAGTTGGGTATGATTATTAGAAAATTTTCCCAACTTTGCATTTTTTACAGCTTGGTATTTCTTCTATTTTACTTAAACTATAGATATATTTTCTCTTTTGGGGGGGTATAAGCTTACTTTGTCTCTTCCTAGAAATATATGTATCTAGTAAGAGCAATAAAAAGAAATTAATATGTATGTATTTAAATGTATTATAAATAAAACACTATTGTGACAAAAATCTATCCATTCATTAGCTAGGGATAGAAAGTTGAAGCTACTGAAGTAAAATTAATGGGAAAAAAGAAAAGGATCCTCACAGCGGCAATATTTGAGATAGCTCCAGATGTTGATAGAGAAAAGATATATAAATTGAAGTATATTCATGCAATGGAGCAAAACAGAACCAGGGAGTTCCAGAGAGTCTCTGTAACTGAAGTAGGTTGACAACCTTTCCCAGCACAGTCACTGGAATGAATGAATTGATTTGCTTCACTCTGTTGAGGATTAAAGGATTAAAAGTTCCAGAAGACTGAGTCACCCTCACATACTTTGGGCAACATGCTGACACTTTGGCTCTATTGCAGAAATTAGAGGAAGAATCTGGCAGATGGAGCCTTCAGGGGCCTCTGTAGCAGGAGTTCTGCCAGATCCTCAATTTATCATTCCGCCAAGATTGTACGCACCTAGGGAATTGCCCAGAAGTAATCATGATTGCCGTTGGGAGGGCTGAATGAATGTTGGGTGGTACCCCCCTCCTCACAAAACAGCCCATCCCTTTGGTCATTAATTATTCACATAACCCATCTTCCCATATATACGCTTCCAAAAATTCTGTTGTTTAAAATAACGTGATTGTTTCCCCTTACAACATAAAATGAACTCACACTTCCCAAAGAGAAACCAAGGTCTCCTCAGTTTCTGCATCCAGCTGCAAGATAAAGATCTTTGGATCAAATCTGTTCCTCTTCTAATTCCAACACAATTCTGGAACCTATGGTCTAAATAGCACAAGTTTATCCATCTTTATTTATATTGAGAGAGAAGTCAGTCAAAGATATGAGAAATTCTTTAAAATATATAAATACACATATTTGGCAAGGAAGAAAACTTGAGGATCAGCAATAGGCTTTGTTTTTGCCACTAGTTGTGAGGTGTCCCTCCCCCATCACACAATCCTAACTCCTCTTGCCTTGCAGGTGTGAGGCGTCCCAAACTTTAATTCCTGAGCATCTTTGCCCTTGTCAGTTTTGCCTGTTTAGGCATCCGGTAGTCTTTAACTTGTACCGAGGGGAGCTTCCTGAGTTCCATTCCTCCTCTGCCCTGCCCCCATAGTGTGGCAGCAACCTATTTTGCATTGATCAGAAGCAATTAATTAAGCCAACACCATAACCCCCTTGTGTTTGCCTTCACACAGCAGTGTTGGGAAGAGACGAGCAGTTTTAGTACCAGATAACCCCCAGGGCTGTCTAGATTAACGTCCTAGCTGAAACCAGTGGCTCTATCTCACCCCAAAGGGAGAGGCTGCACATGATCTCAATTTCTCACAAGCTCTCCCAGTGCTATCAGCAGTGGGCAGCTGATGTTCTCAGAACGGGAATGAAACTCCCCTGGGTAGCTGGCATCCAAGCTCAAATTCACACCCTTCCCCCAAACCCTGCTACACACACACACACACACACACACACACACACAACTGCTCTCATAGGAACCCTATAAAAATGGAGAAAACCTGCCAATAAATATATGAAAAGATTTTCAACCTCATTAATAACTAGGAGAATGCAAACTAAAACAACGTGAAGTTGTTTTTCTCTCACCAGACTGGGAAATATGACATTCTGGCAAGATTTAGAGCAAACAGTCACATTCATTACTACAGGAAGTGTAAATTAACACAACCATTTTTTTGGGGCAATTTGGCAATGTTGCTAAGACTAAAGATGTGCATATTATATGACCCAGCTCTTCCCCTCATAGGTGTCTGGCCCAGAAAAACACACTCTGGCATAGACAGGTAGGAAATGTTCACTGCAGCATTGTGTATAACAGTGAAAATCTGGAAACAACTTAAGGTCATCAGTACGAGATGGATAAGTAAAATGTGGTGTTTTCCATTTCGTAGCTAAGAATGAACTAGATCCACATATATCAGCAGGGATTTCAAAACTGGTTGAGATGGTTGAGTGGGAAAAAAAAGCAAGGAGGAGTGAAAAAGGTGAATGATATGGCAAGAGAGTGTTATTTTTTGTAAAAACAAGCACATGCATGTTTATATAATTTTTTTAAGTTCTAGAAAGATTTTCTCCAAACTCACAATAAAGAGTGGAGAGGTGGGGAGGAGAGGGACCTAGATCAGGTTACTGTCAAAGAGGAGTTTATCCGTAACATACTTATTTTCACCAGGAGAATGTGTTCATGTTTTATTCTCACAACGGAAAATTAATGATAAAAACAACACGTTACACTGGAAAGTATACTTACCTTAAAATGCTCACTCACCTGGTGTATGATAAAGACCAGTCTTTTGTGACATCCTCTTTGTAGGACTACAGACCGAGTGACCCCAGAAGTTCCAGAAGTGCTCCTCTGGAGACGCAAGGTCTAACAGGCTAACCAGCCAGGCACGGGAGCGTGTCTTTATGAGGCTTATTAAGCCAATTCTAACAAGAACTTTCTGAGGCTTTTGAAAATCCATCAAAATTACTGAGTCAGTATCGGCCCTTGAATTAGTTAACTACTGCTGCATAACAAATCATCCCCAAACTTAATGGTTCAAAACATTTGTTTCACCACAGTTTCTGTGGGTCAGGAACCAGGGTCTCTCACAGTGTTGCAATCAAGATGGTGACTGGGGCTGCAGCCTCATCTGAAGGTTCCATGGAGGAAGGATCTGCTTCCGAGCTCACTCACATGATTGTTGGCAGGATTGTGTTTCTCACGAGCTGTTGGACTAAGGGTCTCAGTTCCACTGAGGGCCTCAGTTTCTCACTGGCTGTTGGCCAGAGGCTGCCCCCGGTTCCTTGCCATGTGGACCTCTCCATAAGGTAGCTCACACATGGCAGCTGTCTTCATCAGAATGACAAGCAAGAGGCACCAGAGAGAGACAGTTTGTGACCAAGACAGAGGTCACACTCTTTTGTAACTTAATTTGAGAAGGGCTGTCCCAACCGCTTTGTCATATTCTATTCATTAGAAGCAAGTGACTAGTGCAGCGCACACTCAAGAGAGACAAGCATCATTGGGATTCAGTTCAGAAGCTGCTACACGGCCGCATGGGAACTCCGTGCTCTGTTTATGCTTTGTAAAAATGGGGCTGCTGGTGGGGAAGGAGGGAGTGCCCACGAATGGAGGAAATATTAGTATCCCAAAGAGTCCTGAAAAAGAATTCCTGGTGGTGTTAGAGGGCATATTAGCAACTCCAGTAGATGGCACACTTCCCCGTGAGCTGATACCCATTCCCCTGAGAAAAGCACCTTCTGACACAACCTGTCCTGAGAATAAAGAGATTTAAGCCAATTGAATATTGTTAATAGGGAGTTATCACATATACAATATTGATTATTAATTTTCAACAAAAATAGTACAATTCTACAACTCTAAGTGATTTCTGTGGTTTTCTTTTTAAAATTTTGTTGCAGATTTTGACACATACGGTGGCCAATTATAACGACATGTAAAGTTTTTGCATGTAAGCCAGGATCTGAGTATTACTAAGAGAGCAGTCATTTTAAACTAAGAGCACCTCAAGTGAGCATCACAACTGATAAATTCAACAACATGTGGCCATTTGTGCCTAACAAGATACTATACTCCCAGGAAAATGGCCATACCAATCATGATGCATCACTTGACTTTTAAATCTTTCTTCATGAAGATTAAAATCTCTGGTTGTTGTAAACATTAAGGGTCCTCTATCAGTGTTTTTCAGCCTATAGTGTGTGAATTATTAGTGGATCAGATGGGACATTCCCATGGGGCTGAACAATCTTCTGGGTGGCTAATCTGAAAACTCCATGAGCACGTATGGAGAGTGTTCTTCCTCTCTCTGTCTCTCTCTCTCTCATCCTGTGTTCTCCAAGGGCTTGTGCTGAGCAGCGGACAGCAGCAACATGTAGTCTCTCCTTAAAACTGCCCCGGGAAGCCAGCAATCCCCAACAGAGAGAGACACAGCCAAACATCCCCTACTCCACTGAGGCCCTATAACACTCGAAACAAGCTCCATAATCACAGCCATACAAACAGGATCTCTCAAACAAAAACATGAGCACGCAAAAATCACAGAACATCTGAGGAAATTCATTGCCATAAAAAACAGGCACCAAGCTCAACCAACACAAGAAATACCAGAGTTGCCTCTGCTATTAACGGAGGAATAGTTGTGTGTGTGTGTGTGTGTGTGTGTGTGTGTGTGTGTGTGCGTGTGTGTTTTCATTTCCATTCCACCTTGAGAAGCCTGAAACGTCTCAAGGCTGAGGTAATAGGAGGAGCCTTTTTAAAAATGTAATTAAAGGACTTCTCTGGCGGTCCAGTGGTTAAGACTCTGCGCTTCCAATACAGGGGGCACGGGTTTGATCCCTGGTCAGGGAACTAAGATCCCACATGCCGCATGGCACAGCAAAAATAAAGTAATTAAAAGCTGAGAAGGAGCCATGAACTCTTCCAGCATAATTCGGTTCAAAACGTACACCAACAGGAAGTAATCCTCCACAGAAACATCTGATTGCTTTGGAACTATTTCTCCTACAGTCCACAGCAGCACAATGAACTCTTCCACTGTCCATTTCCACCTTCAGGACCTAAAGTTTTCTTTCCCGCCCCCATCCAAAAGAGGAACTGCGTGACAACCCATGACAGAGGTACTAAAAAGATCAAGGAATATGGGGAAGGGGCGAAGATGTTGGAAATGGTTCAAGGAGGTTGCTCTCTACCAGCAGCAGGACACTGGTGCACGAGATGAGTTGAATGGATGAGGACAACCAGCCAAGTTCTCCTTTACACTCCAGATGGCTTGGATTATGAAGTAAAGAACCGATTTCACGTGTCTGCTTGGCTGAGGGTGTGGGTATACTACATCTTTCACCTCTCCGATCACTTACAAAACTTCACTTTCTCCCAAGGAGAAGACAAAGAGAGGGAAGGGTTATGCATGAGGCAGTTACTGACCGTCCTGCCCCTTCCCCAGCATAGCAGGGGGTACAGGGACTGAACTACATTTGGGGTGCTATCAGTCATCTTTGAGTTTTAAGGTGTGATATCCAGCTGGGCTTCAGATTGAAACTTTTGTGTTAAACTTTAACAAGAAAATATTTTCACCATGAACATTAGACTATCAGATCAAGGATGATAAAGAACAGGAGTCACCCAGACCAAGGCCATGATAGACCTGACATTCACTCCAGATGGCCCAAAAGAGGGCCAGGGTGAGGTCTGAAGTCCGAGTGGCAAATCTGGGGGAGAATATGCTGTTAGAAGTGTATATACTGGAACGAAAACCCAAACATATGCAGCATTATGTAAGTCTACGAAATGGAGAAAGTCTGAAGTTGTAAATGACATGTCACTTAAAACATAACCTCCACAGGGACTTCCCTGGTGGCACAGTGGTTAAGAATCTGCCTGCCAATGCAGGGGACACGGGTTCGAGCCCTGGTCCGGGAAGATCCCACATGCCACGGAGCAACTAAGCCTGTGTGCCACAACTACTGAGCCTGTGCTCTAGAGCCTGGGAGCCACAACTACTGAGTCCACGTGCCACAACTACTGAAGCCTGCAGGCCTAGAGCCCGTGCTCCGCAACAAGAGAAGCCACCACAGTGAGAAGCCCGCGCACCGCAACCAAGAGTAGCCCCCCCTCACTGCAACTAGAGGAAGCCTGCGCGCAGCAACGAAGACCCAACGCAGCCAAAAATAAATAAATAAATTAATTAATTAAAAAAAATAATAATCCACAGATGTCCAGTTTCTTAAAAAATGGAAGTTGTTCCTGGATGGGGGCAGGGGTCTTGTGACTGACACATTTGCAGTGTATTCGCTCAGGGCCCTAGGTTCCACTCACGCCATCAGCCCCTGGGACTTAGCAGCCTCTGAGGCTGGTCATGATGTAGGCTTTGACATCACTGATGTGGATGGAGTACTTGCTACCAGAAACATGATCAGCTGGTGAGAAGTACCTCTTAAGGTACCAGATCAAAAGACTGATCTGTGATTAGAGATGCTGATGAAATGGAACACGGGCAGAAGCTGCAAGAACGGAGCATCAGGGAAATGACTCCCACGTTAGGGCTGTCCATGGACCCTAGGTCACCAAATCGTTTGTTTGTCTGCTTGTTTGTGTTTGAGAGCTGCCTCACAGCCCTAGAGAGAACAGCAGAATGGAAAACGGCCTCAATTCATAGGCCCAATCTATTAGTGAGAAGGGGGAAAGGCACTACTTACTTCTTCAGACTGGAACACCTCTTTACAGCAGGCGTCTCCTGGGAAAGACAGCAAGGCTAGAAGGGCCAGGGGCACCAGGAGCAGAGGTTCTCAACCGTAGCAGCACGTGGAGTCACCTGGGAGCTTTTTAAAAATCCTGATGCCTTGGCGCCTCCCCCAGAGGTACACCGTTCAATTGGCCTGGCCTGAGTCCTGTGCAGGGGAACTCGTTAAACGATCCCAGGTGAGTCTAATATGCAACTAGGGTTGAGAACCTCTGACCCGAATTAAGGGCTTGTAATCCTAAATTATAGTCAAGATTTATTAAGCCATCTTAGATTTCATTAAACTTCAGAATTCTCATTGTTGGTGAAGCTAATCTGAGGAAGAGAAAAAGGTTACCGTACATGTTCACCAAAAGCAAGATTAAACAATAAAGCTCAGGCTAAAGATTCTAGTGTAGCTCTTGGGGAGAGAAATGATTCAAAAATACGAAATTGTGGTAATTCCCTGGTGGTCCAGTGGTCAGGCCTCCGTGCTTTCACTGCCGAGGGCCTGGGTTCAATCCCTGGTTGGGGAACTAAGATCCCGCAAGCCACGCGGTGTGGCCAAAAAAAAAAAAAAAAGAAACTGATATATAAAATAGATCACTAATAAGAACCTACTGTATAGCACAGGGAACTCTACTCAGTACTCTGTAATGGCCTATGTGGGAAAAGAATCTAAACAAGAGTGGATATATGTATATGTGTAACTGATTCACTTTGCTGTACACCTAAAATAACACAATATTGTAAATCAATTATACCCCAATAAAGATTAAAAGCAAAAGAAATTGTACCCAAGATAAGCAAGATCCCAGTGGTTTGGATAAAGCAGAGTCTGAAACACGAGTAGGGCTCCCTCCCAAGAGTTCAGTTGGGAGACTACACCCACTAATTTGCTTTAGTTGAAAAGATGAGTAAGAAGAGGGATGGCAGTGAGTTTTGGACCATCCATACCATGGCATTTTGGAAATGGAGACAAATGGAAATGAAATTGAAAGTGCTATCTCTAAACGTTGGGAGATTCTATCACTATATGGCTTGGGTTTGTTTCAAGTTGTTAAGGAGGATGGCCATCCAACAACAGCCTGCAAACGTAAACATAATCTACTTGGTGAGTGTCTCCTCGTTTTCACATTACACTGTGGAGTGTGCCACTCCCTGACTCTAAGGTTTGTGAGAAGGAATCATGATGTATTCAATCAGGGTCAGCCTGGCATGGTCTCCAGGAAGCCAAAAAACTAATTAAACTACCACCACCCAGAGAAGGATGGAGACTGAACTGGGAGAGAAGTAGTCTCTGGGTGCCACTATTAAATACCAGGATTCTCTTCACAGAGACTTTGAAATACTTCCTCGGGAAAACTGTCACAGGAACAACAATTTTATTTTATTTCTTTTTTTCTTTCTTTTTCTTTGGCCTCGCCGCACAGCTTGCGGGATCTTAGTTCCCCAACCAGGCATCGAACCCGTGCCCTCGGCAGTGAAAGCACAGAGTCCTAACCACTGGACCGCCGGGGAATTGCCTTAGAGTATGAGTATTCACAATCTTACCTCTCTATGTGCAGTTTCTAATGGAGAAAGATTCTTCTGCATGTTGCAGCTCTTGGGTTTTCATTTGTTGTGGAGAATCCACAGGTAATGCATAAGGAGATTTTTTGTTTTTAAGTAGAGAACATAGAGATTCCAAGTTGGAAGAAGAAGAGCAAAGAGGGGGGACAAAAAAGAAGTTGTATGGACCAGATATTGGAGGGGATTTGAGACAGTTGGAAGGTGATGTTCAGAGCTCTCTTACCAGCAGTCTATAAAGTGTATTGGGGAAGAAGCAGTGGGGAAAAGGCATATTTAAGATGTTAGGTAGGGACTTCCCTGGTGGTGCAGTGGTTAAGAATCTGCCTGCCAATGCAGGGGACATGGGTTCAAGCCCTGGTCCAGGATGATCCCACATGCTGTGGAGCAACTAAGCCAGTGCGCCACAACTACTGAGCCTGTGCTCTAGAAGCCGCGAGCCACAACTACTGAGCCCATGTGCCACAATTACTGAAGCCTGTGCGCCTAGAGCTCAGGCTCCGCAAAAAGAGAAGCCACCGCAATGAGAAGCCCACGCACTGCAACGAAGAGTAGCCCCCGCTCGCTGCAACTAGAGAAAGCCCGCAAGCATCAACGAAGACCCAACACAGCCAAAAACAAAAAAATAAATAAATTTTTTTTAAAAAAAGATGTTAGGTAGGCATTAAAAATGCATTTCCTCTTTGGTTTTTCTCAAAAGACCAAGTAAAGCTGTAAATTACTCATCATGAATGTTGGCTGCTGACCTAGATTTCTTTGGATGGATGCCTTACAATAAATGGATCACATAAGGCCCTGACTTAAACTAAAATTGTTAACAGTAGATGCAGCATACACAAGATAACTTTAAATTACTGATTAATATCTGGAGAAAGATGAGAGGCTATCGCATTCATAAAACAAGAACTGGCTGTTAACAAACAAACCAATTAAAGACTGGAAAAAACTCTCTAGCTGAAGAACAAGTTTGCCTGAGTGATTTTCTTAGAACACAGTGCAAATGGGGAACAAAAGAGATTAAAATGTTAAAGAAAAGTTAAAAGAACAAGGACAGATCCAGAAGTATCAGCTTTGATCAAATGAAAGTTCCAGCATAGCTGAAGACAATAGAGGGGAGACTATAATAAAATAAATGAGATGAAAATTCCCCAGAGGTGAAAAAAAGACACAGTTTTCATATTTAAAGAGCCAGTCAAATGCTAAGTACAATAAATTTTTTAATATTTATCTGGACTAATTGCAGTGAAATCTCAGAACACCAAGAACAAAGAAAAAAATTCTTCAAATTCCCAAAGAGGAAAAATATATTGCCTTGAAAGCAACTAGAATAATATTATTCTCAGAATTCTCATCACTGCCTCTAACTGCTATATGAAAGGAAATAATACAGCTCCAACTATCAAAATTGAGAACAGAATGAAGACATATTCAGACATGCAAGGACTCAAAGTTTACCTTCCCAAACACTTTTCAGGAATTTAGAACATGTGACTGTGTAATTTTTAAGCCTAGAAAGAGAAAGACACAATATTAAAGAAAGAGTACATATAACCAGGAAAATAGTAAGTAGAAATAATTCGAGGATAGCAGCTGTACAAATAGACCTGGAAAGAAACCAAGCCAGTTGAAACAGGGAAAGGAGGCTTCCAGAGAAAAACTTTTGGGAATAGAATCCAAACAACCTAATGCTGAATCAAAATAAAGAGCTCAAAAATGGCACTGCAATGGTGAAACGACTGGTGATGAACATCATATGTATGTAAATTCAGAACTAACACGAAACAAGTGGAAATTGTAAGTATACAATACAATGCAAATTTCAAACACCTTGATGAAGTAAAGTAACCAACAAAAAAATGATAGGTAGGTTTTCTATTTCTGGCAATAGTGGACTAACTTGTTGCATACCAACTCTCTCACCAAGCACAACCGGAAAAACTAGGTAAGATATTTTAAAAAATCTGTTTGAAGGTATCAGAGCGAATGCAGTGAGGTCTTGAGAGCAAGATAAAAGATGAGAAACACACAAAGATGAGACCAGCATTCATTGCTGGCTGCTTTTCCCTTCAAGGCATTTACTGATTTTAAAAACAGCAGCTGAAAAGCTGAGAAGCTTAGCAGAAGCAATGACTCATGGTCTGAGGAGCTGAGCAGTGCTTCCAATAGTCCCAAAGGGATGGGGGGAAATTAAGAGTTTAGGGTCCACCAAGGAAAAGGGACCCTGATAAATACTCTGTGTTTTTAGCTGAAGTCTCTGAAGGGCCATATCTTAGGAATAAGGATGAATCAGAAATGAATAAACACTCAAAAAGACTTACTCTCCGCTTCAAATCAGTTTAATCCCTGATTATATTAAGGAGAACTGCCTCTTTTTCAGCTGCCAGCCTAAAGCTAAATTAAAACAATTCTATAAGAAAATAACACTTTACAGAGAATCAAATTATCTCTATAATTTTTCATATATATGTCAAACATTCCATCAAAAATTATTAGGAGGATTCTGGCCAAGATGGAGTAAGAAGATTGAATTTACCCTCCCATCTGAAACAATCAAAAGATGAAAAAATATATGAAACACTGGGTTACAAGACACTGGACATTAGGCAACAAATGACAGTGATGGGGAGAGCTGGAAAACAAACAAGGTGAGCCCTAGGAGCACCCCACGTTACTGCCTTTGGTGCCCAAGCCATGGAGCAGGGAAGGGGAACTCAGAGATAGCCCAGTGACCTCCCCGAGTTGAAGAGACAGGGCTGAAAATCTGGGGAGATCAAAATGGCTAGAATCTTCAGGAATGAATTCCAGAGAGGAGAGAACTGCAAAAGGAGAGAGAACTCCAGCTCTCTGCACAGGGCCTCACTTGAGTATTCAGCAGAGTGCTAATCAGCACAGGCACGTCAGGAAACTGCCCAAGGCCAGGGAAAGAATCAAATGAAGAGATTAGAGGGAACAGTACTCAGAGTTAACACAGGGCCAAGAATACTGCCTGTTCCCACTAACCGGACTGGACAACCTCAGAATTCACAGGGAATTTGGCAGCGTACTCTGAGGAATCTGAGGTCAGTTGAGGGGATAATTAACCCTAGACTAAACACTGTTCTGATCCTGTCTAACAAATCTTAAAAACAAGACCTGAAAGGATCAAATTGTTTCCAAGGAACTGTGTCACAGAATAAAGCTCAGCAAGGTAAAATGCACAATGCCTGGTGTCCAATTAAAAAAATTACTAGGCATGCAAAGAAGCAGGAAAATACAACCCAAAAGGAGGAGGGGGGGAAATCAATCAATGAAACCAACCCCAAAATGACACAGGTGATAGAATTCATAGACAAGAACACTAAAAAGGGTTATAACAGTATTTCATGCCCTCAGAAGTTAAGACATGGAAGACATGTTTTTTAAAAAAAAGACTCAATCGAGATTCAAGAGATGAAAATTACAATGTCTGAGATGAAATTACACTGGATAGGATTAATAGCAGATCAGTAATAGCCAAAAATTTTCCAAATATAATTAAAACCATATACTCACAGATCCAAGAAGCTCAGTGAATCCCAAGCACAAGAAACATGAAGAAAACTATACCAAGGCACATCATAATCATATTGCTCAAAATCAGTGATAAAGAGAAAATCTTAAAAGCAGCCAGACAATTTAAAAAAAAAAACCATGTATTATAACAGATGAACATCATATTTCTCTTTGGAACAATGAAAGCAGTGAAGAAACATCTTTAGAGTATTAAAAGAAAAAAAGTCAACCTAGAATTCTATACCAAGTGAAAATGTCTTTCAAAAAATGAAGGGAATGGAATATTACTCAGCCATAAAAAGGAACGAAATTGGGTCATTTGTAGAGACGTGGATGGACCTAGAGTCTGTCATATAGAGTGAAGTAAGTCAGAAAGAGAAAAACAAATATCGTATATTAATGCATATATGTGGAATCTAGAAAAATGGTACAGATGAACCTATTTCCAGGGCAGGAATAGAGACGCAGACATAGAGAAAGGATGTGTGGACACGGGGGCAGGGGTGGTGGGGCAGGAAGAGGAGGGTGGGATGAATTGGGAGATTAGGTTTGACATAAATACACTACCATGTGTAAAATAGATAGCTAGGGGGAACCTGCTGTATAGCACAGGGAACTCAGCTCCGTGCTCTGTGATGACCTAGATGGGCGGGATGGGTGTGGGATGGGAGGGAGGTCCAAGAGGGAGGGGGCATAATGTATACTTATAGCTGATTCACTTCGTTGTAGAGCAGAAACTAACACAACATTGTAAAGAAATTATACTCCAATAAAAAAAATTTTTTAATAAAATATTTTTGTTTTAATGAAGGGAAATAAAGACTTCTTCAGACTTACAAAAGCTGAAAGAAGTCATCACACAATGCGGAAAGGATAGTCTTTTCAACAAATGGTACTGGGAAAACTGAATATCCACATGCAAAAGAATGAAATTGGACCTGTATCTTACACCATACACAAAAAGTAACTTGAAATGTATTAAAGATTTAAATGTAAGGCCTGAAACCATAAAACTCTGAGAAGAAAACATAGGGGAAAATCCGTTTGTCATTGGTCTTGGCAATGATTTTTTGGATACAACACCACAAGCACAGGCAAAAAGAACAAAAATAAACAAGTGAGACTACATCAAACTAAAAAGCTTCTGTACAGTAAAGAATACCATCAACAAAATGTTGCTACCTATGGAAGAGGAGAAAATATTTCCAAACCATATACCTGATAAGGGTTAATATCCAGTATATATAAGGAACCCATACAACTCAATAGCAAAATAACCAATAACCCAATTTAAAAATAGACAAAAATCTGAATAGACATTTTTCCAAAGAAGACATACAAATGAACAATGGGTTCATAAAAAGGTGCTCAACATCACAAATCATCAGGGAAGTGCAAACCAAAACCACAATGAAATATCACCCCACACGTTAGGATGGCTATCACCAAAAAGACAAAATATAACAAGTGTTGGCAAGGATGTAGAGAAAAGGGAACCTTTGTACATTCGTGCCGGGAATGTAAATTGGTGCAGCCATTATGGAAAACAGTATAGAGGTTTCTCAAAAAATTAAAGATAGAACTATCATACGACCCAGCAATCCCACTTCTGTGTATATATCTAGAGGAAACAAAATAAGTATCTCAAAGAGATATCTGCACTCCCATGTTCATTGCAGCATTATTCACAAGAGCCAAGATATGGAAACAATTTAAGTGTCCGTAATGGATGAATGGATAAAGAAAATGTGATATGTGCATATATAATGGAATATTATTCAGACTTTAAAATGAAGGAAATCCTGCCATTTGCAACAACATGGGTGAACCTGGAGGACATTATGCTAAGTGAAATAAGCCAGACACACAAAAATAAATACTGCATGATCTCACTTATATGTAGAATCTAAAAAAGTCAAACTCATGAAAGCAGAAAGTAGAATGGTGGTTACCAAGAGATAAGGGTAGGGGAAATAGAGAGATGTTAGTCAAAGCGTACAAAGTTTCAGTTATGCAGGATGAATGAGCTCTGGAGATCTAATGTACAGCATGGTGACTAAAAATAGAGCTACCATATAATCCAGCAATCCCACTCCTGGGCATATATCTGGAAAAGATGAAAACTATAATTCAAAAAGATACATGCATCCCTATGTTCATAGCAGCACTATTTACTATAGCCAGGATGTGGAAGTAACTTAAATGTCCATCGACAGTGGAATGGATAAAGATGTGGTACATATATACAATGGAATATTACTCAGCCATAAAAAAAGGAATGCCATTTGCAGCAACATGGATAAACCTAGAGATTATCATACTAAGTGAAGTAAGTCAGACAGAGAAAGACAAATATCATATGATATCACTTATATGTGGAATCTAAAATATGATACAAATGAACTTATTTACAAAACAGAAACAGGCTCACAGACATAGAAAACAAACTTATGGTTACCAAAGGGGAGAGGGGGAGAGGGATAAATAAGGAGTTTGGGATTAGCAGATACAAAATACTATATATAAAATAGCTAAACAACAAGGTCCTACTGTATAGCACAGGGAACCATATTCAATATCTTGTAATAAGCTATAATGGAAAAGAATCTGAAAAAGAAGATATATATATATATATATATATATATATATATATATATATATATATATATATATACATATAACTGAATCACTTTACTGTACACCAGAAACTAACACAATATGGTAAATCAACTATACTTCAATTTTTAAAAATTAGAAGTAAAAAACAATTTTAATGGGCAAAATGCATTAACAGACACTGAAACAAAGAGGATATACGGATGGTAAATGACCATATTAAAAGATGGCCAAAGTTACTAGTCATTAGGGAAATACACATTAAAACCTCAATGAGATAGCATTACACACCTAATAGAATGGCTAAAAAAATAAAAACGAAAAGTTACAATACCAAGGGCTGACAAGCATGCAGAGCAACTGGAAGTCTCCTACGTCGCTGATGGTACAGCTACTCCAGGAAAGGTTTTGACAGTTTCTTATAAACAGACATACACTTACCACATTACCCAGGAATCTCACTCCTAGGTAATTTACCTTACATAAATGAAAACTTATGTTCACAAAAACATCAATGTCTACAGCAACTCAAATCATAATTGCAACCCAAATGGCCTTTAATGGGTGAATGAATAAACAATTGTGGTACAGCCTTACAATGGAATACTACTGAGCAATAAGGAGGAACAAACTATTACATGGATGAGTTCCAAAGGCACTACACTGAGTGAAAGAAGCCACTTTCAAAGGTTATATATTGCATGCTTCCATTTATATGAAATTCTGGAAAAGGGAAAACTATAGTGATAGAGAAGATTATTGGCTGCCAGGGATTAGGGGTGGCATGAGGGTAGGATTACAAAGGGGCAGGCTGAGAGAGATTTTTAGGATGATGGAATCTTTCTGCATCCAGTTTGTGGCAGGGGTTACACAAATATATACATTTGTTAAAACTCATGGAACTGTACACCAAAATAAAAAAGAATCATTCTTATTATATGTTAATTTCTAAAAAGCTCTTAGACTTTTACACCAAAAAGTCAATTGTACTGTGTTATTTTAAAATAAAGTAAAATAAAATTTTAAAAAAGAGAAAAAATCTAATATCAATACATAACCACTAAAATGGCTACAATTTCTAAGAGAATGACCACAACAAGCATTGGTGAGGATGTGGAACAACCAGAACTCTCAACACTGCTAGTGGAATTGTAAAATGGTCCAACTACATTGGGAAAAAAGTTTGGCTGTGTCTAAAATGTTAAACATAGACCATACAAAGCAATCACTCCATTTACCCAAAAGAAATGAAAACATATGTCTGCACAAATACATAAATGTTCATGGCAGTTTTATTTGTAATAGCCTAAAACTGTAAACAATCCAAATGTCCACCAACAGGTGAGTGTATAAAAAGATAGTGGTATATCCATACAATGGAATAACACTCAGCAATTAAAAGGAATGAACTATTGGTATATGCTGCAATATGGATGAAACTCAAAACAATCATGCTGAGTGAAAGAAACAAGACCAAAAAAGAAAAAAGAAAAGAAAAAGAAAAAGAAAGACAGAGAAAAGAAATGAAAAGAAAAAGAATAGTAGGGTTAAGAGCAGATTACATGCAGCCAATGATAGAATTACTGGTATGTCAAAAGAAACTATCCAGAATGAAGCATGGAGAGACTTAAAGGATGGAAAATATATTTTAAAAAGAATGAGACACAGGGGATACAATATAGAGACCTAAAATATATCTCATTGGACTCCCAGAAAGAGAGGAGAGAGAGAATGGAGAAGAAGCAACATTTGAAGAGATCACAAAAGTCATTAATCTCTGGTTTCAAGAAGCCCAACAAATCCTAAGCAGTATAAATGAAAAGAAATTCACACCTAGACATATCACAGCAGAATTACAGGGGTGGGGAAAGCACACAGAAGGGAAAAAAACTGATTACCTTCCAAGGAGCAATAGTTAGGTCAATAGCTGACTTCTCAATGGGAACAATGGAATCCAGAAAACAATATAATGAAAATAACTGCCAAGCTAGTATTCTATATCTAGGGTTTAAAACAGGCAGAGAATTAAAATATATGACAAGAGTAGCATTTAAGTTGGGGAGACTAATCTATAGTCCTTACATTTTCTCAGAGAATATAAAAGTACCAATTAACATTTGACTTTGATAATTTAAGAAACCATATTGTAACGTCCAGGGTAACCATTATTAAAACAGTAAAAGAAATTTCTTTTATTGGCAGACCAACAGAAGGGGAAAAGTGGAGTAGTAAAAAACAACAAATCCAAATTAAAGCAATTAAATAGATGAAAGGTAAATATGCATCTAAATTTACTCAATAATCACTAAAAGTGGGAAAACCAGATCTTATGTGCCTAAGAATGTGATGCAATGTGAAGCACACAGCACCACCTATTAAGTATTCTTGCCAAAAAAAACTGAATATGAATCTAATCAAGGCTTCAGATCTAACTACCCATTTACAAGAAATAAGAGCAACAGAAGAACAAGTTAAATGACATCAAGAGGAAGCAACCAGCCAAATGTAGTCTGTGAGACATTCCATATAACAAACGACCTGATTTCTCTGAAAAATTAATTCCATAAAATCGGGTGGGTGAGTGAGTGAAGAACTCTTTTTTTTTTTTTTTTTTAATGGTTGTACACAACATTTATTGTTTTTGCATTTGCTGCCAGGAATGTTTGCCATGAGTTCAGGGCCAAGCTGTAGATAGTAATCTGTGACTCTCGAAGCATGAAGGTATCCACTCTTCCTGAGTCCATACCTGGACTCAGTCTCCACTTGGCTTGTTTGGATTGGTTTAAGCTGTAAGCTAATTCAAACCTTTCTACACAAGCTGTGTATACATTCGAAACACAGATCATCTATGACCCTGGTGGTGAAATCTGACAAGAACAACATAAAGTGGTTTATAGCACTTATTGATTTTAACTTGGCTAATGTCCCAAAGTAGTTAGGAGATAAGGCAGTACTCAGCAAACTTCTGTTATTTGAATAAAAGAGTCAATTAGGGAAATTTGGATATGGATTGGATAATATATGATAAGCAATTATTGTAAATGTTTCTACATCTGATGATGGTGTAGTAGTTATATTTTTTTTAATGCCATCTGTTTGAGAAGCATACTTGGGTATTTATCAGTGAAACTACATGATATCTAGGATTTGCTTTAAAACAATACAGCATAAAATGGGATGGGAGGGATAGATGAAAGGAGACTGGCAAAATATTGATAATTATTGAATCTGGATAATGGGGGGCTATTATCCTATTCTGACTGCTTTCGTTTATGCTTGAAATTTTTTATAATAAAAATGTAGAAAATATACAGCAGGTTAGACAAATATCAAGTATATATCACTGATTACATTAAAACAATTACAGTTAACAAGACTAAAATTGTATTGAATTTTTAAAAATTTGCTTATATACTGCTTACAAGAGATTCATTTTAAAGCATGAGGACATCGTAAGTTTATAAGTAAAAATATTTTTTAAAAAGGAAAATGTTAGGAATGATACATTTGTAAGCACATAATAAGCCCCCAAACTTTATAGTATATGGGCATTGCAAAGAACCAAGAAAGCCAAGACACACTTGAAGAAGAACAAAATGGGTAGACTTGCCCTAAGAAATATAAGAATTATTCTTAAACTATATAAGTCATGGGACTGGTAGCCAGAATACATAAAGAACTCTTTCAACTCAATAACAAAAAGACAGATAACCCAATTTAAAATGGGCAAAGGATTTAATAGACATTTCTCCAAAGAAGATATACAAATGGCCAGCAAGCATATGAAAAAATGTTCAACATCCTTAGTCATTAGGGAAACGCAAATCAAAACCACAATGAGATAAAATTTCACATCCATGAGGATGACTATAATCAAAAAGACAGTCAATAACAAGTGTTGGCAAGAATATAGAGAAATTGGCACCCTCATATGCTACTGATGGGAATGTGAACTCATGCAGCTGCTTTGGAAAATAGTCTGGCAGTTGCTCACAATGTTAAACATAGAATTATCATATGACCCAGCAATTCCACTCCTAAGTATATATACCCAAGAGAAATGAAAATACACGTACATGCAAAAACTTGTACACAAATGCTTATAACAGCATTATTCATAGTAGCCAAAATGTAGTAAGTCAGAAAGAGAAAGACAAATACCATATGATATCACTTATATGTGGAATCTAAACTATAACATAAATGAACAAAACAGACTCACAGACATAGAGAACAGACTTGTGGTTGCCAAGGGGGAGGGAGGGTGGGGGGGGATGGACTGCAAGTTTGGGATTAACAGATGCAAACTGTTATATATAGAATGGATAAACAACAAGGTCCTACTGTATAGCACAGGGAACTATATTCAATATCCTGTGATAAAATATAATGGAAAAGAATATGAAAAAGAATGTATATATATGCATAACTGAATCACTTTGCTGTACAGCAGAAGTTAACACATTGTAAATCAACTATACTTCAATGAAATTAAAAAAATAATAGCCCAAAAGTGGAACAACTCAAATGTCCATTAACTGATTAATGGATAAACAGAATGTTGTATATCCATACAATGGAATATTATTCTGTCATAAAAAAGAATGAACTACTGATACATGCCACAATACAGATGACCCTTGAAAACATTATGCTAAATGAAAGAAGCCAGCCAAAAAGAGCCCATGTTATATGATTCCATTTATCTGAAATGACCAGAATAGCAAATCTATAGACACTGAAAATAGACCAGTGGTTGCCAGAGGCTGGGAGGAGAGGGGGACCAGAGAATAACTGCTAGTGGGTACAAGACTCCTTTTGGGGTGATGAAATATTCTAAACTTAGATCATGGTGATGGTTGCACAACTCTTTGATTATACTAAAAGCACAGAATTGTATATTTTAAATGGGTGGATTTTATAGTATGTGAACTATATCTTAATAAAGATGTTTTTTAAAACTATAGTAATTCAAACAGTGTGGTATAGTTGCAGAAAAAGACAAATGACAAATGGAACAAAACAGAGAACCTAGAAACAGACCCACATATGTAGGAATATTTTCCATATTACAGAGCTGGCTCTGAAAACCAGTGGAGACAGTATTGGTTTTCAGTAGAGTTGAACTTCTATCAATTCGAAATTGAAAAAACTTAAATTGGATGCCTAACTCATACATATCCTAAAACTGATTCTGTGGATTAAAGACTTAGTTGTGATGAGTCAAACTTTAAAGCTTTTCAAAGTAACGTCAGAGAGTATCTTCATTACTGTAGGAAAGGGAAGGCTTTCCTAAGACACATGAAGCACTAAACAAAATGAAAATATTTCAATTTTAGTTCTTTAAGATGAAGACCTATGTTCATTAAACAAAACAATAGAAAGAGTAAAATGGCAAGCCACAGAGCAAGAGAAGATATTTGCAGGGATTGCTAAATGACACATAACTGACAAAGGACTAATATCAAGAATATATAAAGAAAGTGTATGGATCAACAAGGAAAAGGCAAACAATCCAACAGAAAAATGGGCAAAAAAAAATCTATACAGGCTTCCACAGAAGAGGTAACATGAATGATCAATAAGCATGTGAAAAGATGCTCAATATTATTCATATTTAGGGATATGTTAAAGCCTCAATGTAATTTTTTTACACACACAAAGTTGGCAAGACTTAAAAGTCTGAAAATGTGCTTTGGTGAGAAAGTGTAGCAACGGGACTTCTCATACACATAGTCACCAAAACTTAATATTTTCATATTTTACTGGTGAGAGTGTAAATGGGTTCATTTTGAAACAAAGGTTGGCATTGCATGTTAAATTTGAATAATGTGAGAAAAAATATTCAGAAATAATGGCAATGTCTGTGACAATAAATGCTCTCATTCTTGCTAGCTTAACAAGATTTATAACATACTGAGAAAGGATATGGGGAACTCTTATCCAGCACTATGTGCTAAGCATTTAATTAAGATCTTTTCACATGCTTCTTTATTTAAAGTTGAGGCAAGAGGGGTACCCAGACTGCTGTTATTCTATGGCAGGAAACTTCTGACTGAAGTTCCTTCTACTAGATAAAAATAACTCAGCAGCACTGTTAGTCCATGAGGACAAGCTACACATTTACAAACATTACCACTCTCTAGCTTCTTTCTTCAAGAGACATAGGTTTCAAACATTTAAATTTTTCAGTACAATAATAATCACATGGTGGGATGTGGAATTAAAGAGATTCTTTCTTCTAGGTGCCATTTTATGACCATAAGACAAATCCAGAAGATCTTATATGTGAATGATACGAATACTCAAAGAAGCAAAATGCCGGTCAGAGAAGTAATAATTACACACATAATGTATGGAAATTTCCTTCAGCTAAAGAAAGACTTGACCCATCAGCAAGAAAAGGCTCAACAAATAACTTCCAGACATGATTAAAACACCACACACACACACACACACACACACACACACACACTCTATATATATATATTGTAATGAAATTTCTGAATTCCACAGATTTTTTTAAAAACCATATAAACTTTAGGAAACAAAGGAAGAGGCAACATACACAAAAGAGAACCAGTGAAACAACATCTACCAACTGTGAAAAGTTTATACCTCCCAACTAAGATAGCATTTGTCTTAGTTGGGAAGGCAAAAGTAGATATTTTGGGGTAGTCAAGGCCTCAGAAAGAATATAATACACCCACATACCAGACATGAGGGAACAAACATTTGGTATGTGCCAATCAAACGACAATTTATTCAGCACAGAGATGTCAAATGGGGAAAGATAAGATGAATAAGAAACAACAGTAGCAATGAATCCTGCAATGTACGCTTACATATAAACAGATTATGATAGCATGACTGAGGATTTGTAATATAAGCGATAAGAAAGGATTGTTGAAATAGGAAACGCGTATCAGACAAAACAGAATTCAAGATCAAACGTTAAAGAGGACAAAAATCGATGCTCTGTACAGTCATGAAGAAATGTCATATATCTATGTAACAAAAATGTACAGATGCCAAATACGTAATGCAAAACTTGAAATACAAGGAAACTGAATAAAACACCAATATGATGGGAGATTTTAATATTTTTTCAAAAATTTAAAAAGGATATAAATAAGCAGGTCACCGAAAGAAAAGTCCAAAGAAGACATACAGATGGCCAAGAAGCACATAAAAAGCTGCTCAATATCACTAATTATTAGAGAAACGCAAATCAAAACTACAATGAGGTATCACCTCACACTGGTTAGAATGGGGATCATCAGAAAATCTACAAACAACTAATGCTGGAGAGCATGTGGAGAAAAGGGAACCCTCTTGCACTGTTGGTAGGAATGTAAATTGATACAGCCACTATGGAGAACAGTATGGAGGTTCCTTAAAAAACTAAAAATAGAATCACCACATGACCCAGCAATCCCACTACTGGGCATATACCCAGAGAAAACCATAATTCAAAAATACACATGCACCCCAATGTTCATTGCAGCACTATTTACAATAGCCAGGTCATGGAAGCAACCTAAATGCCCACTGAGAGACGAATGGATAAAGAAGATGTGGTGTATATATACAATGGAATATTACTCAGCCATAAAAAGGAATGAAACTGGATCATTTGTAGAGACGTGGATGGACCTAGTGACTGTCATACAGAGTGAAGTAAGTCAGAAAGAGAAAAACAAATATCGTATATTAATGCATATATGTGGAATCTAGAAAAATGGTACAGATGAACTGGTTTGCAAGGCAGAAACGGAGATACAGATGTAGAGAACAAACGCATGGACACCAAGGGGGGAAAGCGGCAGGGGGGATGGTGGGATGAATTGGGAGATTGGGATTGACATGTATACACTAATATGTATAAAATAGATAACTAATAAGAACCTGCTGTATAAAAAACAAATGAATAAAATAAAATTCAAAAAAAGTAAATAAAAAAATAAAAACCAGGTAGTCAAAAAGTAGCAAGAATATAGATTTGAAAATATAACCTATAAGCTCAATTTTATCTATAAATTTATATCAGTAATGGAAAAATATACATTATACTAATATGCCTGTATTCTATTCCCCCCCCCAAAAATCTTATTATGCCTTGTCCAAAAAGAAAACTATAAAATTCCAAAAAATGTAGAGGATATACAGGCCATACTATGAACCCAAACCAATAAAACTAGAGATCAACACTAAAGAGATTAATAAAAAAAACTTTTACTACTCGGAAGTTAAACACTATTGTAAAGAAGAAATAAAAAGTGATATGTAGAACTATCTCGAAAGCTATGAAAAAGAAAAATTCATATGTAACAGACATAGCTAAGATTGTACACCAGAAGAAATGCACAGCTTTCAAGGAGTTCGTTTGAAAAGAAATGACAATAAATGAAGTATAAAACATAAGACATTTTAACTAGATAACAAAATAAACAAGAAAATAGGAAAAAGTTAATAACAATGCAAGAGGAAATTGATTAAATAGAAAACCAAAAAATATAAAGAATAAATAAAATTAAGAGCTGTTTCTTTGATATTATCTATGAAACAGCCAAACCTATGGAAGCCTGTTTAAAGAAAAATGAGAGAAAGAATATACAACATTCAGGATGAGAAAGGAGATATCACCAGAAATGCAAGAGAATAAAATAATTATAAGAGAATATTTTGTGCATCTTTATGGCAATAAATAGAAGATCTAGAAAAGTGGTTCTCAACTTTGGCCACACATTGTCATCACTTGAGCAACTTGGAAAATTACTGATGCCTAAGTCCCTCCCAGAGATTCTAATTTAGTTGGTCTGGGGTGTGGCCTGGGCACTGGGCAGGTCAAAGGCTGCCTCACGTGATTCTGATGTTCGATCAAAATTGAGAACCACTGAATTCTTAGAGGGCTTGGACCATATGGTCCATGAACCAGCATCACCATCTCCAGGGAGCTTGCAAGAAATGCAGAATCTTGGACCCCACATCAAGCCCACGGAATCAGAATTAGCATTTTCACAACCTCCCCTAGGTGATGTGAATGCACATTAATGTTTGAGAAGTACTGATCTAGAAGAAATGGATGATTTCCAAGGGAAATATAGATACGAAAATTTATTTAAGAAGGAAAGCTGGTGGACCAATTAATGTAGAAGAGGTCGTTAAAGTAAAAACTTACCATTTACAAAGAGGCATCAGACCCGAATGCTTTCACAACTGAGTTCTATCTAATCCTCAAAAGTCAGATAATGCCTCTGGTTTTTAAACCATTCCAGATTATGGAAAAGTTTCCAAGTTTATCTTATGGATTTAGCTTTACATTAATAGTCAAACCTGATGACAATAGTACAAAACAAGAAAACACCAGAATTATGAACATAGATACAAAACTTCTAAATAAAATACTAGCCTATTTAAGCAACAATATATTTAAAGAACTGGGATTTCCCTGGTGGTCCAGTGGATAAGACTCCATGCTCCCAGTGCAGGGGGCCCAGGTTCGATCCCTGGTCAGAGAACTAGATCCCACATGCCGCAACCAAGACCTGGCGCAGTCAAATAAATTAATTAATTAATTTAAAAATATATATATATATTTAAAGAACAATAAAAATTACCTAAGTAGCATGATTTTATCCTGGAAATGCAAATATGGTTTAACTTTAGAAAACCCATCCATGTAATTCAGTATACTTCATTACACCAACAAAGAGAAAGTCAAGTAATTATATCAATAGGTCGCTAAAAGACATTTGATAACATTAATTAGTCATTCCTAATAAAATCTCTAAATAAAATAATAGTGGAAGGAAACTAACCTTGGTAAACACTACTTTTCCAAAACCAACATTATACTAAGTGGTTAAGTGCTGAAGTATTGCCATTAAAAGCAGGAGTTAAAACTAATACAATGTAATATGTCAATTATCTTAATTTAAAAATTTTAAAAAGGAAAAAAAAAGCAGGAGTAACAGAAATGCCTGCTATAATATATATTATTCAGCATTGTTTTAGAAGTTCTAGCTAACCTAAAATAGAAAATGGAAATAATTGACATCTTTTTGCAATATGACTGCACACACAGAAATTCAAAAGACTACTAAAGCGAATTAGAATTGGGAAGATTACGTGGTAAAGTAGCTGGGTCCATGAAAAGTATATAAAGATCAATAGATTTCTCTATGCTCTAACAGTATCTAGGTTGACTATATTATGATGCGTACAACCTCTGGCAAGTTTTTCAGCTATTAAAGAGAATGAGATAGAGTTTGGTCTACTTTCCCAAAGGGATGGATAGGATATATTAAGTGACTTGCAAAGATGCATAATCTCATTTTGGTCAAAAAAATTTACATTCCTCCAAACGTCCTCTTGCTCTCTTTACGCATCTATCTTTGTACAGTTTTGTATGATCATGAAGGGAAGGCATACAGTCTGTTAACTATGATTACCTCAAGGAAGTCAGCTTGAAGGAAGTGTAGGGATGAGGTAATTAAGCTGTCTTTATACTTATTTTGTATTGTACAGCATGTTACAATAACATGTATTTTACAATTGAAAAATCTAATAAAACTCAGTAAAGATATTTTTTAAAGGATAATAATGTTCCGGGTAATGGGATAAGAGGGGAAGGCATTTTACTTTCTTCTCTGTATCATTCTAAACTTTCCATATTCTCTCCAAACAGAATGTGAATTAAAAAAATTTTTAAGTCAAACAAGTTTCAGAAATACTTGATGTTTGAAAATTGCTGAACATAGAATAGAATCAATGCTGTGGTTACAAGACACATAGAAGATTTATGTGTATGCACTAAGACTGGAAGAGAACAAAGATGAACAAGCCCTTTAATAAAGCAAAGTGGCATCGCGGATCATCATTTTTCCAAATTTTGTTATGAAAATATGCAATAAAAATAACTTGCAAGATTTCCATCTTTGTACAGTTAAATAAATTTGCCCTTTAGAAGTTACTTTTTCTGAAGAAAAACTGAAGCATACTACCCCGGGAGAAACAGGAACTACACCTTTGAAAGTCTGTCACAACCACCACCTCAAGAGGGGGAAAACGGACACGAATATGCAAGGCCAAAGGTAAAGATCTCTGCTAGTGGGCCAATGCCAGAGGGTAACCCAGAATTGGACTAACCCTTATTTTTTTTTTATGAGAATGGCCTAAGGGACCTCTCCTCTGCCTCCCCCGGGAGGGCTGGGGAGGATGCTGCAGCCCTTCGATCCCGTTTGCTCCATTTCTCTGGTAGGAGACCAAGCAGTCTCTCTATAGCTCACAGAGGGTAAGGTGGGCCCCACACTTTCGTGACTGGCTGCATCAGTCAGGGCCTAGACTGGAAATCCATTTCCCTCCTAGGGAAATTCGGCCTCTGGGTCTCTCAATCCGGCTTTACTATATTAAGTCACACACCCAGTGGGTGGTTTCTTATGTCTATTTTCAATGTGGTTAGAAACCAGAGAGGAGGACGGATGTGATTAGAACCTTCCAAACCCCATCAGATGGCTTTGGAATACCTCCCCTTATTTCAAAGTTCAGGCAAAAGGAAATGGGCTCTGCATTTAAAGCCAAACACAAGCATGAAGGAAAAGCAGAAATTGGCCTCTCTTGAAAAGTAAAATAATATAGGTCTAGTTAACTATTCCGTTTTCATCAATGTGTTTAGATATTTCTGTGGTAATTCACATCATGAATGAATAAACGCCATCTGAAAGTCCTATGCAGGTTTTCTGTAGCCAACTATCCTAGTGGCTTTACACCACCAGCAAGTCACTACAACGCCAAATCCCTTGCGTTCACCAATATCAGCAACACAAGTAACACGAGAGACAAAGAGAATAGGAAAAACCAAGTAAAGGAAAATAATTCTTGATTTTTTACTTTGACTTCAAACTTGGTTGACTAAGAATTTCCATCTCAGGGGCCATTAAAATGATTTTAAAGCCCAAGCAGGTGCAGATGCTATATCTACGTGCAACAGTGATAACTTTCATTGGTGCTAGAAGTGCTGAACTACTGAAGGGGTCACATCACTTCCAGCTTATACCGTGTTGGGGATTTATTAACTGTGTGATTTAAGCCTCATGTCCATGTATGTGTGTGTGTGTGTATGCCTTGTCTATAGCCAACACTCCACTAGGGTAACTTAAAACAAAATAGGAATTTATTTACAATAGCAAAGATGTCAAAAATAACAGGAACGATATATAACAAATCCAAGAATTGTTTTATGAAAAAGGCAAACAATACATACACAAAAGATAAAACAAAATCCAAAAGGGCAAACTTAATTTTGGCCTTATCTAAACAGCTGCAGAATGTGGCAAAATAGTTTTTCAGATATGAATTACTTAAGTAATGTTGGGCCACTTAACACACACTTTTCAGCCCTTCCTTTTTACTTGGAGAATCTTCCTCTGAATTCTGTTTACCTTTGGGGAATGTAACTTTGGGGAGGTCATACAAGATTTATGAAGTACATACAGGCTATTTACATGTGTACTAAAAGATACATTTATTGGCTGACAGACTCACATTTCAAAAGGAGTAAAGTGATATGAAAGTGAAGGTATAAACTGAGTCCCATTTCACCATCACTGCTTCCTTCTGGGGTTTGGGGGTGTGTGTGTGTCTTGTCTACTACACAAAATGAATGCACCAGTAATCTTTTAAGTTCCTCAAGTGCTCTAAAACAGTGCTTCCCAAACTTGAGCATGCATCAGTCACTTGGAGGAGGTGTAAAGACACAGATCACTGGGTCCCACACCCTGTTTCTGATTCAGTGAGTCTGAGGTGGGGCTGAGAATTTGCATCTTTAACAAAGTCCAGGTGATTATAATGTTGCCGCTGCTGCCAGGCTTTGAAAACCACTGCCCTGAACTATCACCCTTTCAAGATTTCAACTGGTCAAGCTTTTCCTTCCATGAATCCTAGAATTTGTGAGAAATAAAGGAAATTGTTAACACCGAGATTCCCAGAGTACTGAGCAGTACACTATCTGACTGGTTGGCATCACAGACCAGCAAGATGTTCATCTGTCAGGTGTTCTACTACAGTTAAGTTTTTCAGCATGGTGTAGTTTTGCCTTTTTTATGCCTCTGGACAGTGACATTCACCATGTTTTCTTGATCGTTTACCTCAAATTTTGATTATTTAGTGTTTCAACTATTAGGGAAACACTTGTTCCAACAGTTAAATAACTGCAGGATCTCATCTTTAAAAATCAAAGATGACTCAAATCTATTTCCTTATTTTCTTCTGAGTCCTGATAACTTTTACCTAACTTCCGATTTTTATTATAACAATGATCATTCTCTAGTATGTTAGCGTCTACTAAAGCCCTCCAAACTGGGCACAAAGGGGTAACTCTAGGGCACGGCTTCTGCTGTGGGGCTGGGCTGTGGACTGATGCTGAAATAAGTGCTCTCAAAAACCACTTTATGCATGGGAAAATTTATCTCAGGGGAATTAGAGATGCTAATAAAACAAATCCTTTATGAAGATAAAAGAAAAAATGAATTTCAAGGACATGCTCATCAAAGGACTCACCAATCACCTCTTAACTTCTCTGAAATGTTACTTGCAAATTCGCAGAACTGAAATATTATTAGTATTTAAATCCAAGTCACAAAATTCAAAGCGATCAAGCATTTCGCATTCCACTGCTGCATATAAGGAATTAAGAAATGGGGAAATGAAAATAATCCACTGCTTTTGATGTTTATTAGGTTTACAAAAACTGTACATTTTTTTTTTCTTAAGAAAAAGCATTAACTTAGTACTGGTATCAAATAGACTAAACATTAACAGGAAAATATTCTGATTTTTATTTTTGCACGTTATTCTCAAGTACACAATTACAATAATGTCACACATCCCTATATGATTTTCTTTTTATGTATTTTACCTTTTTTACAAAGTGTACAGAGGGAGGGACATACAATATTTAAGGATATTTCTACAGAACAATAACTTATATTATGTCCTTGTAAAAATCTGTACCTCTTTAAAACATTTAACTGAAACAACCATTTTTTTTTTAGCTTTGCTAATCAAAATTGTTTTAAGAATTAAAACTAGGTTGTAACTAATGTCAGTACATAACAGTGACTACAATTTTTTTTCTCTTTATACAGACAAATACGTTTTACCATATTCACTTGACCAAACCCTTAAATACCTTTTAAAGGTTTCAATATTGTGCTTTAAAAAGAACAGAACTGTGTATGATTCCAGACCATCCATGTAAGAGAAATATAAAGTGTGTAAATTGTTGTGTTCTTTATCTTTCAGTTTATTTAAAAAAAATACATGACCAATTACTTATATGTTTTATATTAATTTTTATGGATGTTTAAAAATCAACAAATTTCCACATTCATTTAAGTGTTTTATATTACTTCTGGGAAAAATAAAAATTAAGGGAGATTTTAAAGGTTCTCACAAAAAAACAGACAGAGCTTTCAATAGTACTGCAGGGCAATGAATCACACGATGGTTAAGTTACTTTTAAAAAAAAAGCACATTACGGGGGCCAAGAGGGCACAGGCATTCCTATGCCTTGGCTTTGACTGGCATTCAGGATGGAGTTATACCAGCCTAAAGCACTTGATTTAGAACTGGACTAAATCAACCTAGCACTTCAGAGGCTTGCCAAACACCAAATATTAGATTTCTAACCCTATAAATATAACTCTTGCATACAAATATCAACGGCAAAGAGAAAGATGAAAGCTAAAAACCTAATAGCACAAAGGGGATGGAACACCATAAAGAACTGGCAAGGCAGCTAACAAGTGGGGAGAAAACTCCAAAATCTCCCATGTTGTACCAGATACTCATGTGCCGACAGCCAATTTAAGGGATCCCAAAACCTGTTCTCAGTTCTCCAAGATTCATCTTAACATAACCAAATTCTAACTAACCAAGTTCACTTTATGAATTTATGACTCTGATTCAGAACTCTCTGTTAAAAAGTGTTAACTTTCAAAGAAAAACGAAACTGTGAAAGACTTGGTGATGTTCCAAATAAGGCCTCAGATTTTCCTCACGCACTTAAAACACACCTTTATCTTCTAATCAAAGCCAGCTTGAGTGTTAAGTTTTTGAAAGGTTGCCAGCTGTAACGAAGAAGTAACAGAGCAGGCTGAACTTGCCCAGTGTAAGTCGTAATTAGCACCCATTCTGTGGTACATGGAGCAACTGCTTCCTTAGTCCCCTCACTTGGGGACACAGAATCCCTTCATGAGCTTCTCAGAGAGAACTGAGGGAGTTATGTCTGGATTCTCATTAGCTTTTCTGAAAAATATAAAGGCATGGAGCTGAAGTTATATGAAAACATTCTATCTAGAAACATCTTAACTTCTATTTTTCAGTTACCAAAGATATTTAAAAGAAAATACCTTTACTCTTTAAAAATACTAGTCCTTATTTTCCTTCTAATTCTTCACCTGAGTAGTCTCTCCAAAGAGCATGATTTACAAAATGCTCTCTCATGCATCCCTGCGTCTTTCATGTTATTGTAAATTTAATACTTTTCATTATAGATTTTCAACAACTACTACTTGGGGTTGTGTGTATAAATATGTAAAATAAGCAATACACACAGATACATGTTATATATATGTGCATATACATAATTCAGGGTACATTTACATATATAAAGTTGCAAAAGATCCTACGAGCCACGAATTAATTACCTCTAGGAGATTCCAAATGCAGTCCTCAGTAAGTCTCATCTGTAGCACACAACCATTCCAACACAAAGTAGCACAGACAAAATACAACAGGATCAAGCAAAATTTTTCAATAAAGTTTTCTGAAAGTTTGCTATGCTGACAAAAGATGTAAATATTCCAAAGAAAGCACCCCCAAAAGTATATTCTGTCTGCTGAACAAAACGAAAGGTAAACACAAACCCAGCCACTGCTCTTTACTCAGCGATGCCAGGGACACAAAAGCTCAAATGGAAACTTTCATTGTCATGTGGTCTGAAAATATTAAAACAAGATGAGTAAATGACTCCCATGTTAGGATAATTAGACCTGACCATAAAATCTCCCATTTATATTAGTAGATGTCTCTGACAATTTGATTGTGAGAAATTTATGGGAAAAAAAAAAATAAGTCAACATTACTTTCAGAGTTACCAATCTAAAATTACCTTAACTTTAAGTTAAATGGTCTGAGAAGAGTACCATCAAGGTAAGCAAGGTAAATATTTAAATAAATATAAAACTTCTAAGATAGAAAAACTCAGTATAGAATCAGGGATTACTTTATTAAAAGCTTGTTGCTGCAACTTGCTTGTTGCTGCAATTGCTTGTTGCTGCTTTTCCCCATTTATTAAACAAACTGAATAGAATTCAGAACACACTATTGAACAAATGGTAAAAAAAAAAAAAAAAGTCAACTAGAAGCAATAATTCTATTTGTACACAGCATAAATCAATATACAGTATTGTATGTGAACGAGACTGTGGCTTTAAAATGAATTTTCTGCTTCAAGGCCAACATCTCTACAAAAGTCTGTAGAAGTATTGTTAGGGCAGGCCAACTTCTTTATGATGTCGCATTATGTGCTGGTTCTTTTCTGAAGGTCTTCGGAACCCTTTCTTGCAGTACTCACAACGGTGGGGATAGTCTTTCGTATGAATGGAGATAACGTGCCGTTTAAAGCCTGAGGCATCTGTAGTGCTATACTCACAGTACTCACACTGATATACTTTCCTACCACTGTGTGTCTTCATATGCTTTTTAAGCTCATTCTGTTGCCTAAATCCCTTTCTACATCTCTTACACCTAAACGGAAGATCTTTTGTGTGTACTGAGAGAATATGGCGACTTAGAACGAACGGATCTGCAATCTTAAAGTCACAATGTCTACACTGGTGCATTTTTTTACCCTTGTGGGCAGCCACATGTTTCTTGAGTTCTGAAGGCCTGTGAAAGCCTTTATCACACATATCACACTTATGGGGGTAGTCCTTTGTGTGAACTGAAATTATGTGTCGTTTCAAATCGCTTGAGTTCGAACTCTTGTGGTCGCAATGCAAACACTGGTGTGTTTTGCTTTCTTGGTGGATAAGAGCATGTTGCTGCACCTCTTTGGTATCTGAGAAAGTCAGAAGACAAATGTCACACTTGAATGGCATCTCTTTACTATGCTTAGTTTTTACATGCGTTTTCAAGTTAGAAGAGTCTGCAGACCTATATTCGCAGTACTGGCATTGGTACGGCTTCTCCCCAGTATGGATTCGCATGTGCTTTTTGAGCTCTGATGGGTGACGAAAACCTTTACCGCACTCCACACATATATGAGGAAAGTTCTTGCTGTGGACCGCCAAAAGGTGGCGATTCAACAACCCTTGTTCAGCTGTCTCATATTCACAGAATTTACACTTGTGCATTTTGTTGGCTCCTTTTTCCTTATGCACCATTTTGTGAGTAAACAAAGCCCCAGCATGAGAGAAATGCTTCCCACATTCGTCGCATTCGATGGCCTTCTCTGCCTTGCTGGTCAGCTTGTGGCTCTCCAGGTGGTTGTGTAAACTTATCTTCTTGTTGGTAGTGTAATCACAGTCAGTACAGCGGTACTTCTTCTTGGTAAGGTGTTCAGGATGGTTTTTCATGTGCCTTTTCAAAAAACCTCTCGACTTAAACTTTTTCCCACAAATCATGCAAGGATAGACAGTCAAGGGATGTCCATCAGGGCCAATAATTATTGCTAAGAAAGGAAAAGAAAGGAGCATGAGTGATCAAACCAAGTTCTGTTTCGGTTTCTTCAAGAATTTAAAGCATGTGTTCTGAACATTATTGGGCAAGTACTCCCATGTTAGGCTATTTGCTACTTAGCATCATTCCTTTTACAATTTTTCAACATAAGAGATACAGCAGCCTCATCAAAAAGAGAACCTGGTCTGGAAACTCCATTCAGTATGACTGTACCAACCTCACTCCCTCCAGTTTAAAAAAATATATAAATGAATAAATATGTAACTTCTACCAACTAGTGACTGCAGCTGTATCAATTGAGAAATTGGTGGGAAATTATTGATAAAAACAAAGTTTCATAATCACAGTTTCTGCTTTGGTTATTCTAACAACATAACTTATGTCAATTTACAGTAAAGCTTAAATATGTCTACAGAATTTTAATATGCAAATCAGCATACAAGAATAGACAAGAATATGTCACAAGAACTGAAGTACTTGCCTTGCTGCTCTGTAAAGTATTCCTGCTTTATGCTGACATAATCAGATTCTTTAAATATATTTGGTCTTTAAAAAAAGTTAATGCTTCCAACATATTTGAGGGATTTCTTTTCATATCCACATAAAAATCACCCGAGTTTTGAATTTTTTCATCCATGTTTTATCCGCTCCCCCTTTCTTTCTTTTTTTAATCCAAGGAAATCATTCATGAATATCACTGAATTCTTAAAATTATATTTTCAAATTCAAAACACAAAAGCGCTATGTGGTCTAGCAGCTAAAATGTCATCACAACACCTTTGGGGATACATACTAGAGTTTCATCTGAGAGCTCGCAAAGCACGCTGCGCTGTGGAACTCATGTGCCCTCACCTGTTTGGTACTGCCTGGAATCAGGTCTTCTCCTTTTCTTTGGTTTTTGTTTAGCCAGTCTGCCAAGCCCAGCAGACTCATCTATGTGCAAGAGGGCACTTGCAGTGCCATTCCGGTTTTCAATTCCATCAGAATTATTACCTAACAATGCGCATTAAAAAACAAAATTATACAGTATTATAAATTATAAAGAATTAGGGACTCTTTATTAACTATAACAACGAAAGTTAGCCATGATACTCATGAATGACAGAAATTCCCCATTCTAGGTAATGGGTTTTATGACCACATTTATTATATAGCAAGACCACAGGAAATGCCTAGCTTCCAAATCTAAAAAACACATGTCAGCATTTTGCCCCATGGCCATGGACTCCCTTGTTGTCTCCCAAAATTGTAAAGTCATGGGCCACATATAATCAAGATGAAAAGTTTCAGCTTGAAAGCCTGTGTACTTCTTGCAGTACTTCCTTCTACGTAATATACACATGAAGGAAATTCCTGTTAAAAATAAAGACAAAAAGTAGACTTTATAATCTTCCTCTACTCTTATGCAAATCAAATAACCCTTACAGGGTACTGGTATTTCAGATTTCTGAAACCTAAGACCACAGAAACCGTTTTCAATCATGAATTCATGTTCAAGAACCAATTCAATCCCAAGAGCTGCAACGCAACTTACCGTAAGCTGCTGCCCATGCTATTGGCATGAAAGTTTTGATTTCATTGTCATCGATTTGCTGTTCATGCGCGGCAGCGGCTGCCGCTGCGGCAGCGGCATCCTCCTCTCCTACAATCACTTCCATATAAACTTCGTCTGCAATTTCTGCAACATCTGAGTAGAAAATTATAGAAACTTGTGTGACTAGGTTTACAGAGATCACAGGAAAAGATATTTTCACTTGAATTCAGTTAATAGACAAGTAGAAAGAAGGTTCACATGTTATACACCTAGAACATAGCTTTCACGTAGTAAGCACTCAATAAATATTTATTGAATGAATCATACATTTCTTGGCTTTTACCATAATGTGCTTTTTTAATAATCTTATTTTTCCATATTCTTTTCCATTATGGTTCATTATAGGATACTGAATATAGTTCCTTAATTTGTTTTTAAAGCAACATTCTAAGCACACATAATAAGTCATTGATGTTTCCCTTGAAATACAGCAGAATAATAATCTCTACAATAATCCTACTTGTTTCCTTCAGATACTGGCCATATTTTTTAAAAAAAGAAAAAAAAAAAAAAAGAGCTACAGGAACATAAAATTCTCTCCCACAAAAAGGCCACCTACTTACTTAAATCTTCATCTTCTTGCTGAGAGTCGTTGACAGTCATATAAACCATCTTTTCCCTTGGCACACGAATACTGCTATTTTGATCAAGTAGTTCAACTCCATGATCATTCTCAGGCTCACTCTCCACAATGTCTACAGTGCCACCTATCAGAGAAGATGAAGGCTCCAAGAATTTATGTGAAGACTTCATTTCCACCTGTTTCACTTACTACATTTTACATACTTTTCTACTGCTATATTGGAACCCTTGCTTAAAATGTTATCTTCAGAAAAGATTACAAATATTCTCAGTCTAAACCACCAAAAAATAATTAGGTTGAAGTGTTTGATCAGGAGGTATACTACACTGAAGGTTTCCTCTTACCTAAGTCATCCTCTCCAGGGTCAGCTTTAAAAATGTACACCTTGATGACTTCAGGGCAAGTGCCATCCACTTTACAAGGATCGATTTCCGACTCTGCATCCATGGTCATTCCAGAGGAACCGTCGTGTTCTATTTTGCCAGCATCATCCACTAAAAGGGCAGGAAATACATGACAAATAATGATAGCAGATATTTAAATAAAAGTTACCATTTTCAAAAGCCCTTTTCACAAATATAATCTCTAACTTGATTCACATAAAATTGGATGATTTTTACCTAAACAAGTAGACACGCAGCACATGGTGAGAAATGTGGCTGACTGCTAAGCTAGAGCCGGGTCACGGAGGGCTTTGTACAACCAGGCAGAGGGGCGGGCTCATGCTTGACCTTGGTAGGCAGGAGGTTTTTCAGTCTGGTCAGGTGCCACAATCTCTCAGGGAACTTAAAAACACAGGCCCTCGCCAAGCAGTTCTACAGAATCAGAATTAGCAGGGGTGGGGCCTGATAGACAGATTTAGAGGAACCCTGCCCCAGGGATTCTGATCAGCAGTTTGAGAACTTCTGCTGTAGGTGGTGGGAGACTCATAGGCAGAGCAGTGACAAGGTCAGATCACCATTTCTGCTACACCATGCTGGCCTTGAGAAAGGTGGATTCAAAGGGATCAAAACATAAAGCAGAGATATCACTTTTGAGTCTACTGCAATAATGCAGGTGACAGATGACAAGGCCTCAAAAATTAGGACAGAGGTAGTATGGATGGGGAAGAGGGCTACACTTGAGTCGTATCTTAGGGCTGAAATCGCAGAACCTGGTGCCCAACTGAAAACTGAACATGACAAAAGGAGCCAAGGATAACCATGGGGTTTCTGATATGGGTGACTGAATGACTGGCGGAAGAAATGGAAGGAAATTAGAGAAAGTATCTCTCTTCTGCATGTTTAATTAATTAACTTAAGGTCCAAGGGTAACATCCCTAAAAGCTCTAAGAGCCAGTGCCTGTCCCTATCCCTCTGTGATCACAGAACCTTTTGCTTGTTTCTCGCAGAGTATACGATTCACTGTGTTGTCACTAGGGGTGTGTTGCCCCCGTCTTTCCCACTGATAGAGCAGAATCTGTATTTTCATTATTCAGTCTTTTAAGACAGAGTCTGGTGATAGTAGACACTCAGAATACTGATGAATCAATGATTCAAGGAATGACTGAGATGTGAAGTCAGTTGCTAGATACTCAAATCTGAAAGCTGAAGGCTGACCCACAGATTTGGGAGCCATCAGTTCCGTGTTAACTAAGCCTTGAGATCACACAGTGAGAACCTGCAGTGTGAGGGAAGAGTGGGCTGAGGATATCCTAGGGAATGTCATGGTTTAAGGGAGGGACAAGAAGAAGAGTTCACAAAGGAACCTGAGAAGGGAAAGCTGGACAGGTTGGTAGAAGGTCATAAAGGAAGCTAGGGAGTTAGAAGTTCCAAGAATCCTAGTAAGGCCCATGGCAATAATGCAGCATGCACACAAGTCAAAGGGGAATGTCTGCACTGACAACCGTAACCTGGAAGTCACTGCTGTTCCTGCTGAAGAGCAGTATAGTGAAGGCTATATAGGGGTCAGATTAGAGTGGGTTGAGGATTCAATGGAAGGTGTGAATTTCTTCAAAAAGTCCAATTTAAAAATGGAGAACAAAGGGTAGAAACTAGAATGCATCACAGGATCAAGGACTTTTCTGTTTAATTGATTAAAAATACTCGAGCATGCTCAGTCTGTGAGAGAAAATACAATAAAAAGTGAGAGGCTGAAGCCAGAGAACCTGGTGAAATTTTGGGATCAAGATCTCAGAAGAACAGGGAGAAGATGAAACGAGGCATAAAGATGAAGGAATTTTCCTTAAATAGGAGGAGAAATACGCTATCCTTCTGAGACCTGGGAAGGTAAACATGGATGAGAACGAAGCTTATGTTGTGTTTAGAGATGGGAAAGGAAGACTGTAATGCAGAAAGTTGGAAGAATTCATGGCTGGTGGCTTCAACTGTGGACATGAAACAGGAGGCAAGGGCCTTGGTCACCTGTAAGAGAATGGCAGATGGGTTAAGAGCTTGAGAAGCTAGAGAAAATGAGCTGATCCAGGACAAGCTTACCGATATGAAGGTTCAAAGAGACCAGATGGTTAAATCCTCTGTGGTTTTTAAGAACAAAAAGAGGTTCCCTGAACTGAATATAACTACCTAAATTCAAGTTATCTTGATTATGCTTTATAAAAATGATTTGTAGAGGGAAAGAATCGACATTATGCCCTTATTTCTGGCCTGATGTGTACTTACCCTTTTTCAAAGCTAAATATTTCTATGACATACCCAGCTGACAGGGCCACTGTTATTTTCTTAAAGGTGGCTTTGGAACTTCAAACTGAGATGGCATTAGAAGGCTGAAGATCTCACCAAACAAGCAGGAGAGTCCTGAATAAATCTGTACGTCTTCAGAGAACTCATCTCTGAATAGTTTGATATTGTTGATGAAGCTTGGCCTCTTTTGGCAAGGTTTGTCAAAACTGATTCTAACATGTACTGGAAAATCAAATGTCCTTGTGTTTACAAAGAACAAAGTCAGGCTAGCTGTTTTTGCATATGTTAAGTTTGTTGGTACTCATAAGATAAAACCTCTGATGACCAAAATCCAACCATTTTGGAGCTTGCAAAATGTCATGCATTTACCTGTAACTTAGAGTAAGACATGTCTGTTTGCTTTCATACATGTGTGGGAAACACATCTGAAATATACAGACTTACCAAAGCCTAGCAAAGCTATTCTATTATTAGACAAAAGTAGAATTCACCTTCAGATTTTCACCTTGAGAATGTGTCCCACTAACTCAACCTATGAAATTATTCTGAATATGAAATATTACAGAAGTGATTTAAAAAAAAAAAAAACATTTTGGTGGTCCTGTTAAGTACTAAAAATTTCACTGTGATTTTAAAGTTCCATTAAAAATGAATTTCTAAAAACAGACAAAGAAGGCTTTGATAAAACTGAGTCATCATACGTATGATTTCTGCATAAGTGCCTTCTTCTAATGCTGTAATGAAGAACTAAAGCTTCAGAATAAGGCCTCTCCAAAATGGAAGAGCATAATTTCTGGAAATTAAGACCACTTCTAATAATAACTACCATTTGCATAGCATTTGGCAATTTCCTTAGCATTTCTATGTACTTTTCAATTTCCTTAGCATTTCTATGTACTTTTATTTCATTTGATTCTTACCTTTTCCAGATAAAGAAAGGAAAGCTCTGAGATGATACATGATTTGCCCAGTCAGTAAATAAGAGAGGGGTGGGAGAGAGAGTGAAGAGGTACCTGTCTTTAGAACTCAGACCTCTATTTTCATCTTTTGATTTTTGAAGAAATATATGTTTACTGTATAAAATTTAGTATTAAAAAAAATCACCAATAGTCTCACTAACCAGATATTGCATCATTAGTTAGTAAATTTTCTTCCCAGTTTTTTCTATAAAAAAAAAAAATTGGCATCACAGTTACCTCAAGCCTTATGTAATAATCATCTTTACATCTCATCTGGTATTTTAAACTTTAAAGCTGAAGAAAAATTTGGCTTATCAACGATCTCATTATCAATAGCAAAACTATAGCAAAATACAGGCGTACCATATTCTTAGGTTACATTTTCTCAGAACTTTGTAGAGATTATTCCACTGTCTTCTAGCACTGAGTATTTCTGTGTGGATGTCCCTATAATACTTTATCCCCAAAGTTCACTAAACATCACTGTGATTATGACTTAGTGGTTTTATCATTCTGTCAACTTCTTGAAAGAAAGATTCAATCTTTATTTCAGGAAAGTTCCTTGAAGAGTCCAATCTTTATTTCAGAAAAATTTCTTCCATTATAAATATTTTTCTAATTCATCAGTTATTCCCTTCTTCTGGAATTTCACTTATATGCATTTGTCTCCTTTATCTGTCTCCCATATCTATCCATCTTCTCCATAATCATTTATATCTTTTTTTTTTTTTAACCATTTCATTTTTGTGATTTTCTAAAGCCAGGTGTCCCTCTGCCCCTGGTTATATACTGAGGCATATTTATGCTTATAGTTGTTTCTGTGGTAGCTTTTATCTTGATCATATTTTTACTTTTCAATTTCTTTCTGAATTCTGTCAGTTTGTTTTCTGCCTCTATTGTCTTGTAATACATTTTTTGAACCTTTGTATCTCTTCTCTGAGTTTTAAGAGATCATGTTTGCAATTTCACTGAGGCTTCAGGTCAGTGCTAACCAAGAGAACTTTCTGCGATGATGGAAATGTTCCATATATCTGCACTAGCCACATGTGACTACTGAGCACTTGAAATGTGGTTGGCGCAATTTAGAAACTATATATTTAATTCATCTTGCAATATATTGATATTAAATAAAATAATATTTCCGAGAGCTGAAGAACATGAATCTTCAAAGGGCTCACTATGCATGATAACACAACACATGAAAAAAGACCCACAGGACTTCCCTGGTGGTCCAGGGGGTAAGACTCCACGCTCCCAATGCAGGGGGCCTGGGTTCGATCCCTGGTCTGGGAACTAGATCCCACATGCCGCAACGAAGATCCCGTGTGCTGCAACTAAGACCCAGCGCAGCCAAATAAATAAATACATATTAAAAAAAGAAAAGAAAAGAAAAAAGACCCACACCTAACTAAACCTAACTAAACAAAACCCTATGATATTTCAGACCAACAGGGATAAAGAGATGATCTTTAAAACTTCCAGAAGAAAAAGAAACATCTACAAAGCAATGAGAATCAAAATGGCATCAGGCTTCTAAACCAAATGCTGGATGACAATGAAACATGCCATCACAAATTCTCAGGGAAAATTCACTTCAACCTAGACCTCCGTACCTAACCAAGTTATCAATCAACTTAAAGGGTAGAAAAAATACTTTTAGTATACAAATCTAGACTCCTTAGGAAGTTATTTCGATATGTGGTCCAGTAAAATAAGGGAGTAAATCAAGGAAGAAAGTGGTATAGGGATCCAGAAAACAGTGGATTAGTCTCAGGAAATGAGAAAAGGAAAATTTTAGAAAAATGTCTGCATTATAGTAAGCCTAAAAAGCAACTAATCCAGAATGGGTCAGAAAGACAGAAAGCTTCAAGAGGGGAGTCACTGGAAAAAGAAGAACTCGAAGAAAAAAAACTGGACAGAGAAGTAAGTCAAACTTGATAGTGTATTTCTTAGAAGGCACAAACAATTAAGAAAGAAAACCCGTGCTATAAGGGCATAATCAGTCTCAACGACAAAGTCTAATTAAGCTTGAAGTCTTTATATGACCAGTACCCACAAGGAGGACATGGATCAGTCAGTAAACCCCAGCCTTTCAGAACCGGAAGCTACCTGAGAGATCTTGAAACAGATTATTTTCTTAATTTGAAAGAAAAATAAAGATGATTTTACTTCCTAAATAAGTTACTTCAAGGGACAGCCTGAATACACACATCTTTTCTAAAGGTTTAACAAGAGTGCCAGGTTATAAATGTTAGGATGCCTAGGTGGGAAACCAAGCCTTTTCATAAAACCGTACCTCAGTACTGCTGCTGAAGAGAGAATTTGGTTCTCTGAACCAAGAGCCTATTCTAACTTACTCTGATGAGTCCAACAGTCATCTTACTACCTGATCACTTCAATTTTTTTTAAACCTCTAAACCAAAATCCAATCAAAAGAAAAACTATAGAATAAAAACTTGGTATTCGACATCCTTAGGGTTCCGGTGTGGGCGTGTGGTATTGGATAGTGAAGACACCATGGATGGGTAGTTCCTCCTAGAAGGATACCTAAGCTCACGATCATCTGTTATGTCCCAGACATTGTGGTGGGTAGTTTCGCTATATTTTATCATGAAATCAATGACAACAACCCCAGGACTTAAGTGTTTTATCTCCATTTAACAGATGTGAAACCGGAGCACCTACAAGACTAACATGCAAGAAGCATTCTGCCAAGGCAGCAAGTGCTCTAGTAGATAAACACACTTAAAAGTTCACTTTTAGACCTCCCTCTCTTACCTTCCTCTTCAAGAACCCTCCTTCTGAGGTTAAAATTTCATCTTAATTTTATTATATAGCCTATAAAAGATTTGAAAGAATTGGTTATAATCTGATCTCCTTTAATTCTTGAAACTTTCCTAGAGGGGTTCAAAGGCTTAATGAAATTAGCCTCATTCTGTAGACAGGGAATTAAAGCATCAGAGACATTCAAGTGCCTATCCTAAGTTACACTGATCTCCAGCATGGTGTCAGAGATATAATTAATGAAAAATATTTGCCAAATTGCACTGAATTGGTCTAAGACCCCTACTTGATTAAGAACTAGTTAAGCAAGAACTGACTTCTTAACAAATTCAGGGGGAAAAGGAATGACTATTACAATCCCACCCTCTGCCTGCCTTTACCCCAAAATCCCCTGATGGGACAACAGGAAGGTCTTGAATGAAGCCAGTCCAGAGTTAGTCTTCCTAGCCCAATGGATGCCACCAACAGAGAGACTCTGTGGATAACACCAATGGCCAGTAGTTACTGATAGGCATGCTTTGTGCTGGATGCTTGGTGCGCACGACCTCTAATTCTCACAACCACTCTTTAGGTCAGGTAGTATTACTGCCTTTTCACAAATAAGGAAACTAAGGCCAAAGTGAAGTCAGTAACTTGCTGAGCAGCAGGAATGGCATCCAAGTTGAAGGCTGGCTGACTCTAAGCTACAGGTGCTATTTCCATACACCATGTTGCTTCTCTAGGATCCCTATCAAAGGACAGCCATGTTCTCTCTCTCCCTCTCTCCTCTCTCCTCCTCTCTCTCCACTGACCAACTCCATTATCCCACCAAGTAATCAGAGATCTGTTCCAAGGGCAAGCTATCAGACAATTTTTATCTAGGTCTCAAGCAGATAAACAGTAAATATGAATCACAAGGCCAATCTGAAGCTCCAACTGCTTCTAAGACTTACAAGATGTAGACTTTTTAACACAATCTTTTTTGTCGTGGGGAGAGGGAAGGACTACAACATCTTTACCTTATTTGAGCACTTTATTCTTAGTATAAATCTGACATCCTGATTGGACGTTAAACTGAGAGCTTAATTCACTAATTTTAGTGTTGATTTCTAAATAAATTTCAGAATGCCTACAGTAAAGACAATAATTTTAGATGGATTAACACAAACCTTTGTGAATTTTACCAGAACAAGCTAGACATCTTCTCTAAAATAGTCTTAGTTCAATAAGACTTTTCTCACATTTCAGAAATATTCCCATGTGGATATGTATTTTTTAAATTCTAAAATTTTATTGTGGTTTATCAAATGGTTTAAGGACGAAAACTGATAGAGCGCATATATTAAAAAAATGGTAAGATACATACACATGCAACAATCAGCCCACAGAACAAAGGAATAAACAAATATTTTACCATGTCTCCTGTACTAATAGCCCCTAGAATCAATAAACAAGTCATTAGATTGTACTAATCCTCAGAGTTTATGCATTAAACATATAGAGATTTGGATTTATTTATCATTCATTCCCCGAACAACTTTTTATTGGATGTCTACACTATGACAAAAGTTGTGCTTAATTAGGAGCTAACATCAGATCAACTGGTCAAAACACCTAAACTAGCAGGCCAGGGCCACCACACACTGCATCCGCGGGGTGCCGCTGGCACTGTGGCTGTACAGTGGACAGCGGCAGGCAGCAACCATGCATACAGACCCTCAGCTTGTCTAATGTGCTCCGCCTCTAGTGATGGTTTTACCATCTGCCCAGCTGCACAAGCCTGAGAGGGAGCTTCAAACCCTCCCTCTTCCTCAACCCTAAATTTAATCCAAATCCTACTTTCGAAGTATGTCATGAAGCAGTTTCCGTCAAACTCTACTGATAGAACCTTATTTCACATCTGTTCCTCAGCTGGACTACTACAACCTCCTCCCATAGTGTACCTTTTTGGTTTCTGATTTTACTCTTACCTTGTCTGCTCTCGACAGCGCCGTTACGGTTACTTTTCTGAACTGTAAGTCTAAGCATGTTACTATTAATCTGCTTACAACCCTCTAACAACTCCCCACATCAAAAAGGCAGAGCAGGTTTCTTAGTATATTCAAGAGCCTTTATGACTGTGCCCTTCCCTATTTTGCCACTCACGTCTCATCATTTCCTCCATTCACCTCATCAGGGACATTATTTGCACCCCAAAGAAGAAGTCTCTGAACACTCACAGATCTTTCCCAGCTCCCTCCAAATAAACATGCTCTCCTCTCTGCCATTCCTCCCTCCTCGGCTGCCCACTGAACATTTCATTCCCCCTTCAAATTAAGTTCACCCCACATTATTTTTTAAAGATGTGATAATGGTATTACTGTTTCATTTTTTTTAAATCGTTATCTTTCAGAACTATATACTGAAATACTTATGAATGAAATGACGTGCGGAATTTGCTTCAAAACAATATAAGAGGGAAGGAAATGCACAGGAGTAGAGATGAAATAAATTCAGTTATGTCTTCAACCAAGCTTCCACAGAACTTTGGCTTATAACACTTTCATAGCATTTAGCTCACCCTAGTGTACCCAAAATTTCCCAACGTCTTTTCCCTTAGTGCTTCCAAAATGCTTTGTACATCCAGTTATATATCTTTTCACACTAAACTGTAATTACCTGTTTCTGTTTGTCTTCTCTCCAGGACTGTGAACTTTTAAAGTCAGACACTTCCACTGTTTATCTCTAACAGCTAGCACAGTTCCTAGCTTATCGTGGTTTATCAATAAATGTTTGAGAATAAAGATACGAGAGGGAGGGGCAAGATGGCGGAAGAGTAAGACGCGGAGATCACCTTCCTTCCCACAGATACAGTAGAAATACATCTACACGTGGAACTGCTCCTACAGAACACCCACTGAATGCTGGCAGGAGACGTCAGACCTCCCAAAAGGCAAGAAAATCCCCACGTACTTGGGTAGGGCAAAAGAAAAAAGAAATAACAGAGACAAAAGAATAGGGACGGGACCTGCACCAGTGGGAGGGAGCCGTGAAGGAGGAAAGGTTTCCACACACTAGGAAGCCCCTTCACGACGGAGACTGCGGGTGGCAGAGGGGGGAAGCTTCGGAGCCACGGAGGAGAGCGCAGCCACAGGGGTGCGGAGGGCAAAGCGGAGAGATTCCCGCACGGAGGACCGGTGCCGACCAGCACTCACCAGCCCGAGAGGTTTGTCTGCTCACCCGCCGGGGCGGGCGGGGCTGGGAGCTGAGGCTCGGGCTTCGGGCTTCGGAGGTCAGATCCCAGGGAGAGGACTGGGGTTGGCGGCGTGATCACAGCCTGAAGGGGGCTAGTGCGCCACAGCTAGCCGGGAGGGAGTCCGGGAAAAAGTCTGCAGCTGCCGAAGAGGCAAGAGACTTTTTCTTGCCTCTTTGTTTCCTGGTGCGCGAGGAGAGGGGATTCAGAGCGCCGCCTAAACGAGCTCCAGAGACGGGCGCGAGCCGCGGCTTTCAGCGCAGATCCCACAGCAACAGGGGCGCAGACGGAAAAACGGAGAGATTCCCGCACAGAGGCTCGGCGCTGAGCAGTGCTCACCAGCCCGAGAGGCTTGTCTGCTCACCCGCCGGGGCGGGCGGGGGCTGGGAGCTGGGGCTCGGGCTTCGGTGCTAGCCGGGAGGGAGTCCGGGAAAAAGTCTGCAGCTGCCAAAGAGGCAAGAGACTTTTTCTTGCCACTTTGTTTCGCGGCGCGCAAGGAGAGGGGATTCAGAGCGCCGCCTAAACGAACTCCAGAGATGGGCGCGAGCCGCGGTTATCAGCGCGGACCCCAGAGACGGGCAGGAGACGCTAAGGCTGCTGCTGCCGCCACCCAGGAAGCCTGTGTGCGAGCACAGGTCACTCTCCACACCGCCCCTCCCGGGAGCCAGTGCAGCCCGCCACGGCCAGGGTCCCGTGACCCAGGGACAACTTTGCCAGGAGAACGCAGGAGAACGCAGGAGAACGCACGGCGCGCCTCAGGCTGCTGCAACGTCACGCCAGCCTCTGCCGCCGCAGGCTCGCCCCGCCTCCTCCGTACCGCTCCCTCCCCCCCAGCCTGAGTGAGCCAGAGCCCCCGAAGCAGCTGCTCCTTTAACAAAGCAGCTGCTCCTTTAACCCCGTTCTGTCTGAGCAAAGAACAGACGCCCTCAGGCGACCTACATGCAGAGGCGGGTCCAAATCCAAAGCTGAACCCCGGGAGTTGTACGAACAAAGAAGAGAAAGGGAAATCTCTCCCAGCAGCCTCAGAAGCAGCGGATTAAAGCTCCACAAACAACTTGATGTGCCTGCATCTGTTGAATACCTGAATAGACAACGAATCATCCCAAATTCAAGAGGTGGACTTTGGGAGCAGGATATATTAATTTTTCCCCTTTTCCTTTTTTTGTGAGTGTATAGGTGTATGCTTCTGGGTGAGATTTTGTCTGTATAGCTTTGCTTTCACCATTAGTCCTAGGGTTAGGTCCGTCCGCGTTTTTTTTTTTTTTAACTTAAAAAAATTTTTTTTTTCCTAATAAATGTTTTCTTAATAATTTTTTCCTTATTTTCTATTTTTAGAAATTAAAAAAATTTTTTAATAAGTTTTTTCATATTTTTATTTTAAAAAATTAAAAATTTTTTTCTTAATAAATTTTAATAATTTTTCTTATTTTTTACTATAAAAAATTAATAAATCTATTTTTAAAAATTAAAAAAATTTTTTTTCTGAATACATTTATTCTTAATAATTTTTTTTCTTATTTTTTATTATAGTAGCTTTATTTTATCCTCTTTCTTTCTTTCTTTCTATTTTTTTCTCCCTTTTATTCTGAGCCGTGTGGATGAAAGGCTCTTGGTGCTCCAGCCAGGCATCAGGGCTGTGCCTCTGAGGTGGGAGAGCCAACTTCAGGACACTGGTCCACAAGAGACCTCCCAGCTCCATGTAATACCAAACGGCGAAAATCTCTCAGAGATCTCCATCTCAACATCAAGACCCAGCTTCACTCAACGACCAGCAAGCTACAGTGCTGGACACCCTATGCCAAACAACTAGCAAGACAGGAACACAGCCCCATCCATTAGCAGAGAGGCTGCCTAAAATCATAATAAGGCCACAGACACCCCAAAACACACCACCAGACGTGGACGTGCCCACCAGAAAGACAAGATCCAACCTCATCCACCAGAACACAGGCACTAGTCCCCTCCACCAGGAAGCCTACACAACCCACTGAACCAACCTTAGCCACTGGGGACAGATACCAAAAACAACGGGAACTACGAACCTGCAGCCTGTGAAAAGGAGACCCCAAACACAGTAAGGTAAGCAAAATGAGAAGACAAAAAAACACACAGCAGGTGAAGGAGCAGGGTCAAAACACACCAGACCTCACAAATGAAGAGGAAATATGCAGTCTACCTGAAAAAGAATTCAGAATAATGATAGTAAAGATGATCCAAAATCTTGGAGATAGAATAGACAAAATGCAAGAAACATTTAACAAGGATGTAGAAGAACTAAAGAGGAAGCAAGCAACGATGAAAAACACAATAAATGAAATTAAAAATACTCTAGACGGGATCAATAGCAGAATAACTGAGGCAGAAGAACGGATAAGTGACCTGGAAGATAAAATAGTGGAAATAACTACTGCAGAGCAGAATAAAGCAAAAAGAATGAAAAGAACTGAGGACAGTCTCAGAGACCTCTGGGACAATATTAAACGCACCAACATTCGAATTATAGGGGTCCCAGAAGAAGAAGAGAAAACGAAAGGGACTGAGAAAATATTTGAAGAGATTATAGTTGAAAACTTCCCTAATATGGGAAAGGAAATAGTTAATCAAGTCCTGGAAGCACAGAGAGTGCCATACAGGATAAATCCAAGGAGAAACACGCCAAGACACATATTAATCAAACTATCAAAAATTAAATATAAAGAAAACATATTAAAAGCAGCAAGGGAAAAACAACAAATAACACACAAGGGAATCCCCATAAGGTTAACAGCTGATCTTTCAGCAGAAACTCTGCAAGCCAGAAGGGAGTGGCAGGATATACTTAAAGTCATGAAGGAGAAAAACCTACAACCAAGGTTACTCTACCCAGCAAGGATCTCATTCAGATTTGATGGAGAAATTAAAACCTTTACAGACAAGCAAAAGCTGAGAGAGTTCAGCACCACCAAACCAACTTTACAACAAATGCTAAAGGAACTTCTCTAGGCAAGAAACACAAGAGAAGGAAAACACCTACAATAACAAACACAAAATATCTAAGAAAATGGGAATAGGAACATATATATCGATAATTACCTTAAATGTAAATGGATTAAATGCTCCCACCAAAAGACACAGACTGGCTGAATGGATACAAAAGCAAGATCCATATATATGCTGTCTACAAGAGACCCACTTCACACCTAGGGACACGTACAGACTGAAAGTGAGGGGATGGAAAAAGATATTCCATGCAAATGGAAATCAAAAGAAAGCTGGAGTAGCAATTCTCATATCAGACAAAATAGACTTTAAAATAAAGACTATTACAAGAGACAAAGAAGGACACTATATAATGATCAAGGGATCGATCCAAGAGGAAGGTATAACAATTGTAAATATTTATGCACCCAACATAGGAGCACCTCAATACATAAGGCAAATACTAACAGCCATAAAAGGGGAAATCGACAGTAACACAATCATAGTAGGGGACTTTAACACCCCACTTTCACCAATGGACAGATCATCCAAAATGAAAATAAACAAGGAAACACAAGCTTTAAATGATACATTAAACAAGATGGACTTAATTGATATTTATAGGGCATTCCACCCAAAAACAACAGAATACACATTTTTCTCAAGTGCTCATGGAACATTCTCCAGGATAGATCATATCTTGGGTCACAAATCAAGCCTTGGTAAATTTAAGAAAACTGAAATCATATCAAGTATCTTTTCCGACCACAACGCTATGAGACTAGATATCAATTACAGGAAAAGATCTGTAAACAATACAAACACATGGAGGCTACACAATACACTACTTAATAACGAAGTGATCACTGAAGAAATCAAAGGGGAAATCAAAAAATACCTAGAAACAAATGACAATGGAGACACGACGACACAAAACGTATGGGATGCAGCAAAAGCAGTGCTAAGAGGGAAGTTTATAGCAATACAAGCCTACCTCAAGAAACAGGAAACATCTCGAATAAACAACCTAACCATGCACCTAAAGCAATTAGAGAAAGAAGAACAAAAAAACCCCAAAGCCAGCAGAAGGAAAGAAATCATAAAGATCAGGTCAGAAATAAATGAAAAAGAAATGAAGGAAACAATAGCAAAAATCAATGAAACTAAAAGCTGGTTCTTCGAGAAGATAAACAACATTGATAAACCATTAGCCAGACTCATCAAGAGAAAAAAGGAGAAGACTCAAATCAATAGAATTAGAAATGAAAAAGGAGAAGTAACCACTGACACTGCAGAAATACAAACGATCATGAGAGATTACTACAAGCAACTCTATGCCAATAAAATGGACAACCTGGAAGAAATGGACAGATTCTTAGAAATGCACAACCTACCGAGACTGAACCAGGAAGAAATAGAAAATATGAACAGACCAATCACAAGCACTGAAATTGAAACTGTGATTAAAAATCTTCCAACAAAAAAAAAAAAAAAAAAATCTTCCAACAAACAAAAGCCCAGGACCAGATGGCTTCACAGGCGAATTCTATCAAACATTTAGAGAAGAGCTAACACCTATCCTTCTCAAACTCTTCCAAAATATTGCAGAGGGAGGAACACTCCCAAACTCATTCTACGAGGCCACCGTCACCCTGATACCAAAACCAGACAAAGATGTCACAAAGAAAGAAAACTACAGGCCAATATCACTGATGAACATAGATGCAAAAATCCTCAACAAAATACTAGCAAACAGAATCCAACAGCACATTAAAAGGATTATACACCATGATCAAGTGGGGTTTATTCCAGGAATGCAAGGATTCTTCAATATACGCAAATCAATCAACGTGATACATCATATTAACAAATTGAAGGAGAAAAACCATATGATCATCTCAATAGATGCAGAGAAAGCTTTCGACAAAATTCAACACCCATTTATGATAAAAGCCCTGCACAAAGTAGGCATAGAGGGAACTTTCCTCAACATAATAAAGGCCGTATATGACAAACCCACAGCCAACATTGTCCTCAATGGTGAAAAACTGAAACCATTTCCACTAAGATCAGGAACAAGACAAGGTTGCCCACTCTCACCACTATTATTCAACATAGTTTTGGAAGTGTTAGCCACAGCAATCAGAGAAGAAAAAGAAATAAAAGGAATCCAAATCAGAAAAGAAGAAGTAAAGCTGTCACTGTTTGCAGATGACATGATACTATACATAGAGAATCCTAAAACTGCCACCAGAAAACTACTAGAGCTAATCAATGAATTTGGTAAAGTAGCAGGATACAAAATTAATGCACAGAAATCTCTTGCATTCCTATATACTAATGATGAAAAATCTGAAAGTGAAATTAAGAAAACACTCCCGTTTACCATTGCAACAGAAAGAATAAAATATCTAGGAATAAACCTACCTAAGGAGACAAAAGACCTGTATGCAGAAAATTATAGGACACTGATGAAAGAAATTAAAGATGATACAAATAGATGGAGAGATATACCATGTTCTTGGATTGGCAGAATCAACATTGTGAAAATGACTCTACTACCCAAAGCAATCTACAGATTCAATGCAATCCCTATCAAACTACCACTGGCATTTTTCACAGAACTAGAACAAAAAATTTCACAATTTGTATGGAGACACAAAAGACCCCGAATTGCCAAAGCAATCTTGAGAACGAAAAATGGAGCTGGAGGAATCAGGCTCCCTGACTTCAGACTATATTACAAAGCTACAGTAATCAAGACAGTTTGGTACTGGCACAAAAACAGAAATATAGATCAATGGAACAGGATAGAAAGCCCAGAGATAAACCCATGCACATATGGTCACCTTATCTTTGATAAAGGAGGCAAGCATATATACAGTGGAGAAAAGACAGCCTCTTCAATAAGTGGTGCTGGGAAAATTGGACAGGTACATGTAAAAGTATGAAATTAGAACACTCCCTGACACCATACACAAAAATAAACTCAAAAGGATTAAAGACCTAAGTGTAAAGCCAGACACTATCAAACTCTTAGAGGAAAACATAGGCAGAACACTCTATGACATAAATCACAGCAAGATCCTTTTTGACCCAGCTCCTAGAGAAATGGAAATAAAAACACAAATAAACAAATGGGACCTAATGAAACTTAAAAGCTTTTGCACAGCAAAGGAAACCATAAACAAGACCAAAAGACAACCCTCAGAATGGGAGAAAATATATGCAAATGAAGCAACTGACAAAGGATTAATCTCCAAGATTTACAAGCAGCTCATGCAGCTCAATAACAAAAAAACAAACAACCCAATCCAAAAATGGGCATAAGACCTAAATAGACATTTCTCCAAAGAAGATATACAGATGGCCAACAGACACATGAAAGAATGCTCAACATCATTAATCATTAGAGAAATGCAAATCAAAACTACAATGAGGTATCATCTCACACCGGTCAGAATGGCCATCATCAAAAAATCTACAAACAATAAATGCTGGAGAGGGTGTGGAGAAAAGGGAACACTCTTGCACTGTTGGTGGGAATGTAAATTGATACAGCCACTATGGAGAACAGTATGGAGGTTCCTTAAAAAACTAAAAATAGAACTACCATACGACCCAGCAATCCCACTACTGGGCATATACCCTGAGAAAACCATAATTCAAAAAGAGTCATGTACCAAAATGTTCATTGCAGCTCTATTTACAATAGCCAGGACATGGAAGCAACCTAAGTGTCCATCATCGGATGAATGGATAAAGAAGATGTGGCACATATATACAATGGAATATTACTCAGCCATAAAAGGGAACAAAATTGAATAATTTGTAGTGAGGTGGATGGAGTTAGAGTCTGTCATACAGAGTGAAGTAAGTCAGAAAGAGAAAAACAAATACAGTATGCTAACACATATATATGGAATCTAAGGAAAAAAAAAAAAAAAGGTCATGAAGAACCTAGTGGCAAGATGGGAATAAAGACACAGACCTACCAAAGAATGGACTTGAGGATATGGGGAGGGGGAGGGGTGAGATGTGACAGGGTGAAAGAGTGTCATGGACATATATACACTACCAAATGTAAAATAGATAGCTAGTGGGAAGCAGCCGCATAGCACAGGGAGATCAGCTCAGTGCTTTGTGACCGCCTGGGGGGGTGGGATGGGGAGGGTGGGAGGGAGGGAGATGCAGGAGGGAGGAGATATGGGAACGTGTGTATATGTGTAGCTGATTCACTTTGTTATAAAGCAGAAACTAACACACCATTGTGAAGCAATTATACTTCAATAAAGATGTTTAAAAATAAAAAAAAATTTTAAAAAAACAGAAAAAAAAATAATAAATAAAAATAAAAATACCATTAGTCAAAAAAAAAAAAAAGATACAAGAAAAAATAAACATGGGCAAGAGTATAAAAATAATAGTTTATATACAATTCCTTTTTCTCATGTAAACATAAATTTGAAAAAAGTAACATTTCTGAGGTAGAAAAACAATGGAAAAGGGTTTGGAGGCTGTCTGGGTAGATTCTGCTATGATGGGTTAAATAAGAAAATGTTTACGCCCCCTCTAAATTATTTCCTAACGTCCTTGAAATTGGGTATTCAGTAATACTGCAAATTTTAGTAAATCACTGGAACTTTATTTGCCTCTTCTGTCCACCAATAAGCACTATTTATCCCAAACTCTACTGCTCTGTAGTATTAACTTTATATACACACACATATGAAGAAGGGCAATATGAGAGTGGGGACTAGACACTTTGGAATAAAACACACTTGATTTCAAATGTTCACCCTAATGCTAGTTGGATGTGTAACTTTGGACAAGTTACTTAAACAGAGCCTCAGTTCCCCAATCTGTAAAACAGTGGTAACACCAATGTTATACGGTTGCTATAATTAACAAATTATATAGTAAGTTCGGGCACAAAGATATTATTTATTGAAGGTTTACTATTACCTATTTTTATTGTTACCAACTTGTTACAAATCTCCAACTAAATAATTCTTGGGATAAAAAAGCTTAAGTTTTAAAAATTTTTAAAAACTGTCCATATTGACTTGATAACAATCAAACCATAAACACAATCCTAAACATTTTTCCCCAAAAAGAGAACTGTATTAAAAACAAACCTCACCAAACAAACTTAATTATATCTTCTGATGGAAATTCCCATTGTCTCAAGGGCCATTAGAAGATGGGTCTGAGAGCATTTTGCACACATTAGTACCTGAACTCTTTCTTGAAATATTAATTCAAATGGACTTAAATTATATATATATATATATATATATATATATATATGCTACACCAAAATAGTTTAATAAGCATTAGTTAAGAACTAACCAATCTAATGATATATTAACATTCAGCTTTTATAAAAGCAGTTGCATACTGCAGAACATGGTGTTTTGAATACAATCTTATCTTAGTGAAAAGGTCTTTGACCTTAGAATATAAAAACAACTAAATGGAGAGAACACAGCTATGTTATTACTCCACACTCACTGTCATCAAAAAGTTTTATTAAAGTTATGGTCTGCACCAAGTAAAATTTCCAAGTTTACAATAAACATGTTAAAAATGTTGATAAACTTTCACTTAACCCAACTAGTTTAAAGGTTCCAAGATTAAATTATTTGCTATAATTTTTGTTAATGTTTGTCTTCTTTAAAACTGCTTACCGCGATGAAGAGTGGCCCCCGCTCGCCGCAACTAGAGAAAGCCCTCGCACAGAAACGAAGACCCAACACAGCCAAAAATAAATAAATAAATAAAATTTAAAAACAACAACAACAAAAAACTGCTTAAAATAACTGAAAGCACATATTTTATTAAAATGTGTATTAGAAATGAAGCACCATAAAAGGTTTACATTAGAACAGAGACTCTCTGCCAAGTGATCGGGCTTTGGCAGGAGAAGCCCCATACTCCAGAGGCATATTAGTTGTTTTCTTTGATGTTACTATCAACAGTAAGCACACATACCCAAGTATCCTGGTTTTCCATAAGAACACACTACGTTGCCATAACTTATTAATTTTGCTAAACCTTTAAAAACTCACTTATGGATTTTTGCCTGGCCTTTAAAATTCAGACTTTAATATTTAGGGTAGTAAATTTTGCAAATTCACTACCCATTTCTGATAACATGAAAACAGTATAAGGATAGACATATAGATCAATGGAATAGAATTAAGAGTACAGCAATTAACCCCTCACCATTTACCGTCAATTATTTTCAACAAGGGTGCCAAGAACATTCAATGGGGAAAGAACAGTCTTTTCAACAAAAAGTGCTTAGGACAACTGAATACCCACATGTCAAAGAATAAAGTTAGCTCCTTACCTCACACTATGTACAAAAATAAACTCAAAATAGACCAAACGCCTAAACATAAGGGCTAAAACTACATAATTCTTAGAGGAGAAAACGGTGTAAATCCTTATGACCTTGGGTTAGCCAACAATTTATTATATATGACACCAAACACATAAGCAACAAAAAAAATTACAGGCATACCTCATTTTATTGCACTTCACAGATACTGTGTTTTTTACAAATTGAAGGTTTATGGCAACCCTGGGTCAAGCAAGTCTATCGGCGCCATTTTTCCAATAGCATTTGCTTACATATATTTTGCTTCTTTTCGAGTCTCTGTGTGATATTTTGGTAATTCTCACAATATTTAATATTTTTTCATGATTATTATATTTGTTATAGTGAACTGTGATCAGTAATCTTTACTGTCACTACTACGACTACTGAAGGCTCAGATGATGGTTAGCGTTTTTTAGCAATAAAATATTTTTAATTAAGATATGTACATTTTTTTAAGACCTAAAGCTATTGCACATGTAACAAACTACAGTATAGTGTTAACATAACTGGGAAACCAAAAAAATTTGTGTGACTCGCTTTACTGCGATATTTGCTTTACTGTAGTGGTCTGGAATCAAACCTGCAATATCTCCAAGGTATGCCTGTTTAAATAAACTGGATTTCATCAAAACTTAAAACTTTTGTACATCAAAGGACGCTATCAAAAAAGTGAAGACAACCAACAGAATGGGAGAAAATATTTGCAAATCATATATAAGGGATTTGCATCTAGAATATATCAAAAATTCTTTCAACTCAGTAAAAAAAAGACAAATAACTCAATTTAAAAATGGGCAAAATGGGCGTCCCTGGTGGCGCAGTGGTTAAGAATCCGCCTGCCAATGAAGGGGACACGGGTTCGAGCCCTGGTCCGGGAAGATCCCACATGCCGCGGAGCAACTAAGCCCGTGCGCCACAACTACTGAGCCTGCGTGCCTGGAGCCCGTGCTCTGCAACAAGAGAAGCCACCGCAAGGAGAAGCCCGCGGACCGCAACGAAGAGTAGCCCCCGCTCACCGCAACTACAGAAAGCCCGCGCACAGCAACGAAGACCCAACAAAGCCAAATAAATAAATAAATTTATTAAAAAAAAAAAAGGGGGGGGGCAAAAGATCTAAACAGACATTTCTCCAAAGAATATATACAAACGGCCAATAAGCACGTGAAAAGACGCTCAACATCATTAACCATCAGGGAAATGTATATCAAAACCACAAGAGGATACCACACTTCATATCCACTAGGATGGCTATCACCAAAAAGACAGTATTAACAAGTACTGGAGAGGATGTGGAGAAAATGGAATCCTCATTCACTGCTAGTGGGAATGTAAAATGGTGCAGCTGCTTTAGAAAACAGTCTGGCAGTTCCTCAAAAGGTTAAACATAGAATTACCATATGACCCAGCAATTCCACTCCCACATATATACTCAGAAGAGATGAAAACATATATCCAACAAAAACTTGTACACAAATGTTGATATTGAAGTCCTAACAGCCAAGAAGTGGAAACAACCCAAAAGTTTATTAACTGATGAACAGACTAAAATGTATACCCATACAATGGAATATTACTCAGTAATAAAAAGGAATGAAGTACTGATACATGCTACTACATAGACGAATGTTGAAAACATTATGCTAGGTGAAAGAAGCCAGACACAAAGGACCACATATTACAGGATACCACTGATATGAAATGTCCAGAGTGGGCAAATACAGAAAGTAGATTAGGGCTTGCTTAGAGTTGGAGAGGATGGAGAGGGATAATATGAGTGATAGTTAAAGGATATGGGGTTTCTCCTTGGGGAGATGAAAAAATTTCTAAAATTGATCATGAGGATGGTTGCACAAGTTTATGAATATACCAAAAACCACTGAATTGCACACTTTAAACGGGTGAACAGTATGGTATGTGTATGAAAAGCTATTACCAAAAGAAAAAGTTTATTTCAAAACTTAAGAATCTAGGATTAGAAAGGAACACCTAACTCCCATTCATCTCCTACCTAACTGTCCTAATTAAAAGACATGAGAGATGTCAACAAGACCTAGAGTGACATTTCGTTGATCATATTAGTATCAGAGGCACCCAAAGAATATTTTGTTTCCCGCAGCTGTTGTAAGGCAGTGCCTGACTCATCATCACCAGATCTTCTCCAACTTTCCCTATTGTACAAACTGATGTTTCACAAAATAGCATCTTGACTATGCAGCTGAAAAGTGAAACTGTAGGAGGGTGAAGACCACTGCAGAGAAATCAGGGATGCCTGGCAGCTGTCTCAGATTCATGGAGAACTAAGAAACCATCTGAGTAACAAGTGGACGATTCAAACACTCCACCTTTCAGAGAGCCAGAAAACTCCTAAGTACCATAAAGCAGTGCTACCATATCTAGCCTGACCAGGACCAAGTAACAGCCACAGCTACTGGTAGGGAAGAAATGTGTCATTAATACCTTGGATGAGGCGTGATGTCCACAGACTTTCAGCTACAGCATTCATTTATTCAACAAATATTTCACATCTAATATGCCAAAGGATTTGATGGGGAATATACATAAGTAGCTAAGATGCAATAGACAGTTCCTGTCCTCAAGAAACATACAATCAATTTAGAAGCAATCACAACATCTAGAGAGCAAAGACTAGATGAAGAGGTCATCCTGACCTCAAAGGCAGCTATACTGTGACAAAGAATGTTTGTGCCAATGTACACTACCCGTGACACTACTACTTGCTACTTTATCATCTTTTTAAATGAGACTTTCAGAGGGAAGAAATCTGTCAAGAAGGACTCTAAAAACTTTATAAAAGCTGTTTAGTAGACTCTTCGCTTCAATGACTTACTGAAATTTTTAAAAAGAATATTTGCACATCTGTTCATGTTCGTCTTTGACCTATAAAGTGATGAATAAATATCATAGGAATTCAGAGATACTACCATCTCTCATCATATTATGAAGAGCATTAAAGTTGACTGCTAATAATGGCATCTCAGCATTCTCTATCACAGATAAAATCAGGCCATAGTTCCTCTATATGCTTACTACAAAGCCCTTCTCAATCCTGAACTTCTGAAATCAATATAGGTTTTAAGTTAAAATGTAGCATAAAAGAAGTATCTTTACTGGGACGCAGACAAGAGAAAAGCTAGTTAATTCCAAGGCAGTCATCTGGTCTGATTCCAAAGCCAACAGTTTAATCGTGATCATTACTTTGAATGGAAAGGGGATGATGGTATGGAGTGGGGGGAAAGAGTGAAGAAGTGTCTGTATAATAGAGAAGACAAAAGATACTACCAAAAGTCACCATCCCTAAAACCAATCCAACCATTTCACTATAGTGAAATAGGGGGATAAGAACTTGTATATGTGTTCTTTGTATTCTTTGAGCTTGGATGTGATATTCCATTTTTAAAAGAAAGAAGAAAGGAAGGAAGGGAGGGAGGGAGGGAGAAAATAAAAAGTAAAGGAAGAAATTATTGTATTATTAAAATATATATTTTACGTACATATATAAAATATACTAAAATACAGTACAATAGCAGTTTGTGTCTATCTGTATTTACTTTTTCAGGAATATTAAAATCTATATCAATTAGCACAAACCCAGGGCCTAAAAAAAAAAGATGACTATAAATAAAATTTTTAATAAAAATTTTGTAAGTCTGAGCTCTAATACAAGAATTTACTACACTATGTCAACCATTACTAACGAAACGTCTGGTTTTTTGGATGACTTTCTTGGAGGGTTGACTTCCTAAAAGAGTAATAAAGGTAAGAGACAGTGTGCAGCTGAAGGTCGAACTAATGCCATGCACTTTACTCCTTAGCTAACAAGTTTAAGACAGAAAGGACAGAAAAGGGAAAGAGAAATCAAGAACAGAGAGTGCTTTCTCAAGTATTTCACCAGATCCTCCTCCCTCATAAAGCACAATGAACCCAATTCCCTCCTTTCTCCAGCCTTACCCCTGGGTTGCCTAGTCATGGGATAGAAAAGCCGGCAGTTATATTTAAAAATAGCATTTTCATTTAAATAGTGCATCTTACATACAAACTTAAGTCTCCCAATCTCAGCTGGCCCCTGCAGTTCCTTCAGCAATCTGTAAGTTCTCAGCTTCCTGCCCTGGCCCATCCCCATACGACATAGGCTTTTCAACCCTTTGCCACTACCCTTCAGCTCCCACCCAACCTCTGCAAGTCCTTCTATATTAGCAGGTGAATTTGCTACACAGAGAAAATAGCTCCCAACATTCAAACACTCCTTTTAAACTTACTGTCCCAGGCTCTCCAATTTTCCTGATCCTTAACTGCCTTCCTGTCTCAGAGAAGGGGACTCTTTCTCTCTAGGACTCACCTACCAGCCTTCCACCACTGCCCTGGACCCTACTCCGTTCCTCTTCTCTGGAACCTGCTCCAACTGTTAGTCCTTCCTATATCTTCAGTCTCTGTTCAACTGTTTGTGTCCTGCACCTGTAAACCTATATAAACGCTCAACACACTTCCACCATCCATTCAACCATCAAAAGCTGTACTCTTGCTTCTTCTGTCCCTTCACTGACCAAAACGGCAATTTATACAAACTGCTTCACCTACTCCACCACTTCCACCAACTTCTCAATCCATTACAGCTTATCTCCTCTATCTCTTCTCCACTGGCCCATGCTTTACTGAAACTATTCTAATTAAGATACCAATAACTTTTTATACAATTTTTTAAGGTTACTTTCCATTTATAGTTATTACAAAATACTGGCTATATTCCCCATGTTGTACAATACATCCTTGAGCCTATATTACACCCAATAGTTTTAATCATAAAAAATTTAAAAATTAAAAAAAAATAAAGTTGCCTTTCCACAAAAATAAAACAAAAAGGATAATTAAAAAAAAAAAAAAAGATACCAATGACCTCCTAACTGCCTAACGAAAAAGTCCACTCCCTCCTCAGTAACTAACACTCTTAGAAATTCTGCTTATCTTTCACAGTGTTAAAAACATTCTAAAGATTTTTCTCCTCCTCCTCTTCCTAAAACCTCCTGATTTTCATGAGCTCTTCTCTGCCTACTTCTTAAATGCCCAAAGGATCCATACTTGACACTCTTATTTGACAAGCACTCTCTGGGGACCACCACCCATTTCCACATAGGGTACTACCTATATTCTGTTGTCCCAAATTTCCTCCTCTAGTCACAAACTCTCTCAAAAGCACCAAATTCATATTTTCAACTGCCTACAGAAAACATCCACCAGATTGTCCCCAGCAAGCAACCTAAACTTTCAACAGGTCCTGAAACATTTTCTTTCCACCAAATCTATTCCTCCTCCCAGGTAATGGCATAACCAGGCACCCAATCTCCCACGGCAGAAACCTTAGTGTCCTCCTTGAATTCTTTCTCCCTCAAATCCTTACCCCTATTCTATCTATCACCAAATCGCATTCATTTTACTTCCTAATCTCTCTTAAATCCAGCTCCCCTGCTCTACTCCCATTACTATGAAGGTACTTAGGATCTTCTTTATCTCATGGAGGAACCATTCCAACTTCTCTCTAGCACTAATCTCTTCTCACCTATTCTTATTCCTTATTACTACCAGGATTACCTTCCTAAAATAAATTCAAACTTGAAACAGGATATTACATTTTTCCTTGTCAGAGTGGCAAAAATTAAAAGGGAAAACAATACCCTATGTTGGTCAGAGTGTAGGGAAAGGGACATTCTCATAAACTTGGTGGGTGGAATTCTATTAGGCAAAATACCGAAGCAAATATAACCAGACTTGTAAATATGTATACCCTCTGATCCAGCAATATTATTTCTAGAAATTTATTTTAAGTAAATAAACAGAAAGTGCACAAAAATATGAGTACATCCTAAAGTTCCCATTATTCCCAGCAGAAGCCAAGACCTTTTTGACATACTATATATACCATTTGCCTAGAATGGCTCCCTCCTATCCATGTCCTTCTTCATCCTGCAAAAGTAGGAACTCATCCTTGAGTTCAAAGGTCAGCAACTCCATTCTGTCTCCACAGCAATTTAGTCACACCTCTGCATCACAGTGTAACCTATCTTTCTCTCCCACTGTAGACTGTAAGCTCTCCAAGGACAATGGTTTTGTGTAATTTTTATTTAGCACATATCCATATTTGCACTATCTAAAAAAATGTCTGACACATAGTAGGGGCACAGTAAACACGTGTTGAATGAAGGCATTTTCCTCCTCTTTACACGAAGAACTCTCTGATTTCCAGAATCTTAAGAACTTTTAAAAGGTATTTCCTAAAATGCTGGTGGACTCCAATATTTCATATTAAATTCCTGTTCTATAACAGGTATTCAAGCAAAGCAAATGGTCTCGTGCATTTATATAAGCAAATAGTCTGTAAGTCTTTATTTGTTTGAAGTTTAGTTCCTAGAGGCATAATTAGAATTTCCATACTGGGTCAGAACTGTGGTCTATCTAACTGAGGATTAGGATCCTCAGGATCTCTGAAAGTGGTACCAAGAAATAAATTGTAAGAAGACATAGCTATTCTCCCAGATGTTAGAGGTGTGTTCCAAAACACCTTACTTTTCTTCAATAACCTAGTATGAGTCCATCATACTTGAAATCATGTTTTGGAATATTTGTTTAAATACTATGCCAGAGCTCTTTTCCATGCTATCTGTTATATAAAGAGCATTTTACATATTATATAAGTACATAGTATTACATAAGTAGTACTGTACATCCATATACAAGAATATAAGTAGTTTGGGTATACATTTTTCTCTAAGTTGAACTCCTTTTAAGTTTCAAGAGGGTTCCTAATTCTATTGAAGGCTGGTAACAGCCTAATCACATCCTTCATGATTTCACAAAGTTCAGTTCTAGTCCTTTCAATCTTTGATCTCTAGACTGAAGAAATCTCATCTTTCTACTGTGTCCTTACAGAGAAATGATTCTACCCTGTACCATTCCACTTTTCTTAATTTTGAGTTGTCTTACAGGCTCCAAACTGAAACAACAATGAAGGAAGGTCTATGAGATTTAATTTTATAGAAGTCAAGAAAATTTCACCCCTGATATAAGTTAGGAAAGACAGCCTTCAAAAACACCTTTGAGGGGGCTTCCCTGGTGGTGCCGTGGTTGAGAATCCGCCTGCCAATGCAGGAGACACGGGTTCGAGCCCTGGTCTGGGAAGATCCCACATGCCGCGGAGCAACTAAGCCCGTGCGCCACAATTACTGAGGTTGCGCGTCTGGAGCCTGTGCTCCGCAACGGGCGAGGCCGCGACAGTGAGAGGCCCGCGCACGGCGATGAAGAGTGGCCCCCGCTCGCCCCAACTAGAGAAAGCCCTCGCACAGAAACGAAGACCCAACACAGCTAAAAAAAAATAAAATTAATTAATTAATTAAAAAAAAAAACCATCTTCGACAATCACTGTACCCCAAGACTCACAGGAAATCATAAGGTAGTCCTCACAGTTGCTTTTGTCATCATCTTGCTGGTCCACAGGAATCCCATTGGCATCTATGATTGCTTCAGAGGCACAATCTGCTACCAATACTTCTTCTGACACTACGTCAGCTGTCAGAGGATCAGTGACGATCTCTGCCTCTACTACACTATCATGAACAACGTGTTCAACATGTCCAACATCAGACACATGTATGGATTCACTCGTCAAGACGTGTTCTGGCATAGACATTGAGGCTGAAGTAATATCAGAAGCTAAAACATCATCTGGGACTGTGCAATGTGCTAAAGAAACTTCTTCGGTTACATCTGAGTCCAGCACTTGCTCAGGAATGATGACCGTTTCAGATACATCTGCTTCTTCCATGATATCTGGACATTGAACATCTTCTATAACAACGTCCTCGATAACATCTTGGATTACAACTGAGTCTGGGTCATCAGGAACAAAGTTATGCACAGTTATGTCTGAATCCACAACATCTGAAACAAAAACAGTTTCTTGTACTTCCACAACAATTTGATCACCATCCATGTGTGTAGCATCAGCTCCTTAAAAAAAAAAAATTAAAATCACAAATTTCAGGTAGACATGCATGACTACCTCAATTAATGTAAATGTTACTTAATTTCTACCAGGAAAACAGACTAGCTCCTCAGTTGTCTCAAACATTAAGATAGATTAAAGAAATAAAGAGAGAATCTATTTTTGAATCATATCAGAAATAGAAATTCTTAATACAAGAACTTTTATACTCATCCCAAATCAATTAACAGGTAAGGAAATAAAAGAAAAACAAAGTAACTGAGGCAGTCACACACACAAAAATATATTCATGAAAGTAATATTCTAGGCTGACTAAAACTAAACCCATATGCATAGGTACTTAAGGGATGATTACAAAAATTAATAAGTAAAGCAACTTCAGGTGGCAAATATACCATTTTCCTTCATTATATGTTTTTCACTTCTTTCCCTTCTTGCTCTATCTCTCTTTCAACTCATATTTTTTTCTCCTGTCCATCTCTCCCATGTTTTCTTTTACTTCCCTTCATTTCCCCTTTCTCCTCCTTTGTTCTAGAACAATATCCCACCAATATCCTCCATTTATGATTATGGAAATTCAGAAACTATCCTTCGAATCTAGAATATAAAAAGAATCGGGCCATAAATAAAAAGAGGGCTAGAAGGCCACAGTTAAAGAGGAAAGACAACTGGTTAAGGAGCCTCTGTGGACAGATAAGATGAATAAAAGTGCAGTTGCTCTGGAGCAATGGAAGGTGAGGTTAGTTGGAGTGGGGCCTGCCCCAACCTCACCAGGGTAGTCCGCCTCCGTTCAGCTTCCTCCCATCCCCCCATATGCCAATCCCCCTGGCAGTTCCTCAGAACATAAGAAACCCTACTCTAGTCCACTCTGCAGTTAACAAATGAAGGTAGAGGGTTGAATCAATTGAAGCCCAGTGAGATTAAATGACTTCACCAAGATCACACAGTTTGCACAGGTTATGGTGCTCAGTAAATACTACTCTGAATAAATGCCACAAATGAGAATCAAAATCAGATATCCTTGCCAAAAACATAATGTAAGATAAAATAAAACAAATCTGGTACCTTGGCTCCTGATCCAGAGAAAAGCAAACAATATTTTATAAAAGTCTTACCTAAAAAGCTATTCAGTCGATTAGTGCTTCTGGATGTGACTCAGACCAGGCTGAGTCCAAGCAGCTGCCTAACTCAATGACTCTGTGTCAATGGCCAGGCCCTCAGAGAGACACATGGCTTTTTTTTTTTTTTTTTAAACAAACACAAATAATCAACAAGGGCCAAAGAACCTTTAAAAATGTAAGAAATCTTAAAGCCAGTTAATATCCATTTTATTTACACCTAGAACTAATAAAGAGTGCTTGCTTTAATTCCCATAGAACTTCTACAAAATGCTTTATACTGTTTTCAATATTCTCAATATTAACATCAAGCAATAGATCACTGTAATCTCCATTTTGCAGACATGAAGATGAAAGCATTTAGTGGCAAGAGTACTGCTTAAAAAAATCTAAATCAGAGAGCAGGATTTGGACACTTATTAGTTTTGTGACCTTGGGCAAGTCATTTAACCTCTGAGTTTCGGTTTCCTCATCAGTGAAATGAGGACAGTAGTATCTGCCATGCATACCTCACAGGACTGCTGTGATGATCAAATGGGAATATATGGGAAGTGTTCTGAAAAACTGTAATGAAAGGTTTCATTATTATTAGGACATATGAAAATGGAGGCCCTGGCAGATTAAGTGACTTGCTCAAAGATAAACAAACACCATAAGTGTTAACAATCAGGGCTAAAATGCAACAGCCCTTCAATCTACCCCTTAGCCCATGATCCAGGCTTGCTTGTGGCAACATTAAGCTAGTAAATGGTGTGCGTTTTTCTCGAAAGAGCTTAGTCTCTCTTTCAAGCACATTAATTATACTTCATGTTCTAAAGAAGAAAGAATCATAACTTTGCACTTATCATTATCAAGCTGAAATTACCAAATGTGAGTCAAAAGACTATCCCAAATTGTTAAGAAAAATACACAAACCACCATTAGATTTAGAGATTAAAGAAAAGTTAAAATTAAAAATCGCTAATATTTAATTTCCTGATAAAGTTAATTGCTATTTCTTTAGTATACAATACAGTCATTTCAAGTCCAATGGAAAACTCATTAACATTTTATTTATAAGGTAGCTAGTGTGATATAAAACCATTTTATATTACAAAACCTAGCATAATCACTTCACTGTTATATAACTGGAACCATGAGTAATCCAAAATTGTGAATACTTTTTTTCCCATTTTTAGAACTTCATAAATTTAATTCTCCTTGTACAGTCTGGGGAGTGAGGTAAGACTCCTTTTGTTAACTTGTGAGAGAGAGGATTTTAAAAGTAGGATGGGGTCAGAACATGGAGGGCCTTAGGTTTATACTTTACCAGCCGGATAATGGTCTATGTGGAAGAAAGTAGAATGAAGAGATGTAAGCAAGGAATATTTTCAAAGGGAGAACTTTAACAGGACTGAAGTAAACACTAAGGTTTTGATAATGTTGCTGTTACTGACAAGAATATGAGTGTTGGTTATGAGGGAGCCAAATTTTTAAGGAGGGGAATAATAATATACTCACTTTAACATCTGTAAGCTTGATAGGATAACAAGATACCTAAGTGTAAATATCAATGACAGCATCTAGCAATTTTTCCACTTGACAACCAACTCCAAATCTGGTAGGCGGGAAGTGGAACAACCCAAGTAGTTATACCTGTTGCATCAAAATATGAGTTTGGCTCTTGTGGTTGTAATTCAAGTCCATCTTCATCCATGGCCTTTAATTCTCATCAGTCACAGCTCCTAAATTAGGCGAAAAAGTAAACCAAGTATTACTCTTTTTAATATATGTATTAAAAAAATGTCATCATACTATTTACGTTTCTGAGACACCAAAAATTATGTGACAGATGAACATCTATCAAAAATGTGTCTATCTGAGGGCTTCCCTGGTGGCGCAATGGTTGAGAATCTGCCTGCCAATGCAGGGGACAGGGGTTCAAGCCCTGGTCTGGGAAGATCCCACATGCCGCGGAGCAACTAGGCCCGTGAGCCACAACTACTGAGCCTGCGCGTCTGGAGCCTGTGCTCCGCAACAAGAGAGGCCACAACAGTGAGAGGCCCGCGCACCGCGATGAAGAGTGGCCCCTGCTCGCCGCAACTAGAGAAACCCCTCGCACAGAAACGAAGACCCAACACAGCCATAAATTAATTAATTAATTAATTTAAAAAAAATGTGTCTATCTGAAATAAAAGGGAAAAGTTAAAATTAAATTGCCAAAAACATAATGATACATGGGCATCTATATGACAAGGAAAGGTGGATAAATCAAATAAGTCAGCTTTGCCTCAACTTTTTGAGATACTGCTTACATACATCATACATACATACGTACATACATACATACTGCAAACGTCTTGATGCATTGTGACACATGCATAAATCTGTGTAATCACTACTCTACCCGGATCAAGCTAGAGAACATTTCCAGCACCCCAGCACTCTGGTCTCCTCTCACTCTGTATACTCCTCACTCCCACAAGGGTAACCAGCTTTATTAAGGTTCAATTTATACTCTGTAGCTTATCAGGAGGAAATTCCTGCACAATTTTCATATTACTTCTCTGAATTTAATGTAGTCTGCTATCTTTCAACCAATACATTAAACAACGGTTAAAGATTCAAAGTGCAAAATCATAGTAAACACCCTTTGGGATTTCTGCCTAACTTACAATGACCTCTTAACTAATCCCCCAATCGGGCTTCCCTGGTGGTGCAGTGGTTAAGAATCTGCCTGCCAATGCAGGGGACACGGGTTCAATCCCTGGTCCGGGAAGATCCTACATGCCGCAGAGCAACTAAGCCCGTGTGCCACAACTACTGAGCCTGCGCTCTAGAGCCCATGGGCCACAACTACTGGGGCCGCATGCCACAACTACTGAATCCCGTGCACCTAGAGCCCGTGCTCTGCAACAAGAGAAGCCACCGCAATGAGAAGTCCACGCACAGCAACGAAGAGTAGCCCCCGCTCGCCACAACTAGAGAAAGCCCATGCACAGCAACGAAGCCCCGGTGCAGCCAAAAATTAAAAAACAAAGAAATTAAAAAATAAATAAATAAATAAGCCACCAAAAAAAAAAAAAAAACCCACAAAAAACTAACCCCCCAATCTAGAAAAGTAAACTCCTGCAGTGTATGTATACTCTCCTGGCCATAGTTGATTGGCACTAACTATAAAACGGTAAAAATAAGTTCATCTTTGAGCACAATAAAATCAAAGTCCTATCCCTGAGAATCGAAACCATGAGCAAAGGTCACTTAGTCTATCTTTCTCTCTCTGCCTCTGTCTCTCTCTTCCCTCTCCTCTCCTGGTGGCTGGAACATAGGAGGTGAGGAAGGCCATTTTCCAACTTCAGCTTAGACTAGTGAGATAAAGTTTACAAATAAATAATAAAAAGAATCCAGTGAATGCCCTGAGAAATAGAGGAGAGGGAGCAGGGAAGGGAGGCTTACCAATAATAGCTTTTTAGCTCCTGGTTCTAGACCTTTCTGAGGTCCAGCTACAGTCTGCCTTGAGTTTTTGCAAGCCACCCCAATGACTTAATGCTTCCTTTTCTACTTAAGCCAAAAACTTACAACAAAAAAAACCAATCAAATAATATACTACTTAGTACTAATCATTGCTACAAAAGAGCACACATCAGGGATTAGGGCTTACTCATGTTGCAAGTATTACATAAACCTCCTCCCTCACTGGTTTCCTTATCTCTACTTTCTCACTTTCTAATCCAACCTAAATGGTTCTATTAGATGCATCTTTCTTTTACTTTTATCATTTTTTGCTGATGATATAAGTGCTGCATGCTGCTTACTAAAATTTCAAATAACAAAAACAAGAATCATTTTTCTAAAGCATCAGCCAGGTGATATCAGGCCTCTGTTCAAAAAATGTTTAATGGCTCCCTGCTGCCTGCAAATAAAGTTGAAACTCCTGCCATCTTCTAACTTCCAGCTGCAAACTATCTTTCTCTCATTATCTTCCCTAACTCTCCTTCAAGCACCTCGCCCGACCACCATATGAACACACTTCAACCAAACAAAAATGCCCCATATCCACATAAGACCCCAACTCCTTATTTGGCTCAGGGTTTCTTCTACCCAGAACACCTTTCCCCTATCACCTCTGCTTGGATCTTCCCCCAAGTCCCCTTCCCCACACACACAAAAAAGAAAAAGCTGAAAATAATCTCTCCCCCCTCTGAATTTCTATAGCACTTTATCTTTGTTCCTTTTTCCCTGACTCTACTTGTTTGCTGTAAATTATGATTATTTATGTCTTATTTTCAGATGCCAAACTTGCGTTTATATACATATATATACTCCTTAATGAAATATCCATGAGAAACTCATTTAATTAATGTTAATATAATAAACAGATTTTCAGCTTGTCAACTCTGAGACATATTCTATTCATTTTCAGGAAGGAGCATGTTTCACGTTATTTACTCAAAGTGCTTCAAACAAAAGGACCAAAAACCAAAAAACATTTCAACTATAAAAAATGGAAAACGTACATGCTCTGAATAAGCTGTCACTGCTCTCTCCCCATCAAAATCACCTCTAGCCATAATTCTTTTTCTCCTTTTAAAAATGTAATTACAAAATGATAAACATAAGCTAATTTTCTAAGCATAATGGCATAGTATACATGAAATCAAGCCAATTTAGAAGGCAATAAATGGGGTTCCTTAAGGTATTTAAGGCTCCTCTCCCCAATTTCCCTACATAAACCCAAACCCATCAACTCTAAGAATTCTCCACCTGCACAATAACTCCTTTTCTCAGCTTTTCTACTAGAGTTTGATGGATAATCCCCTCGATTTTGAAATTCTCTCCTACCTCAGTTTAAGTGACATCCTAGTCCTCTTCCCATCTTCCCAAGCACTGTTTACTCTGCTGGTCCTCTCCCACTACTGCAACCCCGCCCAGGGTGGGACACTCAGCCCTCTTCTCTTCTTTTTCTTTATTCCAGGGTTTCAACTAGCATTTACACAAAGATGATTCCCCAAATCCACATACTCAGGGTAGTACCTAACACTTCCACCACACTGTCTGCTGAACATCTTTTTTTTTTGGGGGGCAGTGGGGGGGCTGCGTTGGGTCTTCGTTGCTGTGCGCGGGCTTTCTCTAGTTGCAGCGAGTGGGGGCTACTCTTCGTTGCGGTGCGTGGGCTTATTGCGGTGGCTTCTCTTGTTGTGGAGCACGGGCTCTAGGCGCGCAGGCTTCAATAGTTGCAGCGCCTGGGCTCAGCAGCTGTGGCACGTGGGCTCAGTAGTTGTGGCTCGAGGGCTGTAGAGCGCAGGCTCAATAGTTGTAGCGCACGCACTTAGTTGCTCCACGGCATACGGGATCTTCCCGGACCAGGGATTGCACCCGTGTCCCCTGCATTGGCAGGCAGATTCTTAACCACTATACAACCAGAGAAGTCCCATGCTGAACATTTTCATCAGGAGAAAACCTTGCTTTCTCCTGACATGACCACTAAGGCCTTTTCCTTCTTCCCTGCTTATATTCGGTCAGGTTGTCAGACTGTCCCTTCCTTCTCCACAACTTCTCAGGAATCTGTCCCTTTTTACTCCCACTGTCACCATTCACTCTCAGCTTCATATTTCCTGATCCCCAGGGAACAAAAATAGCCTCTCAACTGGCCTTTCGCTTTCTGCCACTCCCACAACAAATGACCAGGAACCTACAAGTAAGGGCTGGTGCCAAATGCCAGGGCATTCCTGCAATCTGTGGGCAGACTAATCCTCGGAAGTACTGCTTTGATCACAGCACTCCCCTGCTCAGAAAGCTTCAGCAGTTCCCCAAAATTCAGGGTGCTCTAAAATATTAACCCAAGCTACCATAACACACTTATTTCCCAACATTTCACATCATACCCATTTCCTAACAGATATGCTGGCCCAAATGGAGGGTGTCCACTCACCTTATTTTGACTCAGGTAAGCAATAGTTGTTCAACAAACAGTTTTGACTGGTTATTTTTCCTTCTATTTTGTCATTATAAAAACTCAAATCAGGAAAAAAACATGTTTTGAACTTCTAAGCAGAGATGACTATACTTCAACTTTGTAACCCCTGTGGGGTTAGAAGTAAATCTCTCTCACAACCAGAATGAAACCAATGTTCTTAGGATAGAACCTACTCAGGAAAGTTCTCAGGATTGTGATAAAGTAAGGGTGGGGAGCGCAGGCTGATGATGTAATGCAAAGTGCCCCTACCTTTGCTGCAAGAACCAAGCCCAGAGAACAGTTGAATCTGAAGACAAATAAGCAGAACGGTTCAGAGAACCAAGAACCTAACACTTTGGGCGAACACATACTAATGTTCAGTCTGATTATCAAATGCCCTCAAAATACTTCCGGGACGTCACTCTCACCTTAAGCTCTGTAAAATATTCCCTTCCCAGATGCAGGAGTCATGATCCTAAAAATGCTATGGAAGAATTCACAACAGAAAAACGTACCATTTTAAGGGAAATATTGGTTTGAGAGAAACTCAGGAAATTCACAATAATTTTCTTCAATTCTTCAAAATAAAGCAATAAAAATACCATGCCAAGTTAATAGGTATAGCAGTGGCATTTCATCTGTCTTAAATCTGGGATAATGAATATAATTTATTTCTTTTTTTTTTTAACATCTTTATTGGAGTATAATTGCTTTACAATGGTGTGTTAGTTTCTGTTTTATAACAAAGTGAATCAGTTAAACATATGTTCCCATATCTCTTCCCTCTTGCGTCTCCCTCCCTCCCACCCTCCCTATCCCACCCCTCTAGGTGGTCACAAACCACCGAGCTGATAATATATCTTTTGATGCCTAGACACTTTCATGATCTCCCTCTCGGGGAAGGTGCTTATATTTTCACTTTGCTTTTTGTCATAAGCATACAAGAATCATTTGTCTGCTTTTGGTCTTCCCCAAACTCCATGCCTTTTAATTTTATGACTTGACTCTAGTTCCTCTCCCTAAGCCATGCTCAGAAAACCAAACTGTATCGTACAGATTAGATGGAATTGCTCAAGCTACAGGAAACAGAAACAAAAGCAGATCCACCTGTAACAGAATTTTTCTTAGAAGGAAATTGGAACTGGTGAAAATTTACACTTAAAGCCTAATTAATATCTTCCCTCTTAAGCTATGAATTTCTTTCCCAGTTCTTTCCCACATTGTTCAATGTGGGAAATGCAGCTATCATTTCTTCAGATATCTAATTTTCAAATCTGGAATGCTATTTCACTTCTCTTACCAATTCAGCCCTTATATGTCTCATAGTCATCCACTCTTAAATTCATCATGTCCCCTTTATTTTCACTGCTACCACTCTAACAAGCTCTGGTGGTCTTACTTCCAGAACCCAGTGGGAATCTTCCAATCAAAAGATTTGAGCCCTTCTTGAACTCAAGAAATTTTCTTCTGTTTCAATACTTGCTTCCATTTTCTCTGTTCATTCTTACCAGAATTTCTATTATAGGATGTAAGAACTCCTAAATCTAGCCTCCATATTGCTTTAACTTTTTCTCCTGTATTTTCTATCTTTGTCTTTCTATTACATGCTCAGAATCCCTAAACTCTTCCTTCTAAGCTAATTTGATCTTCACTCCATCTACTGAATTTTTACTTAAAAGATCATGTTTTAATTCCAAAATAAACTTAGTTTCTTTTTCACAGCAATCTTTTTTCAGTGGATACTGCATCTTCTCAAATATCTCTGAGGATTTAAAGTTTATTCTGTACCCTATATTAACCTGTCTCCTCTGCTGTTTCATTATTCAGTTTGTTGAATTTGGTGCCTCTCTTTCAGACTGATGGTTTTCCTCAAAAGCATGGTTCTTACAGGTTGTCCATTCCTATCTGTAGATGAGGGTCTAGAGTTACATTCTGATAGCTGGGCTGTATTTCCTCAGCCCAAGTGAGAAACCCTGTTTGCCTAGCAATGAACCTAAGTTCTGACCAAAGGAGTCCCGTCTAGAATGAGGTCAAGGGAGAGAAAGGAACCATGTAACTAGCCAGGCTTTCCTTTAAGGTGGATGAGTAGCCCATCTTGCAGGTACTGGAGGTCCAATCTCCCTCAGGATACTACAAGCTACCTAAAGCACGGTCCTTAACTTTCTCCCCACAGTACCCACTTTGGAATTTCCTATGGATGAATTTGCAATTCAGAGAGCCAAATTTTTGGCATTAGCTCAGGAGGAAAACCACTAGAGATATCTATACTGATAAGTAAAAGGCTTGGCTTTCCATAACTTTAATTATCTGGCTGTGCCCATGGCTTGCTCTTTCTCCTCGGATGTCCCCACTTTTGACACTGGGGAAAACACAGAATGACAATTTTGGGATGGTCCTTCCAACTTTCCAAATAGGGCCACAGGTTCACTAAGCTCTCTAGGGCTTTGCCATTAATTGATTCCCAATTGCTTTATTCAACCAGAAATTCATCATATTCTGGTCTACAAGTGGCATACCTCTCAGGTTTTCTTTTTTCTCTGAATTTTTATACTTCTTCCTCAATGTGATTTCAAAAGGAAGTAAAAATGAATGTGTGTCTTCTCTAGTCTATCTTGAATTTGAAGTCATTATGAATTTGTATGTGTCAAAACAGAATGGAAATATGTAAAAGCAAAAAAACTATGATAGAAACTGAAAAAAAATCAATAGTAGTGAAAAGTTACAACTCTTATCAACACCTGACAGATCAAACATTCAAAAAATAAGGAAAGAGATATATATAATTAATAATATTAAGCTAATAGCTTTAATTCAAATTCTACTCCCTAATACAATATTTTATTTTCAAAAAACCTTGCCCACCCTCTGTGCCAAGAAGAGGAAGAGAAAATGCTTCCTGTTGTAAATGTCAGAGCCCCGTCCTTCCTTGCCCTGTCCTACTTGGAACTTTTGTACACTTTGCTCAAAAATTCAATGCCAAGTTTTTGTTACAGATTAGTTTTTTCCATAAAACCATCTGAGCCAATCAGTAATTTCAAGGTTTTGTTTGTTTAAAGTCTAAGAGTTCGAACTTTCAAAATCTATTACAATTTGGTCCTAAAACTAACACAACATTGCAAATTAACTATACTTCAAATGAAAAAAAATTTTTTTTAAAGAGCTTTTAAATAGGAAATAAAAAATTTGGACCTAAAATGACGAGCCTTCTTAAAGTCTTATTTTTCCAAAGCCCCTATTCATGTTCAGATTAAGAGTTGCCAAAATACCTAAATGTCCATTGACAGATGAATAGATAAAGAAAATGTGATATATACATACAGTGGGATATTATTCAGCCTTAAAATTCCATTGTTTGTGACAAGATGGATGGAAGAGGACATTATGCTAAGTGAAATTAGCCAGATACAGGAAAAAAAAAAAACATTCTGCATGACCTCACTTATATGTGGACTCTAAAACAGTCAAACTCAGAGAAGCAGAGAGTAGAACAGTGGCTCCCAGGGGTTAAAAAGGAAGAGAAGTTGGAGAGATAATGTTCAAAGGATACAGAGTTCTGGAGATCCTCTTTATGGCACAGTGTCTATAGCTAACAATACTGTGCTGTACACTTAAAATTTGCTAAAAGGGTAGATCTTATGTTAAGTGTTCTTACTAAGACGGAGAAGGAGAGGGAGAAGGAGAGGGAGAAGGAGGGGAAGAGGAAGAATAGGAAGAAGAAGACAACGATGACGACATGGTGGGAGGAAACTTTGTGAGGTGATGAATGTTTATGGCTTTGCTGGTGGTGATGATTTCTCAGGTGTATACTTATCCCCAAACTCATCAAATGTATACATTAAATGTATAAAGCTTTTATATGTCAATCATGCCTCAACAAAGTGCTTTAAAAATAAAAAATATAAAGAAAATTTTTAAAGAGTTGCCAAAACACCCTCTGAAGTTAGTTGCATTGACGTGCTACAAACACTAAGCACTACACTTTTTAAATGCCTTTGTCTTTAAGACTGTAGCTTGATGTTAGGAAGTACATACCCTTTTTTTCTTTATATATACTTTTTTTTTTTTTTTAATTTTTGGTTGCATTGGGTCTTCGTTGCTGCGCGCGGGCTTTCTCTACTTGCGGCGAGTGGGGGCTACTCTTCGTTGCAGTGCGAGGGCTTCTCATTGCGGTGGCTTCTCGTTACAGAGCATGGGCTCTAGACACGCGGGCTTCAGTAGTTGTGGCACGCAGGCTCAGTAGTTGTAGCTTGAGGGCTCTAGAGCGCAGGCTCAGTAGTTGTGGCGCACAGACTTAGTTCCTTCGTGGCATGAGGGATCTTCCCAGACCAGGGCTTGACCCCGTGTCCCCTGCATTGGCAGGCGGATTCTTAACCACTGCACCACCAGGGAAGTCCCAGGAAGTGCATACACTTTCTACATAGTTTTTGTTATGTAAAGTAGTACAGCCTCCTTCATGAAATATTGCTATTTAATATACTCAATAATTTATCCATGTTCATTACATAAAACTACTGTATATCATAATGTCTAACAAATCTCTTTAGATGACTCATTTTGATTTTGAAGTTTTAAAAAAATAGTTTAGTTTATCAGCTTTTCCTGACACTCTGAACAGAAATCCTACTCACATGATTTCCTCTAATAACCACCTTTAGTTGAGGTATACTGGAGTGGACTTTGTGAAACACTTGATGTGATCAAAGGATGGAGACTGTTTTGACATAATATGGAAATTAATTTAAACTACACAGTACACAGAAGAGTTAAACTAAATAAAACCGTCAGGGGAAATTTTTAAAAGGTTAATTTCTGGGCTTCCCTGGTGGCGCAGTGGTTAGGAATCCACCTGGCAGTGCAGGGGACACGGGTTCGAGCCCTGGTCCGGGAAGATCCCACATGCCACGGAGCAACTAAGCCCGTACACCACAACTACTGAGCCTGTGCTCTAGAGCCCGTGAGCCACAACCACTGAGCCCGCGTGCCACAACTACTGAAGCCTGCACGCCTAGAGCCCGTGCTCTGCAACAAGAGAAGCCACCGCAATGAGAAGCCCCGCTCGCCACAACTAGAGAAAGCCCGTGCACAGCAACGAAGACCCAACGCAGCCCTAAATAAATACATAAATAAATTTATTTTTTTTTTAAAAAAAAGGTTAATTTCTGTCAAATGCAGTACATGATGAAGAATTGTTGGTATTATCAGAAACTTTTTTTAATCTTTTTCTTGCACTTGCCATCCTTCCCAAAATCAGGCATTTACTTCATCTCTGAACTGGTCATTCCCACAGTTGTTAATTTAGTTAAGTGCTTTTCAGGGGACTTCCCTGGCGGTCCAGTGTTTAAGACTCTGTGCTTCCACTGCAGGGGGGCACAGGTTCGATCCCGGGTCAGGGAACCAAGATCCCGCATGTTGCGCAGTGCAGCCAAAAAAAAAAGTGCTTTTCTTATCGAACTCCTCCTTAATGAGCAACATGTCTCCTTGTATTGGAAAATCTTTCTGATAATGCATTGGAATTTCAGGGGTTTTTTCCCCTAAACTAAAGCAGTCTCACTTTCATGTTACTTTATTCAAGCTAATGACGGCTTTCCTTAGTTTTCTAATAACCAGCTGTAAAAAACATGTACTGCAGCTTTACAGTTTTTTAAACTATTTTAAATCTTTTTAAACTCGGAAACTTCTTAAAATTACTGTTTTGCCAATTGACCAACACAGTAACTTCTTTTTTTAACATCTTTATGGGAGTATAATTGCTTTACAATGTTGTGTTAGTTTCTGCTGCATAAAAGTGAATCAGCTATATGTATACATATATCCCCATATCCCCTCCCTCTTGCGTCTCCCTCCCACCCTCCTTATCCAACCCCTCTAGGTGGTCACACAGCACTGAGCTGATCTCCCTGTGCGATGCAGCTGCTTCCAGCTAGCTAGCTATTTTACATTTGGTAGTGTATATATGTCAATGCTACTCTCTCACTTCGTCTCAGCTTACACTTCCCCCTCCCCGTGTCCTCAAGTCCATTCTCTACGTCTGTGTCTTTATTCCTGTCCTGCCCCTAGGTTCATCAGAATCTTTTTTTTTTTTTTTAGATTCCATATATATGCACCAAAACAGTAACCTGACTAATACTTACCCTACTCTTTCCCTCACCTACATGAACACACATGCTTCCTATTATTGCTCTTCTTAAATACATCACTTTGGGTCTGTTAGGCTCTGTAAACTCAATGCTGACACTAACAATGTTCTCTGTACATTTTAAATACTGGCAAGAATATAATATCAGGCCTTTCAACAACTGTAACAAAATTTTTAAATTGACATTTGCAAAGTTATGGAGCATTTTTACATTGATCCTCTGCTAATACTATTAGGAGTATGTTTTGTACCTATAACTTAATAAATCCTTTAAACATAAAACAAAAAAAGAACATGCTGGACAATGAAAGGGCTGGTTTGCAATACACCTGCAGACCTGCTTCTTTTTTTCTTTGTTTGCTCATCTTTTTTTTTTTCCAGCTTTACTGAGATATAACTGACATTCCATATTCTATAAGTGTAAGATGTATAACATAATGATTTGACTTACATACACCATGAAATGATTACTATAATAGGTTTAGTGAATATCCATCATCTCATATAAATACAACATCAAAGAAACAGAAAAAAAAATTCTTCTCCTTGTAATGAGAACTCTCAAGATTTACTCTCTTAACAACTTTCATATATAACATAGAGCAGTGTTAATTACCTTCATCATACTGCACATTACATCTCTAGTATTTATTTATCTTATAACAGGAAGTTTGTACCTTTTGACTACCTTCATCTATTCCCCCCTCCCCTCCCCACCTGTTTCTTACATGACCAACAATGGGCATGCTCCACTGAGTATCAGCTCCAGGTAGAGTATCAGCAGCATTAATTCCATGATCATTCTCTGGAGCAAAGCTAGGGAATCAGCTAATTCACATTGCACTCCCCGCCCCCCCCCCCCCCCCGCTCCCCGCCCAAATCCATGCCTGCTTTTTTCAGGGATTTGGGGAGATAGGAAACTACTACTAGATAATAATCTAAAAGAAAGGAGGAAACTGGGGGGAAGCACAAACATACATAATTTGAAATAAAGAAAAAAACACAGATACAGGAAAAGTAAAAAACTTGTAAGAAAACAGTCTATAATTCTATGCTAGCACACTGAAAAGAAATGTTAATTTACAAGCATTAACTCAATAAGAGATAGAGAACCCAATCACCATAAAATGGGGGGGGGGGAGGAGAAAGATGTCTGTTACCCTTTCAAAAAGCTCTAGGCTTTTCCCAAAGCTAGCTGAACACAGGAGGAAACCCATCTCAAATCTTTTTACAAAACTAATTTACCATTTTTCGAAAACACAATGATCCAAAACCTATGGGAGGCAGCAAAAGCAGTTCTAAGAGGGAAGTTTATAGCAATAAAAGCCTACCTCAAGAAAACTAGAAAAATCTCAAATAAACAATCTAACCTTACACCTAAAGGAACTAGAGAAAGAAGAACAAACAAAACCCAAAGTTAGCAGAAGGAATGAAACCATAAAGATCAGAACAGAAATAAGTAAAATAGAAACAAAGAAAACAATAGCAAACATCAATAAAACTAAAACCTGGTTCTTTGAGAAGATAAACAACATTGATAAACCTTTAGCCAGACTCATCAAGAAAAAGAGAGGACTCAAATCAATAAAATTAGAAATGAAAAAGGAGAAGTTAACAACAGACACTGCAGAAATACAAAGCATCCTAAGAGACTACTACAAGCAACTCTATGCCAATAAAATGGACAACCTGGAAGAAATGGACAAATTCTTAGAAAGGTATAACCTTCCAAGACTGAACCAGGAAGAAATAGAAAATATGGACAGACCAATCACAAGTAATGCAATTGAAACTGTGATTAAAAATCTTCCAACAAACAAAAGTCCAGGACCAGATGGCTTCACAGGTGAAGTCTATCAAACATTTAGAGAAGAGCTAACACCCATCCTTCTCAAACTCTTCCAAAAAACTGCAGAGGAAGGAACACTCCCAAACTCATTCTATGAGGCCACCATCACCCTGATACCAAAACCAGACAAAGATACTACATAAAAAGAAAATTACAGACCAATATCACTCATGAATATAGATGCAAAAATCCTCAACAAAATACTAGCAAACAGAATCCAACAACACATTAGAAGGATCATACACCATGATCAAGTGGGATTTATCCCAGGGATGCAAGCATTCTTCAGTATACGCAAATCAATCAATGTGATACACCATATTAACAAATTGAAAAGGAAAAACCATATGATCATCTCAATAGATGCAGAAAAAGCTTTTGACAAAATTCAACACCCATTTATGACAAAAACTCTCCAGAAAGTGGGCATACAGGGAACCTACCTCAACATAATAAAGGCCATATATGACAAACCCACAGCAAACATCATTCTCAATGGTGAAAAACTGAAAGCATTTCCTCTAAGATCAGGAACAAGACAAGGATGTCCACTCTCGCCACTATTATTCAACATATTTTTGGAAGTCCCAGCCACGGCAATCAGAGAAGAAAAAGAAATAAAAGGAAAACAAATTGGGAAAGAAAAAGTAAAACTATCAGTGTTTGCAGATGACATGATACTATACGTAGAGAATCCTAAAGATGCTACCAGAAAACTACTAGAGCTAATCAATGAATTTGGTAAAGTTGCAGGATACAAAATTAATGCACAGAAATCTTGCAATCCTACACACTAACAACAAAAGACCAGAAAGAGAAATTAAGGAAACAATCCCATTCACCATTGCAACAAGAAGAATAAAATACCTAGGAATAAACCTACCTAAGGAGGTAAAAGACCTGTACTCAGAAAACTATAACACTGAGGAAAGAAATCAAAGATGATACAAACAGATGGAGAGATATACCATGTTCTTGGACTGGAAGAATCAATCTTGTGAAAATGACTATACTACCCAAATCAATCTACAGATTCAATGCAATCCCTATCAAATTACCAATGGCATTTTTTACAGAAGTAGAACAAAAAATCTTAAAATCTGTATGGAGACACAAAAGACCCCGAATAGCCAAAGCAGTCTTGAGGGAAAAAAAACGGAGCTGGAGGAATCAGACTTCCTGACTTCAGACTATACTACAAAGCTACAGTAAACAAGACAATATTGTACTGGCACAAAAACAGAAATATAGATCAATGGAACAGGATAGAAAGCCCAGAGATAAACCCACGCACCTATGGTCAACTAATCTACGACAAAGGAGGCAAGGATATACAATGGAGAAAAGACAGTCTCTTCAATAAGTGGTGCTGGGAAAACTGGACAGCTACGTGTAAAAGAATGAAATTAGAACACTCCCTAACACCATACACAAAAACTCCAAATGGATTAGAGACCTAAATGTAAGACCGGACACTGTAAAACTCTTAGAGGAAAACACAGGAAGAACACTCTTTGACATAAATCACAGCAAGATCTTTTTTGATCCACCTCCTACAGTAATGGAAATAAGAACAAAAATAAACAAATGGGACCTAATGAAACTTAAAAGCTTCTGTAAAGCAAAGGAAACTACAAACAAGACAAAAAGACAACCCTCAGAATGGGAGAAAATATTTGCAAATGAATCAACGGACAAAGGATTAATTTCCAAAATATATAAACAGCTCATGCAACTCAATATTAAAAAAACTAACAAGCCAATCCAAAAATGGGCAGAAGACCTAAGTAGACATTTCTCCATAGAAGACATACACATGGCCAAGAAGCACATGAAAAGCTACTCAACATCACTAATTATTAGAGAAATGCAAATCAAAATTACAATGAGGGGGCTTCCCTGGTGGCGCAGTTGTTAAGAATCCGCCTGCCAATGCAGGGGACACAGGTTCGATCCCTGGTCCAGGAAGATCCCACATGCCACAGAGTAACTAAGCTTGTGTGCCACAACTACTGAGCCTGTGCTCTAGAGCCTGCGAGCCACAATTACTGAAGCCTGCACGCCTAGAGCCCGTGCTCCGCCACAAGAGAAGCCACCACAGTGAGAAACCCGCGCGCAGCAACGAAGACAAATGCAGCCAAAAATAAATAAATACATTAAAAATAAATTACAAGAATAATAATAGTAATTAAACCTCACACCAAGTAGAATGGGCATCATCAGAAAATCTACAAACAACAAATGCTGGAGAGGGTGTGGAGAAAAGAAAACCCTCTTGCACTGTTGGTGGGAATGTAAATTGATACAGCCACTATGGAGAACAGTATAGAGGTTCCTTAAAAAACTAAAAATAGAATTACCATATGATGCAGCAATCCCACTACTGGGCACATACCCAGAGAAAACCATAATTCACAAAGACACATGCACCCCAATGTTCACTGCAGCACTATTTACAATAGCCAGGTCATGGAAGCAACCTAAATGCCCATCGACAGACGAATGGATAAAGAAGATGTGGTACATATATACAATGGAAAATTACCCAGCCATAAAAGGAAACGAAATTGGGTCATTTGTAGAAACGTGGATGGATCTAGAGACTGTCATACAGAGTGAAAGTCAGAAAGAGAAAAACAAATATCGTATATTAACGCATATATGTGGAACCTAGAAAAATGGTACCGATGAACCGGTTTGCAGGGCAGAAATAGAGACACAGATGTAGAGAACAAACGTATGGACACTAAGGGGGGAAAGTGGCAGGGGGGTGGTGGTAGTGGTGGGATGAATTGGGAGATTGGGATTGACATATATACATGAATATGTATAAAACAGATAACTAATAAGAACGTGCTGTATAAAAACAAAATAAAATAAAATTCATAACTTAAAATAAAACTAATTTACCGTTTTTTAGAAAACCTAACAAAAATAATGTAACCAAACTACAAACATGGTTAATTACGAATCCCAAGTCAAGTTTTTGCAAATGTGATCCATCATATAATATATATAGACACACACACGTGCACACACGTGCACGTGCATACACACACAGACACCTTGACAAAGTATGGTTATTCTAGAATTCAAGGATGCAACCAAATAATGGCCCAAATTAAGAGGTCAAAAAAGGAAAATCCTGATGTGCCTCAATAGATGCTGAAAAGTTGAGATTCAACATCTATTTTTTTACTTAAACTAGTCAAATTGGAAGAGAAAGACATTTTTTTTAACAGTTAGAAAAAATACAATAAATAGGAGTGAAATCTTAGTACATGCTATCACGTAGATGACCCTTGAAAACCTTATGCTAAGAAGCCAGATGCAAAAAGCCACATATTACAGGATTCCATAAATATGAAACATGAAGAATAGGCAAATCCATACAGACAGAAAGTAGACTGTCAGGGGCTGGGGGTGGGAGGTGATTGCTAATTGGGTACAGAGTTTCCTTCTGGAGGGATAAAAATGTTCTAAAATTACTGGTGATGGTAGCACAACTCTGAATCTACCAAAAAAAACCCCACTGAATTGTACACTTTTGAAGGGTGAATTTTGTAACAACTTCCTCTCAGTAAAGCTGGTTTAAAAAACAAACATGCAAATCTTAAACTAGTTCATGTTACAACATGTATTTTTAGATAGGAGAATGATATCAGTATCACTTTATAACAAAAAGACATGTATTAAAACTAAGGTGAAACACTAAAAGTATTTCTTTTAAAGTCAAACTTAAGACAAGGATGCCCACTAACACTATTATTATTAAAGATTGTATGGGAACTGATAAGCAATGCAATTAGATAATGAAATGCAAGATATAATTATTAATTGAAAGAAATTATATTTATTTATATATGACTTATCCAGGAAATTCAAGAGAATCAACTAAAATCTTAATATCAGAATGAATTCATAAAATGTGCTGGTTTAAAATTAATATACTTGATGGCAAAAGCTTTTTATTTTAAAGACAAAAGCTTTCTTATGTAACACTTAAAAATGTAAAATATCATTAATAAGAGTAACTGAAAACTCTAAGTGGGATTTTTTAAATACAAATATACAGAGAAATCAATCTTGCTCTTGAATATACTGGATCAGTAGTATTACTTCTCTCTTAATTAACCTCTACATTCAATCAAAATCCCAACACACTTTTGTTGTAAATCAATTGACCTTATATATGTAGGTCTACTCTCGGACACTATTCTGTTTCATTGATCAATCTGGCCTTGCACCCACTATTTTAATCACTGCATCTTTATAATATTAAGCTTTAATATATGGTAGTGTAAGTTTTCCAACTTTTTTTTTCAAGACTGCCTTTGCTATTCCAGGCCCTTTGCATTTCCATATAAATCTGAGAACTGGTCTATTAAAAAAAAAAAAAAAAAAAAGCCAGTTGGGGTTTTGATTGGGACTTCGTTGAAAACTGACATGTTTATAACATTGATACTTCTTATCCATGAACATCGTATCTCTCCCCATTTATGAGTTCTTCTTTCATTTCTCTCAGTAATGCTTTCACTAAAGGTCTTAATAAGCTTTGTTGGGTTTATTTCAAGGTACTGGATGTTCTCTGATCTTACTATAAATTGTACTACTAGCTTTTAAAACAAAATATAAAACAATCAATCAAATGTACTGGCTTTTAAATTTTATTTTCAAGTTGTTCATTGTTAGTATAGAGAAATACAAATTATTAATCAATGTCCCCAAACTATAATATATTAAAATTAGAAATAAATGTCACTGAGGTAATAACACCTCCCAAAAAAAATTCCCTTAAATTTGAAGAGTCTCAATAATTCAATGAGCAATAGGAAAATTATAAAAACCACAATATATTTAGAACTAAATAATAAAAAATCAATTCACATAAAATTCACAGTACCAGTTACAGTTCAGAGGAAATTTTATAGTTTTAAAAGCATATAAGAGTAGAGATTAAAAACTAATGAGCTAAACTATTTACAATAGCCAGGACATGGAAGCAACCTAAGTGTCCATTGACAGATGAATGGATAAAGAAGATGTGGCACATATATACAATGGAATATTACCCAGCCATAAGAAGAAATGAAATTGAGTTATTTGTAGTGAGGTGGATGGACCTAGAGACTGTCATACAGAGTGAAGTCAGAAAGAGAAAAACAAATACCGCATGCTAACACATATATATGGAATCTAAAAAGAAAAAAATTGGTCCTGAAGAACCTAGGGGCAGGACAGGAATAAAGATGCAGACGTAGAGAATGGACTTGAGGACACAGGGAGGGGGAAGGGTAAGCTGGGATGAAGTGAGAGAGTGGCATGGACATATATACACTACCAAATGTAAAATAGATAGCTAGTGGGAAGCAGCCGCATAGCACAGGGAGATCAGCTCGGTGCTTTGTGACCACCTAGAGGGGTGGGATAAGGAGGGTGGGAGGGAGACGCAAGAGGGAGGGGATATGGGGATATATGTATACATATAGCTGATTCACTTTGTTATACAGCAGAAACTAACACACCATTGTAAAGCAATTATACTCCAATAAAGATGTTAAAACTAATGAGCTAAACTTCCAACTTAAATTTTTTAAATGTCAGAATAAATGCAAATAAAAGAGAAAGAAAGAAATATTAACCACATGGAGCAGAAAGAGAAATGGTCAATAAAAAGAACTATTTGAAAAGCCTTAATATAGGCAAGTTATTGGCAGTACTCATCAGAAAAAAAAGGAACAAATTAATGAAATTAGACACTTTAAAGTCATTAGAGTAGCCTATATTTTATACCAATATATTTGAAATTTTATATTTTTCTAGAATACAGTTCATTTTGTATAAATAACAGCAACTTAAGAAAAGCCAAAAACACTTATCACCATGAAACAAACTATTAATCAAAAAACAACTCACAAAAAAAGACACCAGGCAAAGACAGTTTCACAGATGACTTCTAAGTTTCCAGAAACAGATCATCTCTATGAAATACAACTTGTTTCAAAGGAGAAGAATTATTCCGCAACACATCTTAAGAAGTTAGCATAAAAAGAAAAAGTACATGGCAATAACAAAAGGATGCAAATATCCAGGAACTCCAAAGACAGTTTAAAATACAAAATCTATGAATACAATTCATCACACGAATAGAGGCTGCAAAAACATTTAAAAAAATCAACGAAAACTCTAAAATGCTAAGTAAAAGAGAACATAAGCTAATAAATATCTCCTCCCTCCAAAAAAAAAAAAAACCAAGAAAATATCATACTTAATGATAAAATATTAGAAGCACTCCATTAAAGCACGTGGACAATGATGTCTGTTATCAATGCTTTCATGCAACTCTGTGCTAGAGGCATTAGTCAGTGAAGTAGAAGAAAAAGAAAACAAACAAAAAAGAAAGAGGAGGCAAAAAGGAATGGAAAATAAAACATCTTTACTCACACACACCTATGTATTCAGAAAATACAAGAATTATAAACTGTAATAAACTGTTATTACTCCCACATTTCATTGAATCTAAAAATATCGCCTATTTTAAGATGCATCCTTGTTTTACCTACATCTAAGAAAAATATCCTGCCAGTTAAACTGATGCTATACTTTATTACCTAGAAATTTCATTTTAGATTTATCAAGACAATTCTTTTAGACTTATTTAGACATATTTTCATCATATCCTGTGGATATATAGAAGAAAAAATAGCAGCAAAAGAAATTGGGAGTCCGGTGACCCTGCCGATACCCGCAAAGCCGCCGCCCTGGCCCTGCCACCACCGCCACCTCAGGACCAGCTGTATGATTAGGCCTCAATCTTCAATGAGTAGACATATTCCTCAGTTCCGTGGTGTTCTTGGTCATACATTTATGGAGTTTCTGAAGGGCAGTGGAGATTACTTCCAGGCACAGCACAACTTCTGTGCAGACAAATGAACTGTAGAAGTTCATTACTACTCTACCAAGAAGCTCCCATATGAGTGGTTAACCTGGACACAGAAGTGTTGAACTGAAATCCACAGAGCAGTTTTTACAAGAGTTCTGACCTGGATGGGGTAAAGCTCAGTGCACTTCCTTTCTATTGCCTCAGTATCACTGAATTGAAGAATTGCTGCTTCTTGTTAGGAGGTTCATTTCATTTCCCATTACTCTCAACTTCATACTCAAAAGCACTGAGAATTTCAAGTGGAGTGTACTGAAGTAGACTCAGTTTCTTCACATCATTTCTGTATTCAAGTTTTTAAATTCTTTCATAAACCTACTGGGTATTTTTTTAACTAAATTAACATGGCTCGAATGAACCGCCCAGCTCCTGTGGAAGTCACTTATAAGAACATGAGATTTCTTAATCCAACCAATGTGACCTTAAACAAATTTATAGAGGAACTTAAGAAGCATGGATTTACCACAATAGCAAGAATATGTGAAGCAACTTGTGGAGAAAGAAAGCATCCATGTTCTCAATTGGCCTTTTGATGATGGCGCACCACCATCTAACCAGACTGTTGATGATTGGTTAAGTCTCCTGAAAATTAACTTCCATGAAGACCCTGTTTGTTGTATTGCCGTTCATTGTGTTGCAGGCCTTGGGAGAGGTCCAGTGCTTGTCGCCCTAGCATTAATTGAAGGTGGAATGAAACATGAAGATGCAGTACAGTTGCTAAGACAAAAGCAGCGTGGAGCTTTCAACAGCAAGCAACTTTTGTATTTGGAGGAGTATCGTCCTAAAATGCGGCTGTGCTTCAAAAACTCCAATGGTCATAGGAACAACTGTTGCTTTCAATAAAACTGGGGTGCCTGACGCCATTGCTCGGAAGTGGAACCTAGACAGGACGGAATTTGTTGTACATGTTAGCCAGCACGTTGGCTTCGTGAAGTCTGATGAAGCTTCCATAGGAGTGTCGAAAAGCAGTTTTACCAGGCCACAAGCCTGGCAGAATTGCAACTTCTATGTCTGGGTTATGATCAACCTCCTTGGACACTCAGCAAAGGATTCTTGCTGTTCAGCATTTAAAATGTGCTTATTATCGTTTGTACCAATTGACCTTTCCTGAAATCATGCAGTACTGAGTCATGTCTTTAAATCTGTTTCCATGCCAGAATCTTACCAATATGTAAGAAATTTAGAAAGACTAGGTGCCAAAATACCCAGCACAATACTTGTATATTTTTAGTATCACATAGAACTAAAATCCCAGGAACTAAGAAAACTCTGGACCTTATGTGGTTTATTCCTTCCATCATTTCAAACATAGAAAGTAGGGCCTATAATGTTATTTGCTCACAATATGCTTACGTCTTCCACATTCATACCAGTATACATCAGATTTGCTCATTTTGGTTTTTTTTAATTAACCAAGTCTTACAGTGATTATTTAATGTCTTTCTATAAATCTCATTTTGTGCTGTAATAGAAGACCTCCATTTTGAAAATCTACATTGTAAAAGAAGCACATGTCTTTAATGTCTCCAGACAAAAAAGCCTTACAGTTAATTTTAATGTTTGCACTTTGGGGTACAACCTACAGGGAGGGCCTGAAAAAAGAATGGGAGGGGGCTATTAAATATTTTTAGTAAAATGTTGTCTTTGTCTTGTGCAGAACATGTAGAATATGTGCTTTAATTTAGTAAATATTTTTTAAAAGGTGGAAATACTTTGTTATTGTAGCTAAAACAATTCTTAATCATAAAATTTCTGAAATTCTTGTAATTTTCTTTCAAACTTATCTGAAGTTGTTTACCATTTTATTTTTGTTTGAAGTGTGATTCCCAACCTCTCTTGAAAAAAAAAAAAAGGGGCTTCTGCTAATGAATTGAGCAGACATTTAATATTTTATATGCTTTTTGAGCTGTGTAACTTAATATTTGGATATTTGACAATTTGTTTTATTATGTAATTGATAAAATGGTGATGTGTATTAACATTAGCTCAACCATATATTTATACTGTCCGCGAACATGTGGTTATAGTTCTGTGGGAGAAATAATTTGTCAGTGGTCACCAGCATGTAAAAATCTAGTGTGAGAGCTTAAACATTAAATAAATGATGAAACGCAAAAAAAAAAAAAGAAATTGGTAGAGTACTCCTAAAACTTCACATTCAGGGTCCTACTATGGAATGCTTTTCTACTCATAGCTATTCAATCTTTCCTAACAATATTGTCCTCTACCAACAAGAGTGCTGGTGATGCAGCATTTCTTAAAATGCTCCATAATTATCTATGTGATTTTCTTTCCAGTAAGACACCCACCTCACAATTCCTTCTGCCTTCAGTTGTATTGTTGGGTGTGAAATTAAAACACAATTAAAACAATGCACATACTCATTTAAGTGATGACAAAATGAAGAGTCTTGACCAAGTATGTGCATGTAAAAACAATAACTACATCATGACTGCTACCTGGACAACAGTGATTATAGGACACCATCAAATGAAGATCTATATGAATCTCTGACATATTAAAATGGGGGCGGGATGTACTTCAGAATCTATGAAATATGGTAATACGAAAGTTCAGCAAGGTTACATGATCAATACAGAAACAGTATCTAAAAGAAAATCCTATTCACAATAACAAAAATTATACAAAATTTTTTTCTAGCAAAAAATCTAACAAAAGTTGTGCAAGAGCTTTATGAAAAGCAGTAGACTATGCCCAGATTCAGACCCCAGCTCCACTACTTAGCATACATCTATATGTATCTATATATTATTCTGTAAATTTGATGCAAATACAATAAAAATCCAACAGTTTTTCATAGAAACCAACAAACTGACCCAAAAATAAACAAAGGAAGGAAAATAGCTTTAAAACTCTGAAGAAAAAGAACACTTATTAAGATTTAACTATAAAGCCATCATTGTTAAATCAGTGGTATAGGTATATAGTCAAACAGACCCATGAAATCAGAAGAAAGTAGAAACAGATGTATATATGTGAGAATACGATAAACTTCACAAGTTGCATTACAAATTAGTGAGGAGAAAGGCTGAACTACTTGGCAAATTCATATTAAAAAGATAAAATCAGATCCCTATATCACACAATAGAGAAAAAAATTCCAGATGAATTAATGACCTAAATATGAAAAAGCACAGTATCATTATGACCTTGGGGCAGGGAAAGAATTTCTTGCAGATACAAGAAAACATAAACCATAAATGAAAAAGAACTGAGGAAACTGACTACTTTCACATTAAAAAGTCCTACACAAAAAAATATTCCATAAACAAAGCTAAAGAATAAGCCACAGACTAGGAAATGGTATTTTCAGTGTATAAAACTACAAGCCATTAGTATTCAGAATATAAAAAGAATAACCATAAACCAATGAGAAAAAGGCAACAATCCAATAAAAAATGGACCAAGGATAGGCACAAGCAAGTCACAGAAAACTCAAATGGCTAATAATACGTGGGAAAAAAGGCTCAACAACACGAGTAATCTAAGAAATGCAAAATGAAAACAGCAATGAGATACCATTTATACCTAAAAGATTGGAAAAAACTGCAAAGTCTAATCTTTTGGCAGTGGTCTGGAGAAACAGAGGCTCATACATAGCTGATGGGCGTGTCGAATGGAACACAATTTGACATTTGGCAATTCCCAGTAAAGCTGACAAATGCACAGACTCTTGAATGTAGCAACTCTACTTCTATAATCCCAAGAGAGAAGAACCCCATATAAGGATGCTCACAACAACATTGTTGTGAGATTGCAGAAAACTGCTAACAACCTAATGGCCCCTCCCTAAGAATAGATAAATAAACCACAGTATATTTATACATTAAAATACAAGTAAAATGAATGAACTAGATCAGTAGTTTTCAAACTTCTTGGACTCAGGACCTCTTTACACTCAAAAATTGAGGACCTCAAAGAGTTTTTGTTTATGTGGGTTCTATCTAGAGATGTTTATATTAGAAATTAAATCTCAGACACCTTAAAAGTATTCATAAAAAATAAACCCACTGTATATAAACATGAACATTTTTTTTTTAAAGATGAGTGTTTTATTTTATTTTATAAATTTATTTATTTATTTATTTATTTATTTATTTTTGGCTGTGTTGGGTCTTTGTTTCTGTGCGAGGGCTTTCTCTAGTTGTGGCAAGCGGGGGCCACTCTTCATCGCGGTGTGCGGGCCTCTCACTGTCACGGCCTCTCTTGTTGCGGAGCACAGGCTTCAGACGCGCAGGCTCAGTAGTTGTGGCTCACGGGCTTAGTTGCTCCGTGGCATGTGGGATCTTCCCAGACCAGGGCTCGAACCCGTGTCCCCTGCATTGGCAGGCAGATTCTCAACCACTGCGCCACCAGGGAAGCCCTAAACATGAACATTTTTAAATAACTATTTTTCAAAACAAAAAATTGTGAAAGGAGTAGCACTGTTTTACATTTCTGCAAATCTCTTCAAGGACAGGCTTAATAGAGGACAGCTGGATTCCCATAACTGCGTCTGTGTTCAATCTATCATGACATCACGTTTCGTGGAGGCTCTGTACAGTACTTGTGCAGTGTACAAAAGAATGAGGCTGGAAGAATCTCAGGGATCCCTGGGAATTCCTGGAGCACACTCTTGAGAACCGCTAAACTAGATCTACATACAACATAAATAAATCTCAAAAACACATTGCTAAGTGAAAAAATATATATATAAAATGATAAACACAGTATGATACCATTTATGTAAAGTTAAAACACATAAAGCAGTACTTGACATTGTTTGTGGTACATACATATTAGGACAGTGGTTATTTCTGGCAAAGAAAAGACAGGAATGGGATAGGGAGGCACTCTTCAATCTGTGAGGTTTTCTTTCTTTAAACACACAAAAAGTTATGAAGCAAATATGTAATAAAATATTAAGATCTGTTAAATCTAGGCGATACCTGCCTTTCAGTAATTCTGAAATATTTCATAATTTTAAAATTTTAAATATTTTTTCAATCCTAATGGCTGTATTCTTCAAGGCCACGTAGCTTCCTTAAAATGTTACCTCCCTTCGAGTAAAATATAGTTACAAGATTCCTGGATTTTATAAAAATTTCTTTGGAAAACTAATTTGACAGGACTAAGTATACACTGGCCATACTAACCCCAAGCTTAAGTGCTGCGGGCGGGGGCTACTCAGCTTATGTGGCATATGCCTTACTGCGCACACCCCTTGCTCAAAGGATACAGTGACTAGACAGATGCTTGAATAGTTGAAAACGATTCAACTACACAAAATTCTCTGCACCCCAAAACTGAGAGAATTGCTTTTAGGTAACTGTCATTACCATGTACCAGGTAATGCTCTGGGACAAGGATAAATGAGAACCTGTCTCTACATCCAGAGTTTAGAAAAGATAACAAAAATATAAATACAGATCTAAAATATAAAAGGTTAAATGCTAAATTAAAACATACCTACATTGCTATATGACACAGAAGAATGAGCCTGGAAAAATGATGGTGCCATAAACAGAAAGAAAGCTAGAAGCAGGAGTTGTTTTAGGGGCTCTGCGTTTAAAAAAAAGTTTTTTTCCCAATAAATAGTACTGGGCATCTACTATGTTCCAGATAAATTTGGTTTCAGCCATGTTGAGACAGTAAGACACCTGAAAGGAGGTGGTCAGTAGGCAATGCTAGAGAAACTAGAGGATGGGCATGGTAAAGGGCACCAAAACCACGCAAGAAGATTCAAGAGAACAGGGTAGACAACTGACCTTGAGGAAAATCCCATAACAGAAGGCAGAGAAGGTATAGAGTTTCTGAAACAAAGAACACTTTTATATAACACACCTGCTGACATGCTGTAGAAGTTTCCCAATTTGGGAAACAGTGGATCTAGGAATAGTGGAATGCAAAGAAATGAAAATGCTGGTGAAAGGAGAACTAAGACAGCTGAGGTTTTTGTAAGATGAGCAAACCTAGGAATGTTTATAAGGAGAGGGAAAGGCATCAGCAGAGTTAGAGGGCAATGATGCAAGTGGCAGAATCACACTGACAGAGCTCCATCCTTTGGGACCAGTGGATCCCACAGGCAGAGCATCTGGGCCTGAAGGAGGCCAATTCTTGCCACAAGTGAAGAACAGGAGGACAGCCTAGGGAGAGACAAAGGAAGAATATGAAGTGGAAGGAAGAAAATTCAATTGCTTAGATCAGATGGCTGTCTATCTTTCTGGCTTAAGTAAAAGATTAGGTAATCTCTGCTGAGGCTGAGGGGTTTCAAGGACAGGTTGAGGAGTTTAAGAGTAAAAAAGAAAAACTCTGGAACTGCCAGTGTGCATAAACACAAATAGTACAAACAAGGTCATAAGTGGCAATACAAGTCCAGGTAGGTTGAGAGACAAAGCATTTACAAAAAGCAATGTGGAAAAAAGTTTTTCTTCAATGCATTGTGAGCATGCTTTTAAAAAAGGAAACTTGCATCTATCTGAAAGATACACAAATTAAAAACCAACACCTCATTTATCCAAGATAGTTGTTGTTCCACCAGTTTTCCAGACCACCCTTTCAGGCAAAAAGCACTTTAACTGTTTCCGACAGAAATCCTTCCAAACCTTACACGCCTGTCTTCTTAACTATATGACTGAAGTCCAACTCTTAATCTTAATCATCCACTCTTGCTGTACTGGAACATGTACTGCTGCTGCACTGCGTGTGCAGCAATATGATTCTCTTTTAGAATTCTATGTCTTTCCCAGCTGTCAAGATATAAAGCAACTGGTTCTTTCAAGTTTATGTTTACCTTTACCATCTCAACAACCACAGACTGCTTTAGCAACTTGCTTCTAGTCAGCCTCCTAGAACGCACTGTGTCTCAAACTTTTCTAAACCATAGCCCTCTAAGATAAACATGAGAATATTCAGTTCCTTCCCTTCCTCTCATGGAGCAATCACTGTTCTGACCTGTCGCAGTTTAGGAAAAATGGAAAAACTGAAACAACTTTCTGGTGAATACTTATGCTACCTATAAATTTACGTATCAAAATTCTAGGAAACACATTCCCAAAATGTGCATCGAGAATAGTTCAAATATTAATCAAAACATGAGAAGGCTTAGCTTAGCAAACAGCCTTAGTTATTACCCTCTTAATCAAAAAGGTGGCTCCTCTTACCAGATGGAAGAACAGGGATTCCAAAAAGACCACCTGAAGGCTGCTGCCTTTTTAATCATCGCTCTTCTACTTTTCAAAACTGTGACTTGTTTAAAAATTACCATGGGGATACTTACAGGTTCATTCCTCAGTTTCGTAAAGTAACCCACAGCACTGGTCCTGTAATTTTCAACCACGGTAAATGAAAAGCTAGAAACCCCTCCCCATTTGTTTACTACAGAGATTATAATAACTCTTGAGCAAAAAGTTACTTGGAGTGAGAAATTAGGACAGAAAAAAGGAGCAGCTGCCTACCACAGATGAATTGTTGAAAAAGTAGCAAAATTATCTGAACTTCTGAACATTCTTGATAATCATTCCTGCAGTGAAACACTGGTTGTTACTCTATTTCTCAACTTTGAAACTTCCTAGGCCAATGGAAGGGGTAAGTGACTATAAAGCCGGGCTCAGGTGCGTCATCACTCTACTACTTGAGGGCTCCCTGGCCTCCCCCATTGAGTATAAGCCCCTCCACCTGGAAAGCAAGCTCCATCGACCTTATTTAGCCATCACTCCCCTACCTACACCGTCTACTCCAGCCAAATTACACATACTTGCTGTTTTCTGAAGAAGCTTCACCCTTGAAATGCCCTTTCCCCACCCCCATCTCAGTCTAACAAAGTCCTACCCATCCTTCAGTAACCTTCTAGAAATGTCACCTAACCTCGTTTTCCTCTGAAACCCCAATAATTGGCTGTACCTTCCCGGCAGCACTTCACTGCATTTCACCTCATCTCATCTGCCTCTGAACAACGAACTTCTTGGAGCCACCGTCTGCATTAAAAGAACCTTTTGAATCTTTCAGAGCACCTAGCACCGAGTTCACAGTAGTGTAGTATGCAATCAAAACTACTTTAAGGAGTGGAATTCCACCTTAGAATTTTTCAAATCAAACAGAGAAACTAAATACCATACCAGGTACAGGAACAATAAATACTGCATCACATTACGTTGTCCTTCAATAAGAAAATAAAACCTTCTGCCCTTCTCTTACTCCTGAAAAAAAGTAAATACTACCAACAGATCGCTAATAGCTTAAATGCACCTTTTCTAGAAAGTTGTTTCCAAATTAATGAAATTCAAACGACTCCGTAAAATTTTTATTTCTCCGTTTCCGTGCTGTGCAATTTGCACTTTTCCCCTTACTACATGAAAGACTGAGAACTTCTTTCCTATCAATTTTTTTAAAAAATTTTATTCCTTTCTTTCTTTCTTTACTCGATAAGGCAGTGACTGTTAGAAAACAACCGCATCTAAGGCACTCTAATTCACGTGTGACTTCACTGGGGTAAAAATAAAATGTCTTGGGGTCCCACTTGCCGTGGTGAGTCCACATGCCTGGGCGGACCCTCAAGTGACCTGTACAAGGGCGGGGGAAAGGCGCGGGGCCGGGGACGCTGAGGAACGAGATGGCCCCAGCGCCTGGGCGCCGACGAAGACCGCCTGCGGCAGCTCGGCTAAAATGCAGCGGAAGCAGCAGCTAGTCACGGGGGCTGCGGTAGGCAGGGCAGGAAGGTGGCGCTGCCGCCGAGCGCCTAGAGCCCGAGCGCACATCATGGCGGCGAGGGCAATGGCCGCTGTGGGGAGCGAGCACGCCCCCTCCGCGCGCACACGCTGCCGTGCCGGGCCTCCGGGACCCGTCACCGGAGCCGCCGCCACCGCCACCGCCGCCGCCCGCTCTCCGACCCCCCCTTACGGGCTGTAGCGGAATTTTCTCTTCAGACGCCGCCTTCAAGATGGCGGCTCCCCCTCCCAGCAACCTCCTCAATCGTCCCCTGCAGCAGGCGCCGAGCCGCCGCCATCTTGTCCCCCATCCCTCCCCCCCCTCACCGATATTTACATAGCGAAAATCGGCCCGGCCGGCCTGCGGCCTTCACCTCACGCCTGCAGCCTTCGCCTCCTTGCCAGGCCTCGCCCCCGCGCAGTGCCCCGGGCCGGACGCGGCACCGACCCGGGGCCCATCGGCCGCGTCCCGGGCCACCGGCCGACCCTCCCCCAACCCCCGCCCGTTTGCGGAGCGCAGCTTCGCCGCCGCTCGGGGCAGCCGGGCTCCTCCCCGGGCCTAACTGCGGCCTCCTTGGGGCCTGCTCGGCGCCGCGCGCCACACTGCCCGGCCTAGCGCGGAAGGGCGCCACGCGGGCCGCCGACCAGGCCGGGACCAGGCCCCTGCGCGCGTGCTAGGCCCCGCGGCCGCGGCGGCGCCCGGAACTCACCGGACGGGCGTGCGGGCGGTCGGCGACGGTGGCGGGTGCTGCAGGCCGGCCTTTCTCTGGAGCACTGGGCCGGGCTCCGGCTGGTGGGGCGGGCGGAGGGAGGGAGGAGGGGCCGAGCTCGGAGCTGACAAAAAGCGGCCCAGCTCCCCGGCACGGGCCCGCCGTCAGCACGTCACGTCACCGCCCGGGAGAGAGACCCAGGAAAATGCGGAAGGGTACATAGGCCCCCTCCTTCGCCCGGTGTGTCTCCCTGGTGTCCCGGTTGGCGCGCTCACGCCCTGCGACCGGGGAGCCCAGTGGCCTCGCTGCGGCGGGGTCTCCGGCGGCCGAAGTCTCCGTGACAGCGCCCCCCTTCTTTCCACCTCCTCCGCGCTCCCGCCCGCCGCCGCCGCTACACACGCGCCGCTGCCGCCGCCTCGGCCGTAAAGTCCGCGCGGGGCCGTGGTCCGCCGACCCCACGGAGAGGCAGGCGGCCCGCACCCGGCCCGGCCGCCCCCCACCATCTCCTGTGGGCCGCGGCCGCCCCCCGGGCCCTCCCCGGAGACCTACCGCCTCTCCGCGCCGGTCCTGGCCGAAGCGCCTGCTCGAGTTGTTTGCAGGCCCTCAGACCCCCGCCCGCAGTAAATGTGTTTTCTTCATCCCCATGGCTGGAGAAGAAGATAAATTTAGCAACCCCCGCCGTCCCCTGCCTTCGCTTTAAAAAAAAAAAAATCTTTGAAATAAAATGAAAATAGGCTTGCCAGTCTAAATGGGTGCGTGGGCAAAAGGAGGGGGAGAAGGGTTATCCTAGAGCACCTACCAAACCGTTTAATTTTTTTTCTAAATAAGCGTTCAATCAGAGAGTCTAATTGATTTTATTAGTTTACGGCGGAAAAAATAAGGGTTACGTTTTGAAACTGGTTTCGCACATTGCAATGAACATGAATTTTTAATGTATATTTTCTCTCTATCCGTGTTTCAAAGTTGGGGAGTCTATGAAATATGTCTTGTGTGATTGTTTCATAAATAATGAATTTTTCACATTCTTTTAAAAATACAGAGGGAGGAGCAGAATTGGGATTTGGGTGTTTTTTTACAAACTACTTAAGTCTTTCAAAGTTTAAAAAGAATTAGGAGAGAAAGAAAAATATGTATTTGAGTAAATAAAACATTTATCAACTCCAAAAATGTGTATTTTGCATTTTCGTTACTGAAATTTTTATACTCTTTCCATACTGAACTTGGAACCCAAATTATGTTTAAAACTTACTAGTTAAACGCTAAATGATGTAGCTTTTACATTAATCCGAATCTGATATGCTTTATTTCTTCGTTCAATTCACTAAATGTTAGACAAAGATTTTTTTGATTTTTTTTTAAAATTCTTTGGCCGCACTGTGCGGCATGTGGGATCTTAGTTCCCCGATCAGGGATCAAACCCACACCCCCTGCACTGGAAGCTCGGAGTCTTAACCACTGGACCGCCAGGGAAGTCCACTAAGTATACTTCTAAACAGTAAATAAAACAAAAGTTATAAGGCAAATAGCATATTGGTGTGAAATCTCTTCAAATACAGAGGCCTTGTATTTTAGTTTCCTGTCATAACTTTTTAAAACTACCAGAATGCAAGTTGTCCTTTCCCTCAGACCTCTTACAATTATAAAATTGCTTTCAAAAAGGAATAGCAAAGGTACAGTAAGATAATCTGTGAGGGACTTCCCTGGTGGCGCAGTGGTTAAGAATCCGCCTGCCAATGCAGGGGACACGGGTTCGAGCCCTGGTCCAGGAAGATCCCACATGCCTCGGAGCAACTAAGCCCGTGGGCCACAACTACTGAGCCTGCGCTCTAAAGCCCGCGTGCCACAACTACTGAAGCCCACGCGCCTAGAGCCCGTGCTCCACAACAAGAGAAGCCACCGCAATGAGAAGCCCGCGCACCGCAACGAAGAGTAGCCCCCGCTCGCCGCAACTAAAGAATGCCCATGCGCAGCAACGAAGACCCAATGCAGCCAAAAATAAATAAATAAATAAAATTTAAAATGTAGTAAAAAAGAAGTAATCTCTGAGAATGTACTTGATGGTAAATTTCCTCTCAAGGCTTTAACCTTGATTTTTTTCAAGCAATTAAATGATAACTGACATGTCTTCATCATTTATAGAAAATTCCACTGGGCTGTGATATAGACTATTCACAGAAAGGTAAATAAAACTAATGTTTTTTTCAAGTAAAAAAAAAGTGAGAAATAGCTTGTATACCTACACTAATGTGATTTCAAAATATTGATAACCAGCGTTTAAGTACTTTCCAAGGGCCTCCTTTGAATGCTATGTCATGTCAAGAACGGGGTCTCATCAACCATGTAACTGTAAGCAACATGAACACAACCTAATGTCAGCATTCTTGTTAGTTCTTCCATAATTACCATCAAATACTTCTAAGTCCACTAGCACTTAAGAAAAAAGTGTCAAGGAACATAAACGAAAAAGATGTTTGCTCAATTTACAAAACCAGAAGTAGTTTAGGTATCGATACTTTTAAAGAGCCTCTTGCCATTACTTTTCATCCATAAAGAGACTTAACTTTGACGGGAAAAAAGGAAAGGATAGCCTAGTTCTACTAATTATATTAAATAAACCATTACTGGAGTCCAACAAAGATTATTCTATAGATGACTGTACAGATGAGGTCAGCTATACTTTTTTTTTGCGTTTTTAAAAAAGGGAAAATAATTTGTACTTCAAATCCATTTATGGAAGGCTGTAAAAAACAGTATGATAAAAATCATTTTACTGGAATTACATTCAATATAAAATTCTCGTGTGATAAAAGTGAAGGCTCAAAGGAAGTGTGAACAGCAGAGATCAGGAATTGTTCGATGTAATAAAACACAATATAGGTTGTGAAAATATTCACAGTAGGACCTTGAAGACACCTAAAATCACTGAAAGCATTTGGTAATCAAGCACTAAGTGGTTAAGCACCTGACACCTTGCACTTAAAGGACCTACTGCAGCCTCTCTTGAATTGATACTTTTCTTCCTTGTTTTAGTATTAGGGACCTAGAAAATTCTGGGCACAGGGAGTAAAAAGATGTGGTGCTTGCCCTTGGGGAACTCAGAATAAGGAGGCTGTGTATGGCTGAATACAAGCATTCTTAAGTGCTTTCATTTTCTCACCTAAATAAACACACAATAAAGTGAAATTTTATTTAGGGAGATTGAGAGCAGAACATTTCAAAGGCATATGCTGTGAATACAAAATAGATGGTTTCAAAGCAGTCAAAGGGATTTTGGTTATGTGCTAAAATTTATTTGTTCCTTCAGAGCTGTTAATGTATATTAGATAGTTAAAAGCAACTACTCAAGGTTTTGACAGTGTTTTAATAACTTAACTAAAAATCCCTGACATGTTTATAGGTCCTTGAGCCAGGAATAATACAAGACCTTTCAATCATCTTTCCAGAAAAAGATTATTCAGAAAAGAAGCTGTTAAAAAAAGAATAAAAGAAGCTGTTGCTTTTCATTCCTCATCACTGACTGATGGAAATCCAAATAAGAAACAATAAATTATTAGCTTATGAGAAATACAGACCTTCTTGAATAAAGTTGTGGTAATTCATTACATTATATCCCAAAGGTTAAAAAAAAATTTACTTTCCCCTAGAGAGACCATAGTTTTATTGAACTAAGCATGCCCTATAAAAATTTACCATTTATCTGGTACTTGATACTTATACTTATCTTAACATGAGCAAGTTGCATCATGTTGGAATTCAGCTGACTATAATTAATGCCAAGTAAGAATTTTTACTCTGAGTCTTTAAACCACACACACTCCCCAAGGGAAATAATTTTAAAATAAACAATGACTGACAATTAGGTGGTTTTTGAACAGTACTTTTCACACGAATCATCAGTTGAATAAGACATTGTTTAATTCCTGAAAATCACCAATAGCTGAATTCTACCTCATGGATTATAAATCACAGGACACAGCAAACAAATTAGCTCCACTAAAGAGGTGAAAATCAATATATGAGGTCTAGAATAACCAGTAATAATGAGCACCCCAGGCACCCAGATTGGGACCTCTATATACAATTTTCCACTAAAGGAATCAGGGTTCCTGTGATTCCTGGGCTGGAGCAGAAAAGTACAAGATGAACCAGGAATATCTCCTCATAACAGAAAGAAAGAAAGGAAAGAAAAAGTGTCAAAAGGTCTCAGGAGCCAGTTTAAAGAGGCTCCAGTTGGCTAAAGATGAAAAAAATTTGAATGTTAAAAGAATAATTGCTATGGATCAAAACACATTAAGTATGCTCCTGAGTTTATAATGAGGCTTTTAAAAATGATCAACTAGGGACTTCCCTGGTGGCACAGTGGATGAGACTCCGCGCTCCCAGTGCAGGGGGCCCAGGTTTGATCCCTGGTTGGGGAACTAGATCCCGCATGCAGGCTGCAACTAAAGATCCCTCATGCGGCAACAAAGATCCCACGTGCCACAACTAAGACCTGGAGCAGCCTAAATAAATAAATATTTTAAAACTATAATAAAAATTTAAAAATAAGTAAATAAAAATGATCAACTAGTGGTGATGGTAGCACGGCTTTGTGAGTATACAAGAAACTAGTGAATCATATACTTTAAAAGGGTGAATTTTATAGCATGTGCATTATATCTTTTTTTTTTTGCCCCCCTTCCCACCTCCCTACCTCCCCGCATTATATCTTGATATCTAAAAAATGATCACCTTTGGAGAATACTAAAGAACCAACCATTATTTTGAAAACTAGTAAAGGAAAAGATCAAGTAGTACTTATCCTGTATGAACTATACCTCAGGTTAAACAAATAGTTGATGAAAAGAATATTCTTTTAATAGAAGTATTCCTACTAATACATGAAGAAGGCTTGATAGAATTAGAATATCACCATTTTGCAACCACTAATAAATCAACAGATCTAAGCAACAATCATCAATAGCTGCTAACCAGAGTGACAACCAGACATATGCCTCATAATTGAAGTACACAATGCACTGGCCAAAAAAATCAAACCTGAACCTGATCAACCCCCTAGCTCTTTGCCAATTTACAAGAAATGTAAGGACAGAGAAACTTATCAATGAAACAACAGGGAATGTAATTGACAACATCTAGATGGTGGGAAACACTATGGGATCTTCTTTCTTCAACAAATAAATTATAAGGAAAAAAACACTGGAGGGAAAACCAACAGATGAGAAAAGACATAAAAAATATATCAATCAATTGAAGTATATGAACTTTATTTTAAACTTGAGTCAAACAAATAAGTATAAAAATATGAGACAATCAGAGAAATGGGAACACTGACTGGATTGCTATCAACACTAACTGGATAAATGCTGATATAAACAAATTATTGTTAATCTGGTTTAAGTGTAAAGATGGTGTGATTATATCTTTGAGCCCTTATCTTTTAGAGATACATTATCAAAATATTTACAGATAAAATGATACGCTATGAGAGATGGCCTTCAAGCTAATCTGGGAGGCTGGGGGCGGGAAAGAGGTTGAGGGTTAAGTGGGTGGGGGATATAAATGAAAGAAGATTGCCCTTGAGCAGACAGTTGTTGATGCTGTAGGATGGGCACATGGGGGCTTGATGCATTATTCTCTTTGTGTATATATTTGAAATTTTCCATAGCAAGTTTAAAAAACAAACACAAATAAACATACAAAGAAAAGATTATCTTCAAATTTCAAAGAATCTTTGGAGTAAGGCGAGCATTACAGATATTAGTTGCTTCCTTTCTCACTTTTCTGTGGACCATATAACACCACTTATTTTCAAAACAGTTAGCATAATTAAGCAATAAAATAAATAAAATTAGAACAACATTAGGAAAACAGCAATGTTTTTCAAATTTGGAAGGGAACAACACCTTGCTAAAGATGCAAATTCCTGGGCCTCAATTCCTAGAAATTCTGATTTTTAGTAGGTACAGTATAGGGCTGAGGAATCTGCAATTTAACCAAGCCCACACACCAACAGTGCTTTAAGAAATACTAGTACATCCTGGTAAATGCCTCTTTGCTCACATTTATAAGACTTTCTCTTGGAGTATAAAGAAGTAAAATTTCTGGATATGGTACATTTTCAATATTACTTTCCAAAATGACTGTACTAATATACATTCCCTCCAGCAGAAGAGAATTCCCAGTTCCCCATTCCTTCGCCAACTCTTGATGTGCTAATGCTTTTAAATTTTTGCCAAGAACATAACTATCTTACAGGATGACCTTTCAGCTAGCAACGTTTGTTAAAGCAGCTCTTGAAAAACCTTCCACATTTTGAACAAAGACTCCTTTTTAATGACATAATGACTTTTCACCCCAAAATACATTAAATAAATATGCTAAAAGAAATGATCATTCAACCTTAAGTTTAAAGCAAAAATATTCTCACCAACTACAAACATAAGAATTCTTCTTTAGAGAATCTCATATGGAACAAATTTGAATTGTGCTCTGTGTTTACATGAACCACAAATGTTTTTTGATTGTTTTTTGCATACAGACATCAAGCAAATAGAAACAAACAGCCCAAATTGAGAACAAAACAGGAAGAAGCATCTGGCAGAAATGTGGAAAGTTTCGTAATTCTCCAAAAGGTGAGGCGAGCCAAGGACACAGCAGGAATCTGACCTAGTAAAGTTAAAGTTTCAGTGAAGTGTGGACTGTGCATGTAAGACTCCTAGTCTCTGGCAATGGAGCCCCCACTTTATGATAATAACATTACATTAAGGGAAAATTCACATGAAGCTGAACTAAGCAATAAAGAGGACATGACATGATCTGGTCTGGTGATAAAGTCTGGGAAGGTTTTTGCTGTAAAGAATGACTTTGTGAGTAGACCAAAAAAAAAAAAAAAAAGGATTATGAACAAAAGGGTTAAAGTGGCCTGTGCTCTGGAGCAGAGCTTCTCAAAGGTTAACGGGCACACAAATCGCCTGGGGATGTTGTGAGAAACGCTCCTTGTGATGCAGTGGGTCCTGAATGGGGCCTGAGATTCTGCATTTCCTCTGAGCGCCCAGGCTAGGCCTGTGCAACAGTGGTCTGTGGGATCCTGCAGAGCTGCCGCTCTTCCCCCGACTCTGCCTGAAGTCTGTCACTGAGAAGTCGTGTATGGCAGGTACCTGCCAGCACTGCTGCTAGAAAGACAGAGGCCCTGGCCCGGGAAATGGCCGAAGCCCATCCCCCCGGGACCCCTCCGGATAAAGGGGCTGCCTCATGGCAGCCAGGGGCTTCGTCCTCCCAGGCCTTCTGTGGCCCAGGAGGGTTGGGGGTAGAACAAGGAAGGAGTCAAGCGCTATTGGGATTCACACTGTCACCCACGTGCACGCCCCCAGGAACTCATCAGGCACAGGTGGAGGAGAGAACGACGAGAGAGACGGTCGATGGATACGGAGAACAGAGAGGAAGCACCAGCACCCAGGTACTCGCTGTTCCCAGACAAGACATGCAATGAAAGATCTTTGAGAAAAAGGGCTTCCTAAGCTTGAGGAAGATCTGTATCTGCAGACTGCAGGAACTTGCCACACTTCAGGGAAAATGAACTACCTACACACAGACACATTTGGCGACAACTTTTAACAAGGGGGGAAAAAACCCTGCGATCATTACGGCAGGAGAAAACAAGTCATCATTAATTGAGGGCTTACCTTGAGTTCCACACGCCACTTGGTGCTTTCCGTGAACGCTCTCGTTTAACCCTCATAGCGTTCCAGTAAAGTGGCGGTGCTGGCCTTTAAGGGGACTGGGTTCAGAAACTCGGACGATCTTGCCAGGACTCCTGTGCTCTCCAGCTGCCTCAGCTCTCTCATTCCGCGTGGGAGCAGGCAGGCTTCCCCCAGAGCGGCACACGCAGCTCCGGGCTCACGTTGTCCCAGCTCAGTTACCCCAGAAGAAAGGCAGGGTCCCTCTTCTGGTTTCACCACAGAAGGACACCGGTTGTCTTTATGTTCTGTGCTTGCCCTTGGATCCACCACGGTGGCCAAGAGGAGGGAGGAAGATACTTGGCCAGGGGCTGAGGGCACTCTGATTAGAAGTCCCAGAACTAACAGGTTAGGGTGAGAAAAAATAGACAAATAAAAGAGAGGAAGGATGGTTTGGCTAACAAATCCAACGGGTCCACGACAGGGAGGTCTAGGAGCTGCCCCACTTTACAGATGACGACAGTAAGGATGAGAGAGGTCGAGTAACTTGCCCAAGGTCGCACATCCAGGGTAAGTTGAAGAGCCAGGACACAAACCGAGGCAGTCTGACCAGAGCTCTTAACCACTCTGCTATAAGGCAACAACACCAGTTTGGTTTCAGGCTTCTCTGCAACATCAGCTTTCAGAAGAAAATGGAGCAACAGCTAGACTTTGTGGAGAAAAAGATTGTAACCAAAGATTTGCGTGCTCTGCCAAATTGTCTTTCACAATAATACGGAACAGATATTAAACACACCCTGTGTGGCAGGCACAGGTCTAAGTTCTAAGGGGACCTCTGCACTACTATACCTGAGCTGGGGGGAGGGGAGGATGGTGGCCCACTTCTCCCAGAGTGACACATCTGCTCTAGAAGAGGGTAAGTGGGCAGGGATAGTAGCCCGTGGTCTTCTCATCTTGCTCCTCCTGTTATGGAACCTTTGCCCTGTGAGCAAGCTGGAGCAGGAGTGATCACGGCCCAGTACTACACAGCCTCCCGCACGTGTAGTAGAACTTCTGTCCTACAGTGGAGGCTGGGCAGGGGGAGGGAGCTCCAGCCCTCTGCCCTGCACCTGCCTGGATATACCTTCTGCAACACAGAGCTGGTTGTGATGAGAGATGGTAATGGCCTGCCCTTTCCGGAGTGAAACCATAGCTCTAGACCAGGAGCTGTGAGGAAACGGGGCCGCACCTTTCTGACTGCATTTTCCAAGAATAGAGCTTCCATCACACTGAGCTGGGGATGGAAAGCAGTTCTTGGCTCAAATGCCACAGACTCCCATGGTTCTTACTAAGGTTTGTAGTAGATTTTCTTGAATACATGTTTCTCTATTCACTGTATGTCCTTAGAACAAATTCCAGAGACTTTAAATGATTGGGTTTTTAGAATAATTTTCACTAGTTAAATGGTTATTTCACCGGGGAGAGTATCTCCCAACCTCCTTACCCCACCATTTTGAAAGTCTGCTACCTTAATCAGGTTTTTTTTTAAGGCAAAAAATAAGTTTGTTTGGTAGTATTATAAACTCATGATTCAAACATATTCAATGTGTTTCGACCCACTGCAATTTTTTTTTGGGGGGGGGCTGCGCTGTGCGGCTTGCGGGATCTTAGTTCCCTGACCAGGGATTGAACTTGGGCCCAGCAGTGAAAGCTTGCAGTCCTAATCACTGGACCGCCAGGGAATTCCCCAATGCAGTTATTTTTATTGATGTTCAAATTATCCCAACTGTGGCTAGTGGGAACTTCTTTAAGTTGCCTCCAGAGTCCTTCTGAAGTGACCCTAACAGTAACGGACAACTTTCTTGCTACTAAAATACTATGGGGCTTCCCTGGTGGCGCAGTGGTTAAGAATCCACCTGCCAATGCAGGGGACACGGGTTCGAGCCCTGGTCTGGGAAGATCCCACATACCGTGAGGCATCTAAGCCCATGCGTCACAACTACTGAGCTTACGCTCTAGACCCCGCGAGCCACAACTACTGAAGCCCGCACACCTAGAGCCCGTGCTCCGCAACAAGAGAAGCCACCACAATGAGTAGCCCGTGCACTGCAACGAAGAGTAGCCCCCACTCACCGCAACTAGAGAAAGCCCCATGCACAGCAACGAAGACCCAACACAGCCAAAAATAAATAAAAATAAAATAAATTATAAAAATAAAATAAAATACTATGTACGTGACCTTCCGCAGACCCACAGAATGCTTTTGAAAAACTTAAAAGTCATAGTTACCAGGGAACTCCCTGGTGGTCCAGCGGTTAGAACTCCATGCTCTCACTGCCAAGGGCTGGGGTTCACTCCCTGGTCGGGGAACTAAGATCCCACAGCTGTGCAGTGCGGCTAAAAAAAAAAAAGAAGTCATAGTTACCAGCATCAAAAGGAATATGTAGGCCTTCCAAAGAAACAAAGAAGATAAAATCAAATACTCAAAAGAGAAAAATAAATTTAAAAATCATAACGCACATAAAAAATAAGGAAACATTAAAATAGCATAGAAAAATATGACATGAATAATAAAACAAATGTATTAGTGATCATGATAAATAAAAATGGAATCTACTCCCTTATTAAAAATTAAGATTCACAAATTGGATTAAAATTCAATTTTATATTATTTAAATGAAGCACAAAATGAAACAAAAAGATTAATGTAAAGGAAGGGGAAACATATAAAACAAATACAAATTAAGAGAAATCAAATATGAAAATACTTACATTAGTAGAGTTTGACATTAAAAAAAGACATTGAAATTTATAAAGAAATTTATACGTAGAAGGATAGAAAAACGCTTAACAATATGATTAATACCCTGCAAATAAAAGTCCAGGACCAGACAGCTTCATTGAAGAATTCTACCAAACATACAAAGAATGACTTATACCTATCCTTCTTAAACTAGTCCAAAAAATTGAAGAGGAGGGAACACTCCCAAATTCATTCTATGAAGATACTATTACCCTGATACCAAAACCAGACAAAGACACTACAAAAAAAGAAAATTACAGGCCAATATCTTTGATGAATACAGATGCAAAACTCCTCACAAATATTAGCAAAACGAATCCAACAATACATAAAAAGGATCACACAGGCGGAGACCCTTTGCACCCCTGCGAACATGGCGAACATGGCGCTGCAAGTGGCGCGCAGCGTGCGGGCCGCGATCTGCAGCCTGTGCGCCGTCTCCGCGCCCAACGCGCCCTGCCCGCCGCGGCCCTGGGGACTGCGGGCGGGCGCCATCCGAGCGCTGCGCACCGGCCCCGCTCTGCTGTCCGGTCGTAAATTCACAGACAAACATGAATGGGTAACAACAGAAAACGGTGTTGGAACAGTGGGAATCAGCAATTTTGCACAGGAAGCTTTGGGAGATGTTATTTACTGTAGTCTGCCTGAAGTTGGGACAAAATTGAACAAGAGGAATTTGGTGCTTTGGAAAATGTGAAAGCTGCTAGTGAACTCTATTCTCCTCTATCAGGAGAAGTAACTGAAATTAATGAAGCTCTAGCAGAAATCCAGGACTTGTCAACAAATCTTGTTATGAAGATGGTTGGCTGATCAAGATGACACTCAGTAACCCTTCAGAACTAGATGAACTAATGAGTGAAGAAGCATATGAGAAATACATAACATCTATTGAGGAGTGAAAATGGAACCCCTAAATAAACTAGTTTGAAACAACTTAATCTAGCATAGTTGTCTTAAATTAGTGGTGGATAGATTTTTAAAAAGCAACTTTTAGCAAAAGAAACTACTTGAAACAATGTTGCCTGAAGAAAATACCCCTTAACTTCCTAATGATTTCAGATAAACACTATGCATCTTTTTCACAACACCCTGTGATTTTTAGGCTAGTCTCCAGTTATAATACTCAGAATTCCTGAAATTATCTGTGGTAAAACTAGTTATAAAAATTATGTAATTCAAGGATAACATTGCTATTTTAACCTTATATAATATTGTAACTTGCTTACAGCCATCCCTGGAATTGGGTCAAAATACTCAATGAACTTGCCACTGGAAAGAAATGACAGTGGAGAAAAGTTTGTTAGTTGTATAGTGTCCAGTGAAGAACATTACTATCTTAATTTTGCAATATACTGTGTTTGCTGGTGCTATTTTTATACAGTGAAGCAACAGCCTTGCAGGAAAATAAGAAACAGTTTAATAATAAAATATTCAACTTCTTAAAAAAAAAAATCACACACCATGATCAAGTTGGATTCATTCCAGGATCACAAGGATGGTTCAACATATGCAACTCAGTCAATGTGATACAGCACATTAACAAAAAGAAAGACAAAAACCACATAATCAGCTCAATAGATGCAGAAAAAGCATTTGACAAAATTCAGCATCCATTCATGATAAAAACTCTCACCAAAATGGGTATAGAGGGAACATAGCTCAACATTAAAAAAGCCATTTACGACAAATCCACAGCCAACATAATAATCAATGGTGAAAAGCTGAAAGCCTTCCTGCTAAGTTCAGGAACAAGACAAGGATGCCCACTCTTACCGCTTCTATTCAACATAGTATTGGAAGTCCTAGCCACAACAATAGGACAAGAAAAAGAAACTAAACCTATCCAAATTGGAAGGGAAGAGGTAAAACTATCATTATTTGCAGATTTCATGATACTCTATACACAGAGAGAACCCTAAAGTCTCCACACAAAATCTATTAGAACTAATAAATGAATTCAGCAAGACAGCAGGACACAAAATTAATACACAGAAACCTGCTGCATTTCTTTACACTAATAATTAAATGTCAAAGAGAAAGTAAAAAACAATCCCATTTAAAATCACATCAAAAAAATAAAATACCTAGGAATAAACTTAACCAAGGAGGTGAAAGACCTATACACTGAAAACTATAAAACACTAATAAAGGAAATTGAAGGTGATTCAAAGAAATGGAAAGATATCCCATGCTCTTGGATTGGAAGAATTAATACTGTTAAAATGGCCATACTACCACAAGCAATTTACAGATATAATGCAATCCCTATCAAAATACCCATGACATTTTTCGCAGAACTAGAACAAACAATCCTAAAATTTATACAGAACCACAAAAGGCCCAGAATTGCCAAAGCAATCCTGAGGAAAAAGAACACAGCTGGAGGGATAACCCTCCCAGACTTCAAACTATATTACAAAGCTACAGTAATCAAACAGTGTGGTTTTGGAACAAAAACAGACGTGTAAATCAATGGAATAGAATAGAGAGCCCAGAAATAAACCTACACACCTACAGTCAATTAATCTATGACAAAGAAGGCAAGACTATACAATGGAGAAAAGACAGTCTCTTCAACAAATGGTGTTGGGAAAGCTGGACAGCTACATGTAAATAATGAAATTAGAGCACTCCCTCATACCATATACAAATATAAACTCAAAATGGTTTAAAGACCTACATATAAGGGTTTCCCTAGTGGCGCAGTGGTTAAGAATCCGCCTGCCAATGCAGGGGACACAGGTTCAAGCCCTGGCCCAGGAAGATCCCACATGCCACGGAGCAACTAAGCCCGTGAGCCACAACTACTGAGCCTGCAAGCCACAACTACTGAGCCCATGCGCCACAACTACTGAAGCCCGCACGCCTAGAGCCTGTGCTTCGCAACAAGAGAAGCCACTGCAATGAGAAGCCTGCACACCCCAACGAAGAGTAGCCCCCACTCGCTGCAAGTAGAGAAAGCCCACATGCACCAACAAAGACCCAACACAGCCAAAAATAAATAAATAAAATAAATTTATTTTAAAAAAAAACCTACCTATAAGACATGACTCCACAAAACTCCTAGAAGAGAACATAGGCAAAACATTCTCTGACCTAAATCACAGCAGTATTTTTTTAGATCTGTCTCCCAAGGCAAAAGAAATAAAAGCAAAAATAAACAAATGGGACCTAATCAAACTTAAAAGCTTTAGCACAGCAAAGGAAACCATCAACAAAATGAAAAGGCAACCTGTGGAATGGGAGAAAATATTTGCAAACAATGCATCTGACAAGGGGTAACTATCTAAAATATACAAACAGCTCATACATCTCAATATCAAAAAAAAATCAACCCAATCAAAAAATGGGCAGAAGACCTAAATAGACATTTCTCCAAAAAAGACATAGAGATGGCCAATGGGCACATGAAAAGATGCTCAACATCACTAATCATTAGAGAAATGCAAATCAAAACTACAATGAGGTACCACCTCACACCAGTCAGAATAGCCATCATCAAAAAGTCTACAAATAATAAATGCTGGAGAGGGTGTAGAGAAAAAGGAACCCTCCTACACTGTTGGTGGGAATGTAAACTGGTGCAGTCACTACAGAAAACAGTATGGAGTTTCCTTAAAAAAACTAAAAATAGAGCTACCATACGATCCAGCAATCCCACTCCTGAGTATATATCTGGAAAAAATGAAAACTCTAAGTTAAAAAGATACATGCACCCCAATGTTCACAGCAGCACAATTTATAATATACAAGACATGGAAACAACCCAAGTGCCCACCAACAGACAACTGGCTTAAGAAGATGTGGTATTTATAGACAATGGAATATAACTCAGCCATAAAAAAGAATGAAATATTGCCACTTGCAGCAACATGGATGTACCTAGAGAATATTGTATTCAGTGGAGTAAGTCAGACAGAAAAAGACAAATACTATATGATATCACTTACATGTGGAATCTAAAAATAATACAAATGAATCTATATACAAAACAGAAACAGACTCACAGACATAGAAAACAAACTTATAGTTACCAAAGGGGAGAGGGAGGGAGGGAGGGACAAAATAGGGGTATGAGATTAACAGATACAAACTACTATACATAAAATAGCTAAACAACAAGGATTTACTGTATAGCACAGGGAATCATATTCCATACCTTGTAATAACTTATAACGGAATACAATCAGAAAAAAAATAACTGAGTCACTTTGTTGTACACCTGAAACTAACACAATATTATAAATCAACTATACTTCAATAAAAAATAATAATATCATTAATAAGTCTTGCTATTTAATAGCTCCCTGGAAAGAAACATGTATACTAGAAAATATACCTTTTTTTCCCCCTCAGTGCCCATGCAACCTTTACAAAAATTGAATACATGGATACAACTGCACTAACAGTGGCACTTAAACAGGGTTCAATTACTAAAGAAGACTCACAGGACCCAAAATGACAAAACTTACAAATGTACAGTTTATTACAGGGAAAGGACACACTATAGCAAGAGTATGAAAGTCAGAATATACATCACAGCATATGATTCATAGCAGGGGTCTAGAAAGGCCAAGTGTAGGCTCCTATTGTTTTTTTTCCTCTGGTCCCACAAGATATTCTGTACTCATCTTGTATCTTCCTGCCCCAGTGCTAGAATTAGCCATTTCTTCAAGGAGCCCTGATTCCATTTATGGGAGAAAGGTATTTAGAAACAAAGATTTGGATGCTAGGTGTGCTTACTGCTGCTGGAGTGCCACTGTTTCTAGGCCATTTCAGCAGTCAGAGCCGGAAATATATCTAAGTATACCACCCTACATATACAGACATACCTATATTTCTGTATCTATTTACCAACTAGAGTACAGTATTTATGTACAGTTCTTTTTGTTGGTAGCCTTACATTACCTAGTCAAAACACAGGCTTTCTTTTCTTTCTTTTTTTTTTTTAATATACTGGGGTATAATAGACAAAGAGCATTATACTAGTTTCAGGTATATAACATAATGACTCGATATATGTATATATTACAAAATGATTCCCACAATAAGTCTAGTTAACATCCATCACCATACAAAGTTACAGATTTTTTTCTTGTTATGAGAACTTTTAAGATCTACTCTCTTAGCAGCTTTCAAATATGCAATATAGTAGTATTAACTATTATTAAATGAAGCACAAAATGAAACAAAAAGATTCATGTAAATGAAGTGGAAATATATAAAACAAATGCAAATTAAAAGAAATCGAAGATGAAAATACATTACTAGAATTTGAAATTTAAAAAAATGTCACCATGCTGTACATTATATCTCCATGACTTGTTTATTTGTAACTGGAAGTTTATACCTTTTGACCTCCTTCACCCATTTCACCCACTCCTCCCTCACCCCTCGCCTCTGGGAACCACCAGTCTGTTCTCTGTATCCGTGAGCTTGAAAACACTGTTTTTCAGTTTCTTAGCAGCTTTTCCCCCTACCCTCTTTAGTGAAGTTGTCATACATTTTTAATAAAATTAAATTATTTTGTCACACTCTGAGATCATTAACAACCAAAGTGATTTTTAAAAATTTGCATACAGTAAAGTTCATTCTTGGTGGCGTACCATTCTACAGGTTTTGACAATTGTAGAGTCATGTATCCACTACCCCTTGTGCAGCCCATTACATACTCAATCCTTCCCTCTCCCCCAATCCCTGGCAGCCACTGATCTGCTTTCCTAGTCCTGTTGTAAACTAAATAGTGATATGGAAAGATAGCCATGTCCTAATCCCCACAACGGTTGAATATTATATCATATGGCAAAGGGGATTTTGCAGATGTGATTATCCAGGTGGGTCCTAAATGTAATCACAAGGGTTCTTAAAGAGGGCAGCAAGAAAGTCAAAGGAAGTAGTACGAGACATGAGGATGGAAGCAAGAGGTTGGAGTGATGTGAGGAAGGAGTCACAAGCTAAGGAATACAGGTGGCCTCCAAAAGGTAGAAAAGTCATGGAAAATAAATTCTCCCCTAGAGGTTCAAGAAGAAACCAGCCCTACCTTGACTTTATTTAGCCTAGTTAAACTGATTTCAGATTTCTGGCCTCCAGAATTGTAAGAGAATAAACTTGTGGTAATTTTTAATAGCAGCAATAGGAAACTAATACACATATCTTTAGTCTTGCCTTTTTCAAAATGCCATATGAATAGAATCATACAATACTTTTGGGTCTTTGGGGTCTGGCTTTTTTCACTTGGCAAAATGCATTTAAGATTCGTCCATGCTTATGTTATGCATATTTTACTACTTAAAAAAATGATTCATTCATGTTATTGAGTGAATCAATAGATCTTTCCTTCTTATGACTGACTAGTATTCCATTGTATGCATGTACCGGTTTGTTTATCCACTCACCTGTTGAAGGACATCTGGTTGTTTCCAGTTTTTGATAAAGATTCTATAAACATTTGCATACAAGTTTTTGTGTGTACATAAATTTTCATTTCACTTGGCCATGAAAGACAACTCATAAGGGACTTCCCTGGTAGTTCAGTGGTAAAGAATCCGCCTTCCAACGCAAGGGACGTGGGTTCGATCCCTGGCCGGAGAACTAAGATCCCACATGCCGCGGGGCAACTAAGCCCGCGCGCCACAACTATTGAGGTCGCACGCCTCAATGGGAGAGCCCGCGTGTCGCAAACTATAGAGCCCATGCGCCCTGGAGCCCGTTCGCCACTAGACAGAGAAAACCTGCACGCCACAACTAGAGAGAAGACCGCGCACTGCAACGAAGAGACTGCGCGGTAACAAAAAGATCCGGTGTGCCACAACTAAAACCCGACGCAGCCAAAAACATAAGGAAAATAAATAAATAAAATAAATATTAAAAAGACAAATCATAGGTATTCATAGCTTTTAGGCCATGGAGATGCCGATTTAAATATCATTACCAGGGAAACATATTACTAAATAATAGAAACAAAAAGAATTACAGGCTTTTTAAGGCCAAGGTTACATTCACAGAACAAGCCATAAGTTCTCAGTTCCAGATGTCTTACAAGTCCCCTTTGTTAGAAATAACATTATCAAGGACATTTTAAGAAACCAGAATATCATCTTCTTATTCTGTTGCTGGGATTTCTTACACCAGCAATTAGGAAGGGCCTGTGGTTTTCCAGACTAAATGATGAAATTCCATTATTTAGAACTGTGAGAAATAAGGACAGTTCTAAGAAGATTAAAACTTACTATGGAGGGCTTCCCTGGTGGCGCAGCGGTTAAGAATCTGCCTGCCAGTGCAGGGGACACAGGTTCGAGCCCTGGTCCGGGAAGGTCCCACATGCCGCGGAGCAACTAAGCCCGTGCGCCACAACTACTGAGCCTGCGCTCCAGAGCCCGTGCTCCGCAACAAGAGAAGCCACAGCAATGAAGAGTAGCCCCCGCTCTCTGCAACTAGAGAAAGCCCGCCTGCAGCAATAAAGACCCAACGCAGCCAAAAATTTAAAAAAAAAAAAAAAAAAAACTTACTATGGAAAGGAAAGGGGCAAAACAGAATTACAAACAACTGGAATAGGAGCATGTAATGTTACCCACCCCTAGTCCTTAGTATTGTTTGCTATGAAACTTTGTCAAATAGTATCATGAAGTCATTAAAATTTACCTGTTTTTTCCAACAGATATGCAGTGACACTTCTGCCAGGGGAGTTTTGCCTGAATAGAGAAAAAAAATAAGCCATTCAAACATAAAAGTGGCAATATTTTTCCTTAAGGGACCAAAACTACAGAGGAAGAACTCTGAGTTGCACCCCTCAATGTGAAATCAGGTTCAAGTCATGTAATATGCAAAAGGCTTGTAAAACCAACCTCAAAGTGTGTAACAGATATTTGTCAGCGTATGGGATTTTCTCCTACTTACAAGCTCACAAGTTAGCCTGTTACTATGTCCTGGACGCCAGCAGCACAGTAAGCAGTGCGAGCACCATCGGCATATTTCTGTGGCTTCCCCACACCCCCAGGTCCAACAGGGGGCCGTGCAGAGGGGCCAGGTGTACACAATGCACGTCTGCATCGCAGCCGAAGGATATTGGCCTTGGGAAATTCACATCTTTTACAGCAAGCCTGCTCTTTATCCCAGAAGGAAATATCACCTCATCCCTCAAGACAGCTCCCTGCAAACACAGCCCTGAGAAATGAGCCAGGTAAAGTGGTCAGGGCCTTGCATTCTTGGCATATAAAACAAGAACAAGCAGGGACACTCTGGGCTGTGTCAGATTGTATCTCCCAATAATATTATACCCAGAGAGAAAAGAGGCCATCTCTCCTTCCACATGAAGTGAACAATAAGATGTACTGCCCAAAGTTTTGTCCCTAGAATATTTTCTTTTACCACTATTTTTCAGTGGTAAAATAGAGGCTAGAATGCAGCTACCTCCTGCCTTTAGCTGGTTCCAGCAAACTGTGCAAAATCCAGGCCTGTGCTTTTTCTCTGTTAACCAGTCATAGAGAACTCTCTGGGAAGCCATAAATGTGGATTAAGTGAGAAGTAAATCGGTAGGAGCAAGTACCGTAGGAGTTGAAAACACCTCTTCAGGCAGTTTACTTGTGCCTTCTGACTAGCTTGGACTCAATCGTATATATAACGTTATCATTTTCAAACAGAATACCGCTGTCACATCCAACTTTATGTTTCCATGGATCAGATAACACCTAGTTCCTGACGGTCATTTCAAGTAGCATACCTCGCTCTCCTTTTACCTTCCAGATCTCCTGCTCATGCTTTCCAATGAGTGAACCCACCCAGAAGCTAGAGGGCTAGGAAACCTGTTGATACAATCCCTTCCCAGGGCCAGGGGAGGTAGAGAGGGCGGAGTGAATCTCGAAGGGCAAATGGAAGATATCCAGCACAGCCCATAAATGGCATTGATGTCATTGGTGTGATTTTCTAAAACATTAAACCATTCTTGGTAACATTCCAAACAAAACAACACACACTCCTTTCAATTTACACAGTAGTTCCGTTCCTGGAAAATTCCAGGATATTAAAACTGTTCAGAAAATACTTTGAGTTATGCTCGCTTCAGCAGCAATATACTAAAATTGGAATTATACAGAGAAGATTAGCATGGCCCCTGAACCAGAATGACATGCACATTTGTGGAAGCATCTCATATTTTTAAAAGTAAATTTTAGAAAAAGAAAAAAGTACTTTGACTTTACATGTAAAATGAGGTTAGGCTTCGGCTGAGACAATCACAGATAGGTTTCTGATATACACGACTGGCTAGAGCGACATTTGAAAATTATGTAAGGTGTAGAAAAGTTCATCCCTGTGAATGTCACATGCATTGAAGAACATATGACATTCTTGGCCCCTGCCCTCTAACTGCCAGGAGATTCCTGCCAGGAGATTCCTGCCAGGGGATTCCTGTCAATCACTGTAACAACAAAAATAGCCCCACGTGTTTTCAAAGCATACCCTTGGTGGTACTGCCCCCAGTGAGACCCACTCTCCTAAGGTGAAACATTCATCCTTACAGAATTTGAGTCTGATACTTCATCCCCTTAGCGGCTGGGGGAGACAATAAATGGAAGAAATGACTTTTCAATTCATGGGTCCTTGTTCAATCCAATATACAAAAGTCTCTGACCCAGCTACCAAACACTTGCTGCCATTTCTAGCAACATACTGTGAATTTGAATTTTATGATTTAATATAAATAAAAAGTAAGAAAATAACTGGATGCGAAGCTCAAGCTTCACATGGAGCCAGGTAAAGTTTATAAATAACCACATTTCATGTCACTTGAAATTAAACTATAACATTTTTCTAGTTTTAACTTACACATTTTAGGTAACACATACACATTATATAAAATTATAAAATAGACACAAAAATAAAAAGTAAAAACATAATATTCTGTGGTAGACAGAATAATGGCCCCCCTCAAAGATGTCCACGACCTAATCCCTGGAACCATTTACATGGCAAAAGGGATTCTAAAGATGTGACTAGGGACTCCCACGGTGGTCCAGTGGTAAAGAATCCACCTTCCAACGCAGGGGATGTGTGTTCTATCCCTGGTGAGGAAACTAAGTTCCCACATGCCGCAGGGCAACTAAGCCCACACGCCACAACTACTGAGCTCTTGTGCCTCATCTAGAGCACGCGTGCCGCAAACTACAGAGCCCATGCGCTCTGGAAGCCATGCACCACAACTAGAGAGCCCACACACCACAACTAGAGAGAATTCCACATGCCACAACTAGAGAGAAGCCCGCACACCACAACGAAGAGCCCACGTGCCACAATGAAAGATCCCACGTGCCTCAACGAAGATCTCGGGCGCCACAACAAAGACCCAACGCAGCCAAAAAGAAATAAAATAATTAATTAATTAATTAATTAATCTTTTTTTTAATTTTATTTATTTTTTTATACAGCAGGTTCTTATTAGTCTCAATTTTATACACATCAGTGTATACATCTCAATCCAAATCGCCCAATTCATCACACCACCAACCCCAACCCACCGCGGCTTTCCCCCCTTGATGTCCATACGTTTGTTCTCTACATCTGTGTCTCAAATTCTGCCCTGCAAACCGGTTCACCTGTACCGTTTTTCTAGGTGCCACATACATGCGTTAATATACGATATTTGTTTTTCTCTTTCTGACTTACTTCACTCTGTATGACAGTCTCTAGATCCATCCACGTCTCAACAAATGACCCAATTTCGTTCCTTTTTATGGCTGAGTAATATTCCATTGTATATATGTACCACAACTTCCTTATCCATTCGTCTGTCAATGGGCATTTAGGTTGCTTCCATGACCTGGCTACTGTAAATAGTGCTGCAATGAACATTGGGGTGCATGTGTCTTTTTGAATGATGGTTTTCTCTGGGCATATGCCCAGTAGTGGGATTGCTGGATCATATGGTAGTTCTATTTTTAGTTTTTTAAGGAACCTCCATACTGGTCTCCATAGTGGCTGTATCAATTTACATTCCCACCAACAGTGCAAGAGGGTTCCCTTTTCTCCACACCCTCTCCAGCATTTGTTGTTTGTAGATTTTCTGATGCTGCCCATTCTAACTGGTGTGAGGTGATACCTCATTGTAGTTTTGATTTGCATTTCTCTAATAATTAGTGATATTGAGCAGCTTTTCATGTGTTTCTTGGCCATCTGTATGTCTTCTTTGGAGACATGTCTACTTAGGTCTTCTGCCCATTTTTGGATTGGGTTGTTTGTTTCTTTAATATTGAGCTGCATGAGCTGTTTATATATTTTGGAGATTAATCCTTTGTCTGTTGATTCGTTTGCAAATATTTTCTCCCATTCTGAGGGTTGTCTTTTCGTCTTGTTTATGGTTTCCTTTGCTGTGCAAAAGCTTTGAAGTTTCATTAGGCCCCATTTGTTTATTTTTGTTTTTATTTCCATTACTCTAGGAGGTGGATCAAAAAAGACCTTGCTGTGATTTATGTCATAGAGTGTTCTTCCTATGTTTTCCTCTAAGAGTTTGATAGTGTCCAGTCTTACATTTAGGTCTCGAATCCATTTTGAGCTTTTTTTTTTTTTTTTTTTTAAATTTTTATTTTTGGCTGTGTTGGGTCTTCATTTCTGTGCGAGGGCTTTCTCCAGTTGCGGCAAGCAGGGGCCACTCATCATCGCGGTTGAGCTTATTTTTGTGTATGGTGTTAGGAAATGTTCTAATTTCATTCTTTTACATATAGCTGTCCAGTTTTCCCAGCACCACTTATTGAAGAGACTGTCTTTTCTCCATTGTATATCCTTGCCTCCTTTGTCATAGATTAGTTGACCATAGGTGCATGGGTTTATCTCTGGGCTTTCTATCCTGTTCCATTGATCTATATTTCTGTTTTTGTGCCAGTACAATATTGCCTTGACTACTGTAGCTTTGTAGTATACTCTGAAGTCAGGGAGTCTGATTCCTCCAGCTCCGTTTTTTTCCTTCAAGACTGCTTTGGCTATTCGGGGTCTTTTGTGTCTCCATAAAAATTTTAAGATTCTTCGTTCTAGTTCCGTAAAAAGTGCCATTGGTAATTTGATAGGGATTGCATTGAATCTGTAGGTTGCTTTGGGTAGTATAGTCATTTTCACAGAATTGATTCTTCCAATCCAAGAATATGGTATATCTCTCCATCTGTGTCATCTTTAATTTCTTTCATCAGTGTCTTATAGTTTTCTGCATACAGGTCTTTTGTCTCCCTAGGTAGGTTTATTCCTAGGTATTTTATTCTTTTTGTTGCAATGGTATATGGGAGTGTTTCCTTAATTTCCCTTTCAGATTTTTCATCATTAGTGTATAGGAATGCAAGAGATTTCTGTGCATTAATTTTGTATCCTGCAACTTTACCAAATTCATTGATTAGCTCTAGTAGTTTTCTGGTGGCATCTTTAGGATTCTCTATGTATAGTACCATGTCATCTGCAAAAAGTGACAGTTTTACTTCTTCTTTTCCAACTTGTATTCCTTTTATTTCTTTTTCTTCTCTGATTGCCGTGGCTAGGACTTCCAAAACTGTGTTGAATAATAGGGGCGAGAGTGGACATCCTTGTCTTGTTCCTGATCTTAGAGGAAATGCTTTCAGTTTTTCACCATTGAGAATGATGTTTGCTGTGGGTTTGTCGTATATGGCCTTTATTATGTTGAGGTAGGTTCCCTGTATGCCCACTTTCTGGAGAGTTTTTGTCATAAATGGGTGTTGAATTTTGTCAAAAGCTTTTTCTGCATCTATTGAGATGATCATATGGTTTTTCCTTTTCAATTTGTTAATATGGTGTATCACATTGACTGATTTGCATATATTGAAGAATGCTTGCATCCCTGGGATAAATCCCACTTGATCATGGTGTATGATCCTCCTAATGTGTTTTTGGATTCTGTTTGCTAGTATTTTGTTGAGGATTTTTGCATCTATATTCATCAGTGATATTGGTCTGTAATTTTCTTTTTATGTAGTATCTTTGTCTGGTTTTGGTATCAGGGTGATGGTGGCCTCATAGAATGAGTTTGGGAGTGTTCCTTCCTCTACAATTTTTTGGTAGAGTTTGAGAAGGATGGATGTTAGCTCTTCTCTAAATGTTTGATAGAATTCACCTGTGAAGCCATCTGGTCCTGGACTTTTGTTTGTTGGAAGATTTTTAATCACAGTTTCAATTTCATTATTTGTGATTGGTCTGTTCATATTTTCTATTTCTTCCTGGTTTAGTCTTGGAAGGTTATACCTTTCTAAGAATTTGTCCATTTCTTCCAGGTTGTCCATTTTATTGGCATAGAGTTGCTTGTAGTAGTCTCTTAGGATGCTTTGTATTTCTGCAGTGTCTCTTGTAACTTCTCCTTTTTCTTTTCTAATTTTATTGATTTGAGTCCTCTCCCTCTTTTTCTTGACAAGTCTAGCTAATGGTTTATCAATTTTGTTTATCTTCTCAAAGAACCAGCTTTTAGTTTTATTGATCTTTGCTATTGTTTTCTTTGTTTCTATTTCATTTATTTCTGCTCTGATCGTTATGATTTCTTTCCTTCTGCTAACTTTGGGTTTTGTTTGTTCTTCTTTCTCTAGTTCCTTTAGGTGTAAGGTTAGATTGTTTGAGATTTTTCTAGTTTCTTGAGGTAGGCTTGTAAAGCTATAAACTTCCCTCTTAGAACTGCTTTTGCTGCATCCCATAGGTTTTGGATCATCGTGTTTTCATTGTCATTTGTCTCTAGGTATTTTTTGATTTCCTCTTTGATTTCTTCAGTGATCTCTTGGTGATTTAGTAACGTATTGTTTAGCCTCCATGTGTTTGTGTTTTTTAAGTTTTTTTCCCTGTAATTCATTTCTAATCTCATAGCGTTGTGGTCAGAAAAGATGCTTGATATGATTTCAATTTTCTTAAATTTACTGAGGCTTGATTTGTGACCCAAGATGTGATCTATCCTGGAGAATGTTCTGTGTGCACTTGAGAAGAAAGTGTAATCTGCTGTTTTTGGATGGATTGTCCTATAAATATCAATTAAATCTATCTGGTCTATTGTGTCATTTAAAGCTTCTGTTTCCTTATTAATTTTCTGTTTGGATGATCTGTCCATTGGTGTAAGTGAGGTGTTAAAGTCCCCCACTATTATTGTGATACTGTCGATTTCCTCTTTTATAGCTGTTAGCAGTTGCCTTATGTATTGAGGTGCTCCTGTTGGGTGCATATATAATTGTTATACCTTCTTCTTGGATTGATCCCTCGATCATTATGTAGTGTCCTTCCTTGTCCTTGTAACATTCTTTATTTTAAGGTTTATTTTATCTGATATGAGTATTGCTACTCCAGCTTTCTTTTGATTTCCATTTGCATGGAATATCTTTTTCCATCCCCTCACTTTCAGTCTGTATGTGTCCCTAGGTCTGAAGTGGGTCTCCTGTAGACAGCATATGTATGGGTCTTGTTTTTGTATCCATTCAGCAAGCCTGTATCTTTTGGTTGGAGCATTTAATCCATTCACGTTTAAGGTAATTATTGATATGTATGTTCCTATGACCATTTTCTTAATTGTATTTGTTTTGGTTTTTTTGGGGTTTTTTTTTTCTTTTTCTTTTTTTGGGGGTTTGTTTTTGTAGGTTCTTTTCTTCTCTTGTGTTTCCCACTTAGAGAAGTTCCTTTAGCATTTGTTGTAGAGCTGGTTTGGTGGTGCTGAATTCTCTTAGCTTTTGCTTGTCTGTAAAGCTTTTGATTTCTCCATCGAATCTGAATGAGATCCTTGCCGGGTAGAGTAATCTTGGTTGTAGGTTCTTCCCTTTCATCACTTTAAGTATATCATGACACTCCCTCTGGCTTGTAGAGTTTCTGCTGAGAAATCAGCTGTTAACCTCATGGGAGTTTCCTTGTATGTTATTTGTTGTTTTTCCCTTGCTGCTTTCAATAAATTTTCTTTGTCTTTAATTTTTGCCAATTTGATTATTATGTGTCTCGGCATGTTTCTCCTTGTGTTTATCCTGTATGGGACTCGCTGTGCTTCCTGGACTTGGGTGGCTATTTCCTTTCCCGTGTTAGGGAAGTTTTTGACTATAATCTCTTCAAATATTTTCTCTGGTCCTCTCTCTCTCTTCTCCTTCTGGGACCCCTATAATGCGAATGTTGTTGCGTTTCATGTTGTCCCAGAGGTCTCTTAGGCTGTCTTCATTTCTTTTCATTCTTTTTTCTTTATTCTGTTCCACAGCAGTGAATTCCACCATTCTGTCTTCCAGGTCACTTATCCGTTCTTCTGCCTCAGTTATTCTGCTATTGATTCCTTCTAGTGTAGTTTTCATTTCAGTTATTGTATTTTTTATCTCTGTTTGTTCTTTAATTCTTCTAGGTCTTTGTTAAATATTTCTTGCATCTTCTCGATCTTTGCCTCCATTCTTTTTCCGAGGTCCTGGATCATCTTCACTATCATTATTCTGAATTCTTTTTCTGGAAGATCGCCTATCTCCACCTCATTTAGTTTTTCTGGGGTTTTATCTTGTTCCTTCATCTGGTACATAGCCCTCTGCCTTTTCATCTTGTCTATCTTTCTGTGAATGTGGTTTTTGTTCCACAGGCTGCAAGATTGTAGTTCTTCTTGCTTCTGCTGTCTGCCCTCTGGTGGATGAGGCTATTTAAGAGGCTTGTGTAAGTTTCCTGATGGGAGGGACTGGTGGTGGGTAGAGCTGGGTGTTGCTCTGGTGTGCAGAGCTCAGTAAAACTTTAATCCGCTTGTCTGCTGATGGGTGGGGCTGGGTTCCCTCCCTGTTGGTTTTGTGCCCTGAGGCGACCCAACACTGGAGCCTTCCCCGGGCTCTTTGGTGAGGCTGATGGCAGACTCTGGGAGGGCTCACGCCCCGGAGTACTTCCCAGAACTTCTGCTGCCAGTGTCCTTGTCCCCATGGTGAAACAGAGCCACCCCCCACCTCTGCAGGAGACCCTCCAACACTAGCAGGTAGGTCTAGTTCAGTCTCCCCTGGGGTCACCGCTCCTTCCCCTGGGTCCCAATGCACACACTACTTTGTGTGTGCCCTCCAAGAGTGGAGTCTCTGTTTCCCCCAGTCCTGTCCAAGTCCTGCAATCAAATCCCACTAGCCTTCAAAGTCTGATTCTCTAGGAATTCCTCCTCCCATTGCTGGACCCCCAGGTTCGGAAGCCCTATGTGGGGCTCAGAACCTTCACGCCACTGGGTGGACTTCTGTGGTATAAGTGTTCTCCAGTCTGTGAGTCACCCACCCAGCAGTTATGGGATTTGATTTTACTGTGACTGCGCCCCTCCTACCATCTCATTGTGGCTTCTCCTTTGTCTTTGGATGTGGGGTACCTTTTTCGGTGAGTTCCAGTGTCTTCCTGTCGATGATTGTCCAGCAGCTAGTTGTGATTCTGGTGTTCTCACAAGAGGGAGTGAGAGTACGTCCTTCTACTCTGCCATCTTGGTTCCTCCCTCCAATAAATCTTTAAAGATGTGATTAAGTGAAGGATCTTTTTATAAATTTTTTAAAATAAATTTATGTATATTTTATTTCTTTCTTTTTGGCTGTGTTGGGTGCAGCCCGGTGTGTGGGCTTCTCATTGTGGTGGCTTCTCTTGTTGCAGAACACGGGCTCTAGACATGCAGGCTTCAGTAGTTGCAACATGCAGGCTCAGTAGTTGCAGTGCATTGGCTCTAGGGCACACGGGCTTCAGTAGTTGTGGCACGCAGGCTCAGTAGTTGTGGCTTGCATGCTCTAGAGCGCAGGCTCAGTAGTTGTGGCACATGGGCTTAGTTGTTCCGTGGCATGTGGGATCTTCCCGGTCCAGGGATCGAACCTGTGTCCCCTGCATTGGCAGATGGATTCTTAACCACTGCGCCACCAGGGAAGTTCCGATCTTTTTTTATTATTATTATTTATGTATTTATTTATTTATTTATCATTTGGTTGCACCAGATCTTAGTTGCAGCAGATGGGCTCCTTAGTTGTGGCTCGTGGGCTCCTTAGATGTGGCATGCAAACTCTTAGTTGCAGCATGCATGTGGGATCTATTTCCCTGACCAGGGATCAAACCCGGGCCCCCTGCACTGAGTGCCACCAGGGAAGTCCCTAAGTGAAGGATCTTGATGGAGAGATGATCCTGGATGATCCATGTGGGCCCAATGTAATCACAAGGGTTCTTATAAAAGGGAAGCAGGAGGATCAGAAGGCAGAGAAGGTGATGTGATGATAGAAACAGATACTGAGTGATGTTTAGTCAGAGCCACGGAATTCTAGGAGCCTCTAGAAGCTGGAAGAGGCAAGGAATGGATTCTCCCCTTGAGACTCCAAAAGGAACCAGCCTCGCAGACACTTTGATTTTAGTCCCATAAGACTCATTTTATACTTCTGGCCTCCAAACCTGTGAGAGAATAAATTTGTATTGTTTTAAGTTACTCATCTGTGGTAATTTGTTTCAGCAACAATAGGAAATTCATAAACAACCCCTCCCCCGCCAACCAAAACAGAGATCCACCATTGTTAACACCTTAGTACCTGTACTTCGAGATCTTTTCCTATACTATTATATGTGTGTATGTATTTTTTACAAGAATGGATCACAGTGTACATGCTATTTTATAACCTGCTTTTTTTAAGTCAACAAACTCTGTCTTTCCATTTCATCAAATACCTAGACTATATTAAAAATTTCCCAAATAACACAAAAATGTCCTTATCAGTTGTTTGGTCCAATCATGATCTGTTCAAGGACCACCCATAGCATATAATTATTAGGTACCTTTCGTTATAGTGTTGACTATTGGAGAGATGGTCCTACAGTTGTTCTGAGGATATACCACCTTCTGGGTTTGTTTAGTTGCTACCTCTTGGTGCTATTTAGTTTGTTCTTCTATTTGTTATTTTCTGTAACAGTCTTATTAAACATTTTTGGCTAGAATATTTTATAGGCGATGGGTATTCATATTGAATTGCATCAGAGGAAACACATAATATATGGTTAATCCATTAATAATCTTAAGATTGATTACTCGATTAAAGTGATGACTGCGTAATCCCTCCATTTTACAATTATATTTTTGCCCTGAAACTAGGAAGTGACCATTTCACTTTTGCATTTTAAAAACATCCAATGCCATCCATTCATTTTAACACCAGTTGATAACCATTATGATGATGATAGTGATCCTGATAATTTCATTAAAGTTTGTGATGTTTTTCAAAATCTATCATCTCGTCTACATTTACTAATTGGCATTCATCTGTGAAGTAGAGCTTCCCTCATCAACTGGAGATATATGGTTACCTGAAACACAGATTCTACTGAAAAGGCAGGATAAGATGCTTACTTCTTTACTATTAACTACCAATTTTCATAGTAAACAGTTGATTTAATAGCTGCCTCAAATGGTGACAAATAAAATTTTTCAGACTTTCTCTATTTTGAACATCATTATCAAATCACGGGTTTTCATAGAATCCGTTTGTTTCAATTAATTGCCACCATTAGTCTTTACAATGTTCTAAATGTCATGGCTGTGGTCAGTGGAACATAACCCCATTGATCTTCAAGAACTTTATGGATTTCTAGCACAAGAAAATGTCCCTAGCTCTCCTTGTACTTTCCGTGTCCCAGCCCTGGAATAAACTATTTCTCCAAAAGCACCCAGCTTCCCTTTAAGGCAGAATGGCTTTTCAGAAGCCACAACCTGAGCACGAGGGGGTGTTCGTTATTACTGAGGTGACGTTGCTTTTAGGTCATTTCAATGGACAGAGCTAAAAAAAAATACACATATTGTGGCAGACAGACTTTAGGGTGGCCCCCATGAGCCCTGTCTTCTGGTGTTCATACTTTTGTGTGCTCCCCTCCTCCTGAAAGTGGGAAGAACTATGACTTTCTTCTAGTCAGTAGTATATGCCAAAGGTGACAGGATGCACATGATTACACACATACACACACACACACAAATATATATGATTATAGTATGTATGATTAATGCCAGCCTTACAAGGAGACTATCTCCCTTGCTGGCTTTAAAGAAGACAACTGCCATGTTGTAAGCTGCCTATGGAGAAGGCCATTTGGCAAGGAACTAAGAGCAGCCTCTGGCTGACAGCCAGCAAGAAACTGAGGCCTTCAATTCAGCAGCCTGCAAGGAATGAATAAACCTGCCAACAACCATGTGAGCTTGGAAGCAGATGTGACCACAGCCTCGGCTGATACCTCGACTGAAGCTTTGTTAGTCCCTGAAGCAGAGCGTCTAGTTAAGCTATGCCCAGACATCTGACCCACAGAAAGTGTGATATAATAAATGTCTTGTGTTAAGCCTCTAAGTGTGTGGAAATATTGCTATGTAGCAACAGATAACTAGTACACTATTTAATGATGGATTTACATGAATATTTTCAATTCCATTTTAATATTACAATGTTTTCTTCAATTTCTTGGATTTTATCCTAATATTTTTACCAATAATGGAACTACTGGTCCTATCCCCTGGAGGACTGCACACCAAATTGTGAATGAAAAACTGAAAATGAGGGATCTCCTCTCCTTTCTATTTTTCCATTCTTCCTCTCTTTGAATGGGAACATTTATTCATTCATATTTTTTTCTCTTATGGCCTTGCTCATTTAAGTAAACTAAGTCTATGAAATCACTTCATAATACTTTTAGCCCTAGGATTCCTTTAAATTGTTATTACAAACTGTAATATTTCCTGTTAATATAGTACTTCATGGTTTAAAACAAATTTGTTCATGTATAAGTTTCTCTAATAAATTTTTGGAATAGCATTCAATTAACAGAAATTTGATTTAGGCAAAATTATCATACAAATTATTTGCTTCTCACTAACAATAGCTATTTCCCCAAACAAGGCACATCTATGCTTCAAAAATTTTTTTAACAGTTAAATACACTTTGATTCTTCATATTTTTAATTAGCATATTAAACAGAAATTCAAAGTCCAAGCTCTGAACAACCACATATGATGAATAAAGATGTCCCTAACCTAAACCATCAACTTCTTTGGTTTGGTTTTGTTTTGTTTTGTTTTTTATCTTTTTTTTTTTTAATTTTTTTTTATTTATTTATTTTTGGCTGTGTTGGGTCTTCGTTTCTGTGTGAGGGCTTTCTGTAGTTGTGGCGAGCAGGGGCCACTCTTCATCGCAGTGCGCAGGCCTCTCACTGTCACGGCCTCTCTTGTTGCGGAGCACAGGCTCCAGACGCGCAGGCTCAGTAGTTGTGGCTCACGGTCCTAGTTGCTCCGCGGCATGTGGGATCTTCCCGGACCAGGGCTCGAACCCGTGTCCCCTGCATTGGCAGGCAGATTCTCAACCACTGCGCCACCAGGGAAGCCCTTGTTTTGTTTTTTGATTTTTTTTTTTTTTGGCTGCACCACGTGGCATGCAGGGATCTTAGTTCCCCAACCAGGGATTGAACCCATGTCCCCTGCAGTGAAAGCACGGAGTCTTAACCACTGCACGGCCAGAGAAGTCCTCACAACCTTTTTTTTGAATATTTGGTAACAAATATTTAATTTTCAAAATTATACAAGTACATTTATATTTCTATTATTTCTGCTCAAAAATTAAATGTTGTCAAACGTCCACTTGAAATGGTATTATTAATATTGATGAAAGAAGAAACTCAGATTCATTTTGAATACTTGTCTATTAATACTTTCAGGTTCAACACAAGATGTTATAGAACAAATAATTCAGCCTGACAAAACATTTCCCAAAAGTACTATTTCCAGTAACAATTTCTCTGCTGAATGAGACTTGACAGGAAATATTGTAAAATATCTCACAACCACCCTGCACATGGATCAATAAATATTACTGTAATGTATTTTTATTTATTTATTTATTTATTTATTTTTGGCTGTGTTGGGTCTTCGTTTCTGTGCGAGGGCTTTCTCCAGTTGCGGCAAGTGGGGGCCACTCTTCATCGCGGTGCGCAGGCCTCTCTTGTTGTGGAGCACAAGCTCCAGACGCGCAGGCTCAGTAGTTGTGGCTCACGGGCCTAGTTGCTCCATGGCATGTGGGATCTTCCCAGACCAGGGCTCGAACCCGTGTCCCCTTTATTGGCAGGCAGATTCTCAACCACTGTGCCACCAGGGAAGTCCTACTGTAATGTATTTTATAGAAAGTAGCAGGACTGGCTTTATAGAAGCTTGAGGAACAAGTTTCTCCTGACAAAAATTATCACACCCACTAAGAAACAGATTAAGTTATTTAATACACGTTTTTTAAAAATTAATTAATTAATTTATTTACGGTTGTGTTGGGTCTTCGTTGCTGCACGCGGGCTTTCTCTAGTTGTGGCGAGCAGTGGCTATTCTTCGTTGCAGTGCACAGGCTTCTCACTGCAGTGGCTTCTCTTGTTGGGGAGCACGGGCTCTAGGCACGTGGGCTTAAGCAACTGTGGCATGTGGGCTCAGCAGTTGTGGCTCACGAGCTCTAGAGTGCCAGCTCAGTAGTTGTGGTGCACGGGCTCAGTTGCTCCGCGGCATGTGGGATCTTCCCGGACCAGGGCTTGAACCCATGTCCCCTGCATTGTCAGGAGGATTCTTAACCACGGCACCACCAGGGAAGTCCCTAAGTTATTTAAATCAAAGACTTTTCTGGCACAGCTTCACATGTTCCTTAAAACACTGTTCTACGTCATGAAATTTCTCTCTGGATTAATAATGCATTGAAGAGGCTGAGGGAACACTGAGAAAAGGGTCTGGGTTTTATTTAGCTCTGTCCCCTGGTCTACTATAGAAACTGGCATATTAACTCAATTAATGTTAAATAAATGAATGGATAATTGGGGGAAGGGAGGCAAATGATCCAATGAGATGGCCTTAAGTGGCTTTAAGTTAGTCTGAAATATATTTAAATACCTTAAATGGAATAAAGAAATACAAAGCAATTAAGGACTGAAGGAAGCTAGCCAAAACCTTAAGTGAAAGCTGCAGATTTCCATGAATCAGTGAAAGAAATAGGGATTAATAGGCTATAAACCCAGAAATGAGGATTATGTGGTCTGCAGATACAACCCCTACTTTGAAATTTTGGAATCCATGTTATTTTGTCTATAAAAAGGGAATTAGTCTAGCCTTTGAGACCATGAGAAACTGGATATCTACAGCCCAGATCTTACAACCCAGCCAGTTTATGGTCAAACAACCTCAGTCAAGAGACAGTTTTCTCAAAAGTGCTATGGGCTCAACAGGGACAATACTGCCCTCTAGGGAGAATTTTAGAAGTTTGTGGGTACTTTTTCTTTGATAAAGGGAATCTTGAAAGCCACAAGAGAAAAAAGGCATTACCACTAAGAAATGAAAATCAGAATATCAGCAGACTTTGCATCAACCATCAACTGATACCAGAAGACAGTGGAATGATATTTTCAAAGTGAAAAGGGAAATTATTAGCGACATAGGATTTTATACCTAGGTAAATTACCATTGTAAAGGCAAAATAGAGATATTTACAGACATACGAAGAAGTAATTTACCACTCACAGACTCTCACTAAAAGAAATATTGTGGATGTACCGATTTCTGGTGCCAGTCAAGATAGAGTTAAGCCCACTACAGTCTATCTCTCCCACTTCAAACAACTAAAATCTCTGGGGAAAAAACAGAACACAAAAAGTAACTACTTGAGAATCCTGAAAAGTAAGCAAAGGAGGTGAATTGAGAAGGGAAGTCAAAACCTGAAGTGACTCATACAGGGGTGATTTACCGAATTTTTATCTACATTCTATCCCAGCACTGGTCAGAGGAGAAGTCTCTAGCAGAGCTGCTGTAGGCAGTACAAGGAGAAAAACTCCAAGGAACCCCATACTTCTGGCCAGAGGTCTGAGAAAACGTGCCCCCGAAAGCTGGAAAGTGTAGAAAGAATCACAAAGAGTGAGCTGGAGAAGGGGATCCATTAATTCTGTGTATGAACCAGCATAAATTCCAGGCTCACCTCTGAGCTGAGCATGCATGGGGCAGACCCAAAGCAACATAGCAAAGACTTTGAGAACTGAACTACTATATGAAACACCACTCAAACTAACCTTTGAGGAGCCCATATGTAGGATAAGCCCAAAGTATCAGCGCAATGGCTTTGAAAACTGAACTGACGCTGGGACTACTACGCACAGAAGGTGAGCAAGAACTTGTAGACTGAAGCTAACTAGGTTGATTGCCTGCTTTAAAAAAAAATCTCATCCATCAGAGGACTTTAACAGGACCCAGATTCTTATTTTAGGTTCAAAATATCCAGTATACAATCCAAAATTACTTGACATACAAAGAATTAAGAAAAATGTGACTAATTCCCAAAGGAAAACACGTTCAACAGATGCCAAATCCAAAATGATGCAGATGTTGAAATTAACAAAGATTTTAAAGCTGTTATAATTATGCTCTGTGAGGTAAACACACCGTTCAAATAAATGAAAAGATAGTTCTCAGCAGAGTAAAAAGAAACTATAAAAACTAACCAAATGGAAGTTTTAGATGATAAAAATACAATATACAAAATTAAAAATTCACTGGATGAGCTCAATAGAAGTAAATGTGTAATACATATATATAAAATATATATGTATAAAATCCTCATTATATATATGTGTATATATATATATATCACATACCTACTTCTACTGAGCTCATCTAGTGAATTATGTTTATATAAAATGAGGATTATGTGGACTGCAGGTACATCCCCTACTTTAAAATTTTGGAATCCATGTCATTTTGTCTATAGAAAGGGGATTAGTCTAGCCTTTGAGACCATGAGAAACTGGAGATCTACAGCCCAGATCTTACAACCCAGCCAGTCTCTGGTCAAAAAGCAACCTCAGGGCTTCCCTGGTGGCGCAGTGGTTGAGAGTCTGCCTGCCAATGCAGGGGACACGGGTTCGGGCCCTGGTCTGGGAGGATCCCACATGCGGCGGAGCGGCTGGGCCCATGAGCCACAGCTGCTGAGCCTGCGTGTCTGGAGCTTGTGCTCCGCAACAGGAGAGGCCGCGATAGTGAGAGGCCCGCGCACCGCGATGAAGAGTGGCCCCCGCTTGCCGCAACTGGAGAGGGCCCTCGCGCAGAAACGAAGACCCAACATAGCCAAAAATAAATAAATAAATAATTAAAAAAAAAAAAAAAAAAAGCAACCTCAGTCAAAAGAGACAATTGTCTCAAAAGTGCTATGGGCTCAACGGGGACAACACTGCCCTCTAGGGATCATTTTGGAAGCTTGTGGGTACATTTTTTTGATACATTGGAGTCAAACTGCAAAACATCAGTGATAAAGAGAATATATATATGGAGAGTGAGACAGAGACAGAGAGAGGGTTTGATTGACTGATTTTAAGGAATTGGCTTAAGGCAATAGTGGGGGCTGCCAAATCCAAAATCTTCAGGGCAGGAGAGCAGGCTGGAGACCCAGGGAAAAATTGATGTTGCAGTCTTGAGTCCAAAAGCAGTCTGGAAGCAGAATTCTTTCTTCCTCAAGGAAGGTCAGTCTTTTCTCTTGAGGCCTTCAACTGATTAGATAAGACCCACCCACAATTATAGAGATAATCTGCTTTATTCAAGGTCTGCTTATTAAATGTTAATCACATATTTTAAAATATCTTCACAGGAATATTTAAACCAGTTTTTGACCAAACACTGGGTACCATAACCTAGCCAAGTTGACACACAAAATTAACCATTACAGATGACAGAGGAGTTAGTGAGCTTGAAGACAGATCAATAGAAATTATCCAATCCAAAAAAGGGAAAGAAAGAAAATTGAAGAAATTTAGCAGAACTTCAGGTCTGTGAAAAAAATATCAAAAGGTCTACCATTTGTACCACTGGAGTCCCAGGAGAGCAGAAAGAGATTAGCACAGGAAAAATATTTGAAGAAATAATGGCTGAAAATTCCCCAAATTTGAAGACATAAATATATAAAGATCAGCAAACCCACAAGATAAACTCACCAATAAAAAAGTTTTGTTCATTCTTCTCTATTACATATAGAGCATTTATAAAAAATGACCAGATATAAGTGACAACTGAAGTCTCAACAAATTTCAAAGAATCAATATTAAACAGACCTCGGACTTCCCTGGTGGCACAGTGGTTAAGAATCCACCTGCCAATGCAGGGGACATGGGTTCGAGCCCTGGCCTGGGAAGATCCCACATGCTGCAGAGCAACTAAGCCCATGCGCCACAACTACTGAGTCTGTGCTCTAGAGCCCATGAGCCACAACTACTGAGCTCACGTGCCACAACTACTGAAGCCCGTGCGCCTAGAGCCCGTGCTCTGCAACAAGCCGCAACAATGAGAAGTCCGTGCACTGCAACGAAGAGTAGCCCCCACTCACCGCAACTAGAGAAAACCCGCGCACAGCAATGAAGACCCAACACAGTCAAAATTAAAAACAAACAAATAAATAAATTTAAAAAAAAGAGAAATGAAAACATATATCTACACAGACTTGAATGCTAATGTTCATAGCAGGTTTACTCTTAACAGCCAAAAAGTGGAAATAATCCAAATGTACACCAACTGGTGAATGGATAAACAAAACATGGTTTTATCTTTACAGTGTAATACTATCCAGCAATAAAAAGAAACAAACTATTGAATCTGAAAAACATCCTAATTAGAATTCAGATGCCAAAAGACTATGTATTGTAGGAGCATGAGAGAATTTTCTGAGGTGATGGAAATGTTTTATATTTTGTTTGGGCTGATGGATACATGGGTGTATAAAATAATCAAAACTCATCAAACTGAGCACTTGAGATTTGTGCATTTTATTAAATGTAGATTATACCTAAATAAATAATAAGATTTGTTTGATTCTGCTATGAAAGTCCCAAGTGGAAAATGCTTGGCCTTCAGTGTTTATATTAGAAAGAAGAAAAGCTAAAAGAAAATTAAATAGCGCAATAAATCCAAAGAAAGTAGAAGAAAGGAAATAATAAAGGTAAGAAATCAATGAAATGAAAAGCACAATAGAGACTCAACAAAGCCAAAAACTGGTCCTTTGAAAAGGCCAATACAATTTTTGAAAAAATAGTCCATGAGGCATAATAGTAGTTGATGAGAAACTTTTGAGACAAAAGATCGTTGGAATAGTGCTTTCGAGAATAAAACCCACTGGACTAATGGGTTTTGTTGTATTTTTTACAACCCTTCGGAGAAGTCTGAAGATGATTTACAAACCATAAAGTCCCATAAGACTTAAGAGAATTTGAAAGGGAAGAGAATTTGAAAGGGAAAGATTTTCTTTAAGTCTGAGCTATAATCTGCATCTTGCCGTCATTAAATGCATCATTAAATGCATTCCCGGTTAACTGAAGCTCCTACTGCGATATTCTTGACATACATATCATTTATAAAGGGTTGATTTTTAACTCTTGGAGTATACTACTTAAAATTATGATTTCTGCTTAGTTTTTTTATATGTTTGTTGTAGGAAATATATTAGTCACTGTATGCTTGTAACAGGAAATTATATTTTATAGAATGTATTTATTGTAGGAATATAGATTGCAACGGATATACCAGCCTGATGGTGATAAACTTTAATGTATAATTTCACTATTATGTAAGTGGCATGAATTCACTTGCTGGTCTTGGCTTTCCCCCAAAAAACTTGTTTGAGAAAATAAACTTGTCATTCTAACAGATTCAGTGCTAACACCGACAAGGAGCATGTTCCTTTGACACTCCTCTCGATTCTTTTTGCTAAGGTGAGCAACACCCTATACTGTATTACGAATTCTCAAAGCACTTTAAGACAGAGATTATTCCCTCTCGGGATTTTCATAAAACACCTTTGGGACCAATATTTTCACCTTTCATTTTAACCAGGGCTGAATCAAAGGTGGCTTATAGTTTTATTTCATAACAGAATAAATGTACCACAAAAGCTACTTAATGATCCCCTTTTGACTAACATTTCGGTGCCCTACAATCGTTGCCATACTAAACAATGCTGGAATAAACATCCTTCTACATAGGTCTTTGTGAACATGAGCAAATATTTCGTTATGATACATTCCCAGATACAGAATTCTGGGTCGAAGGGTGAGATATTTTAAATCTCGATAGATGTAATCAAACTGTCCTCTTTAGAGAATGTACCAGTTTATACTTCTCACCAACAATATATCCTCACCAACACTGGCTGCTATAAATCCTTTTAATTTTCGTCAATTTTAATGAGTGAAAGTGAATCACATTGTTCACGTTTCTTATTACTAGACAGGCTGAACACTTCACAAATGTGTATTGGGTACTTGCATTTCTTTTATATACAGTCTATACATATTTGCAAGCTGGATTTTCCCTGTTGCCAAAGAGCTGAAGTCAGACATATTGTTCAATAATGGTGCTTTATCCTCCAGAATAGTGTGATTACCCTGCTGCCCAATGTTTGTAAACACTCCCTTAAATGCAAGCATTAAGAGGAGTATTTGTCTAAGCTCTTCCTGAACAGTGATATAATCCCTGAGTATGAAAGTCAATGGCTCAGCACAGAACTACTTTTCTCTGCTCTGGCAAGACCCTACCGTATAAGAGTCACTGGCAGCAGCACAGCCCTTCCCTGTTGTGGAGCCTGAGGCACAAAGAAAACTCTATGGAGATGAGATGCCGTGTCTGCTCCTGCCTGTGGGACTTCACTGCCACTAACTTCCATCTTTGCCCAAATCAAATCAGCAGCACTCAGTGTGCTCATGAGTCTACATGAGCCCTCTTCCTGCTAGTCTTTAGCCCATCTAAAGTGATGCAATATGTATTTTGTCCCATTTCTATTCTATCTTACTGATTTGTACTAGGAATATTAATCTTTCACATTTCATGTAAGTTTTAATTATTTTCTCTCAACCTATCATCTTTTAAATCTGTAATCTCCTTGGCTGTAAGTTTTGAACTTTTTATGTATCAGATCTACCAACTTTTCCTTTAGGCTTTTGGGTTTGTTTTGCCTTCCTCATCCAAACTATTAAAATAATCTCCTAAGATTTCTTTGTTCATAATTTTGTCTCAATAAAATATCTTAGGGCTTCCCTAGTGGCACGGTGGTTAAGAATCCGCCTGCCAATGCAGGGGACACGGGTTCAAGCCCTGGTCTGGGAAGATCCCACATGCCGCGGAGCAACTAAGCCCGTGAGCCACAACTACTGAGCCTGCGCTCTAAAGCCCGCTTGCCACAACTACTGAAGCCCACGTGCCACAACTACTGAAGCCCGCACACCTAGAGCCCGTGCTCCACAGCAAGAGAAGCCACCGCAATGAGAAGCCCGCGCACCACAATGAAGAGTAGCCCCCGCTCGCAGCAACTAGAGAAAGCCCGCGCGCAGCAACAGAGACCCAACCCAACCAATAAATAAATAATAAAAATTAAAAAAAAAAAAATCTTAAATAAGGTTTTAAATAAAAGATCTTTTATCCCCAAATGGCTCATGATTTTGACTAAAAAAGTCTATTTTCTCAGACATAAAATGCTGCCTATAGCATGTGTTATTAAAATTTTGTATCTGGTTGTAAAGTTTGTTCCAATGATTGATCTACTTCTGCATCAATACCACACTTCTTATATTGTGGCTTTATCATATGTTCTAAAACATGTCAACTCTCCCATCATAATTCTTTTAAACAAGTTTATTTACTATTCCCCCCAACCCCATCAAGAACACTTACATTTTTATTCATTCACTTATTTATTTATTTAGCTGTGCTGCGTGGCTTGTGGGATCTTAGTTCCTCAACAAGGGATTGAACCTGGGGCCTCGGCAGTGAGAGCGCAGAGTCCTAACTAATGGACCGCCAGGGAATTCTGGTTTATTTACAATTCTTGTGAATCTTACTTTTCCAAATCTTTAATATCAACTGGACAAGTTCTTTAAAAAACCTTATTGAAATTTTTATTCGGAATGCACTGAATTGGGCTTCCCTGGTGATGCAGTGGTTAAGAATCCGTCCGCCACTGCAGGGGACATGGGTTCGAGCCCTGGTCTGGGAAGATCCCACATGCCACACAGCAACTAAGCCCGTGCACCACAACTACTGAGCCTGTGCTCTAGAGCCTGCATGCCACAACTACTGAGCCCGTGAGCCACAACTACTGAAGCCCGCGAGCCTAGAGCCCGTGCTCCACAACAAGAGAAGCTATCACAATTAGAAGCCCGCGCACCACAAGAGTAGCCCCCGCTCGCCACAACTAGAGAAAGCCCGTGCACAGCAACGAAGACCCAACACAGCCAAAAATAAAAAATTAATTAAAAAAATAATAAACTATAAAAAAAATACACTGAATTTATAGGTGGAGAAAAAGGAGTCATCTGTATAATATCGAGTATTCTCATCTAAGAGTACTGCCTATTTTCTCATTACTCATATGCTCCTCTTTTGTCTTTCAACAAATTAGTTTCATTCATATATATCTTGCATAATCTTGTTAAATTTATACCTGGTAAGTTTATACCCATGGCATTTTCTGATTTGTGTGTGTGTCTGTGTGTACATGTGTGTGGTGTAAACTAATTAGTAAATTATTTAGTAAACTAATAATTTTTGCATGTTTATTTTGAACTGTCACCTCACTGGACTCTCGTAGCAGTTCAAGTTTTTCAGTTTCTGGGTTGTATTTTCTAGGCAATCTTATCATACCTTGTAAGTAACATTCTGTCACTTCCATTCTCAATATTTCTGTCTCATTTGCTAAGCCCCAGAGAACAATATTGTAGAATTCAAGTGGTAGCTGATATTCTTGACTTGTTCCAGACCCTAATGAGAATATAGAGAAACCAAACAATAATATGAATTACAGTGCAATGCAACTGATGACTACTTCCCAACCCTCTGAATTTACCCTTGTTATTTCATTAACCTCACAACCCCACATTTTACCCAATTGAAACTTTATCCCACCTACAGCATTATGGAAGGATGTTACTGTGCTCCAATGTTTCATCATTAAAAACAATGATTCTGATAGTTCTCTAAGTACCTTATATCAAGTTAATAGTGTCCTTCTCTACATTACCTACATTTAAAAAATTTTGAATTGTATCAAATACATCTTCAAGGTATGCTTTTTCCTTTCCACCTCTAAAAGCTCCAGGTACATACAAGAATGCATTACTCTTTCAATAGCATGCTGGACTTAATTTACTAATATTTTAGTATGGATTTTATAACTTTGTGAGAATGGTCTCTAGTGGTTTGCTTTTGCTTTGTTTTTGGTAGTGTTCTCTCCACGTTTGGGCAGCAAGGATATAATAATTTTGAACAATGAATTACAATGTCTCCTTTTTTGCCTCCTTTTTGTGTCCTACATTCTGGTACAAATTAAACAACAGGAATTACCCATTCCTTGTATTGTGAGTTTGTGGAAACTTCTGCAGAGGAAATTTTTTAGTAACCTCAGTTTCTTGATTATCAATATTTTAAGGGTATCTGCTTCATCTCTGGTAATTTAAAAAATTTTTATGTATTTCCAGAGAAGCATCCATTTCCTTTCACCATATTAAATTTTTCTAGAAATAGAATTTCAGAAGTTTTATGGGAGTGCAGCTATTTGCACACTCTTATTAAAAGAAAAATTCTTTTTTTGCTCTGCAAAAACCAAAAACACACACACACACATCATCATCATCATCATCTTTGGAGGTTACATACAAAGAGTGAAATAGTAGAGCGAGCTTTCTAGGTCAACCTGGAAATCATTTGGAAGATGTCAAAGCTACTGTCCTGATGCCCCCCATTCCTGTGAGATGAACTTTATAATTTATCAGAGTGGTACACAGCATTCTCTCTTACAAAAAGGGTAACTCTGGCTGTGTTGAGAACAGACTGCAGTGGGGCAAGTGTGGAAGTGAGGAGTTGTTACAGCGCTATTCTAGGTGAGAGCCACTGGTGGCTTGGACTAGGACAGTAGCAGTGCAGATGGTGAGAACTGGTCAGATTCTGAAAACACCTTAACAGGAGAGCCAACAGGATTTACATATACAGTGTACTTTCATCAATAACCTCGCATTACAGGCAGATTCTCAACCAGGTACAACTTTTGCTGAGAATCACTGTTCTATGAAAACAAGGCCCACTGTTTTCGTATTTGCGTATTCCCGTTTACACTAAGCACAGTGCTTTGCAAATTTGTTGAAATTCATGTGGATGTTTGAAATAGAAAAGACTTCTGGTTTCAGTTCTGACATGAGATTAATTACAATAAATTAGTGAACTTGGGTCTTATGTTACTCCAGAATTTCTGGTAGAAGGTGCTTACAAAACACATGGGGACATGTTAGACATAAAATTAATGATTGGATTAAAACCTTGTTTCATTTAAGTGTGTTCTCCATGCTGTAACACAACCCTTCAAAGTCAAGCAAGTACGTAACATTAATATGTTTCCCCAAAACTTATAAACTTACGTTAACAACCAGAACCACAGCTTTTAAACTTCTACAAGGCAGCATGTCCAATGCCCAAAAGAGCACAAGGTTACAACTGTGGCATCAAGTCCCACATTAAATGAAAATTTAAGAAAAGCAAACAAGAGTACTATCAGACTACCAAACCTTAGTAAGATTCTGTTATTTGATACTCCTACTTCTCAACTCTCTAAGTTTGTTATTCAACACAGGGGAGCTTTAAAAATTAATGCCTGGGCTCCACCCAAAGCCAATTAAAATCAGAATCTCTGTGGAGCATCTATCTTTTTTTAAGCTTCCCCAACAATTCTAATGTCAGCCAGATTTAAGAACCACTGCTTTAACAGAATTTCATGAAACAAAAATAAACAAAAATTAAAATGCACAACACAGGAAAAGTGCAGGAACACGGAGAATAAGTTAAAAGCGAAAGGGCTCACCCTTTGCTGTATAACATTTTTTGCCTCCTGAAAGTTCCACAGATTACTAATATTAGAATCTACATCATAACCTTATCAATTAAGCAGTTAAGAAAAAACATAAAATAAGGCCTGGAAAGATCGTTGTTACTTAACTAAAATCACCTGGTGTTAACAGTACTTTCCAATGGGGAAAAGCTGTAGGGTTTTGGGCGTAAAGCAATGCAGAAACAATCGCAGGGCATCACAGGGAGAGGATGAGAACTTCGGGCTCTAGCTTCCTGTGTTCTAGTCCAGAAAAAAAGGGTAGAGAAAGGTGTGTCCATGGGAACAAGCCCTCATGCCTGAAAGGACAATTTCATTTGAACCTATTAATTTGTCACTCAAAGTTAAAAAGATAAAAGCAACATAAAATATGGGGTAAAGGGAAGTTGGTCTTCAAGAATTTGTCTTCAAGTTTTTACTGATAACAATAATCCTTCAAGCCTGGAGCTACTCAAAGACGAATCATGAAAAATAAGAAGAAAAATTTTATTTCAAACAGATTCAGTGGTATGTGTGCTACAGCAAAGGCTGGTTGTAGCAGTTTCCTTTCAAACCTGCACTGATGTATAAATTAGACATTATTTGGGAATGATTAATTTCTGGTAAAATGTAGATTCAATCCAACATTATGCCAATTTTTACATTGATTGTAGATCCTATTTTAGTACTAGAGGTTAAATTTTCATCACCAAAAAATGAGAATAACCTTACAGCTACTCCTAAGGTAATGAGTTGTGAAATTAATTCCTCACTATTGCTTTGAAAATATACCCCTAGGTTGTTAAGAGAAATTCCGACTTCATCCAAATCTGTTATTTAATTCTTCAGTCATCATCTACTGTTGGCTTGATTGTCACTCCTCTTCTTATTTGACCCCAACCAATTAAACTGCAAAATGAAAATAAAAGAAATCATGAATTTTATATCCATTTCATTATCATTACTACATAATCACATGACATAACTAGTTTTACTTGCCTATCTGCTAAATCTAAATTTGTTTCCAAAACCTGGTCCTTCAGAAAGCTCACACTATCTTCTTAGACCCAGAGAGATGGGCTCTAGCCAGAAGGAATGATAGGAAAAGCAAACAAAAAGGTGCTAGTACAAATATGCTCATCTTCACTCTCATCAAAATATACCTGCCCCTCAGAACCACTAATGAAGAACATTCTGGTCCGCCCAAGGAGCCATGCTGATACACAAACCACCTCAGTCTGATTTTTTTTTTTTTTAATTTCATTCTCTTTTCCTCTTTGAAAAATGTTTTTATGTTTTGTTCTGTTTTGTTTTTTAACCATTCACAGCACTTCAACAGATCACCATGGCTTGCTTTATCATGACTTTAGCTGGTAACGGAAATTAAGAGAAGACCTAGAGGACTAGATAATCTATAAACAGATTACTCTCAAGAGCAGAGGGATTTCTGCTCCTTCTCTCTTTCAATGTCTGCTCTAGTCACTGGTCAGGCCAGACTGCTACCTCAACTGTAGCTTCTACAACAGAACTTACCTAAGCATGGGTTAAAAACAACAAATCTAAAGAATATAAGGATCATTCAGATGCTTTCATTTCTTTTAACATACTTGCTAATTTTTAAGCAACGTATAAAATTTCATTTGGATAGAATCCTCTTACAATATTAGTAGACAGGGACCTCACTGGTGGTCCAGTGGCTAAGACTCTGCACTCCCAATGCAGGGGGACCGGGTTCAATCCCTGGTCAGGGAACTAGATCCCACATGCTGCAACTAAGAGTTCGCGTGCCACAACTAAAGCTCCCGCACGCAGCAACGAAGATCCTGTGTGCCACAACTAAGACCCAGTGCAGCCAAATAAATAAATAAATATTTAAAAAAATAGTACACAGACACAAAAAGATCATTCCTTTCTTTTAAAATACACTGTAAATCAGTATGTCTATAACAGCAAATAGTATAATCACACAAGAGAGTAAAATCAAGCAGGCATAAATCACCACAAAGCAGAAATGATTTACTTAAAAGAGAACAAAAAGTTTAACTCTAAATTAGAGAGTAATAATTCATATCTTCTGAACAGTAAATGGTGAAAGACCATCCTGAGGCACTGTACCAGGGAAGCCTTAATAAGGGAGGTAGGTAATGAGAAAAAAACAAAGCCAAGGGTGATTTGAGTAATTATGGCGACAATCAGGACACAGAACAGTCTAATTTAGAGGGTTTGTATGAGACAAAGCAGGAGAAACTTAAAATTCGTTCAAGCAGGCTTCCAGAAAGGTCCTGAATATCAGAAAGTAGTGGGAAGCTACTAAAAATTACTGAGTACAGCATGAAAAAATGTTTTACGAAGATTAATTTTGACTGAGTGCTTAAGTAACAGTGGAAGAGGCAAATTAGGAATCTTTTGCAATAACTTTTATGTGTGAAATGATGGTGGTATGGGCTATAATGAGGTCACACAGAATAGAAAGGAAAGAGTAGATTCAGTAACTAACCAGGAAAAGAGAAAAGAGACAGGAGTCAACAATATGTGCATGTTTCCTAGCTCTATCCACTCGAAGCGCCCTGAAGCAACAGCACCTTAGGAGCAACAAGCACACCTAGCACCCGTATCTGCATTTCTAATACCATTTCCCACTAAGAGGAACCAGGGCCCCCTCAGGAGAAATGACCAATTCTAAACTGGAGCAGGGGAGAGGTACAAGATGATTCCAGAACATCTTGTGCCACAAAGTAAGGAACTGCCAAAAAAAACAAAAACAAAAACAAACCCAATGGGGAAATATTGAGGCTTGCGCAAGTCCCAACCTGTCCATGGGGTTGCTATCTGCTTCGTAAAACAAAGCAGAGGGTTTGTCTTCTAAGAAAAGTCATCTTCTCTGAAAAAGCCTCTTATGTAATTGGCTTTGGCATCTTCCCAAGGTAGGAGGGCAGGGACTGATTCTGGGTTTTCAGTTGAGGTAGAGAAGACAGTGGCTATTACCAGAAAGTCCAGAGTGGGATGTAGTTACCTCCAGAATGCATCACTGCTAACCTAGCCTGGGTTTCATGACAGTCATAGAAATGGATTCCTTAATAAAACAATAGGGTAAAAAAAAAAGGGGAAATGTCAAAAGGACATAGGAGTCACTTAAAGGGTCTCTACTGGACAAATCCTCGACAATTTGGGTATCAAAATAAATAAGAACAGGTTATCACCTCACACCAGTCAGAATGGGCATCATCAGAAAATCTACAAACAACAAATGCTGGAGAGGGTGTGGAGAAAAGGGAACCCTCTTGACTGTTGGTGGGAATGTAAATTGATACAGCCACTACGGAGAACAGTATGGAGGTTCCTTAAAAAACTAAAAATAGAACATACGACCCAGCAATCCCACTACTGGGCATATACCTGAGAAAACCATAATTTAAAGAGTCACGTACCACAATGTTCATTGCAGCACTATTTACAATAGCCAGGACATGGAAGCAACCTAAGTGCCCATTGACAGACGAATGGATAAAGATGTGGTATATATATACAATGGAATATTACTCAGCCATAAACAGGAACGAAATTGGGTCATTTGTAGAGACACAGATGGATCTAGAGACTGTCACACAGAGTGAAGTAAGTCAGAAAAACAAATACGTATATTAACGCATATATGTGGAACCTAGAAAAATGGTACAGATGAACCGGTTTGCAGGGCAGAAGTAGAGACACAGATGGAGAGAACAAACTTGGCAGGGGGGGGAGGTGGTGGTGGGATGAATTGGGAGATTGGGATTGACAAATATACACTAATATGTATAAAATGAATAACTAATAAGAATCTGCTGTATAAAAAATAAATAAAATTCAAAAATTCAAAATAAATAAATAAGAACAGTAATGAATCATAACCTACTGAATAAAACAGGATGCCATGAGTGCGTATTATAACTAGATAAGTAAATAACGGGGCAGAAAGAATGACAAATGATAAATGAGGAGTGGTGGAGTTGGGGGATGGGGATCACCATTTTGTAAACACCATAATCAAGCTCAATTCAGACAAAAATCATCAGTGGATGCTAAATCCAGCGGGGTGGGATTTGATGAGGAGCAGGCTATTTGCATAGAGTCTCCCCACAGAACGCTTATTTGCAAGGGTACAAAGAGTAACCATATAGTGGAGAAACTGGCTAACACCTTGACTGCGTGATCAAAATTAACCTCAACAAGGAGGAATCAGATATCGTGTGTCTCTGGCTGTGACTCCCTAAGGAGAGACATCACCACCTACACGGAAGTATTCCAACCAAGAATACATAACCTGAACCTAATCTTAGGAAACACCAAGTAAACCCAAACTGAGGAGCAGTCTAGAAAGGAACTAGCTTGTACTCTTCAAAATTGCCAATGACAAGACAAAGAAAGGCTGAGGAGGGATTCCCTGGTGGCACAGTGGTTGAGAATCTGCCTGCCAATGCAGGGAACACGGGTTCGAGCCCTGGTCTGGGAAGATCCCACATGCCACGGAGCAGCTAGGCCGGTGAGCCACAGCTACTGAGCCTGCGCGTCTGGAGCCTGTGCTCCGCAACAAGAGAGGCCGTGATAGTGAGAGGCCCGCGCACCGCGATGAAGAGTGGCCCCCACTTGCCGCAACTAGAGAAAGCCCTCACACAGAAACGAAGACCCAACACAGCCAAAAATAAATAAATAAATAAATTAATTAATTAATTAAAAAAGAAAGAAAGAAAGGCTGAGGAAGTTCCAGATTAGAGATCAAGAGACATGAAAACTAAATGCAATGCATGATCCTAGATGGAGGACACAGAGGACATTACTGGAAGAAGTGATAAAACTGGAAAAGACTGTAGATTTCACTATTTTAACAATGTTAAACTTGTTAAGTGGTTATGTAAGAGAATATCCTTGTTTTTAGGAAATATACACCAAAGTATGAAGACATCAAGGGGCAACCTATTCCTCAAACGGTTCAGAAAAAGATAAGGGAGATATTAAACCTAAGTTCACTGGTTTTCGCATAGGCTGTGTCTATCACAAATCAGGCCTAGAAACACAGATTTTGAAGTCATTCGAATAAACAGTTGAGAGTTGAAACCACAGTACAGTAACTGTTGCGTTCAAGGTAAAGTGTGTTTGTGCGTGTGTTAAGAAAACTGATTCTTTTTTATTAGACACTGACAAAGGCTAATAAACTTACCGCCAGTGTTTCTCAACTCTTCGGCTAAGTGCAATTTTTTCTCCTACTTCTGTGCACACAGGATTAGTCAAAACGATTTTGCCCAAATCAGCCTTGACTGCACTAACTCTTCCTCCTGTCGACAGGGATCCTATGTTCACCATAAGCACTTCATTCTTAGACAGCTTTTGCACCTAGGGAAATCAAAGGGGGAAAAATAAACCCCAAAATCAAGAAAATGCTTTCCAAATAACTGCTTATTTTCCTACAACCTTGCCAACAAAAGATGTCAGCAATTTTCCATCTCTGCCAACCTGATCTCAGTAAGACTTTTTAAAAAAGTCACATGGATAATAGGAATTATCATGTCATACATGACATACTGTTTCCTGTTTTGTTTTACTTTGAACTGACTGCCATACAGAAGTTCTCAATTTTCAGGAAGTCAAATTTATCTACCTATTCTTTTTTCTTAATCCCATGTTAGCTGAAAACAAATGAACCTCAAAACTGGTCTTAATTTCACTGTCACTTTTTTTGGAACAGGAATTACAGAAAGCACTTACTTTTGCTGCTTTCTTGTCTCCTTCAGTGCGTACACCTAGAAGCCGTCTAAGCAGGAAATAGGAAATTTCCAGTTCTGTGAAGATCTCAGGTAAAGCTCCAACTGCACCAAGTACCTGCCCCACCATTCTGTCAGCCCGGCACAAAGTGGGGTCAATTTTTGTTCCAACTCCTAATACAAAATAAGATATACATTTTATTGTTCAACATTTTATTTCCTATAAAGCTGTTTACCCAAAAAACTTAGTCAAACAAGTACAGCATATACTTATACATTTTAATACACACTTATACTTTCATACTCATGTATTAGCTACATAGATGTGACAAAATACCTGTTTTATCTGAAGAAACAGAACTGTAAACTCATGGGTTAGTTGAGCATTTGAGAACAGAAAGATTCTCTTGATTTAAATTCTAAGCAAAGGACAAACAGAGCTAAGAGCCTAACTCAAAAATGAGCCTGAATATCCTTAATGAAGGTTGAAAAGATACAAAATTCATAATGAGTAGTTTTCAGGATATTTGCCTGCCATTTCTCCCCTGGAAGGCTGATCAAAAAGATAGCTTAAAGACTTTATATGATTCCTGGGATCCCCTTCAAAATATTTTAGCTGTATGTCTTTCAAGGAGAAGAGGGAAGAAGATACAAAGATGAGGCAAGAATAGTAAAGTATTGGGAATTCCTGGCAGTCCAGTGGTTAGGAGTTGGTGCTCTCACTGCCGTGAGCCCAGGTTCCGGGGAACTAATATCCCGCAAACCGTGTAGCGTGGCCAAAGTAAAAGAAAAAGAGTGGTAAAGTATTAACTGTTGAACCTGGGTGGTGGCTACATGAGCACACATTACACTACATTACACTAATCTACTTTTATGTTTGAAAAGTTCCATAAGTTAAATTTTAGAAGTCTCCAGAGTTTCCTTGTTTACAAAACAAACAAAAAGGATAAAATTATACGCGGTAAACTCCTAATTACAAGATAACAATAGAAAAATGAATTATATAGCCAAACACCAGAGAACAAAAAGACAAACTCCTTCACCAAATGTTTTCTTCTTTAATCCAAAAGTTATAATACCTCTAATTCTCACTGTACCTTGCCTTTTTCTGGGTATCTGGTAATACACTATTGTATGAGATCAGAAGATCCATAAATTATCTCAGTAATTCCAACATAACGGAAGTTATCTTCTTTAATTCCCACCTCAGCGTAACTATGATCTGACATGATTCAGCTGACATTTGTGGGTAACTCTCCATTTGCAAAACATACATTAAAAAAAACAAAAACAAAAACAAAAAACCACCACCACTCTATCCCCAAAACCATGTAGGCTAAAAAAAAAAGTATAGTTAGGTATTTTAAATGATAGGACATAAAACTTACTTTGTTACTGCTAAAAAGGAGCTGCTTTAAAAACTAAATCAAAATTCTACTTTATGTTTAAAAATAATTTTTACAAACACATGAAACCATCTTATGACCTAAAATCAACAGCTTAACCACATATGTTCCTCTACCCCATTCAATTATTAAACATCAAATTAAAAATCTATAATATACAATAATAAAAATCCATAATATATCTTTATGAGTAATATGTTTCTCATGAAAAGTACCATGAATATCCACAAATTAAAAACGTAGGGATGAGAGAAAAATCTTTACCAATAAGACCTCCTGGAGCAGCATACTGAAGATCATTATGCTCTGCGAAAAGTGATACAATTTTGGAAAAGATGGGTTTACACATGAGCTTTCCTTCACTATCTTTGGAAACAATACCAGGTCTGACTTCTATCTCCTGGCCCACCTGTAAAAATATAAATTAGTGATTAGAATTTGTGGGACAACACAATTTCCATTACATACAAAAAGTCTTAACAGGAAGAAAACAAAACTGAAAAGCAATCCTTTCTCTATTTCAAAGATCACTATTTAAAAAAAAAGATGTGGGAGAGATCTTCAAAACCAGAACCATCCAAATGTTTCAAACTACCTACCACACAGGCCTATCACCATATAAAATGTGCTCCATATTCATAGAAGCCTATCAAGTTAGAGGTCAAACACACTCAAAAGATATAATAGTAAACAAAGAAATCTATATCAAGTACTAGACACCATGAAGAAAAAAATTATTTTTCAATTTGGAGTGTTCATACTATTTTCCTAATTAAGACAAGAGAAAAACAAACAAAATAAAAACACAACAACCAAAACCTAGTTTACCTTTAATACTCCTTTTAGAATACTACCACCAGCTACACCCCCCTTAAGGTCATCAACTTCACAGCCCGGTTTGTTGACATCAAAGGATCTAATAACTAAAACAAAACAAAACAAATTAAAGCCAATTCTATTCACTTTAACTTCAGAAAAATTTGATTAAGTTAACTTCTCTAAAATAGTAGACACATAAGACTTATACAAGGGGGACTTCGTGACAAAATCTAATATTATTCCAACTAAGTATACTGCAACCTTAATTACGATGGAAAAAGTGGAAATAACTTAAAAGTTCATTGATAGGAGGCATATTATGGTACACCCAGAGTATGGAGTATCATGCAGCTATTAAAAAAGAATGTTAGAGCACATGTAATGATGTGGAAGGATAACCTTCATATACTGTTAAGGAAAAAAAAAAAAAACTAGTTATGCATAGTATGATCCCACTTCCACAAACAAAAACTAAAACAAGAAATGTGTATATGTTTATACATGATGATATGAACAAAGAGAAAGGTGCGGGAATAGTACACACCAACTGTTTACTTTGGTTCCTTCAGGGCTAAGGGGCGAGGCAGGGAGATTGTAGACCTTTTTCTTCTTATACCTCTATATTATATGATTTCTGCATTAAAAATGTAGTTTTAAAACTTCAAAACAACCCTAGGATTGGACCTCCCTGGTGGCGCAGTGGTTAAGAATCCACCTGCCAATGCAGGGGACAAGGGTTCGATCCCTGGTCTGGGAAGATCCCACATGCCACAGAACAACTAAGCCCATGCGCCACAACTACTGAGCCTGCGCTCTAGAGCCCACGAGCCACAACTACTGAGCCCGCGAGCCACAACTACTGAGCTGGCGCGCCTAGAGCCCGTGCACCGCAACGAAGAGTAGCCCCGGCTCGCCGCAACTGGAGAAAGCCCACGCACAGCAACAAAGACCCAACACAGCCAAAAGATAAATTAATTAATTAATTAATTTTAAAAAACCAAAAAACCCCACAACCCTAGAACTATGTGACCTGCACTTCAGTCCTGAGAGCAGTGATCATTAACAAGGGGTACACATCACAATCACCCAAAAGAACCCTTCCCACAACACACAGAGGGGGGCCTGGATGAAGGGAGGGGTTCAAATGTCCATTTTGAAAAGGCTCCTATATCTATGTAGAAATCACGAGTTTAGATGATCAAATTATACCAATATTGGTATATGAACTTAAATAAGTTGAAAGAGATGAAAATCTTCATTAATGGTACAATGAAATAATTTATATGGAAATTCTAATATCCTGTTCCTGACTAAAACATAATTCCATACAGAATAATGCATTACTCCATCTCAATCACGTAACATATCACATACCAAGCACAAAAAGACTAAAAGTTCCTTCTGTATTCAAAACTTTCTCTCACCAGTAATGCAATCTAGCACTGCTAATACAATATCAGAATTAATTGAGTTCAAAAAAAATTTTATGGAGATTGTAATTTATTATCACCTCTGCAGAAATCATTGCTGTTTCCCTTAAAGAGGAATCACCAATGTGGAAAAGATCAGACAAAATCCTATCACTTACCAATAAGTCGGGGTTCTGAAGTAAAGTCTCTTGGGGGTACTGGAATTTTCTTTACTATGTACTCACAGACAACTTCAATATTGTATTTTAGCTGAGCAGAAATTGGAATAATAGGAGCTCCTTCTGCTACTGTACCTATAAGACAAAATTCAGAAAGATCAAAATTCTTCAGTTTTACAGAACTTGTTCTTTACATATTATAGGAAACAGTTAAGATTACTAAAATAGATGCCTAAACATCCCCACACAAATGCCAGCAACAGGTAGAAAATGATAATTCTTTTTAGAAAAGTGCCAGTATTCTATGTTTGTTTTTGCTCCTGAAAATGAATACTATTGCATTTAAGGGAAAAAAAAGTCAAAATATATTAATAGATATATTTAATACACCAAAATGATAAAACTGCTCAAAAGAACAAAATACTAACACTCCTGGGAAAGAGCACTTTACTAGTTGAAAGATTTCTAATAACATGTAATTAACTTCCCAATAAATGTCAAGATAAAATTATAGACTCTGCTAATCAAAGACTGATGGCATATATAGTATCTGCTCCTTATTAATTAAATGTCAAACAGGCTGGTGAAAGAAACGGACCAAACACAATGATATTTTAATCAAAATGATTTATTCTTTTTTGTTATGAGAGAACTGGGTGCATAGGAAATCAACCTTTCTAACAAGAAAAACAAGGCTAAGAGAGGATCAAATGTCAATAATAAGATGTCTTCCCTGAAATGAAAAACACTATGCTGTTAGAGGAAAGGAACACTAAAAGATAAAATAAATCATTGTCAGTTTCAATTCTAAAAGTAGCTATTCAGTAAGAACAGTGTAAGACTGAAGTTTTTTTTTTTATGGATTTTTTTAAAATTAATTAATTAAATTTTTTGGCCATGCCACGTGGCTTGCGGGATCTTAGTTCCCCGACCAGGGATTGAACCCACTCCCTCAGCAATGAAAGTGCAGAATCCTAACCACTGGACCGCCAGGGAATTCCGAAGACTTAAGGTTTTTTTTGTTTTTTTTTTTTAAATTTTATTTATTTGTTTATTTATTTATGGCTGTGTTGGGTCTTCGTTTCTGTGCGAGGGCTTTCTCTAGTTGCGGCAAGTGGGGGACACTCTTCATCGCGGTGCGCGGGCCTCTTATTATCGCGGCCTCTCTTGTTGCGGAGCACAGACTCCAGATGCGCAGGCTCAGCAATTGTGGCTCACGGGCCTAGTCGCTCCGTGGCATGTGGGATCCTCCCAGACCAGGGCTCGAACCTGTCTCCCCTGCATTGGCAGGCAGATTCTCAACCACTGCGCCACCAGGGAAGCCCTTTTTTTTTTTTTTTTTAAATGCTTTCGTTTATTTTACTATCACTGAGGAGGATTTTTATTAGATATTATGGCTTCTTACCTTGTACAAATGCAAGGATCTGTTCATACTGTTCTTTAGCCTGGCTTTCTTTTACCAAATCAATTTTATTTTGTAGAATCAAAATATGCTTCAGTTTCATGATTTCTATAGCAGCCAGGTGTTCAGAAGTCTGCGGCTGAGGACAAGACTCATTACCAGCTAAATGATAAAGAATAAAAAAAAAGCATGAGAATTAGCTAGAAATATTTGCCAGAATAGGCAAATCCATAAGAGACAGAAGGCAGGTTAGTGGTTGCCAGGGACTGAGGGAAAGGGGGATCAGAAGGATTGCTTAATGGGCACAGGGTTTCCTTCTGGGGTGATGAAAATGTTACAAAACTAGACAGTGCTGACACTTGTAGAACACTGTGAATGTACTTAATATCACTGAATTGTATACTTTAAATGGCTAAAATGCTAAATTTTGTGTTATGTGTACTGTACTACCAAAAAAACACTAGCTGACATCTAAAAAAGGAAACGCTTGAATGCCCTAGCCCTACTCAAGGCAAAAGTCCTGGATCGTTGCCGAGCATCCACCTTTGCCCCTGCTTCAGCCACTGTGTCTGGATTCACTGGAGCCTCCTGATCATTTGGCTCTCTTCCCTGGTCCTAAGCCAAAAGCTTGGAATCCACAAGTTTAGCATCTCAGGGTCTGCCCTTAGCTTTTGCTCAGACATAAGGAAGAGCCCTCTGGCTCTGTCTAGTCTTAGAGACGTTCTGGCCCAGTCAAGCTCCTGAGAGGCAGAGAGTAATTAAGGGAAGACACTTAACACAGTCCATGAATTTCAGCTACTATCAGAAGCTACTCCCTAACAAACCGAGGGAAGAACACTAAAAACAACCATTGGTATTATAAAGAAATAGGTATGTTTTTTGGGCACCTTAATGACCATCCTAAGTGATGATGTTCAGGTGTCCTGTACTATATACGCTCGGCATACTTTTAAAAATTATATCCCATAGCAACAAAATCTCTTGACAGCTCACATAAGGAAGGTGGCACAACACCAGCCTTGAAAACCCCAATTCATCTAGACTTCAGCACTTATTATGAGATTTGCATCTAAATAAAACCATTATACACCAGTGTTGCAGTAGACAACTCAGAGATGCACACACAAAAATAATACATGCACTTTTACATGTAAATATAAAACTAATAAATCATTTCATGTGATCTAAGGGGAGAAAATGCTATTGATTTTTTCAAATATATACTACCAAAAGAATTCTCACACGACATCTGCCCTAGGTCTATCTTTAGTATTTTGTGATAGCTGGTAGACAAGGATATCATCCTGGTTGACATGTTAGTTCCCATTTCCGTCCCCTTTAGGTACTGGATGTGGCCCTTAAAGGCCTTAGTTTCCCTTTAAATAGTCCATTTTGGATTTGCTCCACAATGATTTGTCCAAACCAGTTCTGACGTATTTACCTATCAACAGAAGAGCTGCATCCATCACTGCGGCACCATTCAGCATAGTAGCCATCAAAATATCGTGGCCAGGACAGTCAACAAAGGAAACATGTCTAACAATTAAAAAACAGCAATCAGTCCTAAGACCAATCAATACTTCAACATTTGAGTTACAGATTTCCTAAAATTAAATCCCTTTGAATACAGAATATGAATATTACATATAAATATGAAATAAGAATATGGAAGTAATTCTTATTTCTGTAAAGTCAAGTGGTTACAGGACTTGGTGTTTCTAGACCTTAGAAATAAGATTACCTACTGGCTCAATTATACTTCAAAAACAAACAAACAAAAAAACTCATAGAAAAAGAGATCAGATTTGTGGTTACCCGATCTGTGGTTACCAGAGGTGGGAGATGGAGGGAGGGGGAATCGAATGAAAGCAGTCAAAAGGTACACACTTTCAGTTATAAGATAAATAAGTACTAGAAATATGACGTACAATATGATAAATATAGTTAACGCCACTGTTTGTTATATATGAAAGTTGTTAACAGAATAAATCATAAGAGTTCTCATCATAAGGGAAAAAGTTTTTTTCTACTCATTTAAGTTTATATGAGATGATGGATGTTCACTAAACTTATTGTGATCATCATTTCACGACGTATGTAGGTCAAGCCATTATGCTGTATACCTTAAGCTTATACAGTGCTGTATGTCAATTATATCTCAATAAAACTGGAGGGAAAAAATAAAATATGAAAAGAACAACAACAAAAATTACCTACTGGCTGAGAGTAAAATCACTGCAGATGATTACAAAGCAAATGAAATTAGCTATGTGTAGAAATAACTGGATACAAAAACTCCCAAATCCAATCAAAGTGAATATGGTATAAAGTATATACTGGGAATGTCATTGATTTGAAAGCTAAACCAGTGTTAACAGAATGGGCAGTGCCATCTGAAAAAATTTGCCAAAAACTTCTCTAGCATCTTGAAAAGCTGGAATTGCCCATCTGAAGTGCAGATGGCAGCACCATTTAAACAAAATTATGCTACTCATTCGGAATCATTATTTTTAATAATTGTATGCTCACACTCACGATCTAAAATAGGGGCAGCAGACTGGCCCACTGCCATAACCACTCATGCACATCATGTCTGCTTTCACAACACAAGAGCAGAAATGAGTAGGTGCAAAGAGAATCTATGGCCTGCAAAGCTGAAAATATTTACTATTGGGCCTTTTGCAGGAAAAGTCTGCTGATATCTGATAAGGGCCACAACTAGGGTGAGGCAAGTGAGCCACTCGCCCTAGGTGCAAAATTTAAGGGGGTGCCCAAAAAAATCCAGTAATCAAAACAATATTTAAATTTAATATTTAAAAAAATCAAAATTCATGCAAAAAATCCATGATGAACAAAATATCAAAAATTTAAATGAAAACAGGATCAGCAACAATGCCATGACAAAAGCAAATCAAACAAAAAACCCCAAGTGATAATGAAAAGCAAAACACTAGTAGTTTGAGCTGTCGGGGAACTAAGATCCCACAAGCTGCACAGTGGGGCCAAAAAAAATTTTTTTTTAATTTAAAAATAAATAAATAATACTATTTATCTTGATTACCAAGGCCCTTTTTTTTTCTTTTCTTTTTAAAGCTTCTCCCTCCTCTTAAACTTTGGGCTTCATTCGCCTCTCCCTAGTCCCAGCTCTGCCGCAATCTACAATTTCTTTGTGGATTATCCCCAACCCCCATAAACATCGCTGGGTGGATGACAGTATCCTCTAATAAAGAATAAGTATATGCAATCATATTCAGAAAACAGATGGGTAACAAGCCCGTGTATTTAAAAAACGTGATTAAGAATGGCTTTGTTCTCCTCTAAGAAACAGAAACCACACTGTTTAAGAGAAATTTAGGAGGCCTGGCAAAAAGAATCCCTTAAATCCAATGAGCTGTGTTTCCCTCCATTTCATTCTGCTTATGTGATACTTTTCCTTTGGAGAACTTACATGTACATCTCTTAATGCAGGTTTAAATACTTGACTTTTCCAATTATTGTCATTATGGACAAGAAAAACAAAATAATGCAAAAATAAAGCCATTCAACAATTAGGTTCACTGTTTAAAATCTCAGTTAAATATTTCAAAAAGCACAAATCACACAACAACAAAATATGAAGTGTAAAGTGTTTTTAGCAGAAAAGAGGTCACCTGACTAATTTGAAGTTCCCTTTGGTCCCTGGAATATCTGTAGGAAACTCATCGGGTGTACTACTTCCACAGGATCTATAACATTCTGGCCGAGGACAACTTGGGTCGTCAAGTTTATAAATCTAAAAGTTCCAATGAAAAAAAGACTTGGATTTGTTATCTGCACATTCAACAATTAAAGTTAGTTTCTAATTTCACTGTACACAGCTCACCTTAGCATTAGCATAGCCAAGTTTGATTGTAATATTTCTTTCTAGTTCATTTTTGAACCTGACAGTGTGAACTCCAGAAATAGCTTTTACAACCGTAGACTTCCCATGAGCTACATGACCAATTGTACCTATAGACAAAGTACAAAAATTAACTCATGTGCATTCAGTTACACAACATATTTTTTCAGTTTTAGAGTAGAAAACCCAAAGCCATAACTCACTGTAAACATCAATGTAAAACCAATAGTGACTTCAATTTCTCCTCCTACACATCCTTGATTACAAAAAACTTACTCTGATACAGGACTGAGGAGAACTTTCCACGTAACCGACAACCTTGTTTTAAACCATACTCAGCATAATAAAAGCTACCCATCTTATGTTTTTACTCACAGAAAAGAATGCCTTCATTTAAAATAAACACTTGGTAAAAAGTACATGAAATCTTGTATATCAAGAAACTCTCCAGCATTTTCAGAGTGAAGTAAATAGGTATGAGGAGCCCTCACACAACAAAAAGGAATCCATGAAAACAAGAAAACAACTCAGGTATCATTACGGTAATGCTGTCAAGGGTAGCACATATCTTATAAGTTTTTAACAGCCTCATGGTAGAGCCTTACTTTTAACTAGGTTTTACTGTGTTGTTTGTGCAGACTCTCAAATACCCCAAATTTACAATCAGTCAACATAACTTCTTCTCTGAAGTTCTATGTGCCAATTAAGAAAAAAAAATTACCTAGTTAATAATAGCTTATATATCAAACAAAACTTCCGCAAACTCTGCCCTTGCAATAACCCTGTGTGGCAAGTACAGTCGCGTTTCCCCCTCTTCTTTAAAATGCTACATGACTACAATCACCTTATGCTATTAAACTTTTCTTATGTATTTATCGCTTCTTCTCACCTAGTCTGTAAGCTAGGCACGGGCAACATGGGCTTCTCAAAAATATCTAGCAGGTGCTTGGCTCGCAAGAGCTGAACATCTATTTATTGAATATCTGCATCTTCATGTAATTCAGATAATCACACAAAGTGAGAGGTTAAAATTAGTGGCCAGAGATCAATTAAGTCAGGTCTCCAAGTTATTCTTATCTTACCTATATTAATTGTGGCCTGTCTGCTGATAACTTCATGCGAAAGTGGCGTCAACTTGGTAACATCCTGCAATCGAACATTTTTATTTTAAATCGCTGTACATAAAACAAATCACAACTCTGACTTTACATTTGCTACCTACAGCTCTCCACCATTTGAATAGCCCTCTTCTACTTCTAAAGCGCTTTTTCTGTACAAGCAACCTTGGACTCTGATGACTGGGAAGCCCTAAAAGTCCTTCATCGTTACACACTGACTATGGGAGATGTGGAAGCTTGAGGTCTCCCAACCTTGAGAGCATTAGCACTAAGCACAGTGTAGATACTCCCTTCCCAGACCTTCCGAACTGAAAAGCCTTAATGACACTTAACACTGTGACTTTCCAGCCGAATCATTCGGGAGGCTCGGGGTCCCACGACCGCATAGCCTCATTCCCAGCTCGCATACTAGCAGAGGCGCATGGAGCGGCGCGAGCACGACTTACGGCGCCGGGCTCCGGGTCTCCCTCCTAACCCATGCTCCCGACAGCTCGGCACTGCCTCGTCTCAAAGCCTCCCGGAAGGCCCGGTCATCCCCACTCCTGAGCTCCTTCAGCATCCTGTCAAAGCGATGACTTACCAAAGTGTTGAGATCTTGCCGAGAAAGGTGCGGCTGCCCTAGAGTCACACCAGCCTCACCCCCCGCCATCTTGCCCGGAGAGGAAGGAAGTCGTCCGGGTGGCTGTCTGGCCGTTCGCAAGCACCCTTGTGCAGGGCGGGGCAGCGGAGGCGGGAGGGCCGACTAGGGCCCAGGCCTGGGAAAGGAGGATGGCCGGGGCAGCGGAGGCCTCACTGCTTGGACTTTTCTCCCCATGGAATTGTACAGTGCCTGCCGGCAGGCTGACTAAAAAACACAAGGCCAGTTTCAGGATCTATTCGCAGCAGACCTGTTGCATATTTGTGCAGGCAACGGTGAGGGCAGCCCTAAAAAAGGCCCTTGCTAGGCGGGTGATGCAACAGACGCGCGCGCTGGGGAGGGTGTAGCCATTTCCGTTTCCCGTGGGGAGGGCCGAAAGAATTTCCCGCAACCTGGGATTCTTATCTGGGGTGTGAGGATAGGCACTGGGGATGTCCTTCTTTACCGATTTATATAATTTAATAAGGCGAAATCAGCTCCGGGTCTGGCCGGGGCCCTTGGCCGGAAAGTGGCCGCGCACCGAGCGGGCGGTGTGGAGGGCGCCCTCACGCGGAGGTTTCGCGGCCCAGGGAGGGCAAAAGCAAAGTCTCTAACTTGTTCTCGGAGGGAGGTTTCTAGAGCCAGGGAGGTGGTCCATGGTGGCGCTAATGGAGCTAGCACTGGATAGAAGTTAGGTGTCGTGAGAGCGCCCCAATTTTTTTTTTTTAAGTCGATCCGAATTTCCATCTCTATTTTCTTTACTCTTTCTTGTTTCTAAATATTCAATGTACTTTTTCTGCAGCTAATGAAAAGTGAAGGTCTTCAAATGTCATGTTTGAGAGTACAGATAGTATTCAGTGGAAATTGGGAGTCATCAAATATGTTTTTTTAATCCCAAGAACGTAAAACAATCTGTACATACATATTTTTTGTAAATCTTAAATGTAAGAAAGTATAGTTAAAAATCACCTGCTCTAAAATCAAATGTAAAATTATTCTTTGGGGATTTATTTTTTAAAACAGTGAAAAAAGCAAAGAGTAGTGAATATACTAAAGATATTTATAATCTCTGACTTATTTTAAGATACTTGGAATTTTGTTTCTAGTAAGAGCTATTGCTTTCTTGTTTGACTTCCTGATTTTCAGTAAAATGTGCATATAATAACAAGAAACTATTCTGTATGAAAAAAACAAATCCGAGAAAACCCACTTCTTCACTGGAACGATTACCAATAAATCGGTATTTTAAAATTTAAAGATTTTTGAGACTTTCTTAACCCCTTTTTCGTCGTGTTAAAAAGAATTACAGTAAGTTTCATTTCTCGTCATGCATTTCTACACTTTACAAATTTTCTATCATGTACAGGTCTTCATTTCTAGCCAGAAAAAAATGTAAGGAGAAATGAGTAAGTATTTCAGTTACCTGTGGTCATTGAATACTTAAGCAAGATTAAAATTAATATATGTTTTCTATCAGAGAAAGACAAATACCATATGATATCACATATGCAGAATCTAAAATATGACAAATGAACTTATCTACGAAACAGAATCACAGACAGAGAACAGACTTCTGGTTGCCAAGGGGGAGGGAGAGTCGGGGAGGGATGGATTGGGAGTTTGGGATTAGCAGATGCAAACAATTATATATAGAATGGATAAACAACAAGGTCCTACTGTATAGCGCAGAGAACTATATTCAACATTCTGTGGTAAACCATAATGGAAAGGAATATGAAAAAGAATGTATATATAACTGAATCACTTTGCTGTACAGCAGAAATTAACACATTGTAAATCAACTATACTTCAATAAAATAAACATATTTTGTAAACATATATATGTTTACATTATAAAACATATATATTTATATATATATATGTTTTCTATCACACAAGTTTTGGGTACAACAGTTAACCTAAAATAGGAAGTTACATTTCAATAAATGCATTCATTGGTTAAGTGATGGTAGAAACTGTACAATATATTGTATTTGGGCGGAGGCATTTAGTTCCTAAATTTGAACAAATTTAGCGGGGTTCCATGGTGTAATGGTTAGCACTCTGGACTCTGAACAAATTTAACTTCTAAATTTATAAGTTCCTAAATTTCGAATTTATCTTACATTCTAAATAGTTATACCGTACCAGCCAATTCAGAAAACCCACTGAGGTAATAAAGATGTGGAATTAGTGGTGATGGTTACACAACTGCAAATATACTAAAAAACAGTGAATTGTACTGTTTAAAAGGGTGAATCTTATGGTATGTGAATTATATCTCAATAAAAAATATATAATTTGTTGGTAGCAGTATATAATATGCTTCACTGTCAGAAACTTTTATTGGAAATAGACATGTGACTGAAAATAATGCTATTAATAATAGTATTAACATTGGTTCCAACTTGGGGAATTCCCTGGCGGTCCAGTGGTTAGGATTCGGCGCTTTCACGGCCGGGGCCTGGGTTCAATCCCTGGTGGGGGAACTAAGATCCCACAAGCTGCAAGGCGCGAGAAGAAAAAAAAAAAAAAGTATACAATTCAATGCTTTTAAGTAAATTTACAGAGTTGTGCAACCATCACCACAATCCAGATTTTAAACATTTCCATCACCACAAAGAGATCCCTCATGTCAATCCCGTTTGCAGTCAATCCCCGTATCCATCTCTGGCCCCAGGCAACCACTAGTGGTCTCTATATATATAGATTTTATATAAATGGAATTTTATATAAATGGAATATACATTTTATATAAATGGAATCATACAATATGTGGTCTTTTGTTTCTGGCTTCTCTCACTTAGCATAATGATTTTGAGGTTCATCCATGTTGTAGCATCTATCAGTAGTAGTTCATGCCTTTCTATTGCTGAATATAATTCCATTTTATGGACATACCGCTTTTGTTGATCCATTCACCAGTTGATGGATATTGGGATTGTTTCCACTTTTTGGGTGTTGTGAATAATATTTTTTTTTAATTTATTTATTTATTTATTGGAGGCGTTGGGTTTTCGTTGAGGTGCATGGGCTTCTCATTGCAGTGGCTTCTCTTGTTGCGGAGCGTGGGCTCTAGGTGCACGGGCTTCAGTAGTTGTGGCTCACGGGCTCTAGAGTGCAGGCTCAGTAGTTGTGGTGCATGGGCTTAGTTGCTCTGCGGTATGTGTGATCTTCCTGGACCAGGGCTTGAACCTGTGTCCCCTGCATTGGCGGTAGATTCTTAACCATTGTGCCACCAGGGAAGTCCCCTACTCCCATGTTTTATTCTTAAAGGTTTATGGTTTCAGCTCTTACCTTTTGGGTCTGTGATCTATTTTGTGTATAGTGTGAGCTAAGGGTTTAACTCCATATTTTTGCCTGTTATCCAATTGTACCAGCACTATATATTGAAGACAATCCTTTTCCTATGGAATTGCCTTGGCACCTTTGTCAAAAATAAATTGACCAAGGACTTCCCAGGTGCTCCAGTGGCTAAGCCTCCGTGCTCCCAGTGCAGGGGGCCCGGGTTTGATCCCTGGTTGGGGAACTAGATCCCACATGCCGCAACTAAGAATTCGCACGCCACAACTAGAAAAGAAAAAAAAAAAAAAGATCCCACATGCCATAACGAAGATCCTGCATGCCGCAACTAAGACCCGGTGCAGCCAAATAAATAAATATTTTTTAAAAAGAAATTGACCATAAAAATGTTTATTTCTGGACTCTCTATTCTGTTCCATTGATCTACATGTCTATCCTTATGCCAGTACCACAATGTCTTGATTTCTGTAGTTTTATAGTACATTTTGAATTTGGAATGTGTAAGTCCTTTAACTATGTTCTTTTTCAAAACTGGTTTGGCTCTTCTAGAGCCTTTGTATTTCCATATAAATTTCAGGATCAGCTTGTCAATTTCTGCAATAAAGCCTGCTAGGTTTTTGATAGGGATTTTATTTTTGGGGGGATTATATTCTTTTTATTCCTTTGGATGCTCTCCTCTTCCTAAATACCCCCAAATTCTTAGCATATATTTCTTAGTAATAATAATATAAATAAATATTTACTGTTTACCAGGCATGGTGCTGAGTGGTTTACAGTCCTTATTGCATTTGTTCCTTACAATTACCCTTGGAGGACCCACCACCGATCCACCGACGGATTGCCGATCTGCCCAGCTCTCGCGTGCGCCGTGTCTGGTTCCTCCAGCGTCGCCGCTATGAATAAAGTGGTTCAACAGCTCCGGCTGGAGGCCGGGCTCAACCGCGTGAAGGTTTCCCAGGCAGCTGCAGATTTGAAACAATTCTGTCTGCAGAAGGCTCAACATGACCCCCTGCTCACTGGAGTATCTTCAAGTACAAATCCCCTCAGACCTCAGAAAGTCTGTTCCTTTTTGTAGTAAAATGAATCTTTGCAAGGCTTTTTTTTTTTTTTTTTTTTTTAAACAAGCATGTTTTAACGGGATTTTTTTGTTGTTGTTTTTTTAAATTTTTGGCTGTGCTGGGTCTTCGTTTCTGTGCGAGGGCTTTCTCTAGTTGCGGCAAGCGGGGGCCACTCTTCATCGCGGTGCGCGGGCCTCTCTTGCTGTGGAGCACAGGCTCCAGACGCGCAGGCTCAGTAGTTGTGGCGCACGGGCCCGGTTGCTCCGCGGCATGTGGGATCTTCCCAGACCAGGGCTCGAACCCGTGTCCCCTGCATTGGCAGGCAGACTCTCAACCACTGCGCCACCAGGGAAGCCCTCTTTGCAAGGCTTTTAAACCACTTTTCATAAACCGGTGAATATTCAAAGGAAAGCTAAATTTGAAGCCTGTACAAAAGGCTGTCTCTATAACACGTGCCATACTATACAAACTTCTACTTTTGTCAGTCTACCTCTCTGAATATTCATGAATTTCTGTTTCACAAGGGTAATTATTTTATATACACTGGTGGCAGCATACAATAAAATACTTAGTATAAAAAAAAAGAAAAACAATTACTCTTGGAGGTTGTCCATATCCTTGGAAAGGTGAAATTAATTGACATGTACACACTGCTATATTTAAAATAGATAACCAACAAGGACCTACTATATAGCACATGGAACTCTGCTCAATATTCTGTAATAACTTAAATGGGGAAAGAATTTGAAATAGATACACGTCTATGTATAACTGAATCACTTTACTGTACACCTGAAACTAACACAACATTGTTTATCAACTATACTCCAATATAAAATAAAAAATTTTTTAAAATAAATTGCCCCAAGGCATAAAGCAAAAAAATGGAGGATCAAGGATTTGAACCCACGCAGTCAGACCCAGAACCCACATGTTGAAGCGCCGTGCTGCACAGTCTCCTGCACTGCTCTCTGGTGAAGCTGACCAAAGTGCCACAGGCACATGGTGTTTGCTTGTATAAGGAGAACACTTCTGATAGGGATTGTTTTAAATCTGTAGATAAATTTGAGGAAAATCACCATCTTCACAACCTTGAGACTTCCATTCCCAGAGGGCCATCCTGCCCCACTTACGTTTAGCATTCCAGTGTCCCTCCCAAGTCATGTTCCCAGGACAGCGGAAAGTTCAGCCGTCCTTTCAGCCAGGCCTGGGCCCCGGTTGTTCACATGTACCTCCCCTGCTTCCACTTCAGCTACCCCCGCCCCAAGCTGAAGAGGCCAGAACTGACTTACCTGAAGTCCCTCCGTGCCCTGTATTGACAAAGACATTTTGTCCCAAGACAGCTATGCATAGCTGTTTTTTTTAAGAACTTAGTTTTAGAACCAATAAATAACCTCAGAGCCTAGATTCAATCCCGTCTCTATCCTTAACCACAGTCCCCAAACCCTGAAGCTGTGCTCTAGCAACAGTAGTTACTGGAGGCTTTTCTTCACTTCTTTCATCAAGCAAACACCATATAGCAGCTCTTCATTGCTCCCACTCACCTCAACTCTGGCGTTCACACTTAGGATGTGTGTGTTTGCATGCACATCTACTGAAGTGCAGTATTGATGAATATGCGGCTTGTGTCTTGAGGCTTCTAAAGTATAGTGTTGCTTTTCATTGGTTCATAAAGAACATAAAAATGATTAACTTTAGGGGAGGATGTGTTCTTTTTAACATTTTCATTTCCAAGGGGGTATTGTCTACATTGTGTTTCAAAGTAAATACATTTCATTAAAATGATGGCATTAATTTTATCTTTGACTGATAGTGGGTGTTTAACAACTTACAGTACTTTTCTAGCCAGCTTAGCATACCACACTCTGTTTTACTCTGTCACTGGCTACTCCTTCTCTGTCTCCTTGACAGCTATCTTCTCCCAGATGACTCCCTAACGTTGGAGTGCCCCAGAGCCCAGCCCTTGCTCTACTTACCCTCAGCCCCTTGGTAATCTCCCAAACACCTCATGAATATGTGGCTTGCATGTTGAGGCTTCTGAAACACAGTGTTATTTTTCATTAGCTTGTAAGGAGCACAAAAGTGGTGAATTTCTTTTAAAATTTTATTTTTTAATGTTTTCATTTTCAAGGGGGCATTGTCTAGACCGCATTTCAAGGTAAATATTTTCAGTTAAAATGGACCTAGAGATTGTCATACTGAGTGAAGTAAGTCAGACAGAGAAAGACAAATATCACATGATATCGCTTATATTGTGGAATCTAAAAAAATGGTACAAATGAACTTATTTACAAAACAGAAATAGAGTCACAGATGTAGAAGACAAACTTATGGTTACCAAGGGGAAAGGGGGGGAGGGATAAATTGGGAGACTGGGATTGACACATACACACTGCTATATATAAAATAGATAACCAACAAAAACCTACTGTATAGCACAGGGAACTCTACTCAATACTCTGTAATGACCTATATGGGAAAAGAATCTAAAAAAGAGTAGATATATGTATAATTGATTCACTTTGCTGTACAGCAGAAACTAACACAACATTGTATTTTTTGTTTGTTTGTTTTTTGGCCGTGCCTCGCGGCTTGCGGGGTCTTAGTTCCCCGACCAGGGATCAAACTCCGGCCCTTGGCAGTGAAAGCACAGAGTGCTAACCACCGGACCGCCAGGGAATTCCCTAACACAACATTGTAAATCGACTACACTCCAATAAAAATTAATTTTAAAAAATGGCGACATTCACTGTATCTTTTATTGACGGTGGATGTTCAGCAACTTACAGTACGTGTCTCCCCAGCTTGTAGCGTACCACACTCTAGTCTCCTAGACCAGTTCCTGATGTTCTCTGGGATGGCTCCCTACCCTTGGCACGCCCCAGGTTCTACTCCTTGCACCTTCTCCTTTTTCCCCCATTCCCTTCAAACCTGCTCCTTCTTGAAGTCTTCCAGATCTCAGGAAATGAAAATTCCATCTTTCTTTGCTACCTTTCTTTCCTTTATCCCTACAACCAGGAAATTCTGTTGGTTCTACCTTCAAGAATATTTGCAGACTCTGGCCAGTTCTCACCGTCTCCAATGTGGCCCCCATTCCACTCCATCGTTGGAAAAGTCCGTCTCCTTACCCATCTCCCTGCTTCCACACTTGTCTGCCTAATTCTTTTTTTAACTGCTCATTTTATTTTTTTGTGTGTATTATCTTCCAGTGTTTTTTTCCCCTTTCAGTTCTATTGAGATGTAACTGACATACAGCACTGTATAAGTTTAAGGTGTACAGCATAATGACCTGACTTACATATATTGTGAAACGATCACCACAATAAGTCTAGTTAACATCCACCATCTCATACAGATACAAGGGGAAAAAAAAAAGAAAAAATGCTTTTTTCCTTGTGGTGAGAACTTTTAAGATCCACTCTTTAAGTAACTTTCAAATATACCGTACACCAGTGTTAACTATAGTCATCATGTTGTATATTACATTACGCCTAAATTCTATGTTCTACACAGCAGCCTGAGTGTTAATCATATTACTCCTCTTCTCAAAACCTTCCAAAGGTTCCTAATTTCTCAAAGGCCAAAGACCTTATAATGGCCAACAAGGCTTTACACAGTCTGGTCCCTCATCTCCTTCCAGTCAAGGCTAAAATAACAGAAGAAAAAAAAAAAGGGACTTCCCTGGTGGTCCAGTGGTTAAGACGCCGCCCTTCCACTGCAGGGGGCACGGATTCAATCCCTGGTCAGGGAACTAAGATCCTGCATGCCGCGCAGTGTGGCTAAAAAAAAAAAAAAGGGCTAAAATGACTACCCTATCATCCCAGTTAAAATTGGAACACCTCTCCCCCTTGACACTCATAATCTCTTTATCCTGCTCTATTATTTCCCATATGGTCACATTCTAAGAGAGACCATATAATTTGCTTATTTATTTTGTTTATTGCCTGACTTACGCAGTCTATAAGAAGGCAAGGATTTTTATATGTTTAGGTCACTGATAGATCCGCAGTGCTTAGAAGAGGACTTGGCACATAGTAGGTACTCATAAATATTTATGGCATGAATAAATAAATTAGCATAGTAGATTATAAGTGAACAATTTATTGAATTAAGTAGGAGTAAAAAAAAATGCAAGTGTGAAGATCACTGAATATGTTAATCAGTATAATAACAAAATACAGTGGAAAGAGCATGGGGTGAGAGGCAACACAGGAGGGGAGAAACCCTGTCTGCCAAGGTCTATACATGCCAGTCTTCCTGATTTTTGCTTCTTTTCCCTCTGTCCTTCGGGTCCTACTGTAACCCTACTAAATTTTCAGCGGTTCTCTAAATAAAGGTGCCTCGCTGCCTCTTCCAGGATTGGAAGGCACTGCCCTGTGAGTATCCTTTACTCTTTCTTTTTCCCTTTCCTCCTTCCCTTTGGACTGAACTTAGCAATCACTGCCTCCAAGTAACCTTGCTTGACACGCCGAAGCCCAGATTACATCCCCCCGTTTGTGCTAGCTCACACAGCACCCCATGTTGTCTAAATCTTTCACAATGTGTTAGGGACTCTGAAACCAAAGCTGAGTGTTTTTGAATCCTTGTTGGCTGGCCACAGGTGCAAAGCAGTTACTCTAACAACTGCAGGCAGAGAATTGTTTGCTAGGGCTTTAAGGATGGAAGTGAAATATGAGGAAGCATTTGGTTCCTGGAAGAATTACAGTGTTGAGTCCCCTTGACCATAAAGATATGTTATCACTTCATTTTCCTTGAGGTAGCTCCCCACATTGGTGAAATAACACAAATGAAAATATTTCAGACACACCTGTTTCATGGGGGGAGTGCCCTGCGAAGGGCCTTTGCTTGTTTGTTTTTGTGTCCACATCCCTTTTGGATGTTTAGGAATTTCGTATTCTCCTAGCTGGGCCCAGGGGATGGGTCTGGGGGCTCATGAGATTGGGGAAGAGAGAAGATGGGAGAAACAATTGATATTTTTGGGCTTCCCTGGTGGCGCAGTGGTTGAGACTCTGCCTGCTAATGCAGGGGACACGGGTTTGAGCCCTGGTCTGGGAACATCCCACATGCCGCGGAGCAACTAGGCCCGTGGGCCACAACTACTGAGCCTGCGCGTCTGGAGCCTGTGCTCTGCAACAAGAGAGGCCACGATAGTGAGAGGCCCACGCACCGCGATAAAGAGTGGCCCCCACTTGCCGCAACTAGAGGAAGCCCTCGCACAGAAACGAAGACCCAACACAGCCAAATAAATAATAATTAAAGATGCTAATAATTTTTTTTTAAAAATTGGTATTTTTAAGAATGGGTTCCTACCAAATAGTACAGATCTCAGAGATGACCAGAAAGAACATCCCTGTGTAAGGATCTCTAGAAGCCATGACCTGTTTAAAGAGATTGCAGTTTCCTTGTGATGGCTTTAGGTTTTTGCTTTGCTAGGGAAGTTGAGGGAGAATTAAGTTTGAGTCACGAAGTGCAAAGAGAGAGTTGGAGAAATATGGAGAGGTGGTGAAAGACCAGAAGGCCAGAGGTAATAATAGGAGAGAAGCTAAGAAGAGCCATTCCAAGTGACAGGTGACCAACGATGCCCAAGATGTGTAAACATTAACCAGGATTCCTCCAACATTCATGAAGACACCGATTTCCTATTAGTCATGCAACATAATATTCTGTTTGGCTGTTAAAACAACAAACTTTCAAGGCTGGAAAAGTTTGGGATCAAACAGGGGATCCTGATTGCATTTTGAAGGTTCCATCTGGGATAGGGACCCGGAAATAAGGCCTAGGACAACAGCCACCATCCTGTTGGAATGCGTCAGTGTACAAGTCTTGGTGTGGACCCGCAGAAGTTTGTACTGATTTGGGGGATACCGGTGTACCCTGAGGGGCTTAGAAAAACCCGCTGAAGAGCTACAGAGTTCTTGGCAAAAGTTTTCAAGAGGAAAGAAAATGCATATGCAGCTTTATTAGAGTTTGCTGAGGGTGTAACTCTTTGAATCCCTGAGACTGGGGTGGAGGCTAGTTACGTGAAAAGTGATTACCAAGATAATTACCATAGACTCTGGATTTCTGAAGAGCCTCAACTTCTTTTTTAAAAAAAGAGGGGAGAGGGTATACAGTATCCTAAATCCTCAGAACCCCTGGCTATGAACTTCCTTCTAACTCCACTACCACTCCCAGCCCCAAGCCTCTAGCATGCCTCCGGACATCTCTGGACTGCTAGATACCGGGTTTGAGGACTGTACTCTCAAATACTTAAGCTAGACGTCTGGGAAAAGACAGCTTCCAGTTGCACCATGGGGCTTTTTCAGTGTGAAAGGATGCCCTCAAGGCATTTAGGAGCTCCCATTACTCTCCAGTAATTGGTGGGAAAAGTAATTGAAGACAGGAATTACCTGGAGGAGTTAGTTTATTTAAATGATGTGGTTTTATTTTGCTTGGTCTTGGAGAAGCAGAATGCTTCTTATTATACTAGACCCTTCTATAAAACACTCATTTTTTAAAATTTATTTTTTATGTTTCTTTTAAAAAAATTTTTGTTAAAAACGCTCATTAGGGGCTTCCCTGGTGGCGCAGTGGTTGAGAATCCGCCTGCCAATGCAGGGGACACGGGTTCGAGCCCTGGTCCGGGAAGATCCCACATGCCGCGGAGCAACTAAGCCCGTGCGCCACAACTACTGAGCCTGCGCTCTAGAGCCCGCGAGCCACAACTACTGGAGCCTGTGCTCCACAACAAGAGAAGCCACAGCAATGAGAAGCCCGCGCACTGCAACAAAGAGTAGCCCCCACTCGCCGCAACTAGAGAAAGCCCGCGCACAGCAATGAAGACCCAACGCAGCCAAAAATAAATTTATTTTTTAAAAAGTTATTTATGGCTTACAGTTTTTTAAAGCTTGTTTTATAGTTTAAATCAGAAAAGGGACACGTATTTCCCTATTTTCAAAAGATTAAAGTGATTCACTATTTTTTCCCACGGAGTAGTCTACTTCAGCAAAACGGTACACAGTGTGCTATTTTGGCCTCTTGGGAAACATGACATATTCAAGTTTGCTAGAAAGAGATTAATGATCACTTTTAGCCATACATCTCCCAATATCTTCGGGATACTGGTCTAGAGAGAAAATGGTGGCAGGGGGTGGGGGTAGGAGAAATCTCTCAGTTTAGGATCAGAAATGGGCAATGGATGACTTAATTTAAGGTTAGTTGTAGAACCAGTGGCCTCCAACTGTGTTTTTCTGTCATCTACACTTTTCCCACAAAGAGATTTCACAACAATAAATTTACAAAACAGTCCTGTAATGTAGTTTTAAATTCTTAAATCAAGAAAAGGTGGTATGCAAAAAGCATTAGCTACAACTCTAGAAACGATTTGTCAAAAGCGAACAACAACCCCCAAAATCACTGCCCTCTGAATGTTCGTTCTTGCCATGTTATTTTGACGCAAATAGAAACAGAACAGCGTTTTTAGATCCGGCATTTCTGTGCGGTGCAGACATGCCGTTTTCTATGAATTTTCTCACCTCTGGGAAATGTATTTCTGAAACGTGTAACTGTTGTGCAACTAGCCAAGTGGAACTATGACGCAACGATCCCCTGCAAGTTGCCTTTAAAACAATGATGTCATTTGGCGCAGATGTAGTCACGTTTATAACACAGGTACATACCGCAAAGCTCCCTCCACGTCGTCCCTGATTCCCCCACCCCCACCGTGTGCAAGATGCAAAAAGACATTTCTCGGGTTTCCTAACCCTCAACTTGTCGAGGGTGGGCGCACCCCACTGGCTCGAGCCCACCGCTCGTGCAAACGAAGTGGGACCGCGGCGAAGGGACCAGCATTGCCGAGAGTTCCCAGCCCCGACGGCGAAGCCGCGGGGGAAGCGGCGTCGGGCCGGGCCCGCGGCGGCAGCGTCGGGCCGCCTTCTTCCCTCGGTGAGGCCCGCTGGCGTGGCCTGCAGAACGTGGGGCCCCGCGGGCGTGGGACAGCCCTGCCCCCACCCCGCTCCCACACCCGCTCCCGCTCCCGCGGCGCCGGAAGTGACGCGCGCTGGCTGAAAGATGGCGGCATTGGCGCTCGACCAGGGGGAAGGTAAACACCCTCCGGGCCGCTCCCCGCGCGCGGGCCCCCTCGAGGCGCCGGTGGGGGCCGAGGGCGCCTCCCAGGCCTCCGTTCCAACTCTCGGCTTCCCACCCCACGACCTCCCTACCCGCGTGGCAGGCTTCCGCTTTGCGACGACGGCGGACGGAGCCCCATGCCGGCGGGCCCCGCCTCCCTGGGCGGGCCCCGGGCGGCTCCCGTGGCCCGCAGGGGGCGCGCGGCCCGGAGCGGCCCCTGGCTCGTGGCCCCGCACGCTCCGCCCCTTGCCCGCCCCTTTCCCGCCTTCCTCCACCCCCGGCGTGGGTGATCCTGAGGCTCGGCGCGCTTCGGGGCAGAAGCCCAGAGACGCCGTCGTCGACGTCGCCGTTGCCGGCGCCTCTGCTGCTGCCCGCGACCCCCCAGCCCCTCTCTCCGCCCGAGGCCCCGAGTCGGCCCTACCGCCGACCCCCGCCGGGCGCTGCGAGGCCCCGGGCGTTGGCAAGGCCGGGCCCGGCCCCGACGCCGCTCCGCCTCGCGCAGATCCCGACTATCTCGAATCGCGTCTCAGCGCTGTCTTCTTTCCCAGGACTGGTTTCGTGGGGGCCGCAGGCGCGCAGAGTCGCCCCCCGCCGGAGCGCCCCGGCCCGGCCCCGGAGCGGCCCCTTGTAGACGTTCGAGGAGCCTGCTGAGTGCCGTCCCGGCGCCCGACCGCCCACCGTCCGGCCCGCTGGCCCGCTTCTTCCTGATGCAGACTGCCGTCCACTAGAGGCTGGACGGACCCCCGAGGTGCGTAGCCGCCCCTGGCCCTCCGGCCTGCGGGAGCCCGGGCTTCGTCCGCGGCCCCGCGCTAGGCACGGATTCGGTAGCCCTTTCTGCACCGACCCGAGTCACACATTTGGTTGACGCCGGGATCTAATTTGTCTTTGAGTTTACTTAAATTGTTTGAAATATAATTTTTTCAGGAGAAAAAAAAAAAAAGGAAGAAGCATAATTCAGCCATTTTTTTGCAGCACACAGCTGCAGGTACCATGATTATTTTCTCCCTAACCCGTTTCTTCCCTTTAAAAATTCTGTGTGCGCCTGAAATAGAACTATGCGAAATGCAAGGCATAAAACGCGGAATCAGAAGGTCTGGGTTCGACTGGGTGACTCCGAGAAAATCGCTTACCGAACCTCGGTTTCTTATCTATGAAATCTAGTCAGTTATAGCCACATCACAGGGTAGTGAGAACTGTATGAGGTCATATATGTGAAAATAATCTGTAGCTGTAAAGTGTTGTAAAAATGCAAGGCAATTTTTAAAGTAACCTTTGCCAGAGTGGTGAATGTTGTAGTGGCTAACTGTTGCTGCCTCTTTATTTCTATATTATAAGTATAAGGAATAAGTGCGGGATAGCGAAGCAGTGCTGTGAATCGACTAGATATATAATAGTCACGTTGCTTGGCCTTCTTCCTACGAAATGCTAACTGCTTATTTAAATAACGGTATTCTTTAATTCAAATTTAACGTTACTGTAGTGCTTTGCTTTTCATTTTTCTAGGCCGCTTATGCCCTTTTTCTTACTCGGAATATTAAGCACCTTGCATTTGTTTAGTCTTTCCTATTTTTTGAATTTACATTTTCTTTTGGTAATCTGATTAAATTGTAATTTAGAAAATGCTTTTAAGGTATATACCCTAATTTTAATGCCTGTTTTTCATATCTAGGAAACAAGATGCCTGAATATCTCTACTAATATGAAAATTGTTTTTGGAGAGCTTGTAAATGCAGTCAGATTTCTGTACTTAATAGATCTAGAAATGTATAGAAAATTTCAATTTCGGGACACTTAATGTAATATTTATGTAATTTAATTCTCTTTTTTAATCATCACAACACTTAGTAGGTGCTTAGAACCGGTTTTTCAGTGGTAAAGGATGTTAATTTGCACTTTTTATTGCCGATTAACTTGGGGGGGATACTAGGATATATAAGCCATAAATATTTGTGGTTTGAAAATCGGACTTATTTGTCAGAATTTATGATACATATGTGTAACAGATCAGTATGAAATCATTTTTATTTGGCACATCAAAAATGTATGGCTTTTTAAAATGGTCCACAAAAAGTGAAAGAGAAGCTTTTTTTTTTTTTTTTAGTATATTGTTATTTTTAGCTAACAAATGGTTTTCTGAGTTTTTTTCTGAAATGTTTTATTAAATTTATAATCCAATACCAGTTGTCTTTCCGAATATGGTTTTTTTTTAAAGCAGAATAATATAAGGCGGGCAGGATTAAATGAGCAAAGAAGAGCCTATTTTAATGTGCTAGCTTTTATACATTGGACTTATCGCTTGTCCTGAAGATAAAATTTTGGCAAATCAGTGCTTCATTGGGAATTTCAAGGTTTGGCCTTCTCTCTGCCTTGATTTGGGTTACCTGGGGCTAAAACCTTGGAACCAGGGCTGGCGTGGCTTCATGGGTGTCCAGAAGGACCCCAAACTTGGTTTAATAATCTGCGTGTAAAACTGGCATTGTACAATATAAAGGTGAATAGTAAAATTCGTGGTAATAATGTAAATTTTTTATTTTTCTTTACTTAGAATGCATTAAACAGCAAATAAAAAAACACCATGACATGTCGAGAGAGACCTCAGAAGAAAGGAGAAAGCTTTGTACTTTACTACCTTTAACGACACTTTTTTCCTGCTTTTGAGCGAGGGCCCCCACATTTTCATTTTGCCCTGGGCCCCAAAAATGATGTAGCTGGCCTGTTCTGAAACTTGCCCTTTCCTATTTTAAACGTTTTCAGAGTGAATAACATTAACTGTGAAGAGAATGAATCTGTAGCTTATGAAGGGTCGGATTAGTTTATTAGCATATATTTCCTCTGAATTGGTAGCTGGTGGGCTTTTTTATTGAAGAGAAATGAAAGGCAGTTATTGGTGAAGCATTGTAGGATAGTGGTTAAACTCGAAGGCTCTGAAGTCAGGCTGACCCCAGCTTATGAAGAATCATAGCCTTGGGCAAGTTACTTAACGTCTGTGAGCTTTGATTTTTTTTCATCTCTAAATCAGGGATGGTTACAGAACATGGAGGGTTGCGAGGATTAAATTTATTTATTCATCCCACAAATATTTATTAAGCACTTATTATGTGCCAAGCACCGTTCCTAGAAAGGTTCTGGGGATACAACAGTCAATGAAACAAAACAGAACAAAAAAAAAGAAAACAAGAAAAAAGTAAACTAAATAAGGAAAATAGCCTGTATCTCCATTTAATATTACTATGGAGAAAAATAAAGCAGAAAAGGAACAGGAGGATTTTATGCTGGGTGGGGTGGGTGGGTGGTTTTCGATTTTAAAGAGGGGGTTTGGGGAAGGCCTCACTGAGATAAGACACGGGAGTACAGACCTGAAGGGAGCCATGTATATTGGGATTAGTGATCCAGGCAGAGGGAATGGCAAGTTCAGAGGTCTTAAGGCGGGTGTGTGGCTGTTTTTCAAGAAACAGCAAAGAGGCCAGTGTATCTGGGACAGGGTGAACAAGGGGGAGGAATTAGGAGAGGAACTCTCACAGTTCATTTTTGCCATGGGTATATGTTGTGCTGCTGCTGGTCTGAAAGCGGAAGGCCTTTTCAGAATTAGAAATTTTAACTTTGGAATAAAGAAACTAGAAAAGGCAAGATATTTCCTCAGACTTTTTGTTTTTAATATAAGACCTTTAAAACTCATCTGGCTGAATCATTGAAGCAGATAAAAACAGATAGAAGATTTATTCTTTGTCTCTGATAAGATCATTGAATTTAGTTAATGATTCTGCATCATTTTAAGATTTTCAGGAAATCTGTATCATAACATCAGGACCTTCCAAAAGGTTCAGTTTAGTTGTTTATTTCTTATGTAAAACTAAGGTGTTAACATTATAGTATTGATGATTTCATGTTAGGAAGTAACTTAGTAGAAGATTTGGGGTTTTATTCCCCAATAGAGGCTTTTCCTAGAATTCTCACTGGATCCAATCTCTAAAGGCTAGGGAAGCTGTTTTCCATGACATCACTCTTGGACTACTTTTACTTGTAGTGAGGAATAAGCAGAGGAGCATTAAATTAAAATCTTCTGATGAAAAAATAGCATTGAAACAGGAGTGGCTTTTTCTTATAAGGTTTCTTTTATTATAGGATGACTAAATGCTAAACATACCTGAAAAGTGAAGTAATTTAGATATTAGGTGCCAACCGGGAGGCTGGAGGACCCAGAGCCTTTCTAAAAGCTTAGTTAATGGTCATTTGCAGTTTGGTACTGAGTTATAAAAACATTTTGATGGACAAGAAAGAATTTCCAGTACTAAACAAATTAGTTAACTTATGCAGCCTTTCCTCTAGTATTAGACTTAGTTGTTTCTCAATTTGAGTAGTATATCTCAGGGTAAAATGACTGCTAATAGAGCTAATAAAGTTAGTCTGTTTTTGGAATTTCTTTCCTTTTAGATTGAGAAGTTGGTTGCTTTGAGATTGTTGAATAAAAGATTTTTACTTTACAGGTTACAGAAATTGTGAGAAATTTTACGATTCAGGAATTAATTCTATTTTTATCCGTAGTAAGCTTTGCATTTTCTTTTTAGTGTGCAAGTATGGCATTTTCTGCATAGGCATCAACGTTGGTAGGCTAACAGTTTGAGGATGAAGGTAGTATGAAATAATTCAAAGTTTTCATTGGAGATACGTATATCAACCTCTGAGAATCTAGCTTTGTACTGAATAAATTAGGGTTTAGTATGAATTTTCAAGCAGCTGTAGGAGGAATGTGAAAGCATTAAGTTATTGCTTATGGCATAAACATGGAGGTTAGTTAATTTTGAAATATCTTCTACTTAATTGCCCAGAATTTTGCCCTCCAATCAGAATGACAGCCTTCTAACTGAAAAGGAAGCATTTAATTTCTTTGCCTTTAATTTCCTGTCCGATTTCACCCCCACCAGACTTCTTTCTTTACTGGTCACTAGAGAGTTTGAACTGTTAGAAATTTCTGTGATACAAATAGCAGTAATGGTCTTCCAGGGCAGAGGTAGGAAGAGGTTGCTTTGTGTATGTGTGTGTTGTTATTTATCTCTTGTACAGTCAGTGGTACTTAAACTTTTTGGTCTCAGAACATCATTATACTCTTAAAAATTACTGGGATCTCAAAGAGCTTTTGTTTATGTGGGTTGTGTCTATTTATATTGACCATATTAGAAATTAAAATTGGAAAGTTCAAAAAAAATACTTGTAATTCATTCTAAAAACCCATTACATGTTAATAATTAAAATTGGGAAGTTTAAAAAAATACTTGTAATTCATTCTGAAAAAACCCCATTACCTGTTAATCTAAATAACATTTTTTAATGAAAAATAACTATTTTCCAAAACAACAAAAAACTTGGTGAGAAGAATGGCATCGTTTTACATTTTTGCAAATCTCTTTAATGTCTGGCTTAATAAAAGACAATAGGCTTCTTATTGGCTTCTGCATTCATATCACATGTAGTATCTGGAAAACACTGAGAGAAAGAAAGTAAAAAAGAAAAATCGCTTTTAAAATTATTATTATGAAAATTGTTTTGATCTCGCGAAGTTCTCTTAGGGGACTAAGGCCCCAGTTATACCTGGACCACACTTTGAGAAATGCTATACCAGTCATTCTCATGCGCAGAAAATGTGAGGCTTTCTTTTTTCTTTAGTCAGTGCCAAGTTTATGGAACAGGACAAACTCCAGTATTTTCTTTCCTCGTAGTATCAGTATGCCTTATCATTTAGTTTAAGTTGGTTCCTCTTTTGAAAAACCTTACCGTTTGAAATTCTGAAGGCCAAGTGTAGAATACAGAAGTGTAGAAGGCCAAGGGTATACAGGTTTATAAACCATGATTTCTCTTAACCTGATGATGTGTTTTGAAAAGTTAGGATAATAATTTTTGTACATTGAGCATTTTGTATGTCAGTAAGTATCTTTTCTCAAAGCCCCTTAGCAGATTATTTTTCTCCAGCCCTCATCGATTTATAGTTATTTTTGTCTACTTTTACAGTGATTAGTTCTTATAATTATTAATTTATTCCTTAAGTTCCTATAATTCTCTATCTTACACTTAAGATTTTGTATATTTTTCTTTTTGTATTCTTCTTACACGTACCTTTTTCTTGTTATTTATTTTATTTGCTTACATGTGTGTTTTTGTGTTATTTTTGTTTTATTTTAATCTAAGCCTCACTTTTTTTTCTTTTCTTTATAGCTTCCAGGGTATGGATTGTGAACAAGTTGGCTTTGTTTCACATGTTCATTTGTAAGTTTGGTTTTTTGACACCTTAAACATTTATGTTATAGATCTGTGCTGTCCGATAGACTATAATGCAAGCCACAATATGTAATTTAAATTTTTCTCATAGCAGCAGCTTTAAAAAGTAAAAAACAGATGAGATTAATTTTAATGTTTTATTTAACTCAGTATATCCAAAATATTACTTCAGCATGTAATCAGTATTAAAAATTTGTATAATGAGATATTTTACTTTTTTTTTTTTTAAGTCTTCAAAATCTGGTGTTCATTTTACACTTAAAGCACATCTCAATTTGGTCTAACCATATTTCAAGTGTTCAAAAGCCCCATGGGTAGTGGCTTTCATATTGAACAGCACAGATACAAAGAGTAGTTACTCTTGTTAGGGCAGAAAAGCCTAAGGAGCCCAGAAAAGCTAGAAAATTATACTTGTGTGAAGAGAAAAAATGGAAAACAATGCCATTGCAAATGAGGTCCAGTGTTTTGACTACCAGTACATCTCCTGATCTCTTATAAACTTGCATTGTGATAAACCTTAGGGAGGTATGGCGTCTGTAGAGGGAAGTTTGAAGGGTGTTAAGTTCCTGTGGTTCTGTGGGTGATAAGGAGCATTAGGTAAGAGTTGGACAGGGAAGGCAGCATTGATTGACCTCTGGTGGGGTGCCTCCCTCTGGGCTAGACATTTAACTTACGTCAGTTTATTTGATCATCACCCCAACTCAGTAATAATAGATGATGATGATTCCTAATATATGGATGGAAACTGAGGTCAGGAAGGTAAATTTTTCCAGGTCACACCGATGGTAAGTACTAAAAGCGCTCTGATTTAAAAGATTTTGCTCTTCCTAACCACACTATTTTGTACTTCTTGCAAATGTAGTCTTAACTCTATTTCTAACTAGTTGTATGACTTGGAAGAAAAATTTCACCTGTGGATATTAGTATCTTCATCTCTCAAGTTAGAGTTGGCCTGGGTCCTAAGAGACTTTACGGAGAAAATGAGCTGGGGTTTGAAGTGCTGTTGCTAAGGAGAAGGGTTTCTCCAGAATTAACTAGGCTATTAAAGGGTCAGGTTTATTTTATTGGTTCCAGTAGCACCAAGTGAAGGGGCATAATAATAATAAGCCCTAACGTTATGGTGTACTTAAGGGCCATATACTGTTTGAAGTCGTTATGTGTATTCACTCGTTTAGTCCTCACAGCCAACTGTGAGGTAGATTCTACTAATATTAGAATCCCCTTTTTACACATAAGGACATGAGAACGCAGAGAGGCTAAGTAGCTTGCCCCGAGGTCACAGAGCTAAGAAGCGGTAGAACCAGGATTCAAACACAGGCATCTGACTCCATACCTGTACTCGTAACTCACTACCATTTACAGACTATATCATGTTGGTCAGTTAATCACTGAGTATCATCTTCTACTTACATACATGCTTCCTATAAAAGTGTAAGATGCTGCTGCTTCTCTAAAGCTGTCTTATTGATAGATGCACCAAGCTTTTTCATGTACAAAAAAAATTACTGCAAATTTCCCAGCTATTACAAATTAGTTTTAGAAGAACTTTAGATCAGATAAACTTCAGAAATGCATTACTAAGACTTTAAAAATAGCTATAGTTTATTTACTTTGCATATCTTTATAAGTGCTTTACACATCTGTAAAATCATATAAAAAGTAGAATAAGAGTTTTATGACTAAAAATTTTTAGAGATCATCGTGTTGAATGTTTTTATTTTATAGGTGCAGAGATAAGGCCAAGAAAGTTTGAGTAACTTACTCAAAGTATAGCTATTTCTGTTCTAAAACTGTATTAGTTAGGGACCTTGGTTATACGTAGGAAAAACCCACCTGAGGTAGTAAGGGGGGGATCTATTCTGAGCATGTAAAGATTTCTCTCAGCACCCATGGGTAGGAATAGAGCTGGGCCTAGGAAGTGGAAAAATGAAGGAGTTAGGGAGCACTCCCTGTCCTCTCGTCTTGGCTTTCCTCTTCTTTCTCAGTTGACTGGCTTTCTCTGATACTCAGCCCACATGGCAGGCAGAAGTTGGTGCCCACAGCTGCTCTTTGACATGTTCTAGTTCCAGTCATACATAGTCAGTGCACGTCTCTTTTTCTCTTTCTCTCCTCTTCTTTCTAAATTCTTGACACAAGAGCGTTCATCTTGATTCATATTTCCCACCCCAATCTGACCATATGTAACAGGACAAGATCACAGGGTGGATGCCTGTCTGCTAGGAATCCCACTTGGTGGGCTGGGTGCCCAGAGGAGAGTGGGTGCTCTCCTTACATCTTTAGGGTCTTTTGCCTCACAGCTTATCAATCCTCCTCATTCCCCGCCCCCACCCCCGGCTTCTTTGCCCTATGATGTTACCACCATATTAAGTATCTGGAACCTAGGTTACTCTTTTTGAAAAAGCATAGTATCTCCTTTAAAAACTTTCATTTAGATGGAATCTTTGTCCGAAAGGTGAATATTAGCTGTTTGAGACCATGTCACATAGTGATAACTGTTGAATAGAGAGGGTTACTTTGACAAGAAGTGAAATGTATGGTATTTTAGGCACTGTCAAAATAACAGATTAATGAAACAAAGCAGTTTCCTCTCAAGTATATGAATGCTGATGTCCAACCTTCTACTATTAAATCCACATTAACTGTGACCAGTAAATCTCGATGAGTCAGAGTGATAGTTGGTGTCCTTAATGATCCTGAGAAAGATAATGAAATATCAAAAATTTCATCCAGTTTAATTTGTTTTTTATTCTAATTATTTTGAAAATTGATAGTTAGTGTGATGTTGATAGCCTTCTACTAACCAGAATATTTGATTATTCAGATATGTTCCTTTTGTTCACAGTATGCATTTGTGTACATGTGCCTTATATCACTTGGAAAATTCTAAGTTCATTCATTTTACCTTTAAAAATAATTCAGGAAATAAGATCTGATAGCTTACTTTAGTCTTGAATGTGTTAGTAAAGTAGTTCTGCCAAGCATTGATTACAGTGTCTAAAATATTTTATATCTATTTTCCAAATTATAGACAGCCCTCTTGTGTTCTACCTTTCCAAAATGGAAGTATATAGCTTTTAGATTAATGGAGTGCTAATAAAAATTTTGATATTAATTTCATCTTGTGCATACTTTGCTGTCTTAGGTAAGTGAACATATTATGTGGGATAATCAGTAAGACTTACAGGTAAGTTAAGGACAAAGGGGGAGAAAGAGGCACCTAGAATGCCTCTTGATAAGACGGGGAATACAAAAGAAAGAACTGATTGGGGAGAGAGTAGAATTATGATTCTGTTTAGACACAATTTTGAAATCCCTGTGGGGCACCCAGAGGTATCTAACAGGAGATTTGCTATGTATAGTACTAGTGTAAGGATAGAGATTGGGACAGTGATGGTGAAGGCACTGATAAAGGTAGGTATTAGTAGAAACCATGGGTTTAGATGAGATCGTTGAGGGAAATACAGTGTTTAGATGAGAGGAGAAAAGGTGCAAAAATAGAATCCTGGGGAACACCAGTGTTTAAGGGATAGCTCTCTTAGATAAAAATCCACCTTCTATTGCTCCTTGTTACTTATCATATACACATATCCTGATCTCTCTCCCCTCCATATTCACGGATGACTGTGGTACCTGGCTAAGAGTCATTTTCTCCACCTCTTCAATGTTCACATAAGACCACTTATCCAAAAACTGAGAGGCAAAGTTCCCTGACCACCTAAACTCTTATAACCTCCCCCCCTTGCTCCATTTTTATTTTTTTTTTAAAGAAAGCCACGTGGAGAGGGCTGTCTTTTTTTTTTTAATTAATTTATTTTATTATTTATTTTTGGCTGTGTTGGGTCTTCGTTTCTGTGCGAGGGCTTTCTCTAGTTGTGGCGAGCGGGGGCTACTCCTCATCACGGTGCGCGGGCCTCTCACCATCACGGCCTCTCCTGTTGCGGAGCACAGGCTCCAGACGCGCAGGCTCAGTAGTTGTGGCTCACGGGCCCAGTTGCTCCGCGGCATGTGGGATCTTCCCAGACCAGGGCTCGAACCCGTGTCCCCTGCATTGGCAGGCAGACTCTCAACCACTGCGCCACCAGGGGAGCGCCCTCTTGCTCCATTTTAAAACCTTATTCTCAAACCTGCTGGGCCTTGCCACAATCAGGAACTGATCCACACCTGAAATCTTTAACTGTCGGCTTCCCAGTCTCCGGCTTAATCTCCTCTCTTTTCATTTGGTCTCTCATCTCCAAACTTTACCTCTGTCCTTCTCCAGCTTAGACCTTCTTTCCTTTCCCTGATTGAGTGTTTGGGTGGACCACGAGCCCTACAGCAAAGCAGCTGGCACCACAGTCACTGCTGGCACCTGCTCTATCTCCTTCTTCAGGGAGGCCATCCTGGCAGCCTCACCACTCTATTACCAGTGCCTTCCCCTTTGTTAACCAAAAGAAGAGCACCTCTGTGCGCGAGGCATTACGTTAGATATAGCGGTATATGCCTTTCAGGAATCCCCTCTGCCATATTTTAGAAAAAGGACAGTAGAAAGCTAAGAGAAGGCTTATTAGAAGGTAGGTCGTAAGCTATAGAAGAGCATTTTGTTCTAAGAAGAACATAGAAGAGGGTTGTTTTGTTTTTTGTTTTTAAATCAGAAAGCAGAGAAAACTTTCTGTGACCGGCATGAGCCTGTAAGGGAGTTTGTTTACACTGAAGCAAGGTTCCACAGGGCACAGTGGAAAGGGTTGGGAGGGAATTCGTGGATGGGAGGATGTGTCATTGTGGAGGAAGCTTGGAGCTGTGTGAGGATGAGAGTTGAGGAGAGGATAGATAGTTGGCCTGGGGGGGTTGTGTGGAAAGAAAATTACTTTGCTTCATAAACAGTCTAGTAGACTGAATTAGTTTATTCTGCTTAAGAGATCTAATTATAATCCCACTATTTGGCTTCATTTCTCTGATATGCAGAAATGCGGTTTAATTTCCTTTAAAAATTATGTATTTATGTTTTAAATATATAAACAATACATGGTCATTGTTTTTAAAAATAAGGTTAATGAGGTAAGTAAGAAGGAAAAGATAAACCTCAAAATTTCTTGAAGTCCCACTACCCCAGGGACATCATTTTGGTATATATTCCTCCAAACTTTTTCTCATCGAAACATATATATATATATATATATATATATATATATATATATATATATATATGTATATTTAATTTTTGAAAATATACTGAGTATACTGCAGTTGCCTGCTTTTTTTTCCCACATAACAACAATACCTAGTAAATATTATTTCTTAGAATAGGTAGATTGCTGCCATCATTTTTAGTTGTTAAAGTAATCCATTGTAGGACTGTACCGTATTTATTTCTGTTGGGCTTTTGAATACTTTCCAGTTTTTTATTATAAATAAGGTTAGAAAGAAAACCTGTGTGTGTGCAAGTTGGCATATGTATCTGATTATTTCCTTTGGGTAAGTTTCTAGGAGTTTTCAAGGTCAACAGTGTACTTTTTGGTTTAATTTCTTTCTTATCTCTTTTTCTCCTGATTTAGTATTTGGCTGAGAAATCCTTTTTGGATAATTTGGGGACGTGTTTAAATATATTTGGTAAACAGTGTAAAATCACTGGGATAGGCATATATTTGTAAGTTAACAATTTACCATTGTTGAATAGATATTTAATAGATTTTTTTCCCCCAGGTAGGGAAGCCAAAAATATTAGCCCACAAACCTTTAAGTTGTTTTCTCCCAAAGGGTTTGTACATGTAGGACTTAGGCAGTGGAATTGAGATAATTATAAAAACTTTTTAAGCTCTAAGTTAATAATGTCTTCAGAATGCATGGAAATGATTAACACAGTTTTCTTTGATTACTTTTTTTCCAGGTGATTCATGGCAGGGGACGTGGAAGGATTCTGTTCCTCCATCCATGACACCAGTGTCTCTGCTGGGTTCAGAGCACTGTATGAGGAGGGATTGCTTCTTGATGTCACTCTGGTTATTGAAGATCATCAGTTCCAGGCCCATAAAGCACTCTTGGCCACCCAGAGTGATTACTTCAGAATTATGTTTACCGCAGACATGAGGGAGCGAGATCAGGACAAAATTCATTTAAAAGGTCTAACTGCTACCGGTTTCAGCCATGTCCTTCAGTTTATGTACTATGGAACTATAGAACTGAGTATGAGTACTGTTCATGAGATTCTTCAGGCTGCCATGTATGTTCAACTTATAGAAGTGGTGAAGTTCTGCTGCTCTTTTCTATTAGCAAAAATCTGCTTAGAAAACTGTGCAGAAATTATGAGACTCTTAGATGATTTCGGTGTAAACATCGAGGGAGTCAGGGAGAAGTTGGACGCCTTTCTGCTAGACAACTTTGTACCACTCATGTCCAGGCCTGACTTCCTGTCTTATCTGAGCTTTGAGAAGCTCATGTCTTACTTGGATAATGATCATCTGAGCAGGTTCCCAGAGATAGAGCTGTACGAGGCTGTGCAGTCTTGGCTGCGGCATGATAGAAGACGCTGGAGACATACCGATACCATCATTCAGAACATCAGGTTTTGTTTGATGACCCCATCCAGTGTTTTTGAGAAGGTTGGTGCATTTGAAAGCAATAGACAGGACTCATCGTTTAGCTAATAAGGCAGTATGTCTTTATAGATAAGATTCTCAGGCTTGGTCAGGAGCCAGAAAGAATGAATAGTTTTTAAGAATAGTTATGTGTAAGAAGTCTAATTTGTTGTAGCTTGTGTATTTAGGTTTTTTAAAGCACATTTTGTGGGTGAAAGATGGACCAGGTAGGTGGTAGAATAGTTTCATTTTGAAAGTACTTTTAAAGTTGAAGCATAATTATTTAACCCCAAATATTATAAGTTTGCTTTAGCTTCTCTTTCTTTTCACAGAGTAATTAAATTTGAACTGGGTCCATCTAGCTCTCTTTTTAAAAATGAGTTTAAGTGATACATGCTGAAATTAGAGTTGAGAGGAGTTTTGTAGTTCTGAATGATAAGTATTAACACAATTTCGTATTCCTCTAAAATGTAGTGAGGAAACATAAAATAGCTCTTGAAAACCAGTAGGCCCTGGTGGTGATCTTCTTCCCTACTCTTGCCTAGTTCTGCGCCTCCCCGTCCTTCTCCCCCACCCCCCTTCACTGTGAATACTAACTGAATTTAATCATGAAAACATATGTTTGTCTAAAACCGTTGTTTTGGCATTTCTAAACAAATAGACTATAGATCCTCTATCTACATTGATCAAACATCCCTGTGCACATTTTACCATGTAATAGTTCTGCTGTCTTAAAATTGTCTTTCTCCAAAACAGCCTTGGCCTTTTTGCATGTAAGCATTTTTCATTTTTTATATCAGAGTCTCAGTTGTGATGCTCTCTTGCCCAAAGGAGAGAAAGCAGTTTCAGTAATTGCTTAACTTAATTGGTTTCTAATCACATGGTTACCTCTGGCGTGCTGTTTACTTCTTGCATCTTTTCTTCTTTCTGGAAAGCTCACTTAAAGCTTTGGTCGACACCCTTCATGTTAGGTGGTTCCTCAGCTTTAGTTACCAGACCTGGTGATAAAAATATAATATTTGCAAAGGAGGGTTGTTTACACCATTTGAAAAATAAACAAATTTGCGCCTTCAAATAACACTCAGCAGCCTGGCATGTCTTTTTTTTTCCTCTCTGAAATGCTGTGAAATATCATTAACTTAAAACTTTTACTAGATAACTCAGTTTTGTGGGATTTTATCTTTATTCTCAGAATGTACTGATATGACAGAAATAATTGAAACTGAAGAATACATTTCTTAATTATTTTTTGTTCAATGATAATCAGCCCCACATCAACAATGTAAATAATTTTTCTCTGATGTTTTGATTTTTTTCCTTACTATTGTTTTTATTGCTCTCTTTTCCTGGGGAATCCTGTTTTGTCTTTACATGTTAGATGGAAATGCTTTCCCACTATTAAAGCAAACAAACCCCCCTCAACTTCAGTCTAGATGGAAGTGCTCATGAAATAGAGAATAAAATTTTCCCTCTTGTAGGACATTATGATGGATAATTGATAGCAGTAAATGATTAAGTGCTGAGCTGCAGAGCCTTTTTATATTCCAACTATCAGTTCAGGGTGGTCAGTAGTGACAGTGGCTGGAAGTTAATGCCATCAGGTAATTTTGTAGGGTTTTTTTTTTTTCCATCATCTTCTTTCTTTCTTTCTTTCTTTTTTTTTTTTGGGCCGCACTGCGTGGCTTGCGGGATCTTAATTCCCCGACCAGGGATCGAAGCATGGAGTCCTAACCACTGGACCGCCAGGGAACTCCCAATTTTGTAAATGATATAAAACATCACTTGTACCTTCTGATGGTTCTGTTTGCGTATATAGCGTAGGATGTGGTTATTACTTATTGGCCAGGTATTGGGAATCTCATCAGAATAAAAATGTTGTTAAGGCTTCCTTCTTGAATTAATTTCTTACGAAAACTTAATAAGGCCCTGGCTACAGAGAAATCTTTCTGTTTTTTATAATATAAATCTTCCAGTTTTATTTGTGATACTGGTAAGGTAAATGGAAGGTAGTCGGTGATTCTTGTCTTAGCAGTGTGTGAGAGATAATGTTTATCAAAGGAATGTGTTGTAAAACACTAAGTTAAGCAGATTTGAGACCTTACCTCTAGAAATTAAACTTCAGAATCTAAAGTGGAAAATTTGGTTGGGAAATAAGAATTTGGACTGTTTTACACCATACTGTTTTGAGCTCCTTGAAAATAGGGCCCATCTATTTTTCCTGTACTCAGCACTCTGCAGGTCTCAAACAAGGCCATTTTAAAACCATTATATATGCATGGAACCAGAAAGGGCACAGAAATAAAGACATAGTACATCTGTGCTGGTCCTTTTTTAGTATGAGAATCTACATGGGGAAAAGTGTAGGCAGTTTTGATTTGTGGTTTTATCCTATTTGCTGAAATTTAGAAAAATGGAATGTTAATATGCACTTTTTATTTTTAGCTTTCAATTTTTAAAAACTGTCTATTAGACTTTGTAAACATACAAAAAAGCTGAAGGAACAGTAGAATGATAACCCTAAACATATCTTGTAGGTTAATAGTTGTTGTCATTTTGCCACCCTGGTTTTAGATAGAGAGGAGAGTGTGTGTGCCTTTATGTAAAATTTTTGTTTTTTGCTAAACCATTTTAAAGAAAGTTGTAGATGTGATGTTTCCTCCTTAACTACTTCAGCAAGCATCTTATCTCCCAAGAGTGAGGAAATTCTACATAACCATAATACCGTTATTGAAATTAACAGTCATTCCTTAATATCATGTAATATCCACTTCATTTTCTGATTTTCTCAGTTGTCCCAAAAATGTCTTTTTTAAGCTGTTTCTTAAAGATTTAATCAAGGTTCATACAGCACATTGGTTATTATGTCTCTCTTTTAATCTGAAATTGTCTCTCCTTTTTCTCATTTATGATGAGGATGCTGAAACATACAAAAAGTTGAAAGAATAGTATAATGAATACCTATATAGCTATCACCTAGATTCAAGAACTGTTAACATTTTACCATATTTTCTTTATGTAGATTTTTTTTCCTTTGCTGAACGTTTGAAAATAAGTTGAAAACATCATGACATCTCGTCCCTTAATACTTATTAACATGCCTCTCCTAAGAATAAGGACTTTTTCCTACCCAGGTTCAATACCATTCCACCCAGGAAAATTAACAATAAGACCCTGATATCATCTAACAGCTAGTTCATATTCAGAGTTGTCCCCCAAATGCCCTAGAATCCAGTCATGGTTTACACATTGCTTTTGGTTATCATGTCTGTTTAATCTTTCTTAAAGAATCTAAAACAGTCCCCCACTTTTGTTTTTTTTTTAGAAAGATCAGATTACCGATTGTCCTAGTGTGTCCCCACATTCTGGATTTATCAGATTATTTCCTTGTGTTGGTGTTAACTTAGTTCTTCTCTTCCTTATATTTCCTGTTAACACACCTACTTTTTAGCATCGTGTATTTTCAGGAACAATTACAGGAAAATATTGTTGTAATGCCAGATAAAGTCTTGGAAAACCACTTAGCAACTCTGATCAAACTTAGAATTCGCCATTCTTTTTTTATTAGGAGGCTAAGTAGCCCAATCCCATGACTAAAATCATCAAGGACTTTATTCACAGTGCTCTGCATTAGGTTCCTTTCAGATTCATAAAATTTCCCCCCCTTTTAAAAAAAATTTGGAGCCCTTCCATTCAATTTATTGGAATTAAAACTAGCTACAGTGTCAAAATTAAAAGATTATTCTTTTTATTAAAAAAGTAGTGTATCTCTAGAACCATGCTATTCAATACAATCACTGCTTGTGGCATTTGAATACTTGAAATGTGACAAGTCTGATTTGAGATTTCAAAGGTTAAGATGACAAAAAGGATATAAATTACCTCATTACTAACTTTTATATTGATTATATGTTGAAATGATATTTTGGATATATTGGGCTAAAATACATTATTAAAGTCAATTTCACCTTTTTGCTTTTTAAACTGTGGCCACTAAAAAGTGTAAAAATTACATCTTTGGCTCACATTTGTGGCTCAGATTATATTTCTGTTGCACAGCGCTGCTCTACAAGTTCAGGGAGTAAGTTGTGCTCTAGAAACTCTAAATATGCATACATTAAACAGCCTTTCTCACTTATTTAACCCTCTCCTGGATCCTTACCCTTTAGAAATGTTCTGTACAGTTTAGTGTTAAGTGAACCTTCCTACTTAACTATTCTGTGGAATGGCTGATGAAGATAACTTAAGTATAGCATCTCTTTGTCAGAATCCTTTCCCTGGCCTCAGGAAAATAAAAAGTGATTGAACAAAAGCTTCGTGAAGAAACCTTTAGAGATTTTAATTCTTCCTTTGGTAGTAACGATCAGATCTGAGCAATGGCTTTGTAAGGGGCCATTCTGCCTCTCCCTAAGGAATAGCCCCCACTGATTCCAGGGACCCGAAACATGCCCTCTAGCTGTGCCAAAATCTTTGGGTTTATTCTTCTGCAGTATCTTTTCCCCTAGTCGTCTACTGGATTTTCTCCCCAGCTGAAAACAGACTGTCTTAACTTTTGTACTGACTCTGTGGGACAGGATCATCACCCAAGAGACCAAGACTTCCAGATTTCCTCACCAAGTTCCTTAGAGGCAGTGATTCTACTTATATCTGAACACCTTACACTTAGATGCCAGGCCTTGCACCGAGTGCTCTACACATAGGTAGAGTCTACAGGTTATCTCTGTTTTGTAGGTAAGAAAACAGGCTCAGAAAAGTTAGGAGTCGTATCCCAGAGTAAGTGGCACTGTCCAGACTGGAACCCGGGTCTGCTTGCTTCTCAGTCCAAGCTACTAGAGTAGGGAGAGGACCCTCATGTGCAGGAAGCATGTAGTTAACCCTGTGGCCCTGCTTGGGTGGTTTAGAAGTTGTTACAGAGTTGTGAAAATTCTAACATGTTTGCATGAACGAAACATAGCCTAAGAATTTTAATGGCACTGAAAAAAGTGTAAGATGTGGGAACACTGTAAGGTGTGAAAGCAGAATTCTGGAGTTTTCACTGTATAATCGAGGAAAGCTGAAAATAAATGTAAGGATCTTGTCCTTTTGACATGGTTAGGAATATGATTCATTTTAACTATAGTCCATTCTCAGTTTTAATACTAGACTTCAATCTCAGTTTTTACGTAATGCAAATGTCTGTGTCATGTATTTTTACTAACTCTAATGGTCTTTGCATCTGTTAACAGAGATAAGGCCTGACATTTGTCATTCTGAATTTCAGTGATGTGGAGATGTAAATAGTTTAAACTTTGCTCTCTTTGGTCTTTTGGTTTTTAAAAAACAATTATTGCTTTATTGAAAACATTTTATTAAGTAAATGTATATTTGGCAAAATGCCTCTTTTACTTTTTTGTACAGAAAAGACCTTTTTAGCAAAATTGTTAAATTATTCGTTAAAATACCCATATGTTGATTTTTTAGTAAAGTGGCATTTTAATATTTTTGAACCCAGGGCATCTTCAGTATCATAAATATGCGTAAGGTAAGATTTAGCATACCAGTGATCCCCTTAGAAATTATATTAATCATAATCATAAGATCTTACAGTTTTTCAAAAGGAAAGAAAATTATTTTTTAAGGAATCAGATTATATAGATGAATTCTGCTTTATTCCAAATATTTTGTTTTATAAACTAGCTCATGATATTCACATACCCTAATGTGCTTTTTTTTCCCCCCTAACCTGTTAAATGTAATTCACCATATCCCCCCAAATTAGGTTTATTTAACTTTTGAAGAGCAAAGCTAATGTTTTAATGAGAAAAGATGTTAATTCTCCTTCACTGAGAATATATTTGGATTTAGCAAATCATATCCGCATTTTATAAAAGTTTGTTGTTATAAGGATATTTACAGCCTTGAGATAATTTTGATAGTCCATTGAAAAAAGATAAGTTCATTACTAGTGAATATTAATCCTAGGATCAGAGTGAAAATGCTTCAGAAAGGCTAACACTTTTTTTTTTAATGTCTTTTACTTAAGGACCAGAATTTGTGGCTTTAAAAGCTACAGTTTAAAATGGGGTAAGGTGTCCTGGACTCACCTTGGAACTGATAGAATTTAAGGATTACAAATTAAGTATCCAAGTATACCTTACTAAGACCCTTAGTACCTTCCTAAGAACGTGGTAGCTCTCAGAACTGGTCTTCACAAAGCACTGATAATCTTCCAAATATTTCTCTATCAGCATAGTTGGTTTATATAGCATTAACAATGGACTGTGACACATAAGGAAATTTATTCTTAATGTGTCGTCCTTGGGTGGTGTGATATTTTGGTTGAGGCACAACCCACTTGGTAATGAAATTGCCTGGGCAAGGACACATCTATGTAAAATGTAGGTGCTGTGTACCCTTCAGAATTCCTTCACTTAGGCACTGCAACATGTTTTGACTAATCTAGCACTTGACCAATCCAAAATTTCTGTCCAGAAACCAAACCATTAACTTTAGTGTTACCACAGTTTAGCCCAAAAACTCGAAAAAAGTAATTATTTCTAATGACTTAAACTACAGCCAGACAAATCTAGAGGAAAAAACAAATTTCCCTCTAACCCTCAGTTTTAGAAGAAACAAGCAGTGCTGTATTTGACAATAAAAATATTTTTTAGAAGACAGTAACCTGGATTTCCAATGTGAAATTTGATTAGAATTTCTAATAAGCTTGAGTTGTTTTTGAAAAAGTTTAAAATCCCCTTCATATATTAAATAGCACTTATACAGCTAGAAACTTGAAATTACTTAACAATCAGCTCACTTGCCCCTTGGAGTGAAAGCACAGAGATAAGCAGGTTTTTGTTTGAAACTAGGTCAGTGGGTTAAGCGTACTTTCTCAGTCAATGTCTTTTTCTGCATCAGTCTCTTTTTTACCGACCCCTCCCTCCCAGCCCCATGGACTTGGATGATTGTAATTAATACATGTGCACTTCTTTAAAAATCACCCAAGGTGTTTTTCTCCTCTCCAGTCTTCTGCCCTTTGTGTATAGATATGGAGTGCTCTTATTTTCCACCTTTGACTTGCATTCACTCCAGGTTCCTGGAGTTGACTAGGTGTTGACTGCTGTGAAATCCCCTGGGAAAGAGACTATTAGAAGGTTGTATTAAGCTGGTAGGAACCTATTGAAAATGGGAGTTAAAAAATTCAACCTTACTTGCTGATTTTCCTTTTAAATAAAAGGGAGATGAAAACAAAAGCATAGAATTGGAAATTGACTGTGGAGTAACAGGAAAGGAAGACATGGAATGGGGACAGCCATATTTACTTGTAAAAGGAGAAAATCTTTTTAATGAATTGGGAAATAGAGGGAGAGAAACCAAATGATAAGCAGAAATCGAAAAGGATCAGAGAATTCAGAAAATGACTGGAGAAAAGGTTAGGAGCAGGAAAGGAACCAGGGGGGTATATTAAGATTTTAGGCTTTAAAGTTTTAATTCTCAAATTTAATATTTACCCAGAAAATGTTACATGTGTCATAGGTAAGCCTTGCTCATTCAGAAGTTAGTTCTAGGATTAAACCTTTTATTTGACTTTCCTTTTGCTCTTCCGTATTTATAAATAAAATATTGACATAGTTGAGAGTATTTCCATAAGTAGGGAAAAAATTGTGTAAAAAAAGTTGTGAATTCTAGAACTTAGTTGTACTATCTAAATATTAGTGTAATCAGGTGATAAGATATTCTTAAGTCTTTTACATTATTTTCTACCTTTTAGGCTTGTGCACTCATTTAATTTCTAGTGGTGCTCTATTACTGTTGTACCAAAATTGGAAGGAAATTAGACTTTCTAAACCCATTTATTTATCTGTCTATTTATTTATTTTTGGCCTTGCAGCGCAGCTTGTGGGGTCTTAGTTCCCCGACCGGGGATCGAACCTGGGCCCTTGGCAGTGAAAGCGCCAAGTCCTCACCACTGGACCCCCAGGGAATTCCCTAAGCACATTTATTTATTTATTTATAATTAATTTTTATTGGCGTATAGTTGATTTACAATGTTGTGTTAGTTTCTGCTGTACAGCAAAGTGAATCAGTTACACATACACATATCCACTCTTTTTTAGATTCTATTCCCATATAGGTCATTACAGAGTATTAAGTAGAGTTCCCTGTGCTATACAGTAGGTTCTTACTCGTTATCTATTTTATATATAGTAGTGTGTGTATATGTCAGTCCCAATCTCCCAATTTATCCCTCCCACCCGCCCCCCTTTCCCCCTTGGTAACCGTAAGTTTATTTTCTACATATGAAGCACATTTATTTTTGAGTTAAATATTTTTCACTATCTATAGAAAAGTTGAAGGGATAGAGGACTCACCAAATTGTGCTGAAACTCTTATAAGAATATTGTCCTGAGGGAGTCCTTTCCCTTGCCCCCATTTGCCCTGGTCACTTGCCTTCTGAAGCTGTCAATACTTTAGACTCTTGCCTACTTGGAGAGGACAGGATGTGTAAATCCTTTTTAAAATTTGTTTTAACTGTTTGGTATTTGACTGCAATTATAGTGTTATTGAGAGGATTTGTGCTTAACAGGAACTAATTTTTTAAAATAGCCTTATCCCTGGTCATTTTTCAGTTTTTCAGGACAAAGGGATTGATTAAAGGCATTTTGTAACTAGCTTTTTTGGTGATGATTTTGTTTCACATAAATCAATACAAGCTTCAGTTCTGAGCATGATTTTATAAGTAAGCCTCTGATATCAGGGTAGATGTTTTTGCAGTACAACATATAAAGGCTTCCACATTTTACTGAATTATCAAAATTAATATCAAACGTCGCTGTGGTTCCCAAAGACATAATTTGTTTTCGCACTAAAGCTCCATGACAGTAACTGCTTTATTTTTGGGTATTTCTTTTGAGAATACTGAATCATGGAGGAAGGATGATAAAACTGACAGCCAGGGCTCAGTCTTCCTTCCACATGACACCTTATACTCATCATTGCAAAAATTAGGTTAGCAGTTTTGGATGTAGGAGGGCCAGAGAGGTAGGTGTCTGTTCATGCAACTTACTCCTTTTATAAAGGGAAAATACCTAAACTGGAGGCTCCATGGTCACACAGTGACTTGGGGACAGTGTCAAGTCTAAGACCTGGGATCTTGAGTTCAGAGATTATTCTAACCCTCAGTCCTCACCCCTCCCACCTCCCTACAACTGGATAAACTAATAAAAGGCCTTTTGTTTCTTTGGTTTAGTATATTGGGCATTTAAAATCCTTTTGAAAGGTGAAACAGCTGATAATACCTTAAATTGGCTGGCTGAAAGCCTAAAATCATTTTTTAAACTATAGCCTGTTTTAGTAGATACTTTTAAATTGTAGATTTTTAATCAAATAAAGGTAGTAAGCTCTATGGAAATGCCTGTTTTAATTATATTGCCAGCTTCATTTTCATTCTTTCAAAATTAAGAGCAGTATAAACAAATTACCTTTAAAAGTTAAAAATTTAGTAAGTGGATTATATAACATTTTGACAGAAGAGAATCATGGAATTTTTACCCAGTGCTAACGGCTAGCTATTATTTCTTTGACTTAATAAATATATTTAGAGGAATCACATGCAAAATTATTAATTTCTCACATTTTCTCTAAATGCATATGTGCATGCACACAATTTCATTAAACCAAAAGATTAGAGGAGGAAATGGCCAATTTAAAATTTTCAGATCACTGTTTTTAAGAGGTAATAAATACTTTCACTTCAAAATGCTTTTCATAATATAATTTTTTAAAGTATCAAAGCAAAAAACGTGATAATCTTTCCAAGTTTTAAAATAAGACAGCTTTTTAAGTCCTAGAAAGGATAAGGAAAGTATTCCAGAACATGAAAGAAATGTCAGTCTTTCCATATCTTTTGAGAGAGCCTGATACACAGATAGTTAAACTGTTATATGAGGAGCAAATGATGAGAGAAATGCTTTCTCTGTGAAAAGATGAGCCACACGTTTCTTTTTGGATAGCTCCCTTCATTAATGCATTTTAAGTGATTCCATTCACAAAGAAGCTTTTGGCCCTACACTTTTTGTTTTAAAACAGAGTGTATCTATAATTACTTTGTCCAGGATTATCACAGAGGCATTAATTTCCTGTTTCTATCATGAAAGGAGAAGCTAGTTATGCTTATTGATATTGTGTGGTTTTAGAGGAAAATTGCAATAATAAGTAGCCCTGGGAAAAGGCAAGGTAGATCTAGAACTTATAGCCTTGGCAGAGAGAAGTAGGAGCTAAATTTCTTTGGTTAGAATATCTTTTAGGGTATAATAGCTATCTCAAAAGGCACAACTTCCATTATTGTGGGCTTAGAGGTAGAACAGATCAGGTAAAGATGTAGCTTTGACTGGGACTGCAACGTAGTGCTGAAGTGATTCTTGTAAACTCATTGGAACCCAAATATCAAAGGAGCACAATAGAATGAATAGGGAGAGGACAAAGGGACCAGAAGATTGGGTATATAAAAAAAAGAAAAGACTAGGAAGTGACTCTAGGAAGCCATTAAGCTGGCTCAGTTTGACGTGATCTGCAAGAACCTGGGGTTGGAAGGTGGAAAGCCATTATAGGCCATTCTGCCTAGTCCTCGTGTGATGCTGGAATTTCTCTCCAGCCCTCCTGATAGGTGGCCACACCTGGACTACCTTCAGTGGCAGGATGCTAGACTCCAGAAGTAGACAGTTCTTCACTTTGGGAACATGTACCCGTACCCTTTTTACTGTAGTCCCTGTAGAAAAGCCCAATACAGACCTATTTCGAATCTAAAAAGGGCAAGCCCCTCAAGAGCTCACTGGTAACTATATGTTGTACATGTATTATATACATTTTTCCCCTGCATATACTGCTGACTGCAAAACTCCATTTTTATTTTTTGAGAATATTATATATACAGTTCTGCAGGTTTTGTCATTTTGACATTTTGAATGTCTGTGTTACTGCATGTGGATTAATCTCATTCCTTTTAATGATTGCATGTTAATATACCAGAGTTTGGTCAACCAATTTCATATTAATATGTGAGTTGTGCCCAGTTTTTGTGCTCTTACAAATAATAATGCAGTGAACATCCATTATGTTGTCAGTCCTAATTGCAAAGCTTTTCCTTATATTGGCCTAAAGTCTTTCTCTTAACTTCTACTTATTGGTCCTGAAAACAGTTGCCATCTTTCTCTCCTGAGTCTTCTCTTGGATTGAAACATTCTTCATCTGTTTGACCACTCTTCCTGTGATTTGGATCTCTTTGCTGTCTTCTCGACATGATCCACTTTGTTGTCTAAAGTACACTGGTGGAATTGAACACTGTCTTAGTTGTGGTTTCACCTGAACAGAGGGTGGGACTGTCTAATTCAGTCGATGATTTTATTAGTTCTTAAGACTGTCATATCCCATTGTTGGTTCGTAGTGAGGATAGAGTCAGTTAAAGCTTTACATTTGGAGTTTGTGGATCCTTGGAACATCTGATAAAAGCTGTGGATTTCCCCCCTCCCCCCCCCAAATGCATTAACATAATTACTGTTGCAATTTCAGGTGGTTCATGGGTCCCTAGTGTTTCTGTTTTCTTTATGACTAGGCTTTGTTGATTACTTTGCTGAAGTCATAGGTTCTCTCATTCTCTAGCAGTGTTGTTACATCATCAAAAATTAAACCAGAAATGGTCAGTCTTGGCATTACTTGGTGAGTCTGTGTTGCCTCCTAGTTTGTAGTGCTTTTTTTTTTTTTTTATAAATTTATTTATTTATTTATTCATTTCTGGCTGTGTTGGGTCTTCGTTTCTGTGCGAGGGCTTTCTCTAGTTGTGGCAAGCGGGGGCCACTCTTCATCGCGGTGCGCGGGCCTCTCACTAGCGCGGCCTCTCTTGTTGCGGAGCACAGGCTCCAGACGCGCAGGCTCAGTAGTTGTGGCTCACGGGCCTAGTTGCTCCGCGGCATGTGGGATCCTCCCAGACCAGGGCTCGAACCCGTGTCCCCTGCATTGGCAGGCGGATTCTCAACCACTGCGCCACCAGGGAAGCCCTGTAGTGCTTTCTTATATGCAAGCACTAACTAGTTTTTAACAATGCAGGATCAGGCTCAAGCTAACCAGTCTTAGTTCGGAAATCTGTCTGGTTTCTAGTCCTCTGCCATCCTTCGTGATTCCACACAGATTACAGAAAGCAGTTAAACAGCCTTATCTGTGAAGGCTCCTAGGATCCCAGGACATGATTTGTGAGATCAGATGACTTGAACTCGGTGAGAATATCTAGCTGGTTTTTCTTTTTTCTCAGCCATCTTGGATTTAAGTTTTTTCTTAGTTACTGTGTTTGATCTTCAGATTGGGAAGAATATAATATTCTTAGCCGAGAATGGAAATAAGATAGGCTGTTTCTCTTTATCTTTGTTAATATTACATTAACCACCTCACCCAGGGGGGAATTCACTTTTTCCTCTACTTTTTTTTTTTTTTTTTTTACTTTAACCTCTAAAATGCCATTTATTCACTATCTGGCACTTTGTAAAGTCACAATTCCTCCTTAGGCTTTAGCTTTGTTCACAATATTCTTACAGCTCCATTTCACTCTTTATAATACTTGTTTTATGTGCCTGTTTTTTACCATCTGTCGTAAGTAGTTTTTTAACATCCGAATTCCAGAAAGCTCTCTGCAGCACATCAGATTTTTTAGATACTTTCCCCCTTTCTTCCCCTCATCAGTATGTTTTGCAATTATGCAGTCAGCATTATGCTTTTGAGAGCCTCCAAGCCTTCTCGAGCTTCTTTACACAGTTTCTGATCTTGGAATTGATCCTAATTTTCCTTTGAAAATCTTGAGATCTGCCTATCCATTATGGGCACCATTCCCCTTCCTTTCTTTCTTGATCTCCAAACAACACGGCTGCTTCCTCTAAAGCTTCCTCCTACTTGCATGTCGTCAGTCATGCTTTTCTGGTGAGGATTAGGTACAAAGTAACAGTTTTTCTCATTTCTCCTCTACTTTCTGGAAGACTGAATATTTACACAAACAAACGCACATCATCAGATGCATTAACGTAAATTGAGTGACACTTCCACAGATGTCCCCTGGTCAGTAATAATAGCTAATAACAGCCGTAATTTTTTCTGCACTGCCACATGACAGGCACCATACTAAGTCCTTTCCGCGTAGGATAATCTTGCCTGTCTCCTACCTTAGGGTTATGAGGTGTAAGTGCTATTGTCCCAGTAATACAGATGAGGAAACTGGCTTAAAGATACTGAGTCACTTGCCCAGAATCACACAGCTTGTGAGTGGCAAAGTCAGATATTTCCTAAATCGAATTCTTAATCACCATACTGGGCTGCTTGATGTGGTGCTTAATTACTATGCTAATTCTGTTACTTCAAAACCTGTGTAGCAGTCGACTACTGGCTGTGCACAGTAGGCGCTTAAATATTTAATTTGTTAGCCTAATGACCCCTCTAAGAGAAAAGATAGTATAATTGTTCTTAATACAAAGAATTAATCATACGATCACAATGATTGGACATACAACCTAATTCTTCCTAGCAAAATAACTGTGAAAGAAATCACAGCAAATAATAATAGTGAACAATTTCAGTAAAGAGAAAAAGTATAAAATCTGTCGATTTTATCTCTACAGGATCCAAATGGTAACCATCCAAATCCTAGCCCTCTTATCTCACCCTTGTCATTGTGATACAGGCTGTTTCTGCTTGGTTTCCAACTTCCTACCTCTTTCACAAAATATCCCTTGAATGTTTTGGACCAGTTTGATATGTTCTTTATCTAAAGTTCGTAGCACTCACAGATGTGCTATACAGCTTCATACCTAACTGTCAGTTGCCTCATTTACTTAAAACTGGTAGATGTGTATTTGTTTTCATTTCCTGAAATATACTCTAAGTTCTTTGAGGAAATGGACCACATCTTATACTCTTTTTTTTTTTAATCTCCCCACAGTAGTTAGCATGATACTTAAAAGTGCTTCATAAGATGTTAGCAGTCATTATAATTAGGTAGTTCCAACCCCAAAAACAAAAAGGAAAAAGTTTGACCTTTTCTTGTCAACTGAATTATTACTATAGGAGTTAATGATATCAGACCAAGTTTTTATGTCAAAAACCAACTGAGAATTTTGTGTGTATTTAAATTTTTACTAACTCACTAACTTAATTCCCCAAATTATTCAGTCATGGGTGTTCTTACAGTGTTCCTTGTGGTTAAGAAAACCAAGGCCAACGTTTCCTCTACCGTGAAACCTCTACTTGTCCTCGTATAGCCACCACTTGTAGCCCAGGGCCCGACATATATTAGGTGATTAATACATTTTGTTAGGGGAATTTAGCTTGTGCCTGGAAAATAACTTGTTTACTTTTAAAAAGATTGGGAATGTGCATAAATTAGTACAAATACAAATTACAAAAACAAATACGATAAAAGCTTTGTAAAAAAAATAATAAAAAGAAAGTATGTGATCTTAACAGGAAATCAGTTTTAGTAAAGTAGCTTAAAATCATAAGCTAATCATCTTAGTGGGCTTTGATATTTTGTTTGCCATTGATGTTTTGTTTTTTGTTTTTGTTTTTTGTTTTTGTTGTTAAATTCTTTTACTTGTATTCTTAGGTTAAGACATCAGAATTTTATAGATACTCCCGACAGCTGCGCTATGAAGTTGATCAAGCCTTGAATTACTTTCAGAACATTCACCAGCAGCCTCTGTTGGACATGAAATCAAGCCGCATCCGCTCTGCCAAACCCCAAACTACAGTATTCCGAGGCATGATTGGACATAGCATGGTTAACAGTAAAATACTTCTCTTAAAGAAACCAAGAGTCTGGTGGGAACTGGAGGGCCCACAAGTACCTCTGCGTCCGGACTGCCTTGCTATCGTGAATAACTTCGTGTTCTTGTTGGGCGGGGAAGAACTGGGCCCAGATGGCGAATTCCATGCTTCTTCCAAAGTGTTCAGGTATGACCCGAGACAAAACTCTTGGCTCCGGATGGCAGACATGTCTGTACCACGTTCAGAATTTGCAGTTGGTGTTATTGGAAAGTTTATTTACGCTGTAGCAGGCAGAACCAGAGATGAGACTTTCTATTCAACAGAGAGATATGATATTACCAATGATAAATGGGAATTTGTGGATCCTTATCCAGTTAACAAATATGGACATGAGGGGACAGTGCTCAATAACAAGTTGTTTATCACTGGTGGAATCACCTCATCTTCCACCTCCAAACAAGTGTGCGTGTTTGACCCCAGTAAAGAAGGGACCATAGAACAGCGGACCAGGAGAACTCAAGTAGTTACCAACTGTTGGGAGAATAAGAGCAAAATGAATTACGCTAGATGCTTTCACAAGATGATTTCTTACAACGGCAAGCTTTATGTCTTCGGTGGTGTCTGTGTGATCTTGAGGGCCTCTTTTGAGTCTCAGGGATGCCCTTCCACAGAAGTGTACAACCCAGAGACTGATCAGTGGACCATCTTGGCGTCCATGCCAATTGGTAGAAGTGGCCATGGTGTGACTGTGCTGGACAAACAGATAATGGTTCTTGGAGGCCTTTGCTACAATGGTCATTACAGCGATTCTATTCTCACTTTTGATCCGGATGAAAACAAATGGAAGGAAGATGAGTACCCGCGGATGCCCTGCAAGCTGGATGGTTTACAAGTATGCAACCTGCATTTTCCAGAATATATACTGGACGAGGTCAGACGTTGCAACTAATGGCATCTTTCTCCCTTCAAAAAAGCCAAACAAAAAATTTGTTTGAGACAAAGTAGTTAATTAAAAAACATAAAGAAGAACCTCACCAGTTTTACTATCAAAGCCATTGGTCTAATATAAAAATGTTTTCATTCTGTGCTCGCATCCTTTTTTTTCTTTTTAGTGGCCTCAAACTCATGCAATAAGTCAATTCTAAGCGCTAGCTCTTGAAACTACTTCCAGAAGCAGTTTAATAGAACGATTCACTTATCTGGGAAGTTGATGTTATGCTTTAAACATTTCTTTCAAATGTCAGTGTAGGAGTCATGCATCTTCTAAGAGAAGACCTGATAAGTGTCACTGGATGTAATTTCAGTTCCTATCTCTATCTGAAATCTTTTTGAACATTTATTTTGGTGTATTGCAGTCTGTTAGACTTTTTGATTTTATTATTTAAGTTTAAAACTCTTGACCTTTTTGCATGGCTTTTTGCTGAAAATGCAAAAATATAAATTTTCTACAAATTTAACTTTTTTATATTCAAAACACTATTTCTAAGCTGCCTTCTCTTATCTGCATTGTGTTAGTGAAAGCATATCCATACTTGCTTACATCTTATGAATATATAAGGCACATCCCCTTTTATGCGTGGTTAGGATTCTATATTTTTAAGCTAGTGCACTTGCACACACGGTTTGCCATACTTGTTGTATTCTAGATGTAACGTCTTTACATGTATTAACATTTTTAGAAAGTTAAAATAACTGGAGTCCTCGTTTGGTATCAGAGTAGCCTATCTTCAGTCCATACTGATTCAGTAATATTCAAACTCCTTATATTCCTGAAACATGTATGGTTTTATGAAAACTAACATTTTATGTTTTATTTTCAAAAGTAAACGTTAGTGTTGCTTATCGATGTATGTCTTCTTTTTGAAAATGTTTTTCTTTGCAGTCTGTTTAATGTTACCCTGTTTTTAGTGAGAATCGGAGTGGTATATGACAAGCCCTGGCCCTGCAGCGTGCAAGCACTTTTAAAGAGAACTTAGGTAATACCAGACTCCTAAATAAAGGCCCCTTAAAAGTAAGTGCAACTCCCGTTCTTTACATTCAATAAGGCTGCTGCATCTGTTATTGAATGGAAAGTAGCAACTTGTGGAAAATTTGAGCTCAGTTTTGACTTAGAGGTAAGGAATAGAATTATAATCTTAACTGGTCATATCTACTTGTTTATTTAGTACAAAATATTTAGTGGCACTGGGGATGTAAGCCCTCAGCTTTTGTTTTATTTACTGAAAGCTACTAGCATGAAGGATAGTAACCTCAAAGTTCAGAATGGATCAAGAATAACTGTTTAAAAGCATTTATAATAAGTGTTTTAGGATTAGCCACACCTTTCAACTCTTTAAACTCGAAGAAAAAACATATAGTTGTCAAAATTAAGCAAGAATAACCAGGGAGTGGATCATTCAAATTGATGCCATTTTCTTCTGAGTAGACTCTATATATGATACAGACTAGATCTACACTGGCAAAACTTGCCAGATCTTAGGATATTGGTGCAATATTGCAATGCCTTCTATATGGCTGTTGTATAAGTTTTCTAGTTTCACTTTTTTTTTTTTTTTTTGCTGCTGCCACCACTGAATATAAAGTGGAAGAGTGAAATCATGGAAATGTGAAGACTTGTTTCATTTTTGCAATTAAAATAGACAACTATGAAAAAAACCTGATTTTAAAACTCTACAACTGGAGGCTAGAAACAGTCAGGTACATAAGTAGTTTTTTAAAAAGCAAAACATTGGAATTGGTTTTAGAAATCAAGTTAATATTCTTTTGTATATGAGACTTAAATTTTTATTAAGTGGTCCTATCATTTACTTTCAGTTTCTAAAAACGAAATTCAGTATCCTGTTTCCCATGCTAATGTGGGTAAAAGTCTTTTTCTACATCTTAAAAATCATTTTTAGTCGTTTTATTTTTGAAAACTAGGAGTTAGATTAGCCGTTTAATTCTTTTTCTAATATATTAGTTGGCTTAGTGTTTTATATGTGTGCCATCTTGCTTTAAAGAAAATAACAGTAACGTCTTCATTATTTTCCTCATTGTTGTCTTTTGCTGGAAAAGACCGAGACAGGGTACCCCATCAGGCTTTTACACTCCAGTGGTGGTTCTCTTTAATTGCTTAGATATGACTTCGTAGTCCTAGTTAAAGTAAGATCTGGGCAAACAATTGAATATTCTTGGTCTTCATTGTAAAAACACAAGGCCAAGATCAAAGTTCATGTTTTGGAAAATTTGTGAAATCTTTTAACTTGAACTAACTCTGGGTTTAGCTTCACACGTTAAGTCATGTCTGACCTGATGTTAGCTGTAATCAGTTTTGAGCTTTAAGAATAGTTGTTATTGCTTGGGTTCTGAATGTATGAGAAAACTCTTCTGTTTATATGTAGTGCTAATTTAGGTTATTTTAAATCCATGAGTAACTTACATTCCCTTTTAAAATTATGGTTTAATTGCTGAAAGAGATTTATTTTTGTTATACTAAACTATGGAAAATTTTTTCATAGAATTTTTTTCAACTTTATTTTTTGTGTGCTTCATTTGGAACCATTTTTGTTTATATACATTATATGTGCTCAAAATAGATTTTTTAAAATTCAGTAAGATTTAAAACTATACAGTGTAATTGCTGTGATCTTTGTGTGTTAATTTTCACTTTACATTTTAAATGCCAGACTTTACAAAAATAGCTGATCTTTGTTAATTGCATCTTAATTAGAAACGTTTGTTCTCTTCCATGTCTTTGACCTTCTAAGTTTTTATTTTAATCTGCTTAAAGAAAATCCTTGCACTACAACCTTTTCATAAAATTCAAGATTCTCACCTTGAAGGTTTTGTATTGGAAGAAATACTACTGGTTTTTAAAAAGTAAAGCTTAATTAATAGAATTATTAGCTTTTCTTGAGACAGCTTTCTCTGTGTCCTCATTACTCTGTGTGAGTGTTACTATAATTTGTGAAATATTGACTGAGCCCTTCACTTATCTTTTCTAAAGCAGCACCTTTGGACACCTCATTCTGGGAAGCCTGCTCGAGTCATAGTAAAGGACACACACATTTGTGTGGGGAGAAGTGGTAAAAATGGTTTTGTCTTAATTACATGAAACTAAGCTTTAAAATATTTTATAACAAATTATTTGAGCTGCATTATCTAAACATGTCAAACGTTCAGTGGGACTATTTTTATATATGTATATGTGGTTGTAGGTCATAACATTTCAGTTTATAATATAAATTGTTATTTCAGTTTATAAGCTATCTCTCAGAAAAGACTAGCTCTTTTGAGAATACGTAATTTAAAATTTTAGACTGAAGTATAAAACACAACATAGATAATAGTGTAAATTAGATATAAATGAGGGCTATATGGCAGTAAAACTGCTAGTGCCATTTTTCCTGTTTGCCTATTATACATTTTTTATTTTTTTTTGTACTCTGAACATTTTTAGGGATCATACGTTCTATCAGATTAGAGTTGGTTTGGGGATAAATATCTTCTAAAAAGAGATTTATCTTAAAAATGAAAGTTCTGAAAAATTAGTTTATCAAGAGTTTATAAAGTCAAATATTCAATAGACGTAGACTGGAATAGGTAAACTCATGAAAGTCGTTTCCTTTCAGTATACCAGTATAACTTCAATATTACACAAGTAACATTGAGAGAATGCCATCAGCTTTGTTTGTTCCTCCTTAATGTTCTTAGATTTTCTTTTTACATCTTTGGGAACAACTACATTAAAAACCTTATTAATCAGTATATCAGTAAGGATTAGGTGTTTGCTTTCTGAAGGAATGTTCCAGTGAGGTGATCAGAGAGGTTATTTTCTATCTAACTTGTATATGCCCTATACCCCTTGGGCATATTTTGTCTATAGAAAAAATATTTTGACCTTTAGGTACATTTTGGGCCAGTAGTCAAATAATCCTAGGGCCGATTTAAAAATCTTAGAATAATTTAAGGTTTGCCTTTTATACCTGTTTTGAAAGCCTTTACATTTTTGTCAGGTAATTTTTCCCAAGCCGTGAATATAATCTATTCAAAACATGTTTATGCTATCCATTCTGTTTTTAAATTGAAAAAAATGTTAAAAGTGTTTATGAAGAAAAGTTTAAATAAAATATTTTTAATCTTTAAAATATACTTCATCTCTTATTATTTACTATCTTGATATAATCTATCACTTTCAAAGTCGCTCATGACTTGATTAACGGTATACATTTTGTTTTCCTTCAACGTGCCAAGGAAGTGCCACAAAAATGTAATTTCTACCGATGCTTTCAGCCACAGATTGAAATGAGAGCATTTGAGTGAAATTATTTACACTTACATGCAATGGAAATTTTATAGTGAAGCCAAGTAATTAAAGTTCCACTAACAGAGTTTTGCAGAATGGAAATAGAGAACTGAGAAAAAGCATTTATAAGCCCTCAAGCCTTAGTTTGGTGATTTTTAGATTTCCTTTAGCATTTTTGATTCAGTGTTCTTAAAGGCATTTCTGAAATCAGGGAATCCGGTAGAAATGAATCTGCTACAACACAAGCACTTGGGTGTATTTAGGCACATGTGTGCCTTCTTTAAAATGGACTCCTGAGAAACCTGGACAGGATTCCCTGGATCCTGGCCTCAAGCCACCTTTCCCGCCTCTTTCTATCACTTCCCGCACTCTATTCTGTTGTGATCTTTGCTAATTTCCAGCTTCAAATCGCTTGCCTTGTTTCCCCTTCCCTGCTTGCAAAGTCCACTTATTTTGCAAAGCCCAACTCAAATGCTCTCCTCCCCTCCTGAAACCTGTTTTATCTCTTCCATTGAATTAATTGCCTCTTCTATGCTCAACACACTTATAGCTCTTACTTCATTTCATTTTGCATACTAGTTGGGTATAATTCCTTCCACAATTAGATCATAGTCTCCTTGGATGAAGGGACCTTCTTTTATTCCTCTTTGTACCCTCATATCTAGCATGATACTTTTTGTACATAATAGGCACTGAGCTAAATGTTTATTGCCTTATGAGTTACAAAAAGATTCTGTAGGCATTTGGAAGAGGGAGATAATATAGTTCCTCAGGGTTTTTGTCTCTGCTTTCTTCTCAGTCTATACATTCCCTGTCCAGTTTAACCCACATCTATGGCTTCACCTACCACTTTTATTCTGATACCTGTTAAATCTCTATTTCTCAACCCAGAGTTCCAACCATCTTCTGAACATCTCTCACATGTTTTATCGGAATCTCAAACTGAACAAGTGCAAACCTCAATACATTATCTTCTCCCCCCCAAACCTGCCCCTTGTCCTGTATTCCATATATTATTAGGTGGCGCTACCATTGCCTCTCTACCGCTTCACCCCAACTTCTTACTTCACCCACTCCTATCACTTTAAACTGTCAACTGCCCTCACCTTGCCATCCATACTGGCCTCCTGGAGCTTTCTCTCTGATCTTCTACCTCCACAATCCATTTTCTACACTGCTTCCAGAGTGAACTTTCAAAAGGTAAATCTGATCCTGAGATTCAACAGCCTTTAGTAATCCCCCTTCACCATGAGAATAAGATTCAAACTCCCTAGCATGCCCTTCATACCTGTTCAGTCTCTCTTGTGCCCTGTTCTCTAGCTATGCAAGCTGCTGGGAGTTCCCTGAATATGCCATGTTCTCTCCAGCCTCTCTGCCTTCACACATGATCTTTCCCTCTTCTTTTCCTGGCTAACCCTTTCTTGGCCTTCAAGAAGCAGCCTGGGCATCATGGCCTTTGTCATCTTTTTTAAATGTCCCCTTGGTCTTACCATAGCACCTTGTGGATACCTAGACCCCACCTCCTCTAACACTTGATTATAAATGTCTTCTTTACCTTACCGTTAACTGTACTCATTGAGGACAGATGCTGTCTTTTTATTTTCCAAGAGTCTGACTTAATGTCTGGCACATGATAAGTCTGCCTTAATAAAAATAGAACCCAGAAACTTGGAAGATCACCAATGAAATACTCCTGGTGAGGAGGGGCAGCTGTATCAGAGAGCTAGATTGTCTGCCAAAATTGACCTCCCAGAGAAATTTCCCTCCATTCAGTTTCCACTACCATCGCTCCTATGTCTAAAAGGTTGATGCATACAGCTATCACAGTTGTCAACAGATAGTTCTTCCCTTAATATCCAGTATTTCTGACCCAGGCTGAAAATGTCAAATAAAACAAGACCAAAGGGTGTTTTGCAGATCATTAATCCCCTGAAATGCTCTGGGGGCGGATAGTGTTCAGTGGTCATGATAATCTGAGGAAACCCTACATATCATTTCTCTCTCTTAGAGAATCTCAAACATTAGCATGTTAAAAGACTGAGAAGTCCTTACGTTAATTCATTTGATTTTGTTTAGCTAGGTGTAAATCAAACATTTGACCACAGAGCTCTTTTTTTCATGGCATATATATGATCCATGAATGCTCTTGAAAAAGCCTGGCTAAGGAGTAACTGAAAGAAAACAAGCACAGAGGACCACTGATTCAGGCACTCTGGTTTACAAAGTAGGACTTAACTCCTGCAGCTCCAGTTAGCTTCCAGGCTTGAAGTGAAAATCTTGCCAAGGCAACATTACCCTGGGGATTTCACATCCCAAGGAAGGTCCCACCTCCCCCCAGGAGTAAGATAAGTTTGTGTAATTAATTTGTACAACTTGTATGATTTAAGGAGCAGGACTTCCAGAATGGCCAACTAAGGAGCTCAGCAAATCCTCTCCCTAAAAAACAATGTTAAAAGTGAACAAACTTGTCAAAAAAAGTGTAAAGACTCTGGAAATTGACCAAAGACATCCAACAACTTGAGAAGCACGTATTCAAGAAAATGTACTGAACCTCAGAACAGTGGGAGTCTGATGTTTTAGCCTGGGGCTGTTCTCATCCTAACTCCTTGTCCCCCAGCTCTGTGGCATGGAAGTTGTACCAGGGCCATTGGAGGGGTCTGCCTTTCTTTGGAATGGAGTGTGGAGAATCCCATGTGTCAGTGTGGCCGACACTGCAGCTAGCCTGAGGTCTCAATAGTGATTGGGTTTAGCAATAGACTAGTGGACAGACCAGGAGATCTTGTGAATGAGATATTTACTTTAACCCTGGTGGTCTAGGAAGCTGTGCTCATGGACAAGGCTGTGTGTAACTAAGGGGAGACCTAAGAGGGCCCTAGCAAGCTACTTGTCCCTGGCTGGATGTGAGGCCTTGCAAACACAGAAAATAAAAGCTGTAATAGACTTGGAAACTGCACAGACTTTGAATGCATTCCCCAGGCCACACACAGATTGCTCAGCAAAGGGCAGAAGCTTTACTGGCTCAAGGTGTTTAAGTGTAACTTCTGACCAATCATTGGCTGACCACAAAGCTGTGATGACTCCGGTGATCCCTGGGCATCCCAGTTTAAAAATAAAAACAAGAGTTTAAAAAAAAAAAAAAAGTGAGCTGAGACATCAGTGGTTGTACATGGGTGGGGGAGGGGGGCGGGGAATAGGCACCACAATTCCTCCAGGCAAGTCACTAAACAAACACACAGCAAACCAAAAAAACAACAAAACAACCCCACAGGATTCAGAGTTGCTACAATATATTATCTAAAATGTTTCTAATGAAAAATTGTGAGACATGCTAAGAAACAGGAAATTGACTCATACCCAGGAAAATAAGGAGTCAACAGAAAGCTGTCTCAGGGATCAGAGTGTTATGGAGATGAGTGAGATTAGTTTTGTATCCTGTATTCCACATAAAATTTTATTAGAAACAATTTCACAAGTCATTAAAATTTCTTTGAAAATATTTGTAGTGATTGCTTAGTGTTCCATAATATGGCTATACCATAATTTATCTAACCATGCCCCTCTTGTTCCTATACTACATTTAAAAAATTTCTTCATTTGATATGTTCCAGACTTAAAATTGTTTTCTAAATGTAGTTTTGTAAGATGGAATAAAAAAATGAACTGATGTCCCTGACAAATATTGCTAGGTTAAGCTCCAGGAAAGTTGTACAATATTAAACTCACATCAGCAGTGAATATGAGTTCCTCTATTACCATACCCTGTACTTAGAAATAAATAAATTAGCAATTTAATAGATGAAAATTGTATTTTAATTACTATTTCTTTGATGATAGTGAGTGTTGAGTAATTTTCACGTCTGTCATATATGTTCTATGAATTCCTGTTCATGTCATTTATGCATTTTTCAATGATATTTTGGTGTTTTATTATGGATTTTGAAGGATTCTTCATCAATTATGCTTTGTCACTCTTCAGTATAGTATTTCAAATGATGACTAGGTACCTTTAATTATTGGCAATTATTAAAAATCATATCATCACATTTCATTAAATATGGAAAGCAAATAAAACAATTTAGAGAAAACAAAGGGATGGAAAATATACTGATGGAACAAAATGATTAAGAATCAAATATATTTGAGAGATAAAATATTGAGAAAAGCGTGGTATACGTTACAGATTCAAAAGAAACCCTAAACAGCATTCTCCTTAGATCTGGATTATGAGAATTTTCTTTGTAGGGTTCCATCTTCTGTAATGAAAACATACATTCAAACTTTTATTGAATACCTGCTATGTGGGTGCTAGTGGGAGTGAAAGAAAAGATCTACTTTGCTCTCAATCTAATGAGGAAACATAAACACCTAAAAATCACTTAAGGTGCCAAGTAGAAGGAAAAACAGGAATGCTGTGGGAGCTCAGAGTTATAGTTACTATTGACGAGAATCGGTAAAAGGTTCATGGAGGAATTGGCATTTCTACTTGGTCATGGAGATTAAGTTGGATTTCTCTAGGTGGAGAATATGAAAAAGGCTTTTTAAGAAAGGATGTGCAAAAAAGCACAGGATGTCACATGAGGCAGGAGGTCCTGACCCAGGCATGCACCCAGATCCAATCTATCAGTTTTCTATTCAAGTGGATTCTAGTTCTGGTAGAAATAATCAACATAGAATAGCACCTAGTAAAATTTGTTAAGATGAAGAAGTGGCTCATTTTTATTTAGGGGCTCATTTATTTTAACTCATTAAAAAATTTTTTATCTCTGGGAATTAAAAAAAACACCAACCATGAAAAATTTAGACTCCATAAAAATAATCAACACAATATAACTGACAATGGCAGAAACTTTATACAATTATATTTGTAATCTTAGGTTGGACTCCCTGGAAGCTGACTCCATCTGAGACTAGGATGAGAGTATTAGAATGATCTAAGAGGTCATTCCAGAAAGCATCAGTAGGGAGGTGGGAAATAAGACAGGGCTGGGGATGAGCCAGTAAAGGGTATATCAGCAAGCAGTTTTTCACTGGGGGTGACTGGGGGTCAATCCCACCCCCTTCCCCGGGGTACTGGGAAAAACTGTAGAACTCACCTGAGTCATCTCAGCAGAGGACAAGGAAGCTCGGGTATTTATCCTCCAACTGCTGTCCGTCATTGGCTCAGGGTTACTCCCAGGCACATTAACTCCCCAGCACTTCTGGCCTGGGGTGTCTGGCTGAGAGAAAGCCCTCAGGTGGGGAGTTGCAGGTGTACTGAAGGGTGAGTGCCAAGGGAGTATGGGGAGGGTCACCACTACTATCTTCTACATTTGTTATTGGCTCAAAACTATCAGAAGATTCACGTCTTGGCAAAATTTACGGCCACAAAATTTGCATCTCAGGAAATTGGTAGACAAAATTGCCATAAAAGTAAACTCACTTGTAAGAGGTTAAATTTTTTTATTGGGACAAATTTTAAAAGAGGTCTCCATGGTGACATTTTTATGAACAAGAATTTTCCAGATGAAAATAATTTCAGTAAAATAAAAGCAAATAAATTTAAATATATACTAGAAACATTTTACCTGCATTATACAGAAAAAATGATATCAAGGAATTAAATTGATTTGAGTTTGCTCAGGAAAGTATGTTCTTCATTAAATTTCATCAATGTTGGCATGATTCTGATTAGAATGTTTGTACTCACAAACATGGAGTCACAGTGTCCTCGGCTCAAAAGAAGAGGAGGATCGAAACATCCTGTTCTTGAATTGCTAGAGGCCAAAAAATGAAGAGGATTTGTGCCAGGGGAAATTGCATGGGTAAATGCAGAGTGGAAAAGCATATGGAATGCTTTGGGAATGATGAATTCCTCACTGACAGAGCTATGGGAGCAGATGTTAAGAAAAAAAAATCATATTCATGAATATTCTGTGGATCTGCAGAGTTCTTTGTTGAAAGCGGATAAGAGAAAAATTGGATATTACAGTCCTCCAGTGAAACTCCTCACAACTTTTCACTAATATCCCATGACCTTACAGAAAAGAATAAAAACCCATTAAAATAATGAAAGATTGACAGGCAACATAATATAAAATTGTGAGCAGCCCTGAAAATAATTTTAAGGCAGATGGAGTTAGACTGAGAAAAATAGATCCATACTTCACATTATGGAATACTCAGGCTTCCCTTCATGAAAGAGAGCAAGTGGAGAAATATATATATTTTTAAGGTATATTGTTATTGCTCCACCAACTGTGTCCTGACTCAGAGATTCGGGCCTTTACTAGCCAGAGAACTGGGCATTCAATTCTCTTGATTCCAAGAAGCTACACTGTAAGTGAGGCAGTTTTGTTCCTGAGTTTTGCCCCTTGCCTTGAAACCCCTCACCCCCACCAGCTCCCTCTGACCCCTCCGTCCCCCATCCCCACCCCTCAGTCTACCCAACTGTCTTTTTACATTTTCACGTTGAGACAGAACAAGCCCAGCAATCAACTAGGCAGGAAGTAAGGACCAAGTGGCCGTGGTATAAAGCATATCCTCCCCCATTACTCACTCAGTGTAGGCGACCACAGACATAGGAAGAACAGTTTCACTTACTGCCATTGGCTTCCAGTACCAGAGAAGGAGACAATGAGAGGAGGGCAATAACCACCAGAATTCAACAGGTGCAATGAGAGAAAGCCTATTAGAAGCTGAAATGTGGACCGGAAGCTGTGCTCATCAACTCACCCACTTTCCAACGACAGATGTATCAAAGGGATGGAACCGCTACCCAAACGGATAGGAGTTGAGACTAAAGGCAACCCATGCATTCTGTTGACACACTGAGTCTGGAAGGGTCTTCCCCTTATCTGTGTATGACTTAAGTGAAAAAACAAGTTGGGGTTTACAAACAAAGACTATGGGATAAAAGAAGTAGTTGGAAGACTCAGAGAAAGGAAATATTTGTGGAACGTTATTTGCTTTCAGGTCCAGAAGAAAAAAGTCACACTACTTGGCATCTTCCAAAGATTGCAAGTAATCATAACCTCTGTGCGTGAGGAGCAAAAGATCACAGGAAGATGAAGAGCAAAAGACGAAAAGGTAGTTGACTCAAAGACTAAGAAAATTCCAAAGGCAACAAGAGAATTAAAATCCATATGAAGTCAGTAAAGAATAGAAAGGATGTGGTAGAAAATTCACCTGCTCATGTGAAAGACATCTTTGAGATGCTTTCCCAGAGTGCAGAAGAAAATGACAAGGAGATTCAGTTCTTCACCACATGCTTCATGAACACCTATTATGTGCCAGTCACTGTGCTAGGTGCTAGGATCTAAAGGCTTTCATATTCTCTATCTTCAGAGTACGAGAGGCAGCCATTAAACCCTTAAACACAAATTAACATGTAATTGCAAATTGTGATGGCTACCACAATTGGCACTATAAAGATTACTCAGGAGAAGCCAGTTCTGATTGGGTAGTTAGGAAAGGTCTCTCTAAAGAAGGAATATATAGCTGGAGATATAAAGGATGAGTAAGAGAAGATCGAAAAATAGAGAGTGGGCAGGGGTGTGTAGCTCTGCAGCAAAAAAGCAGGTGGGGCAGCAGAGAGACTAAAAGAGGACTGAGGAGAGGAAGGTGGGAAATGTGGTGCAAGATGTGATGGGAGAGGTACTAGGGCCAGATCACACAAGGCCACCTAAGGCTGGGTGAGGAGTTTGTATTTTATTCTAAGGGAAATGGGAAGTCATTGAAGGGTTCTAAATAAGTGGCCGATGTGATTTATATTTTAAAGGGTCATCTGGTCCCCAGATGGCAATAAGGATGGAGTTGGGAATCTCACTGAGTGGGTCAGGGAAGTGTGAAGGGTGATGATGACTTGGAAAACAGTGGTGACTGACACTGCAGACAGAGAAGCGAATGGTTAGGACATGCTCTGGAGGTTACAACCGGCAGAACTTGGTGATGGGTTGGGTAAAAGAGGTGCTGGAGAGGGGACCATCTTGAGTACAGGACATATGATGATGCCATAAATTACAATGGGAAGGATGGGTAGAAGAGCGATTTGGGGAGGAAGTAGGGGGAGTGCAGGTTCAGTCCCATCAGGTCTCAAATGCTTGTGAGGTGTTCACAAGTGTAAAGGTCAAAAAAGTCCCTAGATATAAATCTAGATGAAGTTTAGAAGAGAGGTCGGAGCTGGAGAGATACATTGGACAGTCATCCACTATTACAGACAGTACTTACTTATTTTGCTTTTACGTACCTTTTCCTGATGGAAATATGCAAAGGTACACAAAAGTAGACAAAATTGTATATTGAATTTCTATATACCCATTATAGTACACATAATATTTTGTCATGAGAATGGAAGTATCCTAAAGAGAGAAAGATCCCAATTCCAACTCATCCAAAAAATGGGAATATTTGAACCTACCTGATGGAGTTACAATGAGATTAACCATGTCAACGGTGTGTGGTAACCAATGTTAGCCATTAATATTTTGTTATTGTTGGGTGGGCAATATTGATCCAGTACTGGAGAAAGAAAATATATCAGGGTTAGTGAGTGGAAACAAATTAGTTAAGTTTCTAAACTCCAGGAGAAAGTATTCAAATCATTGAGCTCTTATGGAGAGAAGAACAAAACAGAAGCTGCTGACACAACTATGGCAAGGTGAGGCGAGCCAAGGACACAGCAGGAATCTGACCTAGTAAAGTTAAAGTTTCAGTGAAGTGTGGACTGTGCATGTAAGACTCCTAGTCTCTGGCAATGGAGCCCCCACTTTATGATAATAACATTACATTAAGGGAAAATTCACATGAAGCTGAACTAAGCAATAAAGAGGACATGACATGATCTGGTCTGGTGATAAAGTCTGGGAAGGTTTTTGCTGTAAAGAATGACTTTGTGAGTAGACCAAAAAAAAAAAAAAAAGGATTATGAACAAAAGGGTTAAAGTGGCCTGTGCTCTGGAGCAGAGCTTCTCAAAGGTTAACGGGCACACAAATCGCCTGGGGATGTTGTGAGAAACGCTCCTTGTGATGCAGTGGGTCCTGAATGGGGCCTGAGATTCTGCATTTCCTCTGAGCGCCCAGGCTAGGCCTGTGCAACAGTGGTCTGTGGGATCCTGCAGAGCTGCCGCTCTTCCCCCGACTCTGCCTGAAGTCTGTCACTGAGAAGTCGTGTATGGCAGGTACCTGCCAGCACTGCTGCTAGAAAGACAGAGGCCCTGGCCCGGGAAATGGCCGAAGCCCATCCCCCCGGGACCCCTCCGGATAAAGGGGCTGCCTCATGGCAGCCAGGGGCTTCGTCCTCCCAGGCCTTCTGTGGCCCAGGAGGGTTGGGGGTAGAACAAGGAAGGAGTCAAGCGCTATTGGGATTCACACTGTCACCCACGTGCACGCCCCCAGGAACTCATCAGGCACAGGTGGAGGAGAGAACGACGAGAGAGACGGTCGATGGATACGGAGAACAGAGAGGGAGCACCAGCACCCAGGTACTCGCTGTTCCCAGACAAGACATGCAATGAAAGATCTTTGAGAAAAAGGGCTTCCTAAGCTTGAGGAAGATCTGTATCTGCAGACTGCAGGAACTTGCCACACTTCAGGGAAAATGAACTACCTACACACAGACACATTTGGCGACAACTTTTAACAAGGGGGGAAAAAACCCTGCGATCATTACGGCAGGAGAAAACAAGTCATCATTAATTGAGGGCTTACCTTGAGTTCCACACGCCACTTGGTGCTTTCCGTGAACGCTCTCGTTTAACCCTCATAGCGTTCCAGTAAAGTGGCGGTGCTGGCCTTTAAGGGGACTGGGTTCAGAAACTCGGACGATCTTGTCAGGACCCCTGTGCTCTCCAGCTGCCTCAGCTCTCTCATTCCGCGTGGGAGCAGGCAGGCTTCCCCCAGAGCGGCACACGCAGCTCCGGGCTCACGTTGTCCCAGCTCAGTTACCCCAGAAGAAAGGCAGGGTCCCTCTTCTGGTTTCACCACAGAAGGACACCGGTTGTCTTTATGTTCTGTGCTTGCCCTTGGATCCACCACGGTGGCCAAGAGGAGGGAGGAAGATACTTGGCCAGGGGCTGAGGGCACTCTGATTAGAAGTCCCAGAACTAACAGGTTAGGGTGAGAAAAAATAGACAAATAAAAGAGAGGAAGGATGGTTTGGCTAACAAATCCAACGGGTCCACGACAGGGAGGTCTAGGAGCTGCCCCACTTTACAGATGACGACAGTAAGGATGAGAGAGGTCGAGTAACTTGCCCAAGGTCGCACATCCAGGGTAAGTTGAAGAGCCAGGACACAAACCGAGGCAGTCTGACCAGAGCTCTTAACCACTCTGCTATAAGGCAACAACACCAGTTTGGTTTCAGGCTTCTCTGCAACATCAGCTTTCAGAAGAAAATGGAGCAACAGCTAGACTTTGTGGAGAAAAAGATTGTAACCAAAGATTTGCGTGCTCTGCCAAATTGTCTTTCACAATAATACGGAACAGATATTAAACACACCCTGTGTGGACTTCCCCGGTGGTCCAGTGGTTAAGAGTCCATGCTTCCACTGCAGGGGGCACGGGTTTGATCCCTGGTCCGCATGCCACGCGGGGCGGCCCCCCCAAAAAAAGAAAACCACACCCTGTGTGACAAGCACTGTTCTAAGTGCTTTATATATATTGACTCATCCACTCCATGGACAACCCTGTAAGACAGAAATTCTTATTATCCTCATTTTACAGATGAGGAAACTGAAGCCCAGAGAGATTGAGTACCTTATCTAAGAGCCAGGATGGTGCCTAGGCAATCTGATCTTCCACACTGTCAGGGTTCAAAAGCATATCATCAACACACACTTTTTATTTTATTATATTTGTTTTGGCCATGCTGTGTGGCATGTGGGATCTTAGTTCCCCAACCAGGGATTGAACCTACGCCCTCTGCAGTGGAAGTGCGGAGTCTTAACCACTGGACCACCAGGGAAGTCCCAACACATACTTCTTGAAAAAAAATTTAATAAAAATATATGCCACAATAACGAGAGTAAAGAAACAGAGTTCAAAAAAATTACAAAATCGTGTAAAAACGACAAAATTTTTAAAAGTCTAAATGATTAATCTGCATCTAAATGTAAGATTTTATTAACAAAGAGAAGAGGGAGGAAAGTAAAAGTGAGCTCAACTTGGCTGAATCAGGAGAAACTAAAAGATTACTATTTCATTTTAAAAATTCTGATAATTTAAGAAATACAGGCCACAGAATGCTTTTTTTAAAAATTGTTGTTCTGCTTGAATATTTTATTTAGCAGTTTTCCAAATACAGCTGGGGCCAGAAACATCTCTTAAAAAAAAAAACAGTAAGTTTTTTTAAAAAGGTAAACAGTAAAGGTTTTTTGGTAATATGAACTCATGGATTCAAACATATTTGATGTGTTTCACACCACTGCAATTATCTTTATTGATGCTAAAATTATCCCCACTTTAGCTAAAATTATCCCCACTTTGGCTCCTGAATCCTTTTGACATGATCTAGTAGTCTCTGATAGTTTTATTGCTATCAAAACACCTTGTATGTGTCCTTCCCCAGATCCACAGAATGCTTAAAGGTCATACTTACTAGTCCTAAAAGGAGTATATATGCCTTCCAAAGCATGAAGAAGTTAAAGCAAAGGAAATACTCATAAAAGAAAAATCATAAACCAAAGGAAATGGCAAAAGAGCCCACTAAAAATAGCATAGAAAAAGATGAAACATAATAAACTAAATGTATTAGCGATAATGATAAATATAAATGGAATCTGCTCCCATATTTAAAAATAAAATTTCCCAGACTGGATTTTAAAAAATCATTTCTATGTTATTTAAAAGAATCACACAATGGCACGAAAAGAGAATTGGAAAAATATGCAAAACAGATACAAATGAAGGGAAACCAAGATCAAGATACTTGAATTAGTAGAATTTGAGACCAAAAACTGAATGAAATTGCTTGGAAATGTATAAAACTAAAATATGAAGGATAGAGCCTCAATAATAACAGTAAGTCTTATTTAATAGCTTCCTGGAAAGAAACATGTATACCAAACAATTCATCTTTTTTCCTAGTTCCCATGGAACACTTACAAAAATTGAATATATGCTGCACTAACAGTGACACTTAAACAGGGTTCAATTGCTGAAGAAGACTCACAGGACCCAAAACGGCAAAGATTACAAATGTACAGTTTATTACAGGGAAAGGACACAGTATAGCAAGAGCGTGAAAGTCAGAACATACATCAGAGCATATGACTCACAGCAGGGGTCTGGAGAGGCCAGGTGCAGGCTCCTATTGTCCTCTTGCTGGAAAGGCCAGGCCAGATGTCTTGTGGATCGGGAACCACTGATGTATGCACAGAACACTTCAGAACCAGGGAGACTAAAATGAAGTCTTTGCTGAGGTTGTTTACATTTTGCTCACCACCTAGGCATAGCCCTGCTGCAGAACAAGCAGAACCCTGGGGCGGGGGCTGGGGAGAATCACACCAAACCAGGTGCAACTCTTCAATCTCACTGTTAATAAACAAGGCAGACAAGCTGGGCCAAACTACCCTGAAACTCTTTGGATTCATGGTTACATAGAGACACTACACATCAATGTTTCGTGCTTTGACCAGGAGTCAGTGTCAATCAGGAGGTTTAATTTTACCAAACAGCTCAGGTTAATTGCAGATCTGCTGTGATTAACCTTTATAGTGCAATAGCAAAACACAAAGTATAAGTCAATAATTTCCAAAATGCTGAAACCATACAAACCCTATTTTTGGACCATAATTCAAAAAATGAATAAATACGATGAGTACAAAGTTATCAAAAATGCAAATTATAATAAGGTACATTTTTGAGAATATAAGTCTGATGAAAATTCACAAGAATGTTAACATCTAGCGTTAGTAAGGATCCAGGGGAACTAGGCTTCTACATTAACTGCTCCTGGAAACATAAATCTGTAGACCCTTTCTCAGGTACATCTTGGTATCTATACCAAAATCCTTAAAAAGGATTCTCTTGGCCCAGAAGTTACATATTTGGCATTTCGAGTAAATAACTGAGGATATGGGCAGCCAAGGATGTTTACTGCAGTGCAGTGTATAATAGCAAAATATTGGAAATAATCAAAATGTCCAGCAATATGGGGACTGCTTCACTAAGTTATATACATGTCTAATAATTCAAAATAATTTTGTCGAGGTCTATTGTGGCAGGCTTTGTTAATTGCATGTCTAAAATCCTTTCCCGTCTTCCTCTATAGTGACAGAACCCAGATATTTTTCAGGGCAGCAATGCTCACTTCGAAGGCAGAAAATCATGACAATCCTGTTCCCACTTTCCCAGCTTCCCTTGCACCTAGGAGTGGACATGTGATCCGGTTCTGGTCAATGAAATCTAAGGAGAAGTCTACTGGGGGCTTTGAGGAAGTTTTTTGCTTTCCTAATCAAAGGGAAAGATTCTGTTGATGCCAATAGTCATCTACTGCAGACCTTATATTAAGGGAGAAAATTTTAACTATTTGTTAAGCAAGAGTTGCTTGGGTTTTCTGTTTTTTTGGAGCCCAAAGTGTCTCTAACTTTATGGATGTTGTGATGTGCTTCCTCAGATCTCCCTTCAGGGCTCCCAGATACTAGGAGTGCTCCAGGCTGCCAGTCTTCACCTGCCAGCTATCTCCAGGAATTGTACTCAGTTGAAGTTGGCTGCCTTGCTCAATGTCACATTCCCCCTCCTGGGAGGCAGCCCACATCAACCTATCCACAGAAGTGTAAAGACCCAGTCTTCTTTCTTCCATTTGCAGGGCCCTCCCAGCTCCAGAGCTGGAGCCCTTGCGACTACTGCACCATTGGTTAACTTCTCCTTCTGCCTAGTCCTACTTTATTCCCTTTCCCCATGGTGTTGATCTTAAGAGTTGTCCCAGATAAACTTCCTGCGCTCAAATCTCTTCAGAGTCTGTTTCCTGGGGAACCCCGCCCACAGCACAGCTGACACATTTATTCACGTGAAAAAGATGTTCAAAATATATTGCTAAATGACACAACAACAAGTTATAAAGCAGTATGCATGGTGTTTTCTTATTATACAGATGACATATCTGCATGGAAAAAATTTCCATAAAGGAAAACACTAATAATTTAACAGCAGAACTTGTGTTTTCCAGCAATATGCTGAACTAGATATTTAGAGAAACTCCTAGTTCAGAAGACATTAAATGCCAAAAAAAGAACTTTTAACATTTTATTTTTCAGCTGTGTAGCGTGTGGGATCTCAGTTCCCTGACCAGGGATCGAACCCGCACCCCCTGCATTGGAAGCGTGGAGTCTTAACCACTGGACCACCAGGGAAGTCCCCTAGTTTTAATATTTTAATACATAGGGTTGTGGTGGGAAAGTAAGGGAATTCCTGGGGTGGGGGCAGGAATGATAAGAAAGCACAAATCCACAAGAGTTAGAGATCATATTACTCTGGAGGTATCTGCTGATTCCTGATGGCCTAGAGCCAGCTTTTAATGAGCCATTGCTGTGGGGGACAGGAGACAAATCCTAGAGCCCAAGCAGTGTGAGAGGTCAGCATGGAGACGCTTGCATAAAGGCCGGAGAGCCAAAGAGCAACAGCCTCAAGAAGTTCAGCTGGAAAAAGCCCACCCTGCAGATGGAACTGGGGGAAGTAAACTTCATGGGGACAGCCACGCACAAGCGAACTCACATGAGTGTGGGCCAGATCTAAACCTGAATCGCTGTGACCAAAATAAACCCCATGCCCAAAACAGAGTTCAAACTAGTCCTTGGTAGTGTCCTCAGAAAACTGCCAGAAGAAAACAAAAATTTTTCTTTGAAGGAACACGTTTACCAGCTTTAAAGAATTACCATAAAGTTACTAATTCAGAATAATAAGTAAATCAATAAATCCATGAGAGTCAGTATGAACATCAAAATTCAGACTCAGCTACATACACACACAAAACAATAGATATGGGATATTCATGTACCAATTATAAAATAGCAATGTTTGTTGTATATAAAGAATTAGGGACTTCCCTGGTGGCGCAGTGGTTAAGAATCCGCCTGCCAATGCGGCGGACACGGGTTCGAGCCCTGGTCTGGGAAGATCCCACATGCCGTGGAGCAACTAAGCCCGTGCGCCAAAACTACTGAGCCTGCGCTCTAGAGCCCGCGAGCCACAACTACTGAACCCCAAGCACCTAGAGCCCGTGCTCCGCAACAAGAGAAGCCACCACAATGAGAAGCCCGCGTACCACAACGAAGAGCAGCCCCTGCTCGCCGCCAACTAGAGAAAGCCTGCGTGCAGCAACGAAGACCCAACACAGCCAAAAATAAATACATAAATATATTTTTTAAAAAATTAAAAATAGGCTTGACAATTAAGGGCAAAGAGACTATCAAAACTGACTAGGGTAAGTTTGAAAGAAAATCAAATAGGAGTTTATACAATAAAAAAGTAATAAGTTAAATTAGAAACTCAAAGGATGTTATAAACAGCAGATAGAACTAAAGATAAAATCAGAGAATTAGAAGATAGATCTAAATAAATTACCAATATAGGAAAAAAGACAATGATAGAAAATATTAATTAGAGGTTAAGAGAAATAGAGCGTGGAAAAGGTCCAATATATGTTCCAAGTGGAATTCCAGAAGGAGAGAAGAATGATAATAGAGGAAAACGCAATATATAAAGAGATAAGTTTTCAGTTATTATGAAGGACACCAATCTTCAGATGCAGAAACCTAAGAATTCTAAGCAGGATCATTAAAATAAATTCACACTTAAACACGTAGTAATAAAACTTCAGTATACCAAAGACAAGCAGAAGACTTTCCAGTAATGGTAGCCAGAAGACAATAAAATAGTATATTTGAAGCGGCAAGAGAAATAACTGTGAACCTAGAATTTTATACCAGCAAATAAACTTTTTTAAAAATTAATTAATTTATTTTTGGCTGCGTTGGGTCTTCGTTGCTGTGCGCGGGCTTTCTCTAGTTGCAGCGAGCAGGGGGCCACTTCTCATTGAGGTGCGTGGGCTTCTCCTGTTGCGTAGCACAGGTTCCAGGTGCACGTGAGCTTCAGTAGTTGTGACACACGGGCTTAGTTGCTCCGCAGCATGTGGGATCTTCCCTGACCGGGGGTGGAACCCATGTCCCCTGCATTGGCAGGCGGATTCTTAACCACTGCGCCACCAGGGAAGTCCCACCAGCAAATAAACTTTTATGAATTATGGTGAAATAGAGATATTTTCAGACATAAACAGACATCATTAAAAGAACTTTTAAAGAATATATCCCAGAAGGATAAAAATGATTCTAAGAGGAACATCTGGGACATTGCCAGTGAAAAAAGGCAAGAAAAAGAAATAAACAGCATACATATCAGAAAAGAAATAAAATCATTTATATTGACAAACAACCCTTCCATGTATAAAAACCCAAAGAGTCTACGAAAAAACTACTAGAAACAATAAGTGAGTTTATCAAGGTCATAGCACAGGAGGTCAATATGTGAAAATCAACTATATTTCTATATACTAGTAATAAACATTTGGAAATTGAGAATTGAAAATAGTCCTATTTACAAGAGCACCAGAAACATGAAATCCTTAGGTATGATTCTTATAAAATATGTGCAAGATCAGTATGCTGAAAATTACAAAATATCAGTGAAAGAAATCAAAGAAGACCTCAATACATAATGATATATTATCTTCATAAACTGGAAGACTCATTGTTAAGATGTCTGTGGTAGGCAGCCTTTAAGATGGCCCTTAAGAAACAGCTGCATAGCACAGGGAGATCAGTTCGGTGCTTTGTGACCACCTAGAGGGGTGGGATAGGGAGGGTGGGAGGGAGACGCAAGAGGGAGGAGATATGGGGATATATGTGTATGTATAGCTGATTCACTTTGTTATAAAGCAGAAACTAACACACCGTTGTAAAGCAATTATTCTCCAATAAAGATGTTAAAAAAAAAAAAGATGGCCCTTAATGATCCCTGCCTTCTGGTACTCATGCCCTTGCACTAACTCCTCCCCTTGAAGGTGGACTACATAGGGTCATGCACATCTAATGAACAGAATAGGGCAAAAATGATGTTGCTTCCTAGATTAGGTTGCAAAGATTCTGTGGTTTTGTCTTGAGCACTCTCTCACCCTGTTGCTCAGAGGAAAACGAGCTACCATGTTGTGAGCTGCTCTTCAGAAAGGCCCATGGGTAAAGGAACTGAGGGAGGCTTCCAGCCAACACCCCAAAAGGAGCTGAATCTTGCCAACAACCACATGAGTGAGTTTGGAAGGAGAACCTCCACAAGTTGAGCCTTCAACCAAGCCCTGGCTGACAACTTATTGCAGGATGGTGAAAAGACATGAGGCAGAGGCACGCTGCTAAGCTGAGACACCTAATCCACAGAATCTGTGAGGTAATAAATATTTGATGGTGTAGACCAGTTAATTTTAGGCTAGTCTGTTATATAGTAATAGATAATACTATGTCAATTTTCCCCAAATTATGGATAGATTCCATGCAATCCCAACCAAAAATCTCAGAAAGACTTTTTGTAGAAATTGTCAGTCTGCCTCTAAAATTGATATGGTAAAGCAAAGGAACTAGAATAGTCAAAATAATTTTGAAAAACAAGAGCAGAGCTGGAGGGCTCACAGTGCCTGATTTCAAGATGTGATATAAAGCTAGAGTAATTAAGTGTGGTATTGGCAAAAAGACCCATAGACGCATGAGAATCCAGAAATAAACCCACACATATATGGTCAATTGATTTTTAACATAGGCACAAAGGCAATTTTTAAATAGATAATTTCTTCAACAAATGTTGCTGGAACCACTGAACAGTCACAGGGAAAACAAACAAGAGAACTTCATTGTATACCTCACGTCATATACACAAATGAATTAAGCATAGATCACAGACCTAGATGTAAAATCTAAAGCAGAAAACTTTTAGAATGAAATCTTTGTGACTTTTGTTAGACAAGGCATCCTTATCTCTGACACTAAAAGGACAATCTATAAAAAATTGATGTTGGACTTCACTAAAATTCTGCTCTTTGAAAAACATTTTTAAGAAAAGGAAACAGGGCTTCCCTGGTGGCGCAGTGGTTGAGAATCTGCCTGCCAAGGCAGGGGACGCGGGTTCGATCCCTGGGCTGGGAGGATCCCAGATGCCGCGGAGTAACTAGGCCCGTGAGCCACAACTGCTGAGCCTGCGCGTCCGGAGCTTGTGCTCCGCAACAGGAGAGGCCGCGACCGTGAGAGGCCCGCGCACTGCGATGAAGAGTGGCCCCCGCTTGCCGCAACTAGAGAAAGCCCTCGCACAGAAAAGAAGACCCAACGCAGCCAAAACTAAATAAATAAATAAAGAAGCTTTCATTTAAAAAAAGAAAAGAAAAGGAAACAGACAAACCACAGCCTGAGAAAAATATTTGCAAAATACATATCTGATAAAGGAATTGTAGGCAGAATACATAATGAACTCTGAAAACTCACTAAGAACACAAACAACCTAACTAAAAAATGGTCAAAATATTTAAACAGATACCTCACTAAAGAAGACATATGCATGACGAAAAGCTGCTTGACATCATTAGTTATTAGGGAAACACAAATTAAAACCATAATGAAATACCACTCCACTCCCTCTACAATGGCTAAGATTAAGACAACTAATAATATCAAGCGCAAAGCAAGGCTGTGGCGCCATTAGAACTCTTATACATTGCCGGTGAGAATGCAAAATATCATGGCCACTTTGGAAAAGAGTTTGGCAGTTTCTTATAAAGTTAAACATACACTTACAAAGTTAAACACACATAGGCTGAATAATGACCTTCCAAATGTGTTCACATCCTAATCCTTGGAATTTGTGAAAGTTACTTTACATGGTAAAAGGAACAAGTTGCGGATGTGATTAAGTTAAGGCTATTGGGATGAGGGAATAATCCTGGATTATCTGGGTGGGCCTCACGTAATCACAGAGGTACTTGTAAGAGGGACGCAAGAGAAGTCAGTAAGAGGAGAAGGTAACGTGATGATGGAAGCAGAGAATTGGAGTGATGAGCTTTGAAGATGGAAGAAGAGACCTTCATCCATCCTTCTGTATTCTACCTGAAGAAAGAATACAAGTGGCCACTAGAAACTGAAAAAGGCAAGGAAAAGGATCTCTCCTCATAGCCTCCAGAAGGAATCAGCCCTACTGACATCTTGATTTTAGCCACTTAAGACTCATTTTGGGGACTTCCCTGGTGGTCCAGTGGCTAAAACTCCACGCTCCCAATGCAGGGTCCCGGGTTCAATCCCTGGTCAGGGAACTAGATCCCACATGCCGCAACTAAAGATCCTGCATGCCGCAACTAAGACCCGGCACAGCCAAATAAATAAATACTAAAAAAAAAAAAAAAGACTCATTTTGGACTTCTGACCTCCAGAACTGTAGGAGAATAAATATGTGTTGTTTTAAGCCAGTGAGTTTTTGGTAATTTGTTACAACAGCAATAGGAAACTAATACAACTTGCCATACCCCTCAGCAATCCCACTCCTAGATATTTACTTAAGAGAAATGAAAACATATGTTTAGACAAAACCCTGCACGCAAATGTGTATGGTAGCATTATTCACAGTTGTCAAAAACTGGATGCAACCCAGATATCATTCTACTGCTGAGTGGATAAACAAAGTATGGTACATCAATAAAATGGAATAATATTCAGCATTAAAAAGGAACTACTGATGCATGCAACATTATGGAAGAATCTCAAATGCATTATGGTAAGTGAAAGAATCTAGGTTCAAAAAGCTGCACGCTGTGTAATTCCATCTATATGGCATTCTGGAAAAAGGCAAAACCATGAAGACAGAATAGAGATCAGTGGTTTCCAGTGGTAAGGGGTAAAAGTTATACACAAATATTCATAGCAGCATTATTCTTAATATCGAAAAGTGAAAAGTATCCAAAAGTCCATCAACTGATGAATGGATAAAAAAATGTGGTACATATATCCATGCACTGTAATATTATTCAGCAATAAAAGGAATGAAATACTATACTGACGTATGCTACATGGATGAATCTTGAGGATAGACACTTTGTGTAATAGGTAAGAACCTTTGTATTCTATTACAAGTTAATCACTAAAGGGATGCTGCCTATAAACTTAAATTATACATAATGGCCCATTATCTGGGAACCCTGCCGCCCAGGTAATGAGCCTTAAGCTAAAATATCTTTGTTTAGCTCACAGGAAACATCGTGGCCAGGCCCACCTGTGAATGGCTGCAGGAAGGACGAAATTAACACAACCCCTCTGGAGTCTGGCTGGAACCAAGACTTTACCCTTCTCCCTTGACTATAAAAGAAGGCTGAGGGGCTTCCCTGGTGGCGCAGTGGTTGCGAGTCTGCCTGCCAGTGCAGGGGACACGGGTTCGAGCCCTGGTCTGGGAAGATCCCACATGCCGCGGAGCAACTAGGCCCGTGAGCCACAACTACTGAGCCTGCGCGTCTGGAGCCTGTGCTCCGCAACGGGAGAGGCCGCGACAGTGAGAGGCCCGCGCACCGCGATGAAGAGTGGCCCCCCCTTGCGGCAACTAGAGAAAGCCCTCACGGAGAAACGAAGACCCAACACAGCCAAAAAATAAATTAAATAAATAAGTTAATAAAAGAAGGCTGAATTCTAACTTGGGGAAGATGGCTCTTTGGAACACTAGTCCACTGTCTTCTTGGTCTGCTGGCTTTCAGAATAAAGTCGCTATTCCTTGCCCTGACAACTCCTCTCTCGATTTATCGGCCTGTCACGCAGCAAGCTGTATGAGCTCGGACTCGGTAATGTATGTTTAGTGAAATAAGCCAGTCACAGAAAGAAAAATACTGTATGATACCACTTATATGAAATACTTGGAGTTGTCAAAATCATAGAGACAGAAAATAGAATGGTGGTTGCCAGGGACTTGGCAGGGGGTGGGGCGGGAGGGGGAATTGAGGAATGAGGAGATATTGCTTAATGGGTATAGAGCTTCAGTTCTACAAGAAGAGAAGCGTTCTGGAGATGGATGGTGGTGATGGTAGCATAATATGAATGTATTTAATACCACTGAACTGTACTTTACCATCAAAGTAGCTAAGATGGCAAATTTATCTTATGTGTATTTTACCACAATAAAAAAAATGGGGAAAAAAAGGAATGAAGTACTGATACATGCTACAACATGATTAACCTTGAAAACATGATGCTAAGTAAAAGAAGTCAGACATAAAAGGTCACATATTGTATGATTCCATTTATATGAAATGCCCAGAATAGGCAAATCTATAGAGACATAAAGTAGACTGGTGGTTGCCTAGGGCTGGGGGTGGGGGCAGTGGTAGGGGGTAAATGCAGAGTGACTGATAACGGGTATGAGGTTTCCTTTTGCTGTATGAAAATGTTCTAGAATTGACTGCAGTGATGGTTTCACAACTCTGTGAATATACTAATAACCATAAAATTGTACACTTTAAATGGGTGAATTGTATGGTATGTGAATTGTATTTCAATTAAGCTGTTTTAAAAAGGCATCCAGATTGGAAAAAGGAAGTAAAATTGTCTTGTACAAGGTTATCTATGTAGAAAATCTGATGGAATCTACAAAAAAGCTACTAGAACTAATGAGTTTAGCTAGGTAGTAGGCTACAAGAACACAAACATCAATTTTACTTCTATATATTCACAATAAACAGTTGAAAATTGAAATTTTGAAAAAATTTTATTTATAATAGCATAAAACATTAAATACTTGGGGATTAACTTGCCAAAAGATGTGAAACACCTATACTCTGAAAACTACAAAATATTGCTGAGAGAGATTTAAAAAGACTAAATTAATGACAAGATATACTTAGTTTAAATGGGTGAATTGGGGCTTCCCTGGTTGGCGCAGTGGTTAAGAATCCGCCTGCCAATGCAAGGGACACGGGTTCGAGCCCTGGTCCCGGAAGATCCCACATGCCGCGGAGCAACTAAGCCCGTGCACCACAACTACTGAAGCCCTTGTGCCTAGCGCCCGTGCTCCACAACAAGAGAAGCCACCGCAATGAGAAGCCCGCGCACTGCAACGAAGAGTAGCCCCCGCTCTCTGCAACTAGAGAAAGCCCATGCACAGCGAAGACACAGTGCAGCCAAAAACAAATAAATTAATTAATTAAAAAAAAATAAATGGGTGAATTGTATGGTATGTGTCTTCTTAATATTGAAGACTCAATATTAAGATGTTAATTCTCTCCCACATTGATCAAAAATTGAATGCAATCCCAAAGTCCTAGCAGGATTTTTTTTAGGTAAAATATTGACAAATAGATTAATGGAATAAAATAGAGAGTTCAGGAATAAATTCACACATATATGAACAACTTATTTTTTACAATGGTGCAAAGGCAATGCAGTGGAGAAAGAATAGCCTTTTCAACAAATGGTACCATAACAGTTGGTTATCCACATGCAAAAAACCCCAAAAAACAAAAGGAACTTGGATACGTGCCTCACACTATATACTCACCATATACCAAAATTAATTCAAAATGCATCATATACCTAAATGTAAAACCTGTAACTATAAAACTATAAGAAAACATACCAGAAAATCTTTGTGACCTTGAGTTAGGTGAAGATTTCTTAGATAGGACAACAAAAGCATAATCCGTTAAAAACCAAACTGATAAATTAGACTTCATCAAAATTAAGAACTGGTCTTCAGGAGACTTCCCTGGTGGCCCAGTGGTTAAGAATCTGCCTTCCAATGCAGGGGACGTAGGTTCAATTCCTGGTCATGGAACTAAGATCCCACACCTGCGGGGCAACTAAGCCTGAGCGCCACAACTAGAGAGAAGCCCATGCGCCGCAACGAAAGATCCTGCGTGCCACAACTAAGACCCCATGCAGCCAAATAAATAAATATTAAAAAAAAAAGAACTGGTCTTCAAAAGACACTTATGATGAAAAGACAAGCCACAGACTGGGAGAAAATCTCTTCAGAGAATATATCTGATAAAGGATTAGTATCCAGAGTATATAAAAACTCTCAATATCCAATAATAAGAAAACAACCCAATAAAAATATGGGCAAAAGATTTGGCAAGATACTTCACCAAAGAAGATATATGAATGGCAAATAAGCACATGAAAAGATGTTCAACATCATTAGTCCTTGAGGAAATACATATTAAACTACAGTAAGATATCACTTCACACTTATCAGAATGGCTAAAATTAAAAAGACTGATGATGTCAAGAGAAATGAAAGTCTATGTCCACACAAAGACTGTACATAAATGTTCAAAGCAGTAGTTTTATTTGTAATAGCCCAAAACTGGATACAACTCAAATGTCCATTTACAGGTGAACTACCCAACATGGATAAACTAATTGTGGTCTATCTAAACAATGAAATACTACTCAGATGAGTACGTGCAACAACACAGATGAATCTCAAGATAATTATGTTGAGTGAAAGAAGCTGGGCAAAAAAAAGCACATGTCATTTGATTCCACTTATATAGAACGCTAGAAAATGCAAACGAATTTATACTGACAGAAAGCACATCAGTGGTTGCTTGGAGATGGGGGCTGGGAAAGGCATAAGGGAGGGACTAAAGTGGCGTGAAGAAACTTACGGGGATGGAGGACATGTTCACTACTTTGACTGTGGTGATGGTTTTATGGGTATATACATAGGTCAAAACTTCTCAAATTGTCCTTTCAATATGTATGATTTATTGTATGTCTAGTACACCTCAACAAAGCAGTTGCAATTTTTTTTTTTTTTTTTTTAGTTTTCCCATTTTATAGGCCCATGAGTGGAAGTGCCCTATGCTCTCTAGCTGTGTTTTTAAAGCTATTTTTTTTAAATTTATTTATTTATGGCTGTGTTGGGTCTTCGTTTCTGTGTGAGGGCTTTCTCTAGTTGTGGCAAGCGGGGGCCACTCTTCATCGCGGTGCGCGGGCCTCTCACTATCACGGCCTCTCTTCTTGCGGAGCACAGGCTCCAGACGCGCAGGCTCAGTAATTGTGGCTCACGGGCCCGGTTGCTCCGTGGCATGTGGGATCTTCCCAGACCAGGGCTCGAACCCGTGTCCCCTGCATTAGCAGGCAGACCCTCAACCACTGCGCCACCAGGGAAGCCCAGTTGCAATTTTTAAAAATTAAGATTTGTGTATTGTGTCGTTTTTTAAAATTAATTAATTAATTAATTAATATTTTTGGCTGCGTTGGGTCTTCGTTGCTGCTCGCGGGCTTTCTCTAGTTGCGGCGAGCGGGGACTACTCATCCTTGCGGTGCGCAGGCTTCTCATTGCGGTGGCTTCTCTTGTTGCAGAGCACGGGCTCTAGGCGCGTGGGCTTCAGTAGTTGTGGCACGTGGGCTCAGTAGCTGTGGCTCGCGGGCTCTAGAGCGCAGGCTCAGTAGTTGTGGTGCACAGGCTTAGTTGCTCCATGGCATGTGGGATCTTCCTGGACCAGGGCTCGAACCTGTGTCCCCTGCACTGGCAGGCGGATTCTTAACCACTGCGCCACCAGGGAAGTCCCTGTACTGTGTATTGAGAATATTTTTCCCTGGCCCAATTTTCTATGTGAGGATTATAACCATAGTCATGCTTGACCAGGCACTCGCCATTTATTAGTTATCAGAGGCAGAAAAACAGGGATTCAAAGGCTAAGATATTTTTCTCCTCTTTGAAAATTATTCATCTTTTATTTGCAGAATTAAACTTCTTCAATCAATGCACTTCAACATTTGGCTAAAATGTGAAACATTTTAGTAAAGTCAGGAAGGAAATAAATGAAAGATAAAACTTAAATTTGAAATTCTTTACCATACTGCTTTGTCCATTATCATTGTTGATCGCTCATCTCAATCTGACCAAAATACTATTAAAGTATTATTAATTTCACTAGCATGGAGCTTCAAGTCTAGAATCAAATGATAGAAAAAAATGGAGTTCTGTCAGAAAAGGAATGTGACTCTGTAATTCAGCCCCTGTTCCAGCTATTCTTCATGGTGCAAAGGCAAACATTTCAGACATTTAAGGAGTCATGTCCCTTTCTGAAAAGACAACTGGAAGCAATAATAATGGCATATGAAAAATTAATCAGAGTGAAGCAAGCTCGAAATATGGGAAACATTGATGTGAGGTTCAAGTTAACGTTCTTCTATTTTTGCTTATGGATGTCCAATTGTTCAAGCACCATTTGTTGAGATGACTATTCTTCCTCTATTGAATTGCTTTTGCATGTTTGTAAAAAATCAATTTGGTGTATTTATTTTGGTTTATTTCTGGGTTCTATTTTGTTCTATTGATCTATATGTCTTTTCCTTCACCAATATCACACTGCCTTGATTACTGTAGCTAGATAGTATGTTAACATCAGGTAGAGTGATTATTGCCACTTTATACCTGTTTTTCAAAATGTTGTAGCTATTTCAGTTCCTTTGCCTTTCCATATAACTTTTATTTATTTATTTTTAAAATAAATTTATTTATTTATTTTTGGCTGCATTGGGTCTTCGTTGCTGCGCGCAGGCTTTCTCTAGTTGTGGCGAGCGGGGGCTACTCTTCGTTGGGGTGCGCGGGCTTCTCATTGCGGTGGCTTCTCTTGTTGCGGAGCACAGGCTCTAGAGCACAGCCTCAGTAGTTGTGGCGCACGGGCTTAGTTGCTCCGAGGCATGTGGGATCTTCCCGGACCAGGGCTCGAACCTACATCCCCTGCGTTGGCAGGTGGATTCTTAACCACTGCGCCACCAGGGAAGTCCCATATAACTTTTAGGATAAGCTTTTCCATATCTACAAAAAAGTCTTACTGGGAGTTTGACAGGAATTGTGTTAAATCTGTATATCAATTTAGAGATAATTAACACCTTTACTATATTGTCTGCCCATTCATGAACACAGTATGTCTCCCCATTTATTTAAATCTTTGGTTTCTTTCATCCATATTTTAAAATTTTCAGCATACATATGTTTTACATGATTGTTTAGATTTGCACATAGGTGGGGGTGTTTTCAGTAATGATGTGAGATGGTATTCTTTTTCAGTTTCCACATGTTTCTTGCTAGTATATAGGAATAGATTGATTTCGGGGTATTTATCTTGTACTCTGCAACCTTGTTGAACTCATTAGTTCTATAAGTTTTTGTGGTAGATTCCTTGGGATTTTTTATGTAGACAATCAAGCCATCTGCAAATAGGAATAGTTTTCAGTCTTTCTTTCTGATATGTATGCATCTTATTTCCTTTTATCGTTTTATTGCACTGGCTGGGAGTCACAGTGCTGCATTGAGTAAGAGTGGTGAGAGTGGACATCCTTGCCTTGTTCCTGATCCTAGGGAGCAAGCATTCAGCTTTTTACCGTTATGTATGATGTTAGCTATAGGGGTTTTTTTCAATGCTCTTTATCAGGTGAGGAAGTTCCCCTATATTCCTAATTTGCTGAGTGTTTATTATGAATGAGTGTTTAATTTTGTTAAATGCTTTTTCTGCATCAATTATATTATCATGTGATTATTCTACTTTAGCCTGTTCATATGATTTTTAAATATTTTACCTTTACATCCTGGAATAAACCCCACTTGATTATGGTGTATATACTTCTTTTTATATATTGCAGGATTTGATTTGCTAAAAAATTTTTTTGAGGATTTTTGTGTCTAAGTTCATGCGTGATATTATTCTATAGTTTTCTTTTTGCGCTGCTTTCATCTGGTTTGGGTATTATTACATTGTCCTCAAAATGAGTTAGGAAGCATTCCCTCCTCTTCAACTTTGTGGAGGAGTTTCTGTAGAATTGGTGCTAAAACTCATAGAATTTTAAAGCTGGAAGGCACCTTTGAAATCGAGTACTGACTAGGACCTTGATTTGACTATAGGGACACCAGAGACCCCATTTTTTCTCTCCAGGTAGCCAAATTTAATTGTAGATTTCTATACTTTGGAGGATTAGCAAAGGAATTAAAATGACTGTTCTTGACACAGAATAGAAAGAAGATAGTATGTTCAGAAGGAGCTGAAAAGTCATTTCCTAACAAAGGTGATATTTGTTCTCTTCATTGCACTATAAAACCAGGAAATGACAAATAAATTCAAATGTTGAGGAAAGAATGAACCAAAGCAGTAAGGGCTGGTCTTTGGTTGGTTTTCCCCAGAAGCTGACTCTGAGGCAAGGATTCCAGCGCAGGTAGCTTATTTAGAAGGAAGAAAAACAAACAAACAAACACCTCAGTAGGAGAATGAGGAAGTTATTGGGAAAGTAAGACAAGGAAGGCAGGGCAGCCAATAGAGTGAATTATTAAGTCCATTGTCACTATGGGTGACTGGAACTTAATCGTGCTGGTGAAATTCTGAGAACCAGTGTAAGGCACACACACACCTCAGTTACTCCACCAACGACAGAAGGAGCTGGGATATTTATATACCAAGTTCTTTCAGGCATTGCATTAGAGTCACTCTTGAGAGGCATTAATTCCCTGGCACTTCTGGCCTGCTATGTAAAAACCAGCAGCAGAATGCCCTAAACAAAGATCAGTCTGCTTACCAAACAAAAAGCCAAGCACACACAAAACAAAAACAGAAGCAACGGTTTTACCTGTTGGTCCCAATATTTTTGTTCCAGGTTTTGCATTCCTTTCTTAATCCACTCTTCTCTTCTTTTTGTGGTTCTTCATCTCTCTATACTGACAATTCTCAAATACATTCTCCCAGGTTTAAATTTAAAAAGTTGTTTACCATTAGTACATTGCAGTGGTCTTCCTAATGATGATATAAATATGAATACAGAATTTTATGAATAAGAGGAAAAAAGGTGGTCAGGGGTTGGTTAAGTTGGAAGTTAGGCTGTGTGCATGGAAGTGGTAAAGGGGAAGGGATACACACAGCACATCTACAGCATCTGCCATAGCTGGGAAGGGGAATCGCATTTTGGAGACAGTGAAATTACCTTGCAGAGAAAGATTTGTGTGATTTTAGAAGGAAAATATGAATATCATGATTTAATTTATTCCAAAATTACTCAAACTATAGGAACATATTCCTGGGAGTGACACTATAAAATTTTTGTCAAAAATAATAGCCCTTTGATGCTATGCCTTCAGAAATAATCTGTGAAGGCAATAAGGGACTGGCAATGCATAGTCTTTGCATAGAGCATTTTTATTCACTTAAAATTAATGCAAAGCTGAATATCATCATCTGATCCTATTTAGCATGTTTAAAGAATTACATCAACTTATGTGCACTAAATGAGAAAGTACTCTGAATGAGGAAAAAACGTAATGGATTCCATGCTGAGAATAACCTATGGATTAATATTTAAAGTTTCTCAAGAGATGATGTCATAATAAAACTCCCTGGGACAGATAGTATAATGGCATTAGTCATAGATTTCCGGAAATGCTGATCCAACGTCTTTTAACACTGGAGGATTTTTATTTATAGAAACTCGCAATAATTATTGATCCAAAATAAGCTCAGGTTGTGTTTGATTCTTTCTTAATATTTCATGATGGAATGGTATAATTTTCGGTATTTATTTTTTTAGTCTGGTCTATAACCATCATTGATATTTTCACTTTTAAAAGTTTCTCATATCTCTGCAAATGTTGGAGAGTATAATTTGACAGGTTAATTTTAATGCCAAAGATTGTCAAAATTTAATATTACCAGGGAGAAATGAATATTCACTTTTCCAAAAATACAGAAGGAAATGACTTACTCTTGAAGAACTTTAAAAAATGATACACATGAATATTTTAAACTTAATGTCATTCCTATGAATCATAGCTGAATATAATACTGTAAATTTAGAGAATAGGGTTGAAATTTTTAGGTATTTGGGCAATCTTCATTCTTTCTTATCTTTCTGGTCCACAAATCTGAGCATCTCACCTTACTTCCAAGCAAAGATTGAATAGTAGAGGTGAAGTAAATTCTTCTTACTAAAACTTCATTAATTTTATCAGCATAATATACATATGTAAAACATTCACTAGTACACTATGAAAATAAGCCACAAAACTATTCTAAATTAAACCACACTTTAAATAATTTAGCCTAGTACTGTTTATGAACAGGAAGCCTTGATGTTTGATTTAAAGCAAATCAACAGTTCTTCAAGTTTCAATATTATTCTAGAAATAATTAGTATTAGTTAAGGAGACTGTATTATTGGCTCATCATGGGAAAAAGTTACAGAGAGCATCAAGTTATAGAATCTTACTGTTCTGCGTCCTATTTTAAACTTAAGTTTCTGATTTTTTTTTTTTTTTTTTTTTTTGGCCACGCCGCACGGCTTGCGGGGTCTTATTTCCCCGACCAGTGATCGAACCTGGGCCCTGGCAGTGAAAGCGCCGAGTCCTAACCACTGGACCGCCAGGGAATTCCCAGGTTCTGATTACTTAGAACTATGTAATCAAATTTCCTCCTTTTCTTTTAAAAAGTCCTTTACTGCTGAGTTCCTACAAACTGTTTCTATAAAATTTGCAATCATTGTCAGTGGTGTCTGGTAAATGTACTAGCCTTGAAAAAACAGACAGAGGTTTCTATACAAGTGGTTATGCAGTTAATAATTTCTTCAGGAAGGCACTGTTGCACTACTGCTATGCTATTATCAGGAGTCCCTCTGTCAGTTAATATACATTTCACATATAAAACCTCACACTTTTGGAGATGCATCCTGAGTTGGCGACCAAGCTAATGCCATATAGAGTGAAGTATAACAATTTGTCCCTCAAGAAGATTCTGTCAGTTACCTGAAAATAATGAAAGTCCTTAAAAATTACTTCGTATTTTTATAGCATCCCATTAAGGCATGTAATAAATGTTCAATATATATTTACTGAATTACTATTTTTGTTGTTGTCATTGTTGTTAATAATAAAGAGCGAGTCTCTAGATCCACCTACCAATTTATAGGAAATACACAGAACAGAAGAACATGTTAAGCTACCCCATGGGAATTCAATAAGCAAAATCCAGATCATGGGAGATGCTAGAGATAAATGATCCAGTTTTGTCAACACATTGGAAGGGGGAGAAAAAGAGGTGGATGGGGAACCTACAGATTAAAAAGAGGTAAAAGCCATATAAAAACAATAGGTGAAACTAAACCGTAGTGTTTATGGATGCATGCTTAGGTGATGAAACAATAAAGTAATGAAGTGATTACCATAAAAGTCAGAAGTATGGTTACTCTTAGAAGGGGAGCAGCTGGAGAGCTTCTGGGGTGGTTAGCCATGGTTCTTTTTCTGACATGGATCGTAGTTACAAAGGTGTTTTGGCTTCCAACAATTCATTAAACTATATATTAGTCTTATATAGTTTTCTATAGATGTGTTATATTTAACAATAAATAAGTTTAAGAAGTAAACAAGAAATACATATATTTTCAAGTTACTTTCCAACATGATACCACAACACGGAGTTCAGAAGAGATGTCCAGTAGCACAACATTATATATCATTTCTACCAGACAAATAAAATAGATATAAATAACAGCAAGGTCATAGATCATAGTAAAATGTAGTAAGATAAATAGGAAGTGATGAGTTTTGAGTAACTAACTGTGCTTTTAATATAATAGTTTATTTAATTGTAAGCATATATAATTTAATTTTTAATAATGGCTATATTTAACAACTGGCTTATGAAATTCCTGGAAATTTAACAACCAGCTTGAGCAAGCTAAGTATGAGCTGCTCTGACACACTACTGTCTGCATCCCAACAATTCTCTTGCTTTCTTGTATTTTTCAAAAAATTTAGTTTTTAAAATCAAATGCATACTTGCACAGAGTTTTAAAAGTCAAATAGTTCTACAATGATTGCTCTAAAATCCACTAGACTGCTCCTCTTTCTCCCATTTTCTGATCCTTACAGGCAATCATTTCAATTCTTTTAACTGATTCTGTCTTCACATGGCTGTCTTCCTATAAAGACACCAGTCTTATTGGATTAGGGGCCCACCCTATTCTAGGATGACCTCATCTTAAATAATTACATCTGCAACAACTCTGTTTCCAAATAAGGTCACATTCTGAGGTACTAGGGGTTAGGACTTCAACATATATTTTCTGTGGAAGAGGATGGGACACAATTCAACCCATAACAGTGGGAAAGGGATTTGGTGTTTTAATTGCTTCTTTAACAGATTTTCAGCCAGTTCTTTCTCCTTCACTTCACCTCTCACTTCCAAAAATAACCTGTTAGTTGTTGCCAATTCCTGAGTCTTCTGGGGGTCACACGGTGTAAATTGGTTTGCTTCTTAGCTTTCCTTAGCCAGTTTCAGATACAGTTTTCTCAGACATGCTACATCAACTATGTCAAAAACTTGTAAGTTTTCCAACTGACAAAATTTTGCCACTGTTTCCTCTGATCTCTCTTTATCATTGAAAGTTTATGCTTAAAAAAAATCTTTTTACTGTTATTTTAGTGGGTTTTGGCGGGGGAGAAGAGACTACGATAGATATTCAAGCCAGCAGTTTTAGTCAGAAGTTCTTCTACACGTATATTAATTCCCTCCTTTTCAAAGGGAAGAATTAATTAATTCTTTCTTAATTCTCTTGCATCTCAAACCACAACAAAAGTTTTTAGGGAAAGAGTTTCTCTAATCTGTATATGTATGAATAGTGGCAGAATAGAGAGAGATGGGGTAGGGAGAGAGAAGCAGATTTGGGTGATTTAAACCCATACTCTATGATACTACTCTGCCTCCATGAAGTGGATAAACAAACATCAATATAGTACTCACCACTCAAAATATGAACAGCTATAAAAATGTTTAAAATCTCTGATGCAGTAAGTAGTGCCACTCTCAACATTTTATCCTAAGGATGTAATTCAACAGAATTAAATGACAATGTGAACTTTCACTTATGAGAAAATGGTAGACTAAATATTCTGAAAAACCATCCCACTGCAAAAACCACAGAAACCCTAGATAAAATAAAATTTAAAATCTTTTAAAAGGTATAGTTGAGGAACTTCCCTGGTGGTCCAGTGGTTAAGACTCTGAGCTTCCACTGCAGGGGTGGGGGGCGCAGGTTCGATCCCTGATGGAGGAACTAAGATCCCACATGCCGCGCGGTACGGCCAAAAAAAAAAAGAAAAGAAAGAAAAAAAAGGTATAGTTGAGCTTGTAGGAATGAAAATTCTCAGGAGTGAAAAATAAAGAGGGAGCTACACACTAGCACATTTGTCACTCCCTGGAACCTAAAGTCTCAGGTTTTAATTTTATTTGTTTACTTATTTGTTTTTCGCCATGTCACATGGCATGCGGGATCAAACCCCCTGCAGTGGAAGTGGGGAGTCTTAACCACTGGACCACCGGGGAAGTCCCTGAAGTCTCAGGTTTTAATGACCTCATGTATGTGGGAGACAAAATCTTGGGCTCAGGTAAGGTTGGAACTGAGACCTCCGCATAAAGCCAGACTCTCAAAGGACAGTGAGGTGAAACAAAACGGAGATGGAAGAGAGAGAATGTGGGACAATCTTCTTCAGTACAACTGAAGAGCACAAAATACAAACAGAAAAGAGAGAGCATCTAAAAGGCACAACAACTAGACTGGCAGCAACAGGGGAACAATAACTTCAGATTGCTGAGAGAAAACCATTGTCAATGCAGAATTTGCTACCTACTGAAATTATGTATTTAAGAATAAGGGTGAAATAAAGACATTTTCAGAAAACCAAAAACAGAGTTCTCACCAAATGATGCTCATTAAAGAAGTTTTCAAGATTATTCATCAGGATAAAGAAAAATAATCTTAGAAAAAAGTCTGAGATTTATAAAACAACAATAATGTCTAATTTGGAGGTTGAAAACAAGGTGGTGCTAAAATATTGGATAACAATAACTTTTAAGACAAGGGGATGGTGATTAGCATTCTAAGACCCTTGGATAAATTTGGAGAGGGGGTGGAACTATTGATTTAGATTTCAAGTACACATGCTAAACTTTAAGAGTAATCACTAAGAAAAAAATAGAGTTATAACTTCCAAAATAATAGAGGGGAAAATGTGGAATCAAAAGAACAATCTGAAAGAAAACAGGAAATGGGAGAAAAGACAGAAAAAATCAGGACAGACAGCACAAAATAAAATGGTAAAGATAATTCCACACATCAACAATTAATTAAAATCACAATAAAGTGTAAATGGTCTAAACTCACCAGTTAAAAGGAAGATATCCTCAGCCTGGACTAAAACAAAACAAAACAAAACAATCCAGATATTTGCTGTTATCCTAGAGAAAACCTAAAACACAAAGACATGGTATATCAGAATAATTAATGTTAGCTGCTGTAACAAACCACCCCTAAGATCCCTGGGGCTTAACACAACAAAGTTTATTTCTTGCTCACATCACAATTCATCAGGTCAGGGTGCTGCTTTGACTGTTGCGCCTTCAATCAGTGACATAGGAATCTAAGATCTTTCAATCCTAGTTCTACCATTTTGGAGTTTTTTTGCCTTGAGCCATGTGAGCAGCTGAAAGAGTACATCGAAGACCATGTATAACATTTTAGGGGCCAAGCCTAGAAGGGGTATACATCACTTCTGCCCACATTCCTCTGGTGGTCCCAACATAACTGCAAAAAGAGCTGGGAAATGTAGTCTTGTGTTCCCAGGAAGAGGAAATGGAATTAGTGAACATCTAGCCAGTCTCTGGCACACAAAAATGTTGAAAATAAGAAAAGATGCAAAAGGATATGCCAGGCAGACACTAACCAGAAGAATACTAGAGTAGCTCTGTTCATAATGGACAAGTCTTCAAAGAAAAATGTATTATTAGGAATAAAGATAGTAACTATAATACATAATGATAACAGATTCAATTCACCAGGAAGAGATGCAGTTTCTGAAATTATATATGTACCTAATGATATTTTCAAATAACATAAAGCAAAAATTCACAGACTTATGAGGAGAAACCAACAAGTCCACCACCATCGTAGGATATAACATATATCTTTCTCAGTAACTGATATCATACAGACCAAAAATTAGTAGCATAGTATAGAAAATATAAATAATAAAATTAACAAGCTTGATCTAAAGGACATGTATAGAATGTTGGACCTAACTATAGAGAATGTACATTTTTCTTAAGAGTACAAGAAAGACTTATAAAAACTGACCATATACTTGGCTATAACGCCAGTCTCAACAAGTTTCCCAGGATTAGTATCATACAAATCATGTTCTCTGATTACAGTGCAATTGGATTAAAAATAAATAACAGAAAGATAACCAAAAGGAAGAAGACTGTGTATGAAGATGTTCACTCTAGTGTTAATTACCTACAATAGTGAAAAATTAGAATCACTGAAATATCCAATGATATGGGTATGGTTAAGTAAATTATGCCTCATCAACCCAATGGGGTATCATGTGGCTATTAAAAATTATTTTATTAAAATAGACTATGTTCAAGATGTAATATTAAGTGAAAATTTAGAATCTATATGTAACTTATGATTACAACCATGTGAAAATGTGTGTATTTAGACACATTAGAACGATATGAGCAAATGAAATCAGTTGTTATATTATAGTAATGAGGTTATATGTAATTCTACTTTCTAATTTTTTTTTCCATGTGGCTTGCAGAATCATAGTTCCCCGAGAAGGGATTGAACCCGTGCCCTCGGCAGTGAAAGCACGGAGTCCTAACCACTGGACCACCAGGGAATTCCCAAATTTTTTTTATTTTTTGTGTTAGTTTCAGGTGTACAGCAAAGTGATTCAGTTATCCGTTATAGGTTATTACAAGATATTGAATATAGTTTCCTGTGCTATACAGTAGGTCCTTGTTGTTTATTTTATATATAGTAGTGTGTATATGTTAATTCCAAACTCCTAATTTATTTTAAAATAGACTATGTTTAAGATAGATTCTAAATTTTCACTTAATATTATATGTGTTACTTATGATTACAACTACAGTAAGTTCCCTACATACGAACGAGTTCCGTTCCGAGAGCACGTCCATAAGTTCAATTTGTTTATAAGTCCAACAAAGTTAGCCTAGGTGCCTAACTAACACAATCGGCTATACAGTGCTGTACTGTAACAGGTTTATAATACTTTTCACACAAATAATACATAAAAAACAAACACACAGAATAAAGAAAACATTTTTAATCTTACAGCACAGTACCTTGAAAAGTACAGTAGTACAAGTACAACAACTGGTATACAGGGGCTGGCATCGAGTGAACAGGCAAGAAGAATTACTGACTGGAGGAGGGAGAGGAGGTGGGAGATGGTAGAACTGAAGGATCGTCAGTAATAGAAGATGAAGGGCAAGCTGCAATTTCACGCATGCCTGACGTTGATGGCACAGGTTCTGGTTCCTTGCTGGACTCAATTCTATCTACCCTCTTGAAAAAACGATCCAGTGATGTCTGGGTAGTAGCTCTTTTTTTCTCATCACAGATGACATGGTAGCACTGGATTGCATTCTGAATGGCTGCTGCAACCTTCATGTACTGTTCTACATTCAGGTCCTGTGCCTCAAAAACTAACAGTGCCTCCTCAGATAAAGAGAATCCCCTTGCCATTTCCTGTGTTGTGAATATCTTCGGTTCTTCAGTTACTTCTTCTTCCTCTTGTCTCTCTTCGTCCTTTCTCTGGGCCTTCAATTCCATCAGGTCTTCATTAGTAAGCTCCTCATGTTGCACAGCCAGGAGTTCAATGAAGTTGTCTTCTTGCAGATCTAGTTCCAGCTTCTTGCTGAGGGTCACTAAGTTGTTGAAGACCTCTTTGGACTTCTCATCCACCTTCTCAAATCCACGAAAATCATGAACAAACTTCGGGCAAAGGTTCCTCCAAACCCCATTCATGGTGACAGCCGTAACCTCACGCCAAGGAAAGTCAATATTTTTTATGGCCTTGTAGATGTTATAGTCCTTCCAAAATTGTCTCAAGGTTGTTCTTGATTCGTCACTTGCCTTTACTGCCTGACGAAAAGTGTGATGTAAATAATATTTCTTGACAGTCGCTATAACTCCCTGGTCCATATGTAAAGGATGCACACACGTGACAAGGTACGCCAGACACGTGAACTAACTTATGTGATTGGACATCTGAATGCACATTTGCATCTTTGAAAGTTCATAACTTGGAGGTTCATATGTAGAGGACTTACTGTATGTGAAAATATGTGTGTATTTAGACAGATCAGAAAGATATGAGGGACTTCCCTGGTGGTGCAGTGGTTAAGAATCCACCTGCCAATGCAGGGGACACGGGTTCGAGCCCTGGTCCAGGAAGATCCCACATGCCGTGGAACAACAAAGTCCGTGCACCACAACTACTGAAGCCTGCGTGCCTAGAGCCCGTGCTCCAAAACAAGAGAAGCCACTGCAATGAGAAGCCCACGCACCACAATGAAGAGTAGCCCCTGATCACTGCAACTAGAGAAAGCCCACGCGCAGCAACGAAGACCCAACGCAGCCAAAAAAAAGAAAAAAAGAAAGAAAGAAAAATATGAGCAAATGAAAACAGTTGTTACATTATAGTGATGGGATTATATGTAATTCTTTTTTTAAAATATTTATTTATTTATTTTTGGCTGCGTTGGGTCTTCCTTGCGCACATGGTTTCTCTAGTTGCGGCGAGCGGGGGCTACTCTTCGTTGCTGTGCACAGGCTTCTCATTGTGTTGGCTTTTCTTGTTGTGGAACACGGGCTCTAGTCACGTGGGCTTCAGTAGTTGTGGCTCGCGGGCTCTAGAGCGCAGGCTCAGTAGTTGTGGCACATGGGCTTAGTTGCTCCGCGGCATGTGGGATCTTCCTGGACCAGGGCTCGAACCCGTGTCCCCTGCATTGGCAGGCGGATTCTTAACCACTGAGCCACCACGGAAATCCTGTAATTCTACTTTTAAAAGGGTTTTTTGTGATGTGGCTTCATTGTTTAATGTGAGTTAAAAGAATAATAGAAGACACATCTCTGGTAGCTGATGCTAGTTATGCCTTTTTTAAAAAAAATTATTTATTTTATTTATTGATCTTTGGCTGCATCAGGTCTTCGGTGCTGCGCGCAGGCTTTCTCTAGTTGCGGTGAGCGGGGGCTACTCTTCATTGCGATGCATGTGCTTCTCATTGCGGTGGCTTCTCTTGTTGCAGAGCACGGGCTCTAGGCACTCGGGCTTCAGTAGTTGTAGCATGTGGGCTCAGTAGTTGTGGCTCATGGGCTCTAGAGCACAGGCTCCGTAGTTGTGGTGCACGGGCTTAGTTGCTCTGCAGCATGTGGGATCTTCCTGGACCAGGGCTCGAACCTGCGTCCCCTGCATTGGCAGGCGGATTCTTAACCACTGCGCCACCAGGGAAGCCCCTAGTTATGCCTTAATATCCATTATCCCTTTCTTTTATAACAACAGAATTTTAGTTGGGTACATAACTGCCCAAAACAAGAGTACATTTCTCAGCCTCCCCTGTAGTCAGGCATTATGATGGGACAAAGTCATAGCTAATAAAATATGAGAAGTGTGTGCCCTTAAACGTAAAGAGTCTGTCCTTCCTTTGACCTTTTCCTTCATCTCGTTATCTGAAATCTTCCTTAGTTTTGTTATTGCACATACTATGGGTGGACTAGATCTGATATGCATTTGATTAGATGAGGGACTGCTTCCCAACTTAATGAATGAGAATATGTGTGACTCATGAGGACAAATACGTGTTTTCTATTCAACCAGTGTCCAGTACAAGCTCTGAAAACAACAGAATTATCCATCCTATTTTTGGAAATCGAATGAGGATATATTAATATTGAAGAGTACACATTTATGTAAAACATATTCTAGTGGGAATTATATACATTTACTCCAATATTCTTTATCATTTAAGAGAATGTTTTATCAGAGGATGAGATCCATTTATAGGCTGCTTTGCCTGAGTTAAATCGGGAATCAACCTCTACATTTTAAATGTTAAGCAAAATCAAAAAAAGAAAGCCCAGAGATAAATCCACGCACCTATGGTCAACTAATCTATGACAAAGGAGGCAAGGATATACAATGGAGAAAAGACTGTCTCTTCAATAAGTGGTGCTGGGAAAACTGGACAGCTACATGTAAAAGAATGAAATTAGAACACTCCCTAACACCATACACAAAAATAAACTCAAAATGGGTTAAAGACCTAAATGTAAGGCCAGACACTATAAAACTCTTAGAGGAAAACATAGGAAGAATACTCTTTGACATAAATCACAGCAAGATCTTTTTTGATCCACCTCCTAGAGTAATGGAAATAAAAACAAAAATAAACAAATGGAACCTAATGAAACTTAAAAGCTTTTGCACAGCAAAGGAAACTACAAACAAGACGAAAAGACAGGGCTTCCCTGGTGGCGCAGTGGTTGAGAATCTGCCTGCCAATGCAGGGGACACGGGTTCGAGCCCTGGTCTGGGAAGATCCCACATGCCGCGGAGCAACTGGGCCCGTGAGCCACAACTACTGAGCCTGCGCGTCTGGAGCCTGTGCGCCACAACAAGAGAGGCCGCGACAGTGAGAGGCCCGCGCACCGTGATGAAGAGTGGCCCCCGCTTGCCACAACTAGAGAAAGCCCTCGCACAGAAACGAAGACCTAACACAGCCATAAAGAAAGAAAGAAAGAAAGAAAGAAACGAAGACCTAACACAGCCATAAATAAATAAATAAATAAATTAATTAATTAAATAAATAATGGAACAACAACAACAAAAAAAGACGAAAAGACAACCCTCAGAATGGGAGAAAATATTTGCAAACGAATCAACGGACAAAGGATTAATTTCCAAAATATATAAACAGCTCATGCAGCTCAATATTAAAAAAACAAACAACCCAATCCAAAAATGGGCAGAAGACCTAAATAGACATTTCTCCAAAGAAGACATACAGATGGCCAACAGGCACATGAAAAGATGCTCAACATCTCTAATCATTAGGGAAATGCACATCAAAACTACAATGAGGTATCACTTTACACCGGTCAGAATGGCCATCATCAAAAATCTACAAACAACGAATGCTGGAGAGGGTGTGGAGAAAAGGGAACACTCTTGCACTGTTGGTGGGGTAAATTGATACAGCCACTATGGAGAACAGTATGGAGGTTCCTTAAAAAACTAAAAATAGAACTGCCATACGACCCAGCAATCCCACTACTGGGCATATACCCTGAGAAAACCATAATTCAAAAAGAGTCATGTACCAAAATGTTCATTGCAGCTCTATTTACAATAGCCAGGACATGGAAGCAACCTAAGTGTCCATCGACAGATGAATGGATAAAGAAGATGTGGCACATGTATACAATGGAATGTTACCCAGCCATAAAAAGAAACGAAATTGAGGTATTTGTAATGAGGTGGATGGAGTTAGAGTCTGTCATACAGAGTGAAGTAAGTCAGAAAGAGAAAAACAAACACCGTATGCTAACGCATACATATGGAATCTAAAAAAAAAAAAAAAGTTCTGAAGAACCTAGGGGCAGGACAGGAATAAAGACTCAGACGTAGAGAATGGACTTGAGGACACGGGGAGGGGGAAGGGTAAGCTGGGACGAAGTGAGAGAGTGGCATGGACATATATACACTACCAAATGTAAAATAGATAGCTAGTGGGAAGCAGCCGCATAGCACAGGGAGATCAGCTCGGTGCTTTGTGACCACCTAGAGGGGTGGGAGAGGGAGGGAGGGTGGGAGAGAGACGCGAGAGGGAAGAGATATGGGAACATATGTATATGTATAAGTGATTCACTTTGTTATAAAGCAGAAACTAACACACCATTGTAAAGCAATTATACTCCAATAAAGATGTTAAAAAAAAAAAAAAAAGACACATGCACCCCAATGTTCACTACAGCACTGCTTACAATAGCCAGGTCATGGAAGCAACCTAAATGCCCATCGACAGACGAATGGATAAAGAAGATGCAGTACATATATACAATGGAATATTACTCAGCCATGAAATTGGGTCATTTGTAGAGACGTGGATGGATCTAGAGACTGTCATACAGAGTGAAGTAAGTCAGAAAGAGAAAAACAAATATCGTATATTAACACATATATGTGGAATCTAGAAAAATGGTACAGATGAACTGGTTTGCAAGGCAGAAATAGAGACACAGATGTAGAGGACAAACGCATGGACACCAAGGGGGGAAAGTGGCAGGGGCAGGTGGTGGTGGTGAGATGAATTGGGAGATTGGGATCGACATATATACACTAATATGCATAAAATAGACAACTAATAAGAACCTGCTGTATAAAAATTAAATAAAATTCAAAAATTCAAAAAAAATTATATTTTTAAAGTTCAATAAATAATGCACTTTGTTTAATTATCGCAGCCTCAAGTAAGGTTTGATATAATCTAATAGCCTGGATCAAAAAAAATATCAATAATTTGTACTACATCAGGAATGAGAATTTATCAATTTAAAAGGAAATTGATAAATATTACTCAAAACAGTCTTTATACTTAAAAAAATACAAAGTACAACATTGAAGCAGATGCAGCATTCTGCCCCAGGTGCTTACAATGCTCAGTAATGACTAGGTATGCTATGTCATGCCTACTGTAGCAACAAATTCATTATTATTTTTATTATAATTCAGAATAGGTCAATCACAAGCTGTTCTGTAAAAACAACATGCTACAAAAAAAAAAGACACTGGAGGCTGACTCAAGAGCAGCCTTTTATTCTCTGAATTCTAATATTTATGCTAAGCATGGCCTGTTCGATATTTTTTTTAAATGAAGGAAAATCACAATTGAATAAAAGTTCCAGGGACGAAATACCACTTCTTGAACAAAACCATATACAGCTAGTTTGAGGGCATCTAGTTGATTCAATTTAATTTATTTAGATTAAAATTCTGTTAGTAAAAAATACCTGTACCTACAGTAATACAAAAAGGGCTTTAAAATCTGTCACACATTTGGTTAAGAGAGCATACTGAGGGCTTGTTTATATTTTGTTTTCCTTTAACGCACATACTCATCATTTATAGATAGACAAGCAGATTGTTGAATAACTTGGTTTTCTGTCAATTAGCTGTGCTTTAACGTGATGGAGAATTATTAATATACAAGTCTTGACACCAGGCAAATAATTCCTTTTCCTCTTTTTCCAATTCGTCATCTGACATGAGTTCATTAACTTTTACAATGTCAAAGAATGGGGTGGAGAAGACCATCGTCTCTTTTTGCTTTGTACCTGGTGTGTCCATTTTCGGTTCCTAGGTAGAATTATAAATAAAAGCGGGAAGTGTTTTATATTTGGTTTTTACTATTTTATGTTTTTTATATTTGACTGTTCACACTTAGCCTCATCTCAAAAAAATATATAGCAGATTTTTTAAAAATTACAAAGTAAAACATGAATACATGTTCATTGTAAATATTCCTGCAATGTACTATACTGAAGCCGACTTTCCACACTACAGCTCTTAATAAGTGTAAATAGAAATGACTTCCACTTTGAGAAAAGCACCATTAGTGATGTGCTGAATCAACAGTGCCAATATACAGAAACAATAGGGTTTTTGCCAACTCATGCTGATGTGGAGTCAAAATGGCTGGTATTTATCAGACTAGCTACTCATATTGTTTAAGAATTTTTAAAATATGCGTTACCAAGAGGAATGTAGCTTTATACTACCCAAGGTATATACCAAATGTATGTGTTTCATCCTTGAACTTGTAGATTAGGAAAATTCTACTTAAGGAAGTAGAATTACTTACAGTTTGAATATTGTCCAAAACAATGAATTCAGTACAAGTTAAACTTACAGTCCCTGCAGAAGCAATTTTTTCTTTAGCCATCTTATAAGCTTTTTTCATTTTTTCAACTTTCATTTGAGCTTGCTGGGATCGACGACCCAGATGTTTAATTTGACTTTGCTGTTGGTAGGGCCGATATAAAGGTTGAAGACTTGATAAGGATGAAGGGCACCTAGAAAATATTTGTAGTATAGACAGAAAAATTGTACAAAATAAGCAAGTTCCAAATTTTATTAAAGCATCCTCTGGTAAATATATCCTAAACCTGTGCTTGGAGCAATACTGCACATAAGTTTTTAGGCCAAAGTTGTCATTTCTGCTTGAGTTACATAGCATAGTTCTTTGCCACTTATGAAGGTGTATAGATGATGTTTACAACAATAATAATGAAAATTATAAAATGTTATATCAATTTAAAATCAGTCTTCCTGGAAAATACTGTGTAGTAGCCATTTGAATCTTTTGAAAAGATATACTATATACTAACACCAAAAAGTATTAAATTTCATAATGGCTGAGACAAGTTGTTTTGATCAGTGTTGGGACCAGACACAGTTGGTGCCATGCTCATAGTCCCCTTGGCCATAGTGCACACTGGCCTCACTTAGCCTGAGAGCTTTCTTATGAAAACAAGAGCCCATGTGCAGGGAAAGGGCCCCAGAATTAATACCTCCCCTCCTAAGCTACCCTTAACCAGTGACTGATGGGTGTTGGTGTATAAATATCCCAACTCCCTTCCCCTCTGTGGGGTAACTTGAGTTGTGTGTTCTACACTGGCTAGGACATTCCCAGGAGAGATTAAGCTCCAGTTACCCACAGTGACAACCTGCTTGCTAACATACACTGTTTTGGCTGCCTGCTCTTCCCTGTTTCACTTCTCTACCCCCTCTCATCAGTGGTTCCTGAGATCACCTCCCAAATAAACTACTCATACTCAAATACTTACCTCAGGGTTTGCTTCTGGGAGATCACAAACTTTGAACTGCCTTCAAAGGAGCCTTTAAGAAAGTACTTTTCCCTCTTCAGTTGATTTAGAATTTGGCTACTTATTTGGTTCTTTAAGTGACTCATTCTAGGATAATCAGTAGCATGAGTCTAAATAGCAGGGAGCCTACAGTTATATATGGTGGCAGAGAAAATTACATCATTTATTTGACCTTGGTGGTAACAGGGTTAAGTTCCATATTCAGTGCTTAGACGGATGAGTTAGAGAAAATCTATTTCATGATGACAGACTGCGCCCTACACTAGGCCATCTGTCTGGCAAATGTATAGCCTTGATCATAAAATAAATGGGCTAAATTATGTTATTGGGTCAGCACCCACTCATCTCTACTCCTGAAAAAAAAAACAACCAGTGTGTTTGCCTGACAGTGGGTCACCAGTGTCTTTTCATGTACTAAAGGAGTATTTTTCATTTCAAATATGACTGTGTGAAATAGACTACGAACAGGTCCTCTTCAGTCTTATAATCTCTTTTTTTTTCTTAAGAAAAAAGCTTAATTTGTAAATAAGGTGGGCTAGGTGAGACTTGGTAATGGAAAGAAAAAAGAAAGATAATTGGTGCAGTCATGGTCTGTCCATGTTGTTTCAAATCATAACACAGTCTATTTTGCTACAACATGTTCTTTTATAATGTGAAATGGCGCACATGTTATTGGTAAAGAAGGGAATAATGTCACTGTAATTTATATGCAATTTATCCTCTGCAAAGGGAGCCAGAATATCAAGACTAGAATTATAACCTTCAGGGGAAAAGGAAAAAGTTCTCCTCTGTGCAGCATGGGCAAAGGGAGCCCTTTTGGCTGCATTCATGAAAACAAGAATGAGCACCGGCACCTAGGGCTCTCTCCCCAGAGAGGCACTCCCCCGCACACACACGCAATCCACCCTTACTGCCCTCTTCCCTACTCCCTGCCTTGAGTGGTTCATGGTTCTTGGCAGGTCACACTGCCTCTCATGTCCACTTAAAAGGCCACCACATTGGCCCAGGGCTCCACTTCCATCTGCACTGTCTTCGGTGCCCACTACCTGCTCTAATGAAAGAGTCGCCAGCATTTTCACTCTATTGTACATTTTTTATATTTGCTGTGGTGGCCTGTCTGGTGGTACAAGGTATCTTCCCAGGTACCAATTGTCCTTTTTGTTAGTGCTCTGTTTGCAAAGTTGCATAAGTCTTGAGCAATCTGCCCCAACCCCTTTTTCTCCATATGCTCTGTTATTATTTTTCGTGAGCTATTTGGCAGAATGTGAACATTTCCAGAAATGCCCCTAGTATTGTAACCCCAGTGAAGGATCACTTTTTACCTAACTTGAGAAACAATCCGTAGCTGGTGCTGACGCATCTCTTCTGTCTTTGGTCTTTGTACTAGATACTTCATTTCTTTTTTTAGACGGTTTGAGATTATTCCAGACTCTGCATAATCAACTATGTCATACATTATCATTGTCCTGGGAATGTTTTCGAGATTTAATCTTCGCCAATAGTTATTTCTGCCACCAGAAGATGCAGGGATCTCATCCAGAAGACTGGAATACTATATGGAAAAAACAACTAAGCATGATTGGCTGTGGTGCTCTCGAATGTTTTTAGACACATTTCCCAAGGATCCACTCAAATGTTACTTCATGCAAAAGCATTCCTTGATCCCGTCTCTGAACTGTATTGGTATCTCTCTTCTATGACTCTTATTACTGACTACTTGATGTTCTAGCTATCTGTGTATGTTTTAGCTCCCCTACTGTGACAAGGCAGGATCCTTGTCACACAGTATCATGCACATAGTACCACGCTCATTAAATATTTATTTAATGCATAAACACTAAATCTTTAAGGCAAATATAACTCAGATAAATTAAACTCAGGATGGGCCTGAAAGTTGAAAATAGCTATGTGATCTACATACCTGGCAATGCTTGTTCATGACATGCTTGCATTGAAAGGACATTTGTACAAACCTTTTTAGAAATAATTAGTTCACCTCTGGGGCTAAGTGGCAAATTTCACTATTTTCATTTGGAGTATCTGTAGAAATCCCACTTTTGTTTTTTAAATTTAAAATATCAAATTAGGAATTTAAAAATGTAAATATATATAATCAATTCAACCTTATAAATGTTCATTTAAGAGATAGGAATAGGGCAGGAGGAGCTACAATCCTGGCATTTAGGGTATAACACACGTACACTCTCTCTCTCCCTCTTGCGCTCTCGCACTCACACACGTACAGGCAGTGCTCCCTTTGTATCATTTAGGCACGCACGAATTTCAGTCAATCACCACCATTTCGTCAAATAAGCTCAGTCCTTCAATAACACAGTTCAAATTTCAGTTACCACAGTATAACTGAGTTAAATGCATAAAGTACAAACTCTGCTGCTAGCTCTTCAGTCCATAGATTAGTACATAAATAACAGATGTGCATGGTGGTAGATGACAAATCACATCAGTTCTTTCGAAGTGTGTCAGTGATTGGTCACTGTAGATCTGCTTTTTAGTTCACTCACAGACAGCAAAGAGTGTAATTGTGTTACCTCTTTGTCTCCCAGTGATAAATCCATGTGACATTTTACAAATAAAGGTAATCAAAAGAGGGAAAGGTCAAACAAAGAAACAAAAAGTGGTAAAGCTGGAAGTGAAATTCAAATCAAATGTAAACAGAGTTCTAGAAGAAATAGGTGACCATGGGGATGCTGACACTGCCATCATTCAAGACACTGCAGAGAGGCTGCTAGAGGAATTCGGTGAAGGTGAACTTACCAACATAAATGGGGAAAATGGCACTGCTGAAAAGGGTAAAGTTTTCTCAGAGGAAGTAATGTTGGCAAAAAAGAAACTTCATAATAAAGGAGCTCTGAAACATTTCATAACATTCAAAGTACAAAGGATAGGGAATTCCTTGGCGGTCCGATGGTTATGACTCGGTGCCCTTACTCCCAGGGGCCTGGGTTTGATCCCTGGTGAGGGAACTAAGATCCTGCAAGCTGCGTGGTGCGGCCAATAAAAGTACAAGGATAAAATGTTGGCGGGTGATCCAAACTTAGAAAAGAGTATGACAATTTGCCAGGGCATAGAGAAGATGCTCACTCCTTGTTGTAAATTATATGAGAACAAGAAGGTAAGCACTGTTTAAACTACTCTTGATAAAACGATTTTTTTACAGATTTATTGAGATTCACATCTCATATAATTCACCCATTTAAAGTATATAATTCAATAGTTTCTAGTATATTCACAGTTGATAAGCTTTTTACAAAGAAATAAAACATTTTAAATTCTGAATGTTTCTAATGTTTTAAATTATAGTGTACTAAATAAATGTTTTGCTTTTTCCATTTTCCTATATATTTATAACAGAGAGTAAGAGAGTTTTTAATGTTTTGATAAGATTTTTTAAAGGCACGGAACAATCACGATTTTTCCCATTGATGATTAAGTTTGCTCTGCATGGTTTCAGCTTGCACGGTCCTTTTTATGGCCCTGCACTACCATGCAAAGTGAGGACTGCCTGTATATTTTTTTTCCCGACAGTGGAATGGTAAAATGGGTAAACATCTCAGAACTGTCAATGATCTGCTCTGCACCTATTAGCTATACGACCTTGAGTAAGTTTTTAAAAATCTCATTAAGCTACATTTTTCTCATCTCTTAAAGGGTCACATAATTTACAAACTTGGAGATAAAAGGAGATAATATGCATTTAAAGAGCTAAAAACAATGCTGTGTCCATAAAGGGCCCAATAAACGTCAGCAATCATCAGATCTCTCTCTTCCAATATGTCTATCTGGGAACTTCTTTCTATGACACCAATCCTTGGCATAGGGACAATCTGGAAGTATGCCACCCATGTCCTTAGCAAAGATAGCTGACATCCCCAAGCTCTACTTATTTCCTGGTTCAGTCCCTGAATCTTCTAGGTTAATGCTCTAAAAGAAAGATAACACAATTGGGAGTCTCTAAAGCACCATGTTAATTTCATGTTTCACATGCAAGCAACTAGGTGAACAGTTAAGGCCATATATTATTATTATTATTATGAGCTAGAATTTTGGGATACCTTGTTTCTTTAGAACTTATAAAGCAGGGGTAATAATAGTACCTACTTCTTAGGGTTGTTATGAGAATAAAAGGAGTTGTTATTACACCAGCATTTGCTATTATTACTATTCAGGTATCTAGTTTAAGTTCCCTGATTCAGCACTGCTGTCCAACCAGTTATGCAAACCAGAAACCTAGAAGCCATGTTGGACACTTTCCTTTAGCTTACCTCTCTGTCCCGAAGGCCCACTGCTTTTATTCTCTAGTTACCTCTTGCATCTCCAGCCTCACAGCCCTAAACCAAGATACCACCATCTCTCCTAAAATATTGCAGGAATCTCCAAACTAGAAGGAGGCTCTTGCTGTCTTCTAATCCCTTATCTATAATACACTGCAGCCAGACGGATCTCTTCACATATTAGATTAGGTCACCTCATTTCCCGAAACACTGCACCAGCTTCTCATTGCACACAGAATCAAGGAAAAAAATAAACACCTTACTATGGTCAAAAGCCCTGCATCATGATCTCTCACCAGCCCTCTAGCCTGACTGCATACCACACCTTCCGTGCTCTCCCTTCAGGCCCACAAACCTGCTTTCATGCCCTGCAGTTTGTCCTGCCACAGAGCCTTTGCCTGGGGTGCACCACCCGTTCAGCCGCAGACCGAGGCTGTGACACATTGTTGATTGCCTGCCTATCACCCACTTCCCTCTTCTCCCTTACTTATGGAGCCCCGATTTTTTTTTCACATATGGAACAGACATATGCTCTGGGAAGGAAGGCCCCAGCACATGAACCATGATTGTTCTAAGTCACATGGGAAACGATCCCATTTCCCTTTACAGTGATTGGTTTAGGGGGAGCATGTGATCCAGTTCTGACAAATGGGACCTGAGAGGAAGTCTGTTGGGGGCTTCTGGGAAAGATTTTTTTTCTTGAGATTTAGAGAAAATGATGCTGAGTCCTCTTCTTCCTGCCTTTGAATGTAGTTGAGAATGTGATAGTCATCTTGTTACTATGTGAAGGAAGCTGAGAGGACTGTAGAGAAGCTGACAAACAACCCTGATGTCCTTGAGCTGCGACACTAGCTATCCCAGGACGGACCTGTCCAGGGGCTCCCTAACATGGGACAATGTCCTTTATTGTTTAAGCCTCTTGTGGTTGGGGATATTCTGTTCCTTGTAGCAGAAAGCATCGAAACGATAATAGACCCCTTCATTACTAGGTCAAATCCCCGTCATGTACTCTTTTTAGCACCATGTATTTATTTTTGATTTTTTTATTGAGATAAAGTTCACATAATATAAAATTTACCATTTTAAAGTATAAAATTCAGTGTTTTGGTTTTTTTTTAGTAAATTCACAATATCTATCACTACTAATTCCAAAACGTTTCCATCACCCCCGAAAAACACCCTACATTCCTTACCTATCACTCCCCAGACACAAAAAGCCACATATTATATGATTACATTAATATGAAACATCCAGAACAGGCAAATTCAGAGAGACAGAAAGCAGATTAGTGGCTGATAGGGGCTGGAGTGACAGAGGAATGGGGAGTGACTGCTTAATGGATGTGAGGTTTCCTTCGGGGTGACAAAAATGTTCTTAAACTAGACGGTAGTGATGTTTGCACAACACTGTGAAGGTACTTAATGCCACTGAATTGTACACTTTAAAATGGTACATTTTATATTGTGTGTATTTCACCACAGTAAACTGATACATGATTCTTTCTTCCTGGAGGATAGGGTCACAAGGCTTATTTTGTTGTTTGTTTTCAATATCCAAATCTAAATTCCTTACTTGCATGTAATCTTTCAGGGTGACAATATCTATTTCATCAGTTATTCTGAACTTCTGGAAAAGACGTTCATCTTCCATAATTTGATGATAAAATTTCTTTTTCCCTATTATTTTGCAAGCATCAACCACAGCCTATAAAGAGGAAAAAAATACTTTTAAAATAGTAGTATAATAGCAATAACTATCAGCACACACTTTACATATTTTTTGAGACAAATACATCAAATATTGTTCCTTTCTTCTAGTAGCTTGCTATTCAATAAAAGACTGTATTTACAAAGAAAAGATTATATAGATTTTTAAACCACTTAAAATTTGTTTCCATAACCATATCTAAATAGTTTTAAAATGTAGCTAGAGGAGTAGCTGAGTCCACAATCCTCAGAGGACAACAGGTTTTAAAAAAAAAAAAAAAGTTTTTCCCCCTGAAAAAACATTATTTTCCTTTAAAAAACAAAACAAACCTCTAACGTTATTCATGCTGTGAATGCAGAGAAAGCTTATCTGGTTATTAAACAGGTTGCCCTAGGAACCGCAATGAAAGGTACTAGGGCCAGCTCTCTTTTATGTGGTTGTTAATATCTCGCCCTCAAACGAAAACATGTACATTTCAGAGGGCTGAGACCTCCCTCTCCTTTAGGCTTTTCTCAGTAGCAAAAGAGTAGCAAACAAAGGTTTTTTTTTTCTCTCACAAATGTCAACATTTTCTACTCAAGGAAAGCACCTGAGAGGGCAGAGACAGAAGAATCACAGAAAACATGGAGGCTCGAATCCAGTCTGGCTGTATTTGCACCATACCCTTCCACGTATACCTATCCTTGTGCTAAGAGCTATACATAGACTGTGAATAGAGAATTAAGTGCTTCCCCACCCTCCTTCCCACCCCCCCGTAAATATGTGCTGACTATTCTAATACATATTTGTATTACATATCTGTGCTTCTGGCCACAAAGGTTATGCTTATGTGAAGGGAGACTGGCATAGATGAAAATTCAAGCATCATTTGATTCCAGATCAGTTTCTTTTTTCCTTTGTATCTCAGAATGTGATACTGTGAAAGTATGGGAACTCTGTGTTTTAATGCTGATATAAGACCATAGAATAGTGGTCTTAGACATAGACAGGACTAAAACTCGGATTCTCTGTTTTTACTTAACACGCAAAATAATAGCAAGCCTTAATGTACTTCTTATTCCAATTCTCACTTTTGTTATCCAGAATATTTCCTATTTATTTCTTTATTTAAATTCCAAAGCTTAGAACACAGACACATAGGGAAAGTGAAAGAAAATATTCAAATGGTTGTAGTTTGATTCCTAATGCACTAAATCGAAGGGACAGAAACAGTTTACTAAAAATGTGATGGAACCTTCCTTTAGGCAGATCATTTTGGCTTTCCGTTTCATTAGTTTCTTTAAACACTATGCATCTAAAGAAAAGGCAGTATTGGCACATATCTCCATTATGCTTTCTTGCAATTTATTTCCTGTGGGTTCTAATTAACCATCCCCACAGTGACACTAAAGGTAAAAGCAAATAGTTGTAGGCTGAACAGGTCTGAAAACCATATAATTTCTGCCTTGAGAATTTCTTTAGATATATTTTACTAGCTCAAGTTACTTAGAAAAGGTATTTCTTGTCAGTTCCTACTCTACTCCACTCAGCCACCACCACCAATCTCTCCAAGCCCCAGTTTCCTTATGCATACAGTGCCTCAGCTGTGTGGCTCAGGTGTGTCAAGCCCATCCCAGGCTCTCAGCCAAAAAAACCCCACGCCTGGCAGTACAGGGCAGGCTTGTTGCCCACTTGTGACAGGGGTTTGAAAAAAGTTTGCCCTCCAGTGGTCAAGATGTTCTTTCTCAGACATTTGCCGTGTATGGCCAGATTCAGGAAAGTCTTTCTGGATAGGAAGGGATTGGAATAAAGAGCCCAGCCCCAGGAGAAAGGGAAGGGTGAAAACTAGGCAACGATTCCAGGAGAGCAGCCAATCAGACTAGGATTCAAGAGGCAGGTTCCATTCTTGGTGGGCGACTCAAAGGGTCAGAGGGGGGCATCTCTAAACTTGACTCCTCCCCTGATAGCCAGCATCAGTCCCCCACAGCCCTGCGGCTACCTGCTGGCCAAGATCTACAGTTAGGCTTGTCAAGCGGAAATATGGAGAAGTGAAGTCTCAGTTTTGGCCCGGACGAGCCTCTCCAAGTTCCAGCTTCCACACAGGCAAAATGGGAATGACATGTACCTCATCAGAGTTATCAGGGGGCCATATAAGAGAATGTATTTAGCAGGGTTCCTGACACAGAAGTGGTTAAGAGCATGGGCTCTGGAGTCAGGCTCACTGGGTCTTGATGTCAGTTCCTTCACTTTGTAGTTGTGAGACCTTAGGCAAGTTACTTAGTCTTTTTAAAATGAAGACAATAACAGAATCTACATTCTAGAGTTTATGAGAATTAAATGATAATGCACATTAAATGTTTAACATCATACTTGATAGTGCTCAATAAGGGCAGCTATTATTAATAATAATGTTTTTCCTTTTTACATAAATGCCCAATCCTCAAAAAGAACAGGGATCTTCAATTTAAAATAACAATTACTGGATGTTAATGTTTAAGAATTGTCAATTACCCAGAGGTGTCCAGGTCATGGGGGAGGGCACCTTTAGGACAGTGCTTGTCACACTATATTGTGCCTAGGATCATCTGGGGGTCTGGTTAAAATGCATAGGCTAATTTAGTGGGTGTGAGGTGGGGCCTGAGAGCCTGCATTTCTAATAAGCTCCAGGGGATGCCATTGCTGCAGGTCTGCAGACTACACTTTATTTTATTTTTTATTTATTTAAAAAAATTTTTTGTTTTAGAAAGATTTTTTTTATTTTTATCTTTGCAGACCACACTTTCAGTAGCAAGGCTTTAGAATATTCTAAGTATAGTTGGTGGACTACGATAGTGACAACCCTCCTTAAATGAGCATAGCTCTGAAAATAGATCATCGAAGTAGGTAACTGAATTGAGATCTCTTTTTTATACACATGGCTATCCAATTGTTCTAGCACCATTTAGACTGCCTTCACACCTTTGATGAAAAGCAATTGATCATATATGTGTGGGTCTATTTCTGAACTGTCTGTTCTATTTCATTGATCTACATGTTTGCCTTTTTGCCATCACTACACCTTTGGGATTACTATAGCGTTTTTTTTTTCTTTATATTTCCACTCAACTTTTATGTATTTTTTTTCTTATTAGTCATCAATTTTATACATATTAGTGTATCTATGTCAATCCCAATCTCCCAATTCACCCCACCACCCCCACCCCCAGCCGCTTTCCCCCCTTGGTGTCCATACGTTTTTTCTCTACTTCTGTGTCTCAATTTCTGCTCTGCAAACTGGTTCATCTGTACCATTCTCTAGGTTCCACATATATGCGTTAATATACAATATTTGTTTTTCTCTTTCTGACTTATCTCACTCTGTATGACAGTCTCTAGATGCATCCTCATCTCTACAAATGACCCAATTTCATTCCTTTTTATGGCTAATATTCCACTGTATATATGTACCACATCTTTATCCATTCGTCTGTCGATGGGACGAAGCAACTTAGGTTGCTTCCATGACCTGACTATTGTAAATAGTGCTGCAGTGGACATTGGGGTGCATGTGTCTTTTTGAATTACGGTTTTCTCTGGGTATATGCCCAGTAGTGGGATTGTTGGGTCATATGGTAATTCTATTTTTAGTTTTTTAAGGAACCTCCATACTGTTTTCCATAGTGGCTGTATCAATGTACATTCCCACCAACAGTGCAAGAGGGTTCCCTTTTCTCCACACCCTCTCCAGCATTTATTGTTTGTAGATTTTCTGATGATGGCCATTCTAACTGGTGTGAGGTGATACCTCATTGTAGTTTTGATTTGCATTTCTCTAATAATTAGTGATGTTGAGCAGCTTTTCATGTGCTTCTTGGCCATCTGTATGTCTTCTTTGGAGAAATGTCTGTTTAGGTCTTCTGCCCATTTTTGGATTGGGTTGTTTATTTCTTTAATATTGAGCTGCATGAGCTGTTTATATATTTTGGAGATTAATCCTTTGTCCGTTGATTCGTTTGCAAATATTTTCTCCCATTCTGAGGGTTGTCTTTTCGTCTTGTTTATGGTTTCCTTTGCTGTGCAAAAGCTTTTAAGTTTCATTAGGTCCCATTTGTTTATTTTTGTTTTTATTTCCATTACTGTAGGAGGTGGATCAAAAAATATCTTGGGCTTCCCTGGTGGCGCAGTGGTTGAGAGTCTGCCTGCCAACGCAGGAGACACGGGTTTGAGCCCTGGTCTGGGAAGGTCCCACATGCCACGGAGCAACTGGGCCCGTGAGCCACAACTACTGAGCCTGCGCGTCTGGAGCCTGTGCTCTGCAACAAGAGAGGCCGCGATAGTGAGAGGCCCGCGCACCGTGATGAAGAGTGGCCCCCAGTTGCCGCAACTAGAGAAAGCCCTCGCACAGAAACGAAGACCCAACACAGTCAAAAATAAATAAATAAATAAATAAAATTAAAAAAAAAAATCTTGCTGTGATTTATGTCAGAGTGTTCTTCCTGTGTTTTCCTCTAAGAGTTTTATAGTGCCCGGTCTTACATTTAGGTCTCTAATCCATTTTGAGTTTATTTTTGTGTATGGTGTTAGGGAGTGTTCTAATTTCATTCTTTTACATGTAGCTGTCCAGTTTTCCCAGCACCACTTATTGAAGAGACTGTCTTTTTTTCCATTGTATATCCTTGCCTCCTTTGTCATAGATTAGTTGACCATAGGTGCGTGGGTTTATCTCTGGGCTTTCTATCCTGTTCCATTGATCTATATTTCTGTTTTTGTGCCAGTACAATATTGTCTTGATTACTGTAGCTTTCTAGTATACTCTGAAGTCAGGGAGTCTGATTCCTTCAGCTCCGTTTTTTTTCCTTCAAGACTGCTTTGGCTATTCGGGGTCTTTTGTGTCTCCATACAAATTTTAAGATTCTTTGTTCTAGTTCTGCAATAAATGTCATTGGTAATTTGATAGGGATTGCATTGAATCTGTAGATTGCTTTGGGTAGTATAGCCATTTTCACAGTATTGATTCTTCCAATCCAAGAACGTGGTAAATATCTCTCCATCTGTTGGTATCATCTTTAATTTCTTTCATCAGTGTCTTATAGTTTTCTGCATACAGGTCTTTTGTCTCCCTAGGTAGGTTTATTCCTAGGTATTTTATTCTTTTTGTTGCAATGGTATATGGGAGTGTTTTCTTAATTTCACTTTCAGATTTTTCATCATTAGTGTATAGGAATGCAAGGGATTTCTGTGCATTAATTTTGTATCCTGCAACTTTACCAAATTCATTGATTAGCTCTAGTAGTTTTCTGGTGGCATCGTTAGGATTTTCTACATATAGTATCATGTCATCTGCAAACAGTGACAGTTTTACTTCTTCTTTTCCAATTTGGATTCCTTTTATTTCTTTTTCTTCTCTGATTGCCGTGGCTAGGACTTCCAAAACTATGTTGAATAATAGTGGCGAGAGTGGACATCCTTGTCTTGTTCCTCATCTTAGAGGAAATGCTTTCAGTTTTTCACCATTGAGAATGATGTTTGCTGTGGGTTTGTCATATATGGCCTTTATTATGTTGAGGTAGGTTCCCTCTATGCCCACTCTCTGGAGAGTTTTTATCATAAATGGGTGTTGAATTTTGTCAGAAGCTTTTTCTGCATCTATTGAGATGATCATATGGTTTTTCTTCTTCAGTTTGTTAATATGGTGTATCACATTGATTGATTTGCATATATTGAAGAATCCTTGCATCCCTGGGATAAATCCCACTTGATCGTGGTGTATGATCCTTTTAATGTGTTGTTGGATTCTGTTTGCTAGTATTTTGTTGAGGATATTTGCATCTATATTCATCAGTGATATTGGTCTGTAATTTTCTTTTATTGTAGTATCTTTGTCTGGTTTTGGTATCAGGGTGATGGTGGCTTCATAGAATGAGTTTGGGAGTGTTCCTTCCTCTGCAATTTTCTGGAAGAGTTTGAGAAGGATGGGTGTTAGCTCTTCTCTAAATGTTTGATAGAATTCACCTGTGAAGCCAACTGGTCCTGGACTTTTGTTTGTTGGAAGATTTTTAACCACAGTTTCAATCTCATTATTTGTGATTGGTCTGTTCATATTTTCTATTTCTTCCTGGTTCAGTCTTGGAAGGTTATACCTGTCTAAGAATTTGTCCATTTCTTCCAGGTTGTCCATTTTATTGGCATAGAGTTGCTTGTAGTAGTCTCTTAGGATGCTTTGTATTTCTGCGGTGTCTGTTGTAACTTCTCCTTTTTCATTTCTGATTTTATTGATTTGAGTCCTCTCCCTCTTTTTCTTGATGAGTCTGGCTAAAGGTTTATCAATTTTGTTTATCTTCTCAAAGAACCAGCTCTTAGTTTTATTGATCTTTGCTATTGATTTCTTTGTTTCTGTTTCATTTATTTCTGCTCTGATCTTTATGATTTCTTTCCTTCTGCTAACTTTGGGTTTTGTTTGTTCTTCTTTCTCTAGTTCCTTTAGGTGTAAGGTTAGATTGTTTATTTGAGACTTTTCTTCTTTCTTGAGGTAGGCTTGTATAGCTATAAACTTCCCTCTTAGAACTGCTTTTGCTGCATCTCATAGGTTTTGGATCGTCGTGTTTTCATTGTCATTTGTCTCTAGGTATTTTTTGATTTCCTCTTTGATTTCTTCAGTGATCTCTTGGTTATTTAGTAACATATTATTTAGTCTCCATGTGTTTGTGTTTTCTATGGTTTTTTCCCTGTAATTGATTTCTAATCTCATAGCGTTTTGGTCAGAAAAGATGCTTGATATGATTTCAATTTTCTTAAATTTACTGAGGCTTGATTTGTGACCCAAGATGTGATCTGTCCTGGGGAATGTTCTGTGCACACTGAGAAGAAAGTGTAATCTGCTGTTTTTGGATGGAATGTCCTATAAATATCAATTAAATCTATCTGGTCTATTGTGTCATTTAAAGCTTGTGTTTCCTTATTAATTTTCTGTTTGGATGATCTGTCCATTGGTGTAAGTGAGGTGTTAAAGCCCCCTACTGTTATTGTGTTACTGTCGATTTCCTGTTTTATAGCTGTTAGCAGTTGCCTTATGTATTGAGGTGTTCCTATGTTGGGTGCATATATATTTATAATTGTTATATCTTCTTCTTGGATTGATCCCTTGATCATTATGTAGTGTCCCTCCTTATCTCTTGTAGCAGTCTTTATTTTAAAGTCTATTTTATCTGATACGAGTATTGCTACTCCAGCTTTCTTTTGATTTCCATTTGCATGGAATATCTTTTTCCATCCCCTCACTTTCAGTCTGTATGTGTCCCTAGGTCTGAAGTGGGTCTCTTGTAGACAGCATATATATGGGTCTTGTTTTCGTACCCATTCAGCAAGCCTGTGTCTTTTGGTTGGAGTATTTAATCCATTCACCTTTAAGGTAATTATCGATATGTATGTTCCTATGACCATTTTCTTAATTGTTATGGGTTTGTTTTTGTAGGTTCTTTTCTTCTCTTGTGTTTCCCACTTAGAGAAGTTCCTTTAGCATTTGTTGTAGAGCTGGTTTGGTGGTGCTGAATTCTCTTAGCTTTTGCTTGTCTGTAAAGCTTTTGATTTCTCCATCGAATCTGAATGAGATCCTTGCCGGGTAGAGTAATCTTGGTTGTAGGTTCTTCCCTTTCATCACTTGAAGTATATATCATGCCACTCCCTTCTGGCTTGTAGAGTTTCTGCTGAGAAATCAGCTGTTAACCTTATGGGAGTTCCCTTGTATGTTATTTGTCGTTTTTCCCTTGCTGCTTTCAATAATTTTTCTTTGTCTCTAATTTTTGCCAATTTGATTACTACGTGTCTCGGCGTGTTTCTCCTTGGGTTTATCCTGTATGGGACTCTCTGAGCTTCCTGGACTTGGGTGGCTATTTCTTTTCCCATGTTACGGAAGTTTTCAACTATAATCTCTTCAAATATTTTCTCGGGTCCTTTCTTTCTCTCTTCTCCTTCTGGGATCCCTATAATGCGAATGTTGTTGTGTTCAATGTTGTCCCTGATGTCTCTTAGGCTGTCTTCATTTCTTTTCATTCTTTTTTCTTTATTCTGTTCCGCAGCAGTGAATTCCACCATTCTGTCTTCCAGGTCACTTATCCGTTCTTCTGCCTCAGTTATTCTGCTATTGATTCTTTCTAGTGTAGTTTTCATTTCAGTTATTGTATTGTTCATCTCTGGTTGTTTGTTCTTTAATTCTTCTAGATCTTTGTTAAACATTTCTTGCATCTTCTCGATCTTTGCCTCCACTCTTTTTCGTAGGTCCTGGATCGTCTTCACTATCATTATTCTGAATTCTTTTTCCAGAAGATTGCCTATCTCCATTTCATTTAGTTGTTTTTCTGGGTTTTTATCTTGTTCCTTCATCTGGTACATAGCCCTCTGCCTTTTCATCTTGTCTATCTTTCTGTGAATGTGGTTTTTGTTCCACAGGCTGCAGGATTGTAGTTCTTCTTGCTTCTGCTGTCTGCCCTCTACTATAGCATTTTAAGTCTTGGAATCAGGTAGTGTAAATAGCCTAATTTCGTTCTTCTTCTCCAAAGTTGTTCAGGCTATTCTACATCCTTTCACTTGTTTTTGCTTCTGTGTGTGTGTGTGTGTGTGTGTGTGTTTGTAAATACATGAGAAATTCTGTTGGAAAATGATAAGGAAATGAAACTAGAATTGGATATAAGAACGAGGGAAAAGATGGAACAAAAAAGAATTGGTGAAACTCCCCTCCTTCATAAATGAACTTAGATTAAACATCTGAATGGACTACAACTGACTTATTTCTTTCACATGGAGAAATAAATAAACTTAGTAAAGTTGTATCAGTTTGCTAAAGACACAGTGTCTACATTCAAAGAGCAAAAAAGTTGAGTGAACTTAAAGTGAGAAAATTTCCATTTCTACAGGCTTTCTATTAACTATGAATCCAAGTATTGCCAGAGTTTGTTTTGAACCTGAACTAAAGGAAAAAGGAATCCTAAACTGTTCTCTCCAAGTTGGGTATGTTCTGATCATTTAAAACCCCTTATAATGTTTAGTGAAAAACTCAAGCTGAATAGTATAATCACATTTTAAAAATAAGAATGAAAAATTTAAAAATATATTTAAATAAAAAAATATTTTTATGGAAAAATATGTGCAATAATATGTGTATTTTTATGGAAAAAAATGAAGGATACACAAGAAACTATTAACAGTGATCACCCAAGGTGAATGAAAGTTGCAGCACAAAGAAGAAAGGCATAAAGGCATATTTTCCTTTTAAAAAAAATCTCTGTGCTATTTCCCTTTTTTAACAGTTACTTTGTAATTAAAATAAAATTTAAGTTATTATACAGCATTTTAATGCATTGGATATATACACAGTGCTTTTCAGTCATGGCCTCTAAGGTTCTCATTTGCTCCAGCCTGGGCATAGCAGGGTCTGCCATTAGCTGTCTTGGGAAAATTTCAGTTCCTAAAAAAGCCCCATTATATAACCTCCGAAAAACAAAAGTTGATGACATTTTATAGGGACAACTATAAGCTTACTCTGTAGATAAATGTGGCATGAATTTATCTCTGGAATGGAGAATAAACATCTACTTTCCCATTTGAAGTCATTCTATATAAATGAACAAATATTAATGTTTCTGAAACACCATATTCCACATGAAACCACTAGTCCTTTTGATACATTTCTGAAACCAAGCTAAATTTTCTCTGATATTGCCTGAGAAGACATAGAAAAGCAGTCTCTTTTCCTTTTCTAATATTCTTCAGAGAATAAATGCTGCACATGCTGGATCTGGTCAGAAACTGCCAGGTTGTGTGGTCTTCTATCCTGAATACATGCCATTACTGATGATTTCAGGTGGGTCATACTTTTCATGTAAGATATTTCCAGAAGGCTACAAGAAAACAACCTTTGATATGTGGTTTATAAAAGGCTAAATATGAGAATGTACACATTTTTCTCAACTATAGTCATATATAAGGGTCAAAGGAATAAAACCTATGCTGTAGATCCTCACTATTAAAAATGTGGTACATGCATCAGCAGCAGTGGCAGCTGCTGGAAGCTGGGTAGAAATGCAGAATCTCAGGACCCGTCCCAGATTTACTGAATCAAAAACTGCATTTTAATAAGATCCTCAGGTGAGTCCTATGCTGTAGACACAATTATGATGAATATTCATGAAAGTTAAAAGTATGAGAACTCATGTAAAAAAGGATAAACATTTTAAAAGTTCCTTTTCAATACTCTAGCACACTTTTTCTAAACATGCTACCAGAATCAAAGAAACAATGATAAAATACCATTAAAACAAAATTGCATCAAATGTTCTGCATAATTAAAAAGCCCTGACCAATAGGCCACTGTAATTCATTATTAACAAACCAAAATTTTCATACAAAGAAAACTGATGGGTATTTTTTAGGGCCTTATATAAGAAATTCATTCCAAATATTTTTTTAGCTAATAAGCAGAGACACTTTGAAACATGATGCTTAAAAAAATACTATCTGCCTGCTGGGCTGTTTAATGGTGAAATAACGTAGTCTGTACACTTTGAATGCAATTCAGATACCGCATAGATGTTAAGAAGCTAAATTAACACAAACTTTACATCATGAAACATCACCTCACTTGATGGCTTTAATAAACTTTTTCCACTGAAATACTTGTAACCAAGGCCTTCAGTATGAAGAAAAATTTTAAACACGATGAAAGGTGGAAATGTTTCGCCACTAAATCTGAAATAAAGACCAAAATTAGTCATTTGGCATCAGGTTTGGGGCTGTTACTTCTCCTCCTTGTACTTAAGATCATTCACATAGTTTTTTGCATGCAGGGTAAAGGCTATACCAGAGCATAAAAAGAACTGATAATGAAACGGATCACAGAGTATGAAAGAGCCACACTTTGGCATGTGTGCTCACAGTTATTCTCATATGTGTGTCAGACTGAACACATCATGAGAGATGAGAGCTACTCTCAAGGCAACTTTTGGCCCAAGAGTCATGCCTCAGTTTCTTCACATAATAAATGTAAATAAGAACAACACATTTACTTTGTAATTACATATGAGGACTTAAGAAAATAAATTTCTAAGATTCCTTCACATTAACGAAGTACTGCTTGAAATAAATCAGCATAAAAACATTACCTGAATCTAACTTTACACTTCATGCAAGGATCTTTAACAAGCTCAGCCTCTAAAGGGCTCACTTTCTTCAAAATTTCATGTGTCACATGATGTTCCTGAAATAGATGATGGGGCTATAAATGGAATGCGGTACCCTGCCCAGGCACAATCTATTGAAAATAACAGAGGGGGCATGGCAAAGTGACAGTACACCAGAAAAACGGAGCTGGAGGAATCAGGCTCCCTGACTTCAGGCTATACTACAAAGCTACAGTAATCAAGAAAGTATGGTACTGGCACAAAAACAGAAATATAGATCAATGGAACAGGATAGAAAGCCCAGAGATAAACCCACGCACATGTGGTCACCTTATCTTTGATAAAGGAGGCAAGAATATACAATGGAGAAAAGACAGCCTCTTCAATAAGTGGTGCTGGGAAAACTGGACAGCTACATGTAAAAGAATGAAATTAGAACACTGCCTAACACCATACACAAAAATAAACTCAAAATGGATTAAAGACCTAAATGTAAGGCCAGACACTATCAAACTCTTAGAGGAAAACATAGGCAGAACACTCTATGACATACATCACAGCAAGATCCTTTTTGACCCACCTCCTAGAGAGATGGAAATAAAAACAAAAATAAACAAATGGGACCTAATGAAACTTCAAAGCTTTTGCACAGCAAAGGAAACCATAAACAAGACGAAAAGACAACCCTCAGAATGGGAGAAAATATTTGCAAATGAAGTAACTGACAAAGGATTAATCTCCAAATTTACAAGCAGCTCATGCAGCTCAATATCAAAAAAACAAACAACCCAATCCAAAAATGGGCAGAAGACCTAAATAGACATTTCTCCAAAGAAGACATACAGATTGCCAACAAACACATGAAAGAATGCTCAACATCATTAATCATTAGAGAAATGCAAATCAAAACTACAATGAGGTATCATCTCACACTGGGCAGAATGGCCATCATCAAAAAATCTGCAAACAATAAATGCTGGAGAGGGTGTGGAGAAAAGGGAACCCTCTTGCACTGTTGGTGGGGTAAATTGATACAGCCACTATGGAGAACAGTATGGAGGTTCCTTAAAAAACTAAAAATAGAACTGCCATACGACCCAGCAATCCCACTACTGGGCATATACCCTGAGAAAACCATAATTCAAAAAGAGTCATGTCCGGACACTATAAAACTCTTAGAGGAAAACATAGGAAGAACACTCTTTGACATAAATCACAGCAAGATCTTTTTTGATCCACCTCCTAGAGTAATGGAAAGAAAAACAAAAATAAACAGATGGGACCTAATGAAACTTCAAAGCTTTTGCACAGCAAACGAAACCATAAACAAGACGAAAAGACAACCCTCAGAATGGGAGAAAATATTTGCAAACGAATCAACAGACAAAGGATTAATCTCCAAAATATATAAACAGCTCATGCAGCTCAATATTAAAGAAACAAACAACCCAATCCAAAAATGGGCAGAAGACCTAAATAGACATTTCTCCAAAGAAGACATACAGATGGCCAAGAAGCACATGAAAAGATGCTCAACATCACTAATTATTAGAGAAATGCAAATCAAAACTACAATGAGGTATCACCTCACACCAGTTAGAATGGGCATCATCAGAAAATCTACAAACAACAAATGCTGGAGAGGGTGTGGAGAAAAGGGAACCCTCTCACACTGTTGGTGGGAATGTAAATTGATACAGCCACTATGGAGAACAGTATGGAGGTTCCTTAAAAAATTAAAAGTAGAATTACCATATGATCCAGCAATCTCACTACTGGGCATATACCCAGAGAAAACCGTAATTCAAAAAGACACATGCACCCCAATGTTCATTGCAGCACTATTTACAATAGCCAGGTCATGGAAGCAACCTAAATGCCCATCGACAGACGAATGGATAAAGAAGGTGTGGTACATATATCCAATGGAATATTACTCAGCCATGAAAAGGAACGAAATTGAGTCATTTGTTGAGACGTGGATGGATCTAGAGACTGTCATACAGAGTGAAGTAAGTCAGAAAGAGAAAAACAAATATTGTATATTAACGCATGTATGTGGAACCTAGAAAAATGGTACAGATGAACCGGTTTGCAGGGCAGCAGTTGAGACACAGACGTAGAGAACAAACGTATGGACACCAAGGGGCGAAAACCACAGTGGGGTGGGGATGGTTGTGTGCTGAACTGGGCGATTGGTATTGACATGTATACACTGATGTGTATAAAATTGATGACTGATTAAAAAAAGAGTCATGTACCACAATGTTCATTGCAGCTCTATTTACAATAGCCAGGACATGGAAGCAACCTAAATGTCCATCAACAGATGAATGGATAAAGAAGATGTGGCACATATATACAATAGAATATTACTCAGCCATAAAAGGGAACAAAATTGAATTATTTGTAGTGAGGTGGATGGACCTAGAGTCTGTCATACAGAGTGAAGTAAGTCAGAAAGAGAAAAACAAATACCATATGCTAACACATATATATGGAATCTAAAAAAAAAAAAGAAAATGGTCATGAAGAACCTAGGGGCAAGATGGGAATAAAGACGCAGACCTACTAGAGAATGGACTTGAGGACACGGGGAGGGGGAAGGGTAAGCTGGGACAAAGTGAGAGAGTGGTAGTGTATATATAGACATATATACACTACCTAATGTAAAATAGCTGGCTAGTGGGAAGCAGTTGCATAGCACAGGGAGATCAGCTCGGTGGTTTGTGACCAGCTAGAAGGGTGGGATAGGGAGGGTGGGAGGGAGGGAGACGCAAGAGGGAAAAAAAATTTAAAAAAATAAATAAATTTTAAAAATAAATAAAGCAATGGGTCTGTGGGTCAGACGGTGAAAAAGTGTACACATTTCTCAGAGTTTATCATTTTTTTCAGAGCTGCTAAAATTCGCTTAATGTGACTATTACTAATTATAGATTACTGTAATCACAGGTGATTTTATTAGGAGAATATTTAGTACTATATGAAAGAAGGCTTAATACTCTGCCAGCGTTGCCAGAGTTGTTTCTTTGGGGAGTGGGGGATGTGCACCTTTTTGTTCGTTTGTTTGTTTTTATTCAAATAGGACTATATTATTCATAATGTTCTGCACTTGCCTTTTCACTAATGAGATATTTTAGCTATCTTTCTATTGCAGAATCATATGCAAGGCTGCAAGCCTTAACAGTATGAAAGCACCAACATTTATTTAACCAGTATCCTATCGATGGACATTATAAGGTTTACTTTCTTTGCTGTTACAAACAATACTGCAAAGAAACTGTACATAGATTGTAGAATGGATTCCTACAAGTGAAATTGCTGGGTGGAAGGCAAAGGCACTTTTAATTCAGAGATTTTTAGTGCTGGAAGATCACTGTCTCACATCTTCAAATAAGAAATAGATTTTTTAAAAAATCATATTGGTTTCAGAAAAAGACACAGTAGTTACCCGTGTTAAAAGTAAATCCAGAAATATTCATTTAGGGTCAACCAAAGAAGAAATCCCATAATTCCATGCAATATTATTATATTCAAATAGAAGAGATTTTAAAAGGTTATATATTCTTTCTTTATTTAACACACCTTTTACCTTGATAAGTAATTATATCTGTCAGAGCAAACAAAAAGCAAAATACATACCGCTGCACAAATTGTACGCTTAAGGAGTTGAAACATTGATTTGTCGAGATGAGATAACCACACTCTCTGTATCGTGTGAGCTGAAATATCTTTATTATTTCTGAGAGGAAAAAAAAGAGCTTAAGATTTGTGAAGTAGTTTTCATTTTCCTAAAGTCTTGGGGAACTCTGAATTTATGCTTCCTCCTCTTGCATCTCCCCATCCTCCACCCTAAGACTGACCTAATGAGGAACATTTGGATGTGGTAATTAGAACTGGTCATCTGCAGAATCTAGTCAGAATGAGGATATGAAATGCTTGAGAATATTTCCCTTGAGATTAAAAAAAATCCTGGCTAAAACTTTATCGTCAAAAAAATGTGCTTTCTAAAAACATCCATGACCTAAAATGATTCCATTATAGTTCTTAAAAACACTGTCCAACTAGTTCAAGTGCTAAGAAAATAGAATGTAGAATAGTTGAAGTTACAGTAGGCCCAATTTTCTTCTGGGAGCAGATGACCATGCCCTAGAAAAAGAAACTCCCTTCTCTGATCTTTGTTTGAACCAGGCTCATCCCAGTCAGGTCACAGCATTATTCTACTTTGGATCATGTCCCAGCACTGGCAGATAATAGGGATCTCACTCTCCAAGAACTGCCCCCCCCCAACCCCATCATTACCCCTCATAGGGCTACAAAGAGAGGTAGGTACTCCTGTATAATGCCACTGTTGACTGGCAAAGTGCAGACTACAAGATGTAGAGTAGAAAAGGCCTGAAGTATGGAAACAAACCCTTGAATACTAGCTGATGCCATTTATTAGCTGTTTAACCTTCTGCAAATCATTTACCTTCTTCCAGTTGCTACTTCCTCACTTATAAAATGTAATAACAAGACTGCATCACAGGGTTGTGTCAGGATCAAAGAGATGTGTGTTAACATGCTTTGTCAATTATGAAATACTATAATTATAATAATTATTATTCAATTCACAAGTAATTTTAAAACACACAAAAAACCTCTAATTTACAAATTCTTCAAACAAGAAGTGTTTGATGTTAGCTGGGTAAATACCATACGGAAACTGTTCAGTTGTGGAAGATGATACAAGGCGAAAGATGGCTACTTACTGTTGTTTTCCCTTTGTCTTTACAGTATTTGACAAATGTACTTTGTGACCTTTTCCCAAGTGTGGACTATCTGATTTTGGGACACCAGTAACTGATGTCTTTGGGGAATGACTCATTTTCCTCACAATGAAGTACTCTGAAATACATAAATTAAACATTTGAGGTCACAATCTATGTTATTACACTGTTTGGATGAGACTCAAGTGCCATTATGATTGTTGTGCTAATTCCAGAACCCCTGAAAAAGGAAGGTTTCATAGATCTCTTTTTTTTTGTTTTGAGTCATGAGTAACACTTTTTTTTCTTTTTTTTTTTAACATCTTTATTGGAGTATAATTGCTTTACAATGGTGTGTTAGTTTCTGCTTTAGAACAAAGTGAATCAGCTATACATATACGTATGTCCCCATATCTCCTCTCTCTTGCGTCTCCCTCCCACCCTCCCTATCCCACCCCTCTAGGTGGACACAAAGCACCGAGCTGATCTCCCTGTGCTATGCGGCTGCTTCCCACTAGTTATCTATTTTACATTTGGTAGTGTATATATGTCCATGCCACTCTCTCACTTCCTCCCAGCTTACCCTTCCCCCTCCCCGTGTCCTCAAGTCCATTCTCTACGTCTGCGTCTTTATTCCTAGATCTCTTAATGTTGCTTACATTCTTTGTGTACTACAAATATTATGAGGTATATGGGAAAGACAAGTGGATCTATCCATAGCCTTCTAACTGGTCTCCCTGTCTGCAGTCTCTTCCATCCTCCACACTGCAGCTGGAGTTAACTTTTCAGAGCAATAATCCAACCTTATCACTCTTCAACTTAAAATCTTTCAGGGACACCTCATTTCCTCCAAGCTAAAGTCCAGACTCCTTAGAATTGCGTTCAACTCTTTTCACAATCTAGTTCCATTCTTTCTCAAATCTCAAAATATCAACTTTCCACTAGCATTCCTCTCTATACTCTGTGAGAACAAGAACTTCTTGCCAAAATCAATGTTTTACGACTCTGTGCTGCTGATCATGCCATTTCCTCTACCTGGAATGACTTCCCTACCACCAGCAAACATCAATTCATCTTTCAAGACCCCAGCTAATTGATGCCTCTTCTCTGAAGTTTTCCACTGTCTTTTTTCCAGAACTACTGACTACTGTCTCCAAGGTCCCATAATACTGTATATGTTTTTCTTTTACAGTACTTCTCGTATTGCATCATAATTTGGTTTCTTGGCCGTCACCCCAACAAGCTTGTTGAAGGCAGGAGGCATCTTGCTAACTATGGAATCCCCAGTGCCTATCAGAGTGGAGGGTTTTTACATGCTTTCTAAAAACTTTTCATCCTGGTTTTTACCATGGAATAGCTGTGACACTTTGGGCAAGTCCCTTAACCTTTCAGTAGCTCAGTTCCCTCCCTGGTAAAGTGAGAGGACGTGTAGTAAGTGATCTGATTCCATCTCTGGTTTTCTATCCTTTGATACATTACTCCAATTTGGAAGCAGCTGCCAAATTCTTAGTCGCTGCTTAGTATCTTGTACTAAACCAGGTCCTCTTTATGTTTTCTTTTGGTGCCATGGATCCCTATGGACAAACTCCTTCTACCAACTATGTTTTTTAAGACGCATAACATAAACTATATGGGATTACAAAAGACTCCAATTCTATTGAAATCATTGTCAAAACATTTTCAAAAACAAAATTATAGAAATGTGTCTTCTTTATGCATTAAATAATACGAGAGTGCTAATAATCACTGTACTTGTGAAGTGGTAATGAGCAGAAACGATATTTCAAGAAATCTGCCGTGACTGTAACATGATATGAAAATACTGTGCTTTCTATGGATGACAAAGTCACAGGTGCTGCTGATACTACTGTGGTTTGTTACTTACACTATAATTGAAAGAAATGCTAAAGTTCAGTTAGACGTTAGTGAAAATAAAGTTGCAATTTTTCCCTAAGTTCATGTACCCCCAAATTAAGAATTCCTGCCCTAATTTATCACTTATAAGTCACACTTTTATATACATATGACATTCCATTACTGATGCAGAGCCTTCAGAGTCTCCTTAATATTTCTCCTTAGGGATGAGGATGTGGATGGCTTGGAATACACTATTCTCTCGAGAAAGAGAAAAGCATGCCTTGATATCCAGGAGCTGGGGCTTCCCTGGTGGCGCAGTGGTTAAGAATCCACCTGCCAGTGCAGGGGACACGGGTTCAAGCCCTGGTCCAGGAAGATCCCACATGCCACAGAGCAACTAAGCCCATGCACCACAACTACTGAGCCTATGCTCTAGAGCCCGCAAGCCACAACTACTGAACCCGAGAGCCACAACTACTAAAGCCCGTGTGCCTAGAGCCCGTGCTCCTCAACAAGACAAGCCACTGCAATGAGAAGCCTGCGCACCACAACGAGGAGTAGCCCCTGCTCACCGCAACTAGAGAAGAGCCCGCACGCAGCAATGAAGACCCAATGCAGCCATAAATAAAAAAATAAATAAATCTATATTAAAAAAATATATATCCAGGAGCTGGCCTGGCACTCACAGCTGGGCTTTAGTGTTAACCCTGGCTTCCTAACACCACCGAACCCAGAGCAAAGCCCTGCTTCCTTGAACCCGCCCCCAAATCACCCAACCAAAGCCCAATCCTAGAATAAATCTTTCTAACACCCTCTTACTGAGATGCCCCACTGTTTCCCAAGGTGTGCATTTCCCTAGCAGCAACAAGAAAAAAACCCAACTTGTTCAACTACAGATGTGTTCCTAGTGGTCTTTGGCTGGAGGGCAGTGACACTGCATCACAAAAATCCCCCAAATCTTCTGGATACCTGCCTGGATGGGCTTACACTTGCTATAGGTTTAGAATATAAAATACAGAATGAAATATGAAACACCACCCCATTATGAGCCACTGTAACAATTGTTTAGGTGAGATCACAGGGTTTAAAGGCTGACAACTTAGATTTGGATCCAGACTTCCCACTTTCCTTCTGTGTGGCCTTGCACATATTACTTGTCTGTGCCTCAGTTTCTTCATCTATTAGATGGGAAGTAATAATCGTGCCCACCTACTTGGGTTGTTGGAAAGAGAAGACGACTATGTATAAGGAGTTTAGGTCAGAGCCTGGCATATAGTAAACGCTATTGGTGGTTGCTATTCTTGTTAATAAGATAATTATTGTCAGGGCTTCCCTGGTGGCGCAGTGGTTGAGAATCTGCCTGCCAATGCAGGGGACACGGGTTCGAGCCCTGGTCTGGGAAGATCCCACATGCCGCGGAGCCACTGGGCCCGTGAGCCACAACTACTGAGCCTGCGCGTCTGGAGCCTGTGCTCCGCAACAAGAGAGGCCACGATGGTGCGAGGCCCGCGCACCGCGATGAAGAGTGGCCCCCTCTCGCCGCAACTAGAGAAAGCCCTCGCACAGAAACGAAGACCCAACACAGCCAAAAATTAATTAATTAATTAATTTTTTAAAAAAAGATAATTATTGTCATTATTACTTATTTCTACTAGTATTAAGGGACATTTGATTCCCAGTGAGGGACAGAAGCTTAAGTATTTTCAAGAGGAAAAATAAAATGTCAGGTCTTTCGAGATTAAAGGACGTGGCAAATTAGTTTAAATTTAAAATCTTAGAAATGTCCAGCCCAGAGTAAAACAACAACAACAACAACAACAACAACAAAATCCCCACAAAACTAAAAACCTTTTGTGAGGTAAATCCAGGCCCCAGAGGTCGGCAGCTGCGGCTGCTAGGCTTTCGAAGCCGCCCGAGGCCTGCCGAGCGCCCCCGCCCGGCGGCCTCCGCACACACGATTCTCAGCCCACACCACTGGGCGCCCAATCGCAACGGCGAAGGCCGATTCCCAGCGGGGCGCGGGGCCGGTACCTCCCTCCTCTCACCCCCGCGTGCCGCCCACACTGAGGTGGCGCTTTCCCGCCGCCTAGCAACCGTCGGCTCAGGGGTGGAGCCTCTGGAAGGCGGGGCTTGCGTTCGCTCGCCGCTCGAGGCGCGACGCGCTGCAGCTCAACGTCGCGGTTTCCCCCCGAGGCTTCCGAGCTAAGCCTTTGGTCGGATCGAATTGGCTGTACGGCCGTCACCCGCACCGCGGCCCATTTGCGGTCGGAGGAATCGGGCCCTAGCCGGCCGCCGTAGCCACCTCTCTGTAGTGGGCGGGGTCAAGGCCGGGTGACCCCCGCCGGAGCCGCCACTGCCAGCGACATGTTCAAGGTGAGAGAGTGGAGCCGGGTCACAGCTGTCACCGCCCCTTCCCGGCCTCCCGGAGCCCTCCCCGCGCTCTCGTGGGCCTCTCCGGGGATCAGGCCCGGCTCGCCCCGAGGTTTTTCCCGCCTCCGGGCCGGCTGCGTCCCGGCCCCGCAGTTCATTCACCGGTCCGCGTGGAGCGAGACGCTGCCGGGCGGAGGCGTGAGACCCGGGGGTGGGTGGGTGGGGCCCTTTGGGTTGTGCTCTCGTGAATAAAACACTTAAAAAATTAAAGTACAAAGTATCCACCCTTCGTCTGGTGCCCTCTTGGGTTCGTGAGTAGGGTTAGGCCACCTCAGGGCACTGCGGGGTTCGGTTCTGGTTGCCTGGTAAGGTCAGGTTTCAGAACCTGGTGTATGAATGGGGGAGGGTCACTTTCGGAGAAGCTGCTGCAGGAAGTCGGGGAGGCTGGCATGGGAATGGCTGGGTGAGAGGGAGAAGCTGGAACTTCTCTGCCATTTCCAGTGAACAGTATATAGTATGGATAGGTCAACTCCATTTACATTCTGTGAACTCATGTCCTTTGAAAGAAATACACTTTTACAGGGAAGACTGTTTCGAAAATCTGTACACATGAAGGTGTTATTCTCCTAGTTTAAAAAAAAGTAAATGATATTTTCTATCATGAAAAACAAATCACAGGCTACTAGAAAGGAGTCTACAAAATCGAGTCTTGAAGAAGCAGTGCACCCATAAAATATTGCTAATGAAGTATCAGAATTGCACTACTCATTTAAAAGTCTTATTGAGCTTCTGCAATGTGCTTTGGGTGCATTAGGACAGACAATAAAATCAGAACATGGATTTGGCCATCCAATCTTGGCATTGCCACTTTCTAGCTGTGTCACCTTGGACAAGTCACTTAACCTCTCTGAGCCTGTTTTCCTATTGGTGAAATTGGGGAAATAACGTCTACCTCATAGGGTTGTTATAAGGAATAAATAAGTTAGTATGTGTTAAGCACTTGGAAGAGGTCCTGGCACATAGAAGTGACATGCAAGTATTTGCTTTTATTTTGTTTTCAGGCAGCTCACAGTTTAGTTAGGACAACAGATCCCATAAGAAACTTGGTTCATTTGATAAATTTATGTTGAACATCTATTATGTGCTAGGAGCTCGGCTCAGTTTTAAGGTTGGAACAACAAAGGATATGCTGTGATCAGTTTATATGGTTATCAATGTACTGTGGTAGTAAAAAGAGCAGGATCTGTCTTACCAGGGGTTTGTGGTTATTGGCCCTTCAGAGGTTCTGCGAATAGCATTCAGGGGGTCCCTGAACTCTGAGGGGAAAAAAATACTCTTTTTCACTAATCTTTCACTGCAGTTTAGCATTTCCTTCAGTTATGAATGTAGGTAACTGTTTGTTATCTATTTCCGGATAACGACCTTAAAACAACAATGATTTATTATTTCTCACCATCTATAGGTTGGCTGGGCAGTTCTGCTGGCATCTCCCAGTGGCTGAATTCAGCTGGTGGCTAGACTATGAGGTGGACTTATTCCCATATCTGTGGGCCTAGGGCCCCTCAGTGTGGCTATCTTGGGCTTCCTAACATGGTTACTGGGTTCCAAGAAGGCTAGTCCTGATGCTAAACACCTGCTTGCATCACATTTGTTGATGTCAAAATGAGTTATATGGCCAAGCCCAGAGTCAATATGGTGGGGGACTACACAGAGCATGGATATGAGGACATGTGATTGATTGGGAGCAATTCATTTAATAAGCTACTACAGCAACAAACTACAGTAGTATTGGCAGTACCTGTCACCAGTCGAAGTTAACAGGACCAGTGCATGTCACAGACATTTTCATGTCATATTACAGTTCTTGCAGATCTCCAAATATCATTGATGCTCATCACTACATCAAAGTTACAGTAGTTATGACTCAGTACTAGATCTTTTTAGTATTAATGAGCTAATAAAGAAGCACATATTACTGTATCAGATTTTGGGTCTTAAAAAACAATTATATTGCACTATAATTGGCATTTATGCAATTAGAAGCATTATTTTGAGAAGGGGTCCATAGCGCTCACCAGACTGCCAAAGAGGTCAGTGGCACAAAAAAGGCAAGGAACCCCTGGGGACTTCAGGGGAGGCAAGTTTTGAGAGACAGGAGTTCCTCAGGTGGATGAGCTGGGAAACAGCAGCAGGGGTACTCCATTGAGGAAGTGCCAGTAGCTCAGCTGTGCTGTGTCAAGGGAAAGATAAAGGGAGCTGAAATTGTTGAAATATGTGCTTTGAGTAGAAAAACTCACGACAAACCTTGGTTGATACCAAAATGTAAGGAGGAGAAAGAGGAAGAGGGAAGGCCAGAGATTTTCGAGAAGCAACTTTTGATAAGTAGAAGTAGGAGCACAAGAGTGATGTTTAGAAAATTAAGGGAGGGAAGTTTCAAGGACAGGCTATGTTAGGGTGCTTCCAGTTGGGAAAACCCAATTGCTTAAATAGTAAGGAAAATTATTTCACAAAGTCCAGAGAAAGGGTGGACTCCAGCGGGTCAACGATGTCCTCAAGGTCCCCATCTCTTTTCTTGGCTTTCCGAAGTAAGATTGGTTCCCCTTATGGTTGCAAGATGACTGCCAGTAACACATGCTTTCCCATCCACTAGAGCAAGAGAAAGAAGAGGACAAAACTCCCAGACTTGGATTACACTCTTCAGTCTGATTGGACCAGTGCCCCTGACCCAATAGCCAGTGCCAGGGGAATGCCATGCCCTGATTGGCTTAGACTAAACAGGATCAGCTCAGGATGGGATCACTACATTAATCACCTGGGAGAGAAATGAATCCATGAACACAGTGGGGGAATGGAGACTGGATGTGCAACGGCAATGTCTGTTACAGAAAGATGAGTTAGATGGGTTTGGAGAAGTGTTCACTGTTTTGGGCAATTTGGTTGGAAGGCTTTCACAATGTTTATACATGTAGGTTTACTGATGGAAGTGAAAGCTAGATTAATATGGGTTGGTGGCTGAAAGATGAGTAAATGGGGTTTATAAGCTTGACTGTCAAGGGAAGGAGGGAGAATATAGTAACTTGAGGGACATGTTTGGTCAAGATTCTAGAGTTGTTTTGTGGTTGTTCCAGTATTCAAGATTTGGCAATGTTTATGGCCTCGGGAGGAATGTAGGGAGGGAACTTTTATAAAAGAGAATCCCTTAGCTTCGAAAAGGAGGAGAGATAGTCCCTTCCACCTGTGAGATGGAAGGGAACGAAGGATGGCAGTAATTGTAGACTAGTGGTTCTCATCTGGATGGTACCACCTGCCTCGAGCGTGTTTTAGAAACTTGGTTGGTTCTTCACATCTTTCATTTAGTTGTGTTGAACATTCGTATGCTGAAATATAATGCTTATAAGTCTTTCCTTTTCTCCATTGTGTTACCATCAAATTGATAATACGGGTCTCTCTTTTTTTTTGGACTTATGTATGTAGGTGGGTGATGAATTTTACTTCAAGATAGCAAGAGTTACTTAGAAAATTATTTGTCATAAAATGGCGGTGTCAGGTCTAGTAGGTGAGGACCAGTGCTTCTCAAGCTTTCATGTGCATGCGACTCTTATTAAAATGCAGATTCTGATCCAGGAGGTCTGGGTGGGGGCCTCAGAGTCTTCATTTTTTAACAAGCTCCTGGGTGATGTAGATGCTGCTCGTCTCCTGTCATACTTTGAATAGTAAGAACTGAGGCAAACTGGTAGATGAATGGTTTCTTGTATTTTCCAGGTGAGTGATTTTATGAGTGTGGTGGGATTTGGAAGAGGCATTGACCAAAGAACAAAAAAGATAAGTGAGAGTCTTTGAGGGCGCTCCTGAGAACTGCTACTGGCCGTCTTTCATGATTGCAGCCTGGGAGTGGGGCTGAGCACATGGTAGGGCTTGATCAGGTTTGAGACTTATCAGCTTGGGTCAACTAGGACTGGAGGGCAGAAGAGTTGATAGTATAGGTGTTGGTGGAAAAAGTACAGTTTGTGTGGCTAGTTATGTGCATATACAATGAAAATATTTGTGTTTTAACCGTTGTTTTGATTTAGCTATCCATCTTCAAGTCAGTAGGGGGCACTGGTGGATCACAAAACACATTTGAAAAGCTGCCCAGTGTTTGCATTCTATTGCAGGAAGCAGCTTTTCCAGGTGCTGCTGCAAGAAGCTTGAATACTGACTACATACACCCAGTCTTCAGATTCATGTTACTAGATTTCATTTGTTGCACAAATGTTTATCACAGTTCATCTATGGGCTGGGCACTCTGCGGTACCTTGGCAGGTATAAATGAAAAGACCCATTTTTTACCTAGGAGAGAGTCCCCCAGTGTGGCCACATATCAGAATTATTTGTGAGACAGTTTCCAAGGCCTGCCCATGGGTCGGATTTAGTTTTTAAGTGAGGTCCAGGAATCTCTAGTTTTGAAAAAGCCCCCCAGGTGACTGTGAAACTTGGGTTTCAGGACCTCACAATGTAATTAGTGGCACAGACAGGAACAGTTCATTCAGATGCAGTGGGATAAGTGCTCTGATGTAAAAGGGTTGGGGAAACATAGAGCAGTAGGTCTCAACCTTGACTGCATATTAGACCCACCTGGGTTGCTTTTATAAGTCCCTATGCCCAGACTGCACCCAGACCAGTGCTATCAGAATCTCTGGGGTTGAGATTTAGGGATCTAGTTTATAGGGCATATAGGGCATGTAGCCAACCTTGAGAACTACTGACTTAGAGGAACAGGCACCAGCAGGGGGCATAAGGAGACTTGATAGAGGAGAACATGCCTTTGAAGCTGAGCAGACATGGTTGAAAGGGCCTTCCAAGCAGAGCAGAAAAGCTCATGCAAGGACACAGAACTGAGAGTTCAGTGCCAAGTTAAAACCTTGGTACCTAGGGTGAGACACTAAAGTTCTCTGTAGCTGTGTCCTCATCTATAAAACAAGGATAAGACTAGTACCAACCTTAAATTGTTGCGTGGATTAAATTAACTCAGACCCAAAGTTTAGCACAGTGTTTGGTACAAAGTAAGTTCTCTGTAAACGTGAGTTATTAATAACTTTTAGTTGGCGTCTTGTAGGAGGCTGCTATGGTAGTGTTATGGTGGTGCACAGTCTTGGGACTTTCCAGAAGTATTTTTTAGTGTCAAATCTTGGTAGTTCATTGGATGTGGCAGAGTTGGGAGAAGGAGAATTTAAGGATGCTGCCCAGGCTTTTGGCTTGGAAAATTGAGTGGCTCTTAGAACTGTTGATTGAGATGGGAGAGTGGAAGAAGACTGAGTTCGGTTTGCGGGGAGGTGATAACTTGCTTTTGAATAGGTTGGACTTGGAGAAGTATCTGTGGACATTAAGAGGTGGTAATCAGTTGACATGGAATCCAGGAGTGAGGAGTTTTCCTGAGAGAGATGTGGGCTGGAGATGGAGGAATCATCAGATGCTTCAAGGGCCAGAAGATGGCCTAGTGAAAGCTGGTCTGCATCACTTCCTTCCTGAAGGACGGAGATGTGAGCTCCACTCAGAGCTCACTGCTCATAGGAGCCTGAGGTGACCGTATCCTTGGCTATAAGGCATTATTACCTGTTGTGGCTGTTTGGTCTTGATGTAATGCCTTTATTGCCTATCTTTCTGAAATAAATTTCCTTTTTTTTTTTTTTTGGCTGCCTTGGGTCTTCCTTGCTGTGCACAGGCTTTCTCTAGTTGCGTCAAGCGGGGGCTGCTCTTTGTTGCAGTGCGCGGGCTTCTCATTGCAGTGGCTTGATGGCTTCTTGTGGCGGAGCACGGGCTCTAGGTGTGCAGGCTTCAGTAGTTGCAGCACACAGGCTCGGTAGTTGTGGCACGTGGGCCCTAGAGCACACGGGCTTTAGTAGTTGTGGCACACGGGCTCTAGAGCACACGGGCTTCAGTAGTTGCGGCGCACGGGCTCAGTAGTTGTGGCTTGCGGGCTTTAGAGTGCAGGCTTCAGTAGTTGTGGTGCACGGGTTTAGTTGCTCCACGACACGTGGGATCTTCCCGGACCAGGGCTCGAACCCATGTCCCCTGCATTGGCGGGCAGATTTTAACCACCGTGCCATCAGGGAAGTCCTGAAATAAATTTTCTTATCGTGAATAGTATGTTACTATTACAAACTAAGGGGAGAATTACACTGATAACTGGAAAAGGAAAATCATCTGTAAATTGGAAAAGTACTGTAAGTTTATTTTACTTGAATATTATTTTAAATGTCACATATTTTGAAAGATAATAAAGATTTTTTGCCCTTACAGTTAAAACATCTCCGAGGGAATTCTCCTTGAGGAATTATAGTTTGTATCAGTTAATTTTCCCCAGTAATGCTTAAGCGGAAATTTATGGTTAGTGCATACAGCATGAAAGTTTATGTGGATATTTTCAGGGGAAAAAAAACTCAGTCTAGAGGTATATTGTAGAATTTGGAAGCTATTTGTTTTTCACTTTTGCTGAGTTTTTCCTGATTTTTGCATGGCCTTATGCCAGTTTTATTAGAAAACTGGAACAGTGCCAGTTTCTTAATTTAGTGGGTTTTAAAACTTGTGTTCAGGGCTTCCCTGGTGACGCAGTGGTTGAGAGTCTGCCTGCCAATGCAGGGGACACGGGTTCGAGCCCTGGTCTGGGAAGATCCCACATGCCGCGGAGCAACTGGGCCCGTGAGCCACAGTTGCTGAGCCTGCGCGTCTGGAGCCTGTGCTCCGCAACAAGAGAGGCCGCGATAGTGAGAGGCCCGTGCACCGCGATGAGGAGTGGCCCCCGCTTGCCGCAACTAGAGAAAGCCCTCGCACAGAAACGAAGACCCAACACAGCCAAAAAAATAAATAAATAAATAAATTTAAAAAAACAAACAAACAAAAAAAAACTTGTGTTCATTGTACACTAAAACTTGTAGAAGGAGGAATTTAGAGCAAGGGTTGTAGAGTTTTCATTATACCGAGAGCCTATAACTTTGAATATTAAGCTATATTTTCATGATAATACCATTATAGACAGTAAGTTGTATTTTGAATGAATATTGTTTTAAAAGCACTTTAAATACAGTCACCCTTTGTCTTCCTACTTCTTTCTAAGTCTTTGAAGCAATGCAGCGTGTTTTGTTCAAAGCCCACACTGGTTCCAACTTAAGGACGTCTTTGTTTGGTTGGGTGAGGATGAGGAGCCCTCTGTGGGAGCTAGAGATAGGTTCACAAGTGCATGTTCATTGCTTTAGTTGGGAGGGATACCCAGTGGTTTCTTTTTTTCAGATGTTCCTGTTCATTCCTTTGAACAGTCTTTAAATAGGATATATGAAAATAATAAACGTTCATTTTTGTTTTTTCCCCCATTCCATACATGTCAGTCCTTGTGAAATAACAGCCTGCTTTTCTTTGTGCTTGCTGAAATGAATCTCTCCCATTAGAGGTGCTGCTTCATGTGTCGTATTATGACATGGGTTAAACTGGTGAGTAAGTAAGAACCAAGTGATACAGGGACTCCAACAAGTTTCCTAAATCGTTTGTTGATGGCTTACCTCACTTGGCAAATATTGACTGAGCCTGTTTGTGGAGTCACATCTTTCGGGAGCACTGTTAAAAATTGCTGTGTTTAGTCCAAATATTGACTTCTCTTGTTTTTGTTCCTTATTTTCACAGAGATTTTCATTATGAATCCAGATTGTCATCAGCTGAATTGAGCCTTGCCCATGATATTTTTTCCAAAAGAATGTTGTAGTTTCCTTTTCCTTAAAGAAGGAAGAGCCTGTGAATAACTGAGATGAGGTTGAAGGCAGTTGTTGTCAGTGAGTTCGGCATTCTCTGTGCACACAGCGGTCTATTAGGAAACGAAACTTGGGTCTAGATAGACTTTACTTTGACAGAATACCTCTTCCTCTTAGAAAATGGAATTTTTTTTAGTTGTTTGAAAATGTAGAAGCATTTGAAAGGCAAATTTTGAAGTAAATGTTCCTCTGTGATTTTTTTTTCCTGCCTCTATTTTCTTAACTCATTAAAGACTGAATGGATCTTGGGATGCCATTCCAAGAGAGAAAAGAAATATATTTATATTTTGGAGTTTTAGGTAAGCACTGTTAAGTTTCTGTCTGAATGAGGAAGTTCAAAATAAATTTGCAACATGGTAAATTATGTGTCATCTGTGTTCCAAGACTGTGAAACCAGTACAGCCCAACCAGATGACTCAAAACCTGCCTGAACGAACAATTATCTCACTCTTTGGCTCTGAGGTTTCCTTCCTGTTTATCAGACAAGTTTATTATTTTTTGTGTGTGAATTTAACAAAATCCAATGATTATTTTTAAAGGTGAAACAATTGCAAATGAAACATACTTGCTTTGCTTTGCTGACCTAATTTTGGGTGAATTCTGCCCTCCAAAGATAAAATAGAAGCTGGTTTTCTCTTTAAAAAAAAAAAAAAAGTTGATGTTAATCTTGAAAACAGCCTTGGTTTTTTTTCTTCACTTGGTTTTTTTTCTTCACTTATCTCTTTAGACCACAGCGTGTTTGTAGTGGATGAGGAAGAACTAGAAAATATCAGTTACCCCAGTACAGAATTACAGAATTGAAAGTTTATCATAAGATAGTTCTATGTTTGTCATAGTTGGAAGACAGTTTTTCTTTTTGTTGGTTAAAGTCTGAACTCTTAAAATATTGGCTTCATAATCCATTCACTATGAAACAGATTGAAATGATTGTGGTTTGTCTTGTTGTTGTTGAAGTGTAAGTGCTCCCAGATTTATACATCCAAATGAGTGCCTGTCAAAACAGTCGTTATTGAGAGGACAGATTTAATTATCTTGTCAATACATCTCTTCCAAACACGCCGTCACTGATCAATATATTTGTTCCAGAAATATCATCCCTGATCAAAACATTTTGTCTCTTTTCATTTGGAGTTATGGTCATACTCTCTGACAGATTCTTTAGAATATCCTCAGGAGCCAGCTATTTTTGTTTCTTGCATGTTACAAAACAAATTAATATTCATTGCAAAAACTTCAGGAAATTCAGTTAATACTGAAGAATCACCCTTAATCCTACCACCTGTAGATAACCATTGTTAACATCGTTTTCAGACTCATTTCTGGGCATACTTAAATAGACCTCCTCAGTCTAACATTTTCAAAAACCTCACAAATCCTTCCCCCTCTTTTTAAAACAATCTAATTTATTTCATTTTCTAATCTGCTTTTATTTCAAATATATTGAGACTGATTTTCTTATAGGCTTAAAATTTGATGTGAAGGCATTTAGAAATGGAAGCTGTATGATCACATATTAAAAGTAAATTTCCAAAAAAAAAAAAAAGTAAATTTCCTTTATTAATTTGTTATGTAAATAGTTACAGTGAGTTCTGATATGATCCATCAAGGTTACTGCTTTGGAGAGAAAATACTTATTTTTGAGGAGGAGGAGGCATACTGTTTATTTTTTTTTTTTCTGGTTGCATTTTTCTTAAGTTCCATAGTTTTTAATTATGCTGATAAAACCCACATAACATAAAATTTACCATCTTAACCATTTTTAAGTGTACAGTTCAGTTCTGTTACATATATTCACATTGTTGTGGAAAAGATCTCCAGAACTTTTTCTTGTTGCCAAACTGAAACTCTGTACCCATTAAACAAAAACTCCCCATTTTCTCCTCCCCCACAGCTTCTGGTAACCACCAGTCTACTTTCTGTTTCTATGAACTTGACTACTTTAGACACTTCATATAGATGAAATCATACAGTATTTGTCTTTTGTGACTGACTTATTTCTCTTAACATAATATCCTCGAGGTTCTATATAATATTTCATTATATGTATATACATTTTATTTATCCATGCATCTGTCCACGGGCACTTGGGTGACTTTTCACCTTTTGGCTGTTGTGAATAATGCTGCTATGAACGTGGGTGTGCAGGTACATCCTTGAGACCCTGTTTTCAATTCTTTTGGATGTATACCCAAAAGGGGAGTTGCTGAATCATATGGTAATTCTATTTTTAATTTTTTGCAGAACCTACATATTGTTTTCCTTAGTGATTGCACCATTTTATAATACCACCAACAGTGCACAAGGGTTCCAGTTTCTCTATATCTTCTCCAACACTTGTTATTTTCTGTTTTTTTGATAGTGGCCATCCTGAGGGGTATGAGGTGAGAAAATACCTATTTTAAAAATTGTATAAGTAATGCTGAAATAACTTGTAAAAAGTCAAACAGTACAGTTAACGGTAATTATATGGTTCCCATCATCTGCTTCCCTCTAATTCTCTTTTCAGAGAAAGCCTCTGTTGCCAGTTTGGTATATGGCCCTCCAGATTAGAAAGGATTGCTGTATAAAATGTAGGAACTGTACTGAATGCTCACTATGGGGGGAGGCATATTCTTTTGATCTTTGGAGGTTATGGACTCATTTAGTTTCTCTTTATTAATTCAGTTTATGACACATTACTAAGGACAGCAATGCAGCCTGATGTGGGCAAAATTGTTGATTGTTTTCATCATTTTGTTTTACCCTAAATTCTTTTACATAATTTATTTTTTGTTTTATGTTCTTTTTTTAGAACAAGAATAACCTCAAAAGTATTGTCACTTTTCATAGACCTTTAAAAATCCCTATCACATTTTTACCTCTTAAACAACTGAAAAGAATCAGATTAAAAGTATTTTGTTTTTAAATGAAAAATGCTTTCAGATGGAAATTTTTGCAGAAAAGATTGATTGAAGATCAAAGAAGCAGTGTAACAGTTAGGGAAAAAACACATAACTGTGTCTCATTTCCTGTAAATAGAGGAATATCTAATTTTATTTTATTTATTTTTTCATAATTAAAAATTTTATTTTGTTTATTTATTTTTGGCTACATCAGGTCTTCGTTGCTGCGCACGGGCTTTCTCTAGTTGTGGCGAGTGGGGGCCACTCTTCGTTGCGGTGCGCGGGCTTCTCATTGCGGTGGCTTCTCTTGTTGCAGAGCATGGGCTCTAGGCGCTCGGGCTTCAGTAGTTGTAGCACGCGGGCCCAGTAGTTGTGGCTCGCGGGCTCTAGAGCACAGTCTCAGTAGTTGTGGCACACGGGCTTAGTTGCTCCACAGCATGTGTGATCTTCCCAGACCAGGGCTCGAACCCGTGTCCCCGGCATTGGCAGGTGGATTCTTAACCATTGTGCCACCAGGGAAGTCCCACCTCATCTGATCTTGATATTAAAAGGGAACTTGTGGATTGAGAATGTTGATATGTAGCAGTCATGGTTTATGGTTGCCTATATTTGCTCCATCTAGAGATTGTACCTACTTATGAGTATAGCTGAAAAGATTGTAGTGTGTCAGAAATCATCCTCATGTTCCAAACCTTTGTTTCTTTTGTTACTGCTCTTTACGGAGGCTGTTCCTAGTGACGCTGAGTCTTTACATCAATCTGTTGGGTGACTTTGCTTAAAAAAGAAAGGAAGGAAGGCAGGCAGAAAGGCATAAACTTTGTTGATTCTGCCTTCTCTCTACAGTTGTTTCCCAGAATTTCCAGTCGTGGTACATTATTCCTTTTTCTGTGTTACTCCTGTCCTTTTTCTGGTAATGTACTTACCACAAGTGGTGTAATTATTCGTTTATCTGCTTTATTAGATTGTGGAGGCAGCGACCACATTTTATTGTCTTTGAAGTCTATTTTCGTTGTTTCATTAAAGAGTTGCTTTGATGTTGTCCTTTGTGTGGCTTGTAAGGCTATTAAATGAGGTAGGGAAACCCAGAGAAAAAGAGGTTTTTGGAGAAAGAGAATTCGTTATGAGGTAGCAATTGAGAAACCTGGTGAAGATGTCCATGGGGAGTTAGACACACAAGCCTGAGCCTTAGGGAGTGGCCAGGCCTGGGAATACTGATTTGGGTATCAATAGCATAGGGCGGGAGTTGAAGAGTTAGATTTAAGTGAAATTGCTCTGGAGTGAGAAGAGGGTTGGTTAAGTACTACTCTGACTTGTCAGCCTTGAAGAGATGGGAAGACAGAGGAAGAGAAGGCCCAAAGAGAGATGGAAGGAGTGCCCTACAAAGCTTATAGAATGGAGCTAGAGTAGAAACTTGGAAACCAAAGGAAGAGAGAGTTTGAAGATGGTGGAGTGGTCACCAGTTTCAGGGTACAACTGAGGTGCCAGATGTCCATTGGAGTTTAGTTACTGGGAGGCCATTGGTGGCTTTGGGAAGGCCAGTTTTAGATATCTTGAGTAGTGAGGGGAGGAGGGAATAAAGCAGAGAAAGCAGGCAGAATCTATCTTTCTAACTTTGTGTTGACATATAACATACATACAGGAAGGTGCACAGATTACAAGGAATTTTTGCAAACTGACCATACTGGTATATCTTGCACTTGAGAAGCCTTCAGGGCCCTTCTAGTCACTCCCCAGCTTGCTAAGGATATCCATTATTCTGCCTTCTAACCAGTCTTTTTTTTAAAAATAATTTTGTCAGTGGAGGGAGATAGAAGAATAGGGTGGTAGTTAGAAAGGGGATTAGGGGTGGAGGGTATTGTTTGTGTTGTGTTTAAGATGGGAAAGATTTTCTTGAATGTAAATAAATCCCATAACTTCTCTAGACTGGTTGACCAGTCACTGTTTCTTTTTATGTTTAGGACAGTTTTCATTTCATTCTTTTTTTTTTTTTTTAATTTTTACTTTATTATTTATTTATTTATGGCTGTGTTGGGTCTTCGTTTCTGTGCGAGGGCTCTCTCTAGTTGTGGCAAGCGGGGGCCACTCTTCATCGCGGTGCGCGGGCCTCTCACTATCACGGCCTCTCTTGTTGCGGAGCACAGGCTCCAGACGCGCAGGCTCAGCAGTTGTGGCTCACGGGCCCGGTTGCTCCGCGGCATGTGGGATCTTCCCGGACCAGGGCTTGAACCCGTGTCCCCTGCATTGGCAGGCAGATTCTCAACCACTGCGCCACCAGGGAAGCCCTTCATTTCATTGTTTCAGATGTTTTTAAAAGTAAGTACGATTGAGTGTTTATACAAACTTAAGTTGAATAACTGTTCCCCAAGCATCTGCTTTTAGAATAGTGGTTTTCTAAACTTGGCTGATTGTGGGAATAGATTCTTGGGACTCTCTTAGGTTTACTGAGTCAGATACTCTGGGGGAAGGCAATGGAATCTGTGATTCTAAAAAACTCCCCAGGTGATTCTGAAACTTTTTATGTTACACAGTCCTGGAAAGTGAGGCTTACGTTTTATCGAAAAGGAAACTGGTGTATGTATGTATATATTTTAAATTTATTTTACTGAAGTATAGTTGATTTAAAATGTTGTGTTAGGAAACTGGTATATATTTTTAGTGGAAGGTCTAATAAAATAATAGATCTGTAATTGTGGGGGAATAAAAGTATACCCTTTTTTTTGTTGTTTATTTATTTTTGGCTGTGTTGGGTCTTCGTTGCTGTGCACGGGCTTTCTCTAGTTGCAGCAAGCGGGGGCTACTCTTCCTTGCGGTGTGCGGGCTTCTCACTGCAGTGGCTTCTCTTGTTGCGGAGCACGGGCTCTAGGCACGCGGGCTTCAGTAGTTGTGACTCGCGGGCTCTAGAGCGCAGGCTCAGTAGTTGTGGCGCACGGGCTTAGTTGCTCCGTGGCATGTGGGATCTTCCTGGACCAGGGCTCGAACCCGTGTCCCCTGCATTGGCAGGCGGATTCTTAACCACTGCGCCACCAGGGAAGCCCAAAAGCATACCCTTCTTAATAATGAGAGAGACTATATACTGGGTTTTCCATTAAGTTGACAGAGAAAGCAAACTGTCAGGGTTTTGAGCCCCACCATTCCTGAGCATCCTTGAATAATTCTGAGGGTGGCTTATTCAGTTTGAGAGTTTTATTTGTCCTTGAAGCAGTTTTACTGGGACACAATCAGGAAGTGGTCCTGGAGCTAGAATTCTGGGCAGTACACTTTTATTTGCAAAACAAGGATAGTTTAGCCTTCTGGGTACCCATTATGATCTGAGTGTAACCTCACCCGATTCATATCTTAGTTAACTGTGTACAAGAATCTGCCCTTGCTGCTAGAGCTGAAGGCTAAACTCAATCTTATGCCTCAGTCTTAAAAAACATTTTTTTTTAAAGTTGTAACCTGAGTTTTTCTGAGTAAACTCATAAGCTTCCTGGAAACTCTGTAAGGGCAGGGACCATGTCTGCTTAAGTGTTGTGTCCTGTTTAGCATGGTACCTGATGTGGAATAGATATGTAATAAATATTTGTTTTTGAAATAAAATTCTAGTTGACCACTTCTAATTGTTATATCATACATAACCCTGCTTCCCTAGCCAGATTTGTTTTGTTCTCATCAGTCCTTGATGAGCTCCAGTGGAGAGAGTAAGAAGCAAAAGCCTTTTAGACAGTGGTGACCTACTCCTTTACAACACTTCTTGTTAGGGACCCATCCAACCAACTGCCAATCCTGGTGCTCAGTTTCCGTTGACAATTAAGCACTCTGAGGACTCAACAAAAGTTGAGAGCAAAGAGAGTCCAAAGGTCTAAGATGGAGAATATACCTTGATAAGCAGAGTATATAAGATATCTTGCTGGGGAATATAATCAGACAGAAAGAAAGAGTGTTTAACCACATGAGCCAGGGAACTCGGTGACACTCCCTCTGAGGTTTGCAAAGCTCAGGGTCACCAACTCACCTGTTTCCCCTATTGACTGTGGGTCTCTTACAGCTATATTTAAAACCTCAAACAAGCCAATACGTTGGGTCCTTAATTTGAGGCCCTCAACTAGCTGAATTCCAGGAGGGGCATCTAGTGACTGAAGGGCACACTCCAGAGGATAGGCTGGATGTAAAGCAATGCAGCCTTTGGATCTAATTAGTCTGTAGCTGTAGCTTAGCAGTCATTGAACATACAGCTCTTAACAGAGTGGGCTTGACTTTGATCTAGCAAGCCAAACTCATCTAATCCAAAGTAGAGAATGTTTAATCAGCTCTTGGAAGGTGCATGTGTACCCAGTTTCTGAGCCAAGCCATCTGCCCTGGGTGGAGAGTGAGCCTGGCAAACAAGGATTCTCAAGGACTGTCACTTGGGACAGTGAGTGCTCAGGCCATGGGTACACACAGTCTAGAGGTTCCAGCCCCTCATCAGAAGAGGTCCAGGGGAGATCTCACTTCCCAGGAGGTATTTTCATTCTGGTTGTACCATAGTGGGTCAGGACCCCTCATGGAGAGAGAAAGCCTTTGTGTTCGTGTCTCACAAGGCAACCCAACAGGAGTACCCATGGGAGAAAAGGTGATAAAGCTAGAGCTTTAGTGATTATGACCCAGTTGGTTAAATCTTTCTTCAGGAGATCTAACTTCCAGATTCATATTCTTTTTCTTCCTTGGGTAGACAAAAGGTTGAAGAAGAAGATTCTTTGCCCCCTTTATTGCCCTCACACTTTCTTGGGGTGATCTCTGCCTATTTTAACAGACTTTCCTTCTTAAATTCTGATGTTGAATGGGTTAGCCTGTATAATCAATATGAGCTCTAACATTATGATAGCCACCCAGTAGGGACTCAGCATTGAGAATCCCCATTTGTGATAACATCTGGTCAAGGCAGGATGGGGTAGTCTCTCATGATGAGGAGCCCTCTTTGATGCCAAAAAAGAAAGTGAACCGCCCAAGATGCTGGGTAGTGCATCAGTGTCAGGCTTGTCTGCCTGTGGATCTTTTACCCAGGCTCTTCCTGTGAGTTTCCATTGCACAGGTCAGTACCACCTAGATCCTTACCATGGTCAGGTGTATGGCTGACTCCTTCCTAAGAATGACCCTTGACCTGCAGTTCCCACCCATATTTTGGCATAAACTTGACATGGTTTAGGTCTGTGTGGATTTTTTTTGACATGTAATTTACATACAGTGAGATGCACAGATTGTACGTTGTACAGATCGTGCAACAATTTGAGTTTTGACAAGTGTATACACCTTCTGTAACTCACACCCAATGAAGATATAGATCATTTCTGTCACTGCAGAAAGTTCCCTTGTGCCCCTTCTTAGTAAGTCTACCCCATGCAAGCTTCACCTCCCAGGCATCGACTATTCTGATTTCTATCACTGTGTATTAGGTTTAAGGCCACAGATCTTAAAATCTAGATGGTGGCTGCTTTGCAGACGCCGCCACCCCGGAACCTCCCATGCTGCCCAACCATGGTCGGCCCTTCCGTGTTCTTTGACATCGCCATCGACGGTGAGCCCTTGGGCCGTGTCTCCTTCGAGGTAAGGGACCTGGAAACCAAGAAGTGACTGCTCATCCAATCCATAAAGCTATGTTAACAGATTGGAGCTGTTTGCAGACAAAGTTCCAAAGACAGCAGAAAACTTTCATGCTCTGAGCACTGGGGAGAAAGGCTTTGGTTATAAAGATTCCTGCTGTCACAGAATAATTCCGGGATTTATGTGCCAGGGTGGTGACTTCACACGCCATAATGGCACTGGTGGCAAGTCCATCTATGGGGAGAAATTTGATGATGAGAATTTCCTCCTGAAGCATACAGGTCCTGGCATCTTGTCCATGGCAAATGCTGGCCTCAACACAAACAGTTCCCAGTTTTTCATCTGCACTGCCCAGACTGAGTGGTTGGAGGGCAAGCATGTGGTCTTTGGCAAGGTGGAAGAGGGCATGAATATTGTGGAAGCCATGGAGCGCTTTCGGTCCAGGAATGGCAAGACCAGCAAGAACATCACCACTGCTGACTGTGGACAAATCTAACAATAAATTTGACTTGTGTTTTATCTTAAAAAAAAAATCTAGATGGTGAGAGATATCAGAAAATATTTATTCATGTAGATTGGTGCTTCTCAAGGCGGGAGGATGCCCCCCAGGAGACTTTTGTCAATGTCTAGACACATTTTTGACTTATGGCTGGGAGTGGTTGGCAGTGGCATCTAGTGGGTAGAGGCCAGGGATGCTGCTAAGCCTCCTACAGTGCACAGGACAGCCTCCCAACAAAGGATGATCCAGCTCAAAATGTCAACAGTGCTGAGATTGATAAACCCTGAAGTAAACCTCTGCAGAGAGAATTGTGGCCCTGGGGAGTGTTAATCTCTATCTCCCAAGTCTCTGGGGATGAGGTTTGTTTTTTGTTTGTTTTGTTTTGTTTGTTGAGAGCTTGCAGGAAATGGAAAGGGCAACTGCAAGAGGGACCTTTCTTGAGTGCTACCACCCTTGTGGCCACAGTTCTTGCTGTGGAATGGGAGTGACTAACAGGAGAAGAGGGAGATGAAGAAAACAACTTGGGCAATAAAAGGGCAGGCTTAGCATAATATTAAAACTAGAAAAATGGACAAGAGGGAAAAATAAAGTAGAAATTAATGACACCTAAAGTACAAGCAGCAAAATAAAAAATAAACAGGTGAGACTACATCAAACTGAAAAACCTCTGCACAGCAAAAGAAACCATCAACAAAGCGAAAAAACCTACAGAACAGAAAAAAAAATATTTGCACACCATATATCTGATAAGGGGTTAATATCTAAAGTATAGGGCTTCCCTGGTGGCGCAGTGGTTGAGAATCTGCCTGCTAATGCAGGGGACACGGGTTCGAGCCCTGGTCTGGGAAGATCCCACATGCCGTGGAGCAACTAGGCCCGTGAGCCACAACTACTGAGCCTGCGTGTTTGGAGCTTGTGCTCCGCAACAAGAGAGGCCGCGACAGTGAGAGGCCCGCGCACCGCGATGAAGAGTGGCCCCCGCTCGCCGCAACTGGAGAAAGCCCTCGCACAGAAACGAAGACCCAACACGGCCAAAACTAACTAACTAACTAACTAAATAAATAATAAAAATAAAGGAATTCCTTAAAAATAAAATTAAAAAAAAATAAAGTATATAAAGAACACATACAACTCAATAGCAAAAAACAAACAAATAACCCAATTAAAAAATGGGCAAAGGACCTGAGTAGACATTTCTCCAAATAAGATATACAAAAGGCCAGAAGGTACATGAAAAGATGCTCAACATCGCAAGTCTTTTGGAAAATGCAAATTAAAACCACCATGAGATACCACCTCACCTCTGTTACAATGGCCATCATCAAAAAGACAAGAGATGAGGGACTTCCCTGGTGGTCCAGTGGTTAAGAACCCGCCTTCCAATGCAGGGGACGCGGGTTCGATCCCTGGTCAGAGAACTAAGATCCCTCATGCTGTGGGGCAACTGAGCCCATGCGCCGCAACTACTGTGCATGCGTGCTGCAAACTACAGAGCCCACACACTCTGGAGCCTGAGCGCCACAACTAGAGAGAGAAAACCTGCACGCCACAACTAGAGAGAAGCCCACTCCCCACAACGAAGATCCTGCGCACCGCAACGAAGATCCTGCATGCTGCAGCTGAGACCCGACACAGCCAAAAATAAATAATAAAATAAGTAAATAAATATATATGTTAAAAAAAAAAGACGAGATGAATGCTGGCATGGATGTGGAGAAAAGGGAACCCTTGTGCGCTGCTGATGGAATTGTAAATTGGTGCGGCTACCATGGAAAACAGTATGGAGGTTCTTCAAAAAAAATTAAAAATAGACCTACCATATGATCCAGCAATCCCACTTCCAGGAATATATCAAAAGGAAACAAAAACACTAACTCAAAAAGGTATCTGGGGACTTCCCTGGTGGCGCAGTGGTTAGGAATCCGCCTGCCAGTGCAGGGGACACGGGTTCGAGCCCTGGTCTGGGAAGATCCCACATGCAATGGAGCAACTAAGCCCATGCATCACAACTACTGAGCCTGCACTCTGGAGCCTACGAGCCACAACTACTGAAGCTCATATGCATAGAGCCCGTGCTCCATAACAAGAGAAGCTACTGCAATGAGAAACCCGTGCACCGCAACGATGAGTAGCCCCCGCTCGCGACAACTAGAGAGCTCTCGCATGCAGCAACGAAGACCCAACGCAGCCAAAAATAAATAAGTAAATTTATTAAAAAAAAGAAAAGACTTTAAAAGGTCAACACAAGGCATTATATCAAATGAGGATGAAAAAGGGGACAACATGAACCCAAAATGCTTGGATGAGGAAGTGGGAAAAGGGGTGGGGCACCAGCCATTGATGGTAAGAAAGGGAATCTGAAACAAAGTTGGGGCGGTGCCTGCCAGCTGGCTCAGTGGAAAGTCCCCAGGTTAAGCAGTGTTGTCAGTAAGTTGTGGACAAACCCAGAAGGCAGAGAGCAGTGAGTTGGCACCTGCAGATACCAGCAGCCTAATAGGCCCTCTCCTGGGAAGTAGGGAGGGACCACACTGACTGTCAGCAGTGGCTCACTAACCTTTATCTTGGAAGCAAAAAAAATTAGTGGCAATATTGCCTGGAAATAAATATCTTTTAAGTATTCCACTTAATGCTTTAGGGTGTGTTAATTATTTTTAAACCAGTTTAAGTAATAACCACTCCTTTTAAAAATAGCTTCTAGCTCTTTATTTGCTTCTGAAATACGGGTATTTCCTTTTTTGTGTGCAACTTCAGGCATACATTTTTAAAAAAATTTTTATTTTATTCATTTTTTTTTGGCTGCGTTGGGTCTTCGTTGCTGCGTGCAGGCTTTCTTTAGTTGAGGCGAGCAGGGGCTACTCTTCATTGCAGTGCACGGGCTTCTCACTGCAGTGGCTTCTCTTGTCGCGGAGCACGGGCTCTAGGCGTGCAGGCTTCAGTAGTTGTGGTGCGTGGGCTTAGTAGTTGTGGCTCGCGGGCTCTAGAGCGCAGGCTCAGTAGTTGTGGCACACGGGCTTAGTTGCTCCGTGGCATGTGGGATCTTCCCGGACCAGGGCTCGAACCCGTGTGCCCTGCATTGGCAGGTGGATTCTTAACCACTGCACCACCAGGGAAGCCCAAGGCATACATTTCAACAGACCTTTTTAGGTTTTATCTAGCATTACATGTTTTGTGAGTATTACAGAGTAGCATAGTCTTTCACATTACGGGCACTGCAGATCTCAGGAATATGATTTCCGTGATGCCAAATCATGCCTAAGTAGTTAGAACAAGTCAACCGGTCATTTATTTTTTGCCTCTCTTCTGTCCATTCATGCAGGCATTAAACAGTTCTTGAGCATTTCTTATGTGTTAGGCACAGTTATAGACATGAGGAATACAGGGTAAGACACAGCCCCATCCTGAAAGGGCTTCCAGTTTGGGAGGGAGAACTTGATAGACATAAATAAATGGATAAATAAGAAAAGAAAAGCAATAAGTCTCCATGCTCTTAGGCAATTGTACAGAAAGGCAAAGCAAATATAGAACATTCTAGGCAGAGGAACCAGCATGTGTGAACCCATGAGGCTGGGAAGCAGCATGGGAGAAATATAGGGAGTTCAAGTTTTGTGGGAAAAGGCAGAGTGACAGATGAAGTTAAGAAGGTGGTTGGGGTCAGATCATAAATGGGCCTTGTTTGGCTCACATAAAAGTCCTAGGTAATGAATACCAAAGGATCTCAAATAAGGATAGAAGATATTCGGGTTTGCAGTTCAGAAAGATCGTTCTTTTGCAGTGTGGTGGTTTGAGTCATCAGAGGGCCAGGTGAACATTTAGAATTAAGCTGTTGAAACAATCCAGGAAAGAAACAAGGGCCCAAGGGTAGATTGTACAGGAGAAGATAAAGAGGAGAGAGTGAATTAAGTTCATTTAATAGGCAGAATTAACAGGACTTAATGACCAGTAGGATGGCGGGGTGGGGGGCAGTGGAGATGACCTCAGAGTTTCCGATTGGGTTGTCTAGTTGGATGGTGGCACCATTCCTGAGAGAAGAAGTAGAGGAAGAGGGGGCATTTCTGGGGTAAAGATGCAAGATGGTCAAGTGCTGTGTATTAATTTTTAAAATGTATCACTTTTGAAAAAGCTTTCTAGATTCCACAGCACACATTCACCTGTCAGGCCTAGTATAGACTTGGAGGCACAGACAGGATCCTGATGAGTTGGTTCTGGGTGTTCTTGGTGTAGGGAGCTTGTGTCCCATCCAAGTGGAAATGTCCAGAAGCAATAGGATAAGGGAGTTGGGAATTCAGGAGAGAGCTCTGGGCTGGAGCTGCATATCTCGGGGTCACTGGCTTCATGTTGAAGCCATGGGCATGAGTGACCTAGTCAGGGAGAGCAAGGCACAGAAAGAGACTGAGTTTGGGAACTGAGGTTGGGGGAGAGCGGTTCTGGGTGGGAATGGAAAGGGAGAGCTGCTCAAAGTTTGATTATTGGAATTATCGAAAGAATCTTCACTCTGTTCAATGAATCACTAGGTGAGATCATTAAAAACTCCTTCCTGGGCTTCCCTGGTGGCGCAGTGGTTAAAGAATCCGCCTGCTAATGCGGGGGACACAGGTTCAAGCCTTGGTCCGGGAAGACCCCACATGCCGCGGAGCACCTAAGCCCGTATGCCACAACTGCTGAGCCTGCGCTCTAGAGCCCAAGAGCCACAACTACTGAGCCCGTGTGCCACAACTACTGAAGCCTGCACGCCTAGAGCCCATGCTCCACAACAAGAGAAGCCACCGCAATGGGTAGCCCATGCACCACAACCAAGAGTAACCCCCGCTCGCTGCAACTAGTGAAAGCCCGTGCATGGCAACGAAGACCCAATGCAGCCAAAAAAAAAAAAAAAAAAAAAAAACTCCTTCCCCTCTTGTTATTGGGGAGAGTAGGGGAGGTGTATCTTTTATTTTCCTTGAAAGGCTAAGTAGAAAACTCAGGAACTGCTGTTTTGGAAATGAAGATAAAGGTGACCTGGAATTTTAAGTCCACGAGAACATGTTTTTTTGTTGTTCTGTTTTTTTGTTTTTTGTTTTGTTTAAGCAGAGGTTCTTCTTTTTTTTTTTAATTAATTAATTTATTTATTTATTTTTGGCTGTGTTGGGTCTTTGTTTCTGTGCGAGGGTTTTCTCTAGTTGCGGCAAACGGGGGCCACTCTTCATCGCGGTGCGCGGGCCTCTCACTGTCGCGGCCTCTCTTGTTGCGGAGCACAGGCTCCAGACGCGCAGGCTCAGTAGTTCTGGCTCACGGGCTTAGTTGCTCCACGGCATGTGGGATCCTCCCAGACCAGGGCTCGAACCCGTGTCCCCTGCATTGGCAGGCAGACTCTCAACCACTGTGCCACCAGGGAAGCCCGAGAACATGTTGTTTAGTTTCTGACTTCCGTAAAACTTCGGGAATACATTTCTCATAATGCTCAATAAGCCTCTCAGGGCAGGAGTGGCTGAGGTTGCAAATGTGCCCACGTTATGTACCTTCAGTTTGTAGAATTGAGAGAAAGCTTAAGATTGTTTCTGTGTTTCAGGTAATTCAGAGGTCTGTGGGGCCGGCCAGCCTGAGCCTGCTCACCTTCAAAGTCTATGCATCAGCAAAAAAGGACTCATCTCACAAAGCTGCTGTGAAGGTTAATGAGGTAACATGTTGTGATATATTTTGAACATGTGATTTAGTTACTATGGGAAGCATACAAATTGAATATCAGGAAGATAGGACAATTCAGAAGATATTTAAAAGGAGGAAATAGTTTTTCCTTGTGGGAAGCTGCTAGACTATGGCTTTTTCAACTTTAATTAATGGCACTTAGCTAAGGGCATAGTTAAGGAATATCTCCTAGATTTTTAGTGGGGAATCTGCTCTGTCCCAGTAGATTGTAAGCCCAAGTCACTTCTAAGTGATCTGTCTGCTTGCAGACTGCTTATCAAGCCAGGAAGACATTCACATTTTTCCCTCTCCTAAGAAATTAAAGACCAGGGCTCATCCTGCCTCTTGGCTGGATTAGAGGCTCATAAGTAGATGCTTAATAAATACTAAATAAATAAAACAGGAAATGATCTCTCCATTGTTTACATTCCTTTTTGTCTATACTTCGCACTGATTATTTTAGATATTTGGTTTCTTTTGACTTTGAGTAAAGTGTTATAAAGATCTACCTTCGGGCTTCCCTGGTGGCGCAGTGGTTGAGAATCTGCCTGCCAATGCAGAGGACATGGGTTCGAGCCCTGGTCCGGGAAGATCCCACATGCTGTGGAGCAGCTAGGCCCGTGAGCCACAACTGCTGAGCCTGCGTGTCTGGAGCCTGTGCTCCGCAACAAGAGAGGCCGCGACAGTGAGAGGCCCGCGCACCGCGATGAAGAGTGGCCCCCGCTCGCCACAACTAGAGAAAGCCCTCGCACAGAAACGAAGACCCAACACAGCCAAAAATAATAAATAAATAAATTAAAAAAAAAAAAAAGATCTACCTTCAGTTATGGTTAGGGTTACTTGAATGGTGTTTACCTAAAGCTAAATAGCTTGTTTTTTTGCCCTTTACTCTCTTCTTCTCAGGCCTTGGGACAGTGGCATTTTTGAGGGTGAAGAAGGCAGCCAGTGGTGGCTGTGAAACGTTTCCTCCCTGGTGGGGAACAAACCTGCTATTCTGCTTTGATTAGCACTAGACTGATCACTAGAACTAAGTCATATGCTATTCAGTTATTCTCAAGCTTTTTTTTCCTATCCCACCTTCAACCCACCATTTAGAGTAATAGAATCCTTTTTCCAAACTAAATCTAAGATGAAATAACGAATACTAATATATAAAATGGGTAAAAGGGGACTGCTTTGTCTGCTATGAGTAGGGTTGGGGGAGGCTAGGACACCTCATAGCCCTGCTCTCTTGGCCTTGTCCTTATTGATTAAGGTGCAAAGATCGTCTGAAGCAAGGTTCAGGGTGCACATAACCCTTATTCACTGTAGTTTGTGAGTTATTACAAATTTAATAATTGATTGTTATTTCATTACTGTATACACTTCTTAATTTCTTTTTATTTTGTTTTTCAATCTTTGCAGCTTTCACTCTACTCTGTTCCTGAGGGTCAGTCTAAATATGTGGAAGAGCCAAGGACCCAACTTGAAGAAAGCATCTCCCATCTCCGACATTATTGCGAACCATATACAAGTTGGTGTCAGGTACAGACAGCTGTTCTGAAAATGGAATGAATGCATTTCTGTTTAGAGTCAGTAGTAAAAAGTCTATACTGGCTGCATGTTTTCAGAAAAAGGCAGAATAAAGGGCCCCAACTTAAGAGTGCCTGACTTAAAAATGTTCGTCAGTGCCATCTCTGGAGGGGAGCAGAGAGCCCTACCTTCCTGGTGGCAGCTGTCGCCATAGCTGCAGAGAGAGTTTCCCTCCCACTGGGCAGCCTGTGTCATGTTGACTAGAGAGCAGAGGCCCATGGTACCTCTCTTTTTTTTTTTGGCCAGGCCGCTCGGCTTGTGGGATCTCAGTTACCCGACCAGGACTTGAACCTGGGCCACAGCAGTGAAAGCGCCGAGTCCTAACTACTGGACTGCCAGGGAATTCCCCCATGGTGCCTATCTTGTTGGTTGCGGCTATGAAAACATTATTGTCCACCAGGGGAGGATATGGGGCTGGAACTTCAGAAGAAGGAAAAGGGTACAATGTAAACATTTATATCAAAATTAGGAAGTTTCTCTCCCCACAGAGATTCTACAAGTCAGTACCACTTTATTTTATTTTATTTTTTAATTTATTTATTTATTTTTGGCTGTGTTGGGTCTTCATTGCTGCGTGCAGGCATTCTCTAGTTGCAGCGAGCCGGGGCTACTATTTGTTGCGGTGCGCGGGCTTCTCATTGAGGTGGCTTCTCTTGTTGCAGAGAACGGTCTCTAGGTGCGTGGGCTTCAGTAGTTGTGGCACACAGGCTCAGTAGTTGTGGCTTGCGGGCTCAATAGTTGTGGCTCACGGGCTCTAGACCGCAGGCTCAGTAGTTGTGGCATACGGGCTTAGTTGCCCTGCGGCATGTGGGATCCTCCTGGACCAGGGCTCAAACCCGTGTCCCCTGCGTTGGCAGGCAGATTCTTAACAAGTGTGCCGCCAGGGGAATCCCAGTACCACTTTAAACAGGAATGGGTACAGAGGATTTTGAATGCTATAATAGGAGTGTAGATAACTAAAAGAGGGTGGAATTACATACTTGAGTACTTAACTGTTTCCCTTCGTGACCAAAGATCTGCATATACAAATTGACTTTTACTGCTCAGGTTTTAAATCAGGCATTTGTCATTATGTTCATGAAAGCATGTGTGCAATTTTTAACATTGGAAACTGAAGTTTACAGTCTACAGAATGTTTTCGTGGGCTTTGATATGTATATTTGCCACACTTGATCTTGATTTTGAAAACTGATGACAAAGTAAAAGAATGTAGATGTGTGTGACGTGGTCTAGATTTACTTTGCTTGAGATGATAAACTCAATTTTCATCCAGAACTTGTTTTAAAATTTTTAATTTCCACTGTCTGTGCCAGTGCTGAACTTTTGTTCACCAATTTAGAAAGAAAATAGCATAAATTAGGCCATTATACTAAAGTACCGTAACCATATTATTGAGTTATGAAATACCTAAAGACTTTATACATAATGTGTTGTAACACACTTAAACTTTATTCTCTTGTTCTAGAAGATTTTTTAATTTTAACATCTTTATTGGAGTATACTTGCTTTACAATTGTGTGTTAGTTTCTGCTTTATAACAAAGTGAATCAGCTATACATATACATATATCCCCATATCTCCTCCCTCTTGTGTCTTCTTCCCACCCTCCCTATCCCACCCCTCTACGTGGTCACAAAGCACCGAGCTGATCTCCCTGTGCTATGTGGCTGCTTCCCACTAGCTATCTATTTTACATTTGGTAGTATATATATGTCCATGCCACTCTCTCACTTCGTCCCAGCTTACCCTTCCCCCTCCCCGTGTCCTCAAGGCACTATGGAGAACAGTATGGAGGTTCCTTAAAAAACTAAAAATAGAACTACCATACGACCCAGCAATCCCACTACTGGGCATATACCCTGAGAAAACCATAATTCAAAAAGAGTCATGTACCACAAGGTTCATTGCAGCTCTGTTTACAATAGCCAGGACATAGTGTCCATCAACAGATGAATGGATAAAGAAGGTGTGGCACATATATACAATGGAATATTACTCAGCCATAAAAAGAAATGAAATTGAGTTATTAGTAGTGAGGTGGATGGACCTAGAGTCTGTCATACAGAGTGAAGTAAGTCAGAAAGAGAAAAACAAATACCATATGCTAACATATATATGGAATATAAAAAAAAAAAAGGTTCTGAAGAACCTAGGGGCAGGACAGGAATAAAAACTAAGACGTAGAGAATGGACTAGAAGATTTTTAAACCATCTGCTGGTGGTTAAGATAAGGTCAGCACATTTGCAAATATTTCTGTATCATGTAGGCATGGCTACTGTTATTTCTCTCTTGCTCTTTTTTTTTTTTTTTTAAAGATTGATTGATTGATTGATTGCTATGTTGGGTCTTCGTTTCTGTGCGAGGGCTTTCTCTTGTTGCGGCAAGCGGGGGCCACTCTTCATCGCGGTGCGCGGGCCTCTCACTATCGCGGCCTCTCTTGTTGCAGAGCACAGGCTCCAGACACGCAGGCTCAGTAGTTGTGGCTCACGGGCCTAGTTGCTCTGCGGCGTGTGGGATCTTCCCAGACCAGGGCACGAACCCGTGTCCCCTGCATTAGCAGGCAGATTCTCAGCCACTGCGCCACCAGGGAAGCCCTCTTCCTCTTTTTTTTTTTGTGGTTATAAAAGTACTTTGTCTCTACCCTTCAACTCAAGGTTGCTTTTTGTTTTTTACGTTTTCGTCTGTGCATGATGCCTAGTGCAACAAAATGCCTCAGAATAGTTATCAACATGTTTATTTGTACTAGTTATATGTAAAAAAGCTTTTTTTTGTGATTACACTGGGTTTTTTTCCTATAGATTGAAGTCTTCATGAATGAAAATTTTTCTCATTCCTGGCTCCATTTTCAGGCCTACAAGTTCTAGTCCCTTTCTTTAAGAACTGATTTAATTTTTCTTCATAGTAAACAGATTATGCTAGCAAAAGAAGTGGGCAGTCAGTCTAGACATTGATCTGTAGTTTTTCTCTTTTCATGTGCAGAAAAAAAACTAATAATGGATTTTAATGAAGCAGTACTCAGGTTTTTTTAATGTTCTTTATGTCCTCACCCAAATTCAGCACTTATTATTTAAGGCCATTTAACAGTATTAGGGTAACTTGCTCTGACTTGAACTGAATTAAAATAAACAAATCCTTTTCCAAGTGGCAACTGGTTCTGATATCTTCTGATACCCACATATCTCTTTTCCCATCTTTACTGTACACTTTTTGAAGTAGTCCCTTGCTTTCTTTAGGATCATCTGATGTTCATGTACAAAGCCTTTTTATTGTTGTCGTTAAGAGAATGTTAATACTTCATTTGCTCATTTGGGGTAAATGTTTCTCCAAACCTGGATATAGACTCCTTTGTCCCATTACAGCTGGTCATTCCTGCTTCAAATGGGCAGTTTTCAGATATAGGCTCTAAAATCATGGCAAATCAGGAAATAGACTTAATATGAATGATTTAATCTCACAGGGAAAGAATATCCACTTTAATTATCAAGGGGATTGATTTTTTTTCGTCCTCTTCAATTTCAATAGAAGAATGAAAAGGCTGGGTTGTTGAAACCACCCTACTTGAAATCTTTGCTTCCTGTGGCAATAATAAGCCATTCTGCTGAGCAATTTGTGGTGAAGGGGAAATTAGAAAAGGAAAAACAACACAAAAAACCCAGATAGACAGTGTATCCCTTTGTTCAAAAAGTGCTAATAACATGATAATTTATTCAGTAAAGACAAATATATTTATTGCTACATCCTAATCAGCAAATCCTATTGATTCTTTTTTTTTTTCTCATCTTTTTAGGAAATGTACTCCCAAACTAAGCCCAAGATGCAAAGTTTGGTTCAGTGGGGGTTAGGTAAGTTGATTTTTAATTAGGCATAATCAGTTTGTTTGACATTGGATTCTTTAACTGGGAGTCCATGGAAGGGCTCCAGGAGATCTGTGAATTCCTTAAAATTGTGTGTAGAATTTTAGAGCTATTTGGATTTTTCTGGAAAGAGGATCTATGTTTTTCATCAGATTTCAGAGAACTAGTGTCCCCAAACACTCAGGTAAGTTTCTTCAAGATCATTAGGATTGTTGGCCTAGCAGGTGCAGATACACTGGATTTTCTTTCTTTAAATCTATTTCCAGGTGCAATGTCCTAACTCATCTATAGGTTTTCAGAATCAGGATAGCTCATTGGCACAGCTATTAACACATTTTATAGAAGTTTAGAGGCAGGAAGGAACTGGGCTGGTGTGCCTAGGAAAGGCTTTATTGCATAATTCGTAGTGTTCTTACATGTTTTCATTTGTTTTTTATCACCTTTGATTGTTTTTCACATTCACTTAACATATACACTCATAAACTGGTTTCACAGACTGTGTTCTAACTAATATCAGGAACTTATAAATTAATAGACATTGATCATATTTCATTCCCTTTATTGGACATCTCAGCCAGTCATCCTCTTGTTTTTACAAGTGTTTCCGTGACAGAATAAAATAAGCATGAGTACAATTTGTTTCTTTGTGAAGATTATCATAGTATTGATGCACTGATACCCCTGAGACTACTATATAAGTAAATTCTTCATTTGAAGACAGACATATCAGTAGCTTACCACTTCTTTAAATTATTCATGTATGTTAATTAATATCTTAATTTTATAAACACTTATTTAGTGCTTATTATGTGTCAGGAACTAGTCTAAGTGCTTTGAAAGTATTAATTTATGTACAATCCTCATAACAACCTTGGCAGTTAGGTACTTTGTTACCTTCATTTTTTACCTGAGAAAGCTAAAGAACTCCTGATCTTTTATCTATATGGGTGACTGAGGTGTCTCTTCATTGTCGCCTATCATTTCCCATTGATTCACAGCAGTAGGCAGTATTTGCAATATGAGTCTTTTTTTTCTTCTCCTGGACTCATAGTTACTGCAAAGACTTAAGAAACGTTCCATTATGAGTTGCATTGTTGTCTGCCAAGGCAACCAGTCCATTTCCCAGGAATCATAGCCAAGACATGTTGCTAGAAGCTGGGCTTCATATTTAGTGTAGTCTTACAGCATACCTTCTTTCCCATTTCTTTGTGATTTTCCCACTTTGGCTCAGCTCACCAAGGCATCTGGGTGTCCTTCTATCACCTGCTCTGTGTGCCTGTCTAGAATTGAAAATACCATGCTGGTAGGCAAAAATAAAGGGAAGCAGAAAATTGCCTCAAATGACCCAGACAAGAGGATGAAAAGTTAAAACCAGGTTAAAGGCAAAATAAGTAAAAGGCCAGACAGGAATTGGTGCAAAGAACACAAGCTGTATAGTAGTATTTAAAATGATCACCACATTTCCCAAAGAAACCAAGAAAAGGATAACTGGCACATGCCTAGTATTATCTAGACGAGAGAATTATTGAGTATTCCAATTAGTTCAGTTCCATGTATGTCTGTTAAGTCACCATCGTGGCAGGCATTGAAGAGAGAGGCTGATTGAGACAGTGGTCACAGCCAGTGAGGTGCATATAATAAAGTGTTCAATACTAGCACAAATACAGAGACAGTCGTAGACCACCATTGAAGGTACAGAGGAAAGAGACTAGTTTAACAGAGATTGGGGAGATGGGAGCAGTCAGGGAAGGAGTTCTGAGATGAGTCTTGAAGGAACAGTTAGCCACACCAAAACATGGGGGTGGGAGTTGGGAGGCATTCCACACAGAGGGCACAGCATGACCAAGGCTTGGAGTGGTGACTTAGTGTTGCGTGTGCCGGGAACTGGAAGCAGGTCGGGAGTGCTGAAGATGAGATTGAGAGACCTGCAGGCTTTTCAAGTCATGACCTAGCTGAAATCCCTTTGTTAATTCATTCAGTATCCATTAACTCCTAGCAGGGCTTCAAATAAGTATCTGTTGAGTGAACATCCACTATTTACCACTGGGGGAAAATGACATAGAAGTCTAAGCAGTCCACCATTAAGGAGCAGATATTCTCTTTGAGGAGACATAAAATACACCCTGAATAATTAAAAACAAGGGCCATACAATTAGGCATCAGATGACGGTAGAGAAAATAAATATGGTGGGACTTTAGAGGAGAAAGAGAGGTGTGGGCTGATGAGTATAGGAAAGGCTTTTCTGAGGAGGTAGGACTTAAGCTGGCTTTTATTTGGTGGCATTGGCTCAGGGGAGAAGAGAGGCGGCATCATGTGAATGAGGTCATAATGCATGGTCAGGTGTGGCAAGTAGACTCACGTGTTGCATTTATTTGTATTTACTTTATCTATCAACTGACTATTTCCTGCATATACTTGCACTACAAGTTTCCTTCATTATCCAGATTTATTCTTATCTTGAGTTTAAATAATGAATTCAGATGGCAAAAGATACATTTTTTTTCCAGAGTCTAATGTATTTGGTTCCTGAATTTTAGAGAGCAAGCAGCAAAGCTTCTGATAGCGACAGATCTATCCAAAGATTTATCCAAATTTATTCTGTTTCTGTGTTTGGATAGCAAGGGATTCCTATATTTGTCTTTCTGCCCTTATGAATAATTGATTCAGATCTGTTGCCTTCAGGAGTATGAAGGTAATCTAACATTACTTTATTGTCAGAATGTCATCAGGCTAAAAAGTTGTTTGAAAATTGGATACTTGCGATGTAACTAGTAAATCATGTTTATCTCTTACATAAAAAGAACTTGTTGAAAAGAAGCATATTAACAGAAAGCAAAGAATACATTATTTGAAAAGCATTTGCTACTACATATGCTGCTTATATTTGACTTTTTTGTTTTGTTCTTTTTGTTTATGTTTATTTTTAATTGAAATATAGTTGATGTACATGTTTTGTTTTTTAATGAGCAATTTATAAAACTGTTTCCTGGTCTGATTCTATTGTAGACAGCTATGAATATCTCCAAAATGCACCTCCTGGATTTTTTCCAAGACTTGGTGTTATTGGTTTTGCTGGAGTTGTTGGACTCCTTTTGGCTAGAGGTAGGTACAATTTTGTAGTTTTTTTTTTTTTAAACAGTTCATAAGGGAGACATAACATATACATTTGATTCTTTCTTTTCACTTACCAGTTTTTGGAGTAATGAGTTAGTTCCTGAATATGGCCTTCTTGATGTATAATTGATATGGTTGTTTTCTCCAGTATATTTGATTTTAAACATATATAGAAATTGTAAAAAAATAAAATGAAAGAAATTATATACTTTTGGTTACAAAAAGAAAACTAAAAATGGATTAAAGACCTAAATGTAAGGCCAGACACTATCAAACTCTTAGAGGAAAACATAGGCAGAACACTCTATGACATACATCACAGCAAGATCCTTTTTGACCCACCTCCTAGAGAAATGGAAATAAAAACAAAAATAAACAAATGGGACCTAATGAAACTTAAAAGCTTTTGCACAGCAAAGGAAACCATAAACAAGACGAAAAGACAACCCTCAGAATGGGAAAAAATATTTGCAAATGAAGCAACTGACAAAGGATTAATCTTCAAAATTTACAAGCAGCTCATGCAGCTCAATATCAAAAAAACAAACAACCCAATCCAAAAATGGGCAGAAGACCTAAACAGACATTTCTCCAAAGAAGATATACAGATTGCCAACAAACACATGAAAGAATGCTCAACATCATTAATCATTAGAGAAATGCAAATCAAAACTACAATGAGATATCATCTCACACCGGTCAGAATGGCCATCATCAAAAAATCTAGAAACAATAAATGCTGGAGAGGGTGTGGAGAAAAGGGAACCCTCTTGCCCTGTTGGTAGGAATGTAAACTGATACAGCCACTATGGAGAACAGTATGGAGGTTCCTTAAAAAACTAAAAATAGAACTACCATACAACCCAGCGATCCCACTACTGGGCATATACCCTGAGAACACCATAATTCAAAAAGAGTCATGTACCAAAATGTTCATTGCAGCTCTATTTACAATAGCCAGGACATGGAAGCAACCTAAGTGTCCATCGACAGATGAATGGATAAAGAAGATGTGGCACATATATACAATGGAATGTTACCCAGCCATAAAAAGAAACGAAATTGAGTTATTTGTAGTGAGATGGGTGGACCTAGAGTCTGTCATACAGAGTGAAGTAAGTCAGAAAGAGAAAAACAAATACCGTATGCTAACACATATATATGGAATCTAAGAAAAAAAAAAGGTCATGAAAAACCTAGGGGCAAGACGGGAATAAAGACACAGACCTACTAGAGAATGGACTTGAGGATATGGGGAGGGGAAAGGGTAAGCTGGGACAAAGTGAGAGAGTGGCATGGACATATATACACTACCAAACGTAAAACAGATAGCTAGTGGGAAGCAGCCGCATAGCACAGGGAGATCAGCTCGGTGCTTTGTGACCACCTAGAGGGGTGGGATAGGGAGGGAGGGAGGGAGGGAGACCCAAGAGGGAAGAGATATGGGAACATATGTATATGTATAACTGATTCACTTTGTTATAAAGCAGAAACTAACATACCATTGTAAAGCAATTATACTCCAATAAAGATGTTTAAAAAAAAAAGATAATTTTCCCTAATAAGAACCTACTGAATATCACAGGGAACTCTATTCAATACTCTGTGATGACCTATATGGGAATAGAGTATAGAAAAGAGTAGATATATGTATATGTATCACTGACTCACTTTGCTGTACAGCAGAAACTAACACAGCATTGTAAATCAACTATACTCCAATAAAAAAATTAATTAGAATAAAAAAAAAGAAATTAGTTATCCTTTATAGGTACGCTTACTTGGTCAAATTCCTGTTGCTCTTTGATACAGAAAGAGTGAACTTTCATTAATGAAGATCTGTCACACCTGAGAAACTGTAAATGTTTCACTATTAAGATTAGGCTATTAAGGCTTCCCTGTTGGTGCAGTGGTTAAAAATCCGCCTGCCAATGCAGGGGACGTGGGTTTGAGCTCTGGCCTGGGAAGATCCCACATGCCACAGAGCAACTGGGCCCGTGCACCACACCTACTGAGCCCGCGAGCCACAACTACTGAAACCCACGTGCCACAACTACTGAAGCCCACACACCTAGAGCCCATGCTCCACAATAAGAGAAGCCACCTCAATGAGAAGCCCGCACACCACAACGAAGAGTGGCCCCCACTCCCTGCAACTAGAGAAAGCCCGTGCACAGCAATAAAGACCCAATGCAGCCAAAAATAAATAAATTTATATTAAAATAAAAGATCAGGCTATTATTCCTAGTAACAGTGATTTCATGGAGAGTTTATTAATTTCTCGATGTCTTGTACCTTCAGTCAGTGATGATAAAAACTTCTAAAAATACTTAAAATTAGGGACTTCCCTGGGGTCCAGTGGTTAAGAATCCACCTTCCAGTGCAGGGGACGCGGGTTCCATTCCTGGTCGGGGAACTAGGATCCCACATGCCATAGGGCAACTAAGCCTGCGTGCCACAACTACTGAGCCCGCACGCTCTGGAGCCTTTGCACCACAACTAGAGAGCCCGTGCACCACAACTACTGAGCCCCTGTGCTCTAGAGCCCACGCGCTACAACTAGAAAGAAGCCCGTGCACTGCAACGAAGAGCCTGCATGCTACAAGGATCCCGCGTGCCGCAACTAAGACCTAATGCAGCGAAATAAATAAATATTTTTTAAAAATATACTTAAAATTAAAAGCTAACAAATATCAACTTAAAGATATTACTACACCTTACTGCTGGATTACAAAACATTTATAGGAAATACAGGATGGTAATATACTTCATTATAATGAGATGAATTTGTTATGAACTACTTGAAGTTTCACTGATTGTAAAATTCAGACTTCACAAAAATTCCTAAATTATAAAGATTATGAACCCTGTAATCGGTCCCCATAAAAGATAACTATAGAGACTGGTCTTATAACCATTTCTCAATATTAAAAACCTTCCTATACATGCCTTAACCGCTCTTTTAGAATCTGGAAGAATGCTGCCCTGGTGCCACTCCCCCAGTGTGTGGAGTGAACTCCTGTTGTAGTTTTTGTGTCCTCCTCCCGTCTTGTGCAGGATATATAAGAATTAAATGCAGAGTTTATTTTTACTAATCAGCTTGGGCAATAGTTGAACCAGCTTTTTGTCCCAAACTTCTTTCCCCTCCTTCTGTAAAGCTGTCTAGGAAAGCATTCCTATCTTATTTAGATAGTGTTTAGAATTTATGAAGATCCCAAGGCCAAGGTGTTGGAATTTGACTGGGTGTTAGGGAGCCAGGAACGTGGAATCAAGTGAGATTAGCTTCCTCCTTCCCTCTCCATGGGTAGAGCATGTGGAGCAGTTTTACAGCCCTAAAGAGAGCTCCCTGTGCCATGTGTGCTCTTTACACCGTGTTTATCTCCTGCATATCCACTGTGGTGACTGTCCTGAGGACAACTGGGGGCTATGCTCTCCTGGGCAGAACAGCAGCAGAAGGACACCACTACTGCGGGTCCTTTGTCTTTGCTTTTGTTTTCTTGCTTGTTTATATGTTCCTCTCTCTCCTTCCTTTTCCTGAGAGGGCTCGGTTGTATTAAAATAATTTAAAACCTTAATTCTTTTTCAGAAAAGTACACACGCACACATACTCATGCGCACATACCAAACAACAGATCTTTTCCTGTGGGTGCTGGGGTACAAGGGCCTGAGGTAAACAATGTTGGGGTGGGGGATCCCTAAGCAAGATGAGTGGGGAGTGGGAGGGTAGGTATGTTCATGGGTGGTCAGAGTGATTTTCAGGCCCCTCCAGGTCCCCTATGCTGGAAGCAGTACGATGGACTCAGAAGGTCCCTCCTGGTGGAGTTTCATTTCTTCTTTGTTTTCAGTCTAACATTTTATTTATTTTAATTTTATTTTTTAATAAAAGTTATATGTATTTAAGGTGTACAACATGATGTTTTGATACACGTATGCATAGTGAAATTATTACTAGAGTCGAGCTAATTAATATATCTTCTCATATAGTTACCTTTTTTGTGATGAGAGCACCTGAAATCTCCTCTTAGTAAATGTCCAGGGTTCAGTATTATTAACTGTAGTCATCATGCCGTACATTAGATCTCTAGACTTATTCATCCTACATAGCTGCACCTTTGTACCCTTTGACCAATATCTCCCCATTTCTCCCACCTCCCCACTCCTGATAACCACCCTTCTACTCTCTGCTTCTATGTATTTGACTTTTTTAGATTCTACATATCAGTGAGATCTTGCACTGTTTTTTCTTTCTCTGTCTGGCTTATTTCACTTAGCATAATGTCCTCCAGGTTCATCCATATTTTTGCACATGGTAGAATGTCCTTCCTTTTAAAGGCTGAATAATATTCCATTGCAAATATATACCACAATTTCTTTATCCATTCTTCCATTGATAGACACTTAGTTTGGTTTCATGTCTTGGCTATTGTGAATAATGCTGCAGTGAACATGGGATACTTCAAGATACTGATTTCATTTCCTTTGGGTATATACCCAGAAGAGGGATTGCTGGATCATATGGATAGGTTTCTTGAGCATTCGGCAGATAATGGTGGTGAGGGTGGCCAGGACTGTGGTGAGGACAAGAGGTACTTCTCTGGAAGAGAGATGAGTGGATGATCATTCAGAGGAAGTGGGCCCAGCCAGGACACCCAAGGGTGGCAGGTGGTCGTTGCCCACCGTTGTTGCCTTCTGGTGGCTCCCTCCAGCACTGGCAGCCAGTGGTTCCCCTCTGGCAATGCTGACGGTTACAGTGTAGACCACTGGCTTCTTGGGAGGTGTGGGTGTGGAGATAGGCAGGGAGACAGGGGATTGCACTTTCTTCCAGAAGTTCTGGGGCCCCCAGCTCATTGTGTGAACCACTAGGAGCTAGAAGCTCAAGAGCTGCTGCCTGTCAGCTTTCCCTAGAGGAGTGAAAAATGGCTGGTTGGAGGGTTTGCTGTCCTTCACCTGGTCCTCACCTTCATGAGCTGCCCAGGTGCTTAAAGCTTCAAGTGTACAGGTGGGCTTCCAGAGGTGTAAAAGGCTTTTCTCTTCTAGAGTAATTATAGCCTTTCAGTCAAGGCAGTAGGACAGGGAGAGAAACATAATATTAAGAGTCTAGATTTATAGTATTTGTATTCTCTTCTGTAACCCCAGTTCCATTTTGGGGGATTTGTCTGTTTAAAGTTTAAGACCGATAAACAGCACTTACATTCTTCTTTGTAAATGTGAGTAACATACATTGCACTAGCATCTATATGCATCCCATCTCAAAAACCCCATGCCTCTGAGTGGAGACTGTTTCTTGTGTCAAGTCCATTTCTAGTGTATTCTCCAGTTTTACCCTCTACCAGTTTTCTTAATCTCATTCTCATTTCTCCCAGCTCTCCATCCTTCTGTCTGTTCATTTCCCCTTTCCCAGGGCTCTACGTATTCTCACAGTCTAGACTGATACTCAGTCAACACAGCTGTTGTCTTGGGACATGGCTCCACGCTCTCTTGGGTTTGACCCCCTTTGCCTGGGGTCCATGTTGTCTTCTCCTAGGTTTGCTGCCTGTTGTTGAACTACATGCTTAAGTCACTTTCGAAAAAGCCTATGTTGGAGGTAAGCTTTCCAAGTTTTTGCAAGTCTGAAAGGACTCATACCTGGTGATCGTTTGGTTGGTCATAGAATTTGTTCTCCATCAAAACTTTGAAGGCTGCATCTTCTAGCACCCAGCGTTGCAGGTGTGAGAGTCAGCAACCAGTCTGCATGATTGTTCCGTATGAAGTGATTCATTTTTTTCTTTTTTTCTGGAAGCTTTGAGGATCTTCTCTTAGTCTTCAGTGTTCTGAACTTCCATGGTGCTGTGACTACATATAGATGTTTTTCATTCTTTGGTTGGGCATTTTGGTGGCTTGCAGCCCTCAGCTGTAGGCAAATATATATCTTGTATTTATTTGAAAATTTCCTCTCATTCTTTTTCTTTCCTGAACACGAATTCATTTGTGATTGAGCTATTTAAACTGACCCCATATGTCTCTTGTATTTTCTTGACTATTTTATTCTTTTTGCATTAGTTTACTTTGGTCATTTCCAAGAGCTCTTTTCTGCTCTCTTTTCACAGAACTCATTTTTCTTTTAATGCAGTAGCTTCTTGAATTTATTGATGATACTTAATAACAGGTTTAGTTTTGTTTTTAAGTTCTTCTCTTTCCTTTAGGGTCATTTTTCCTTCTTGCTTGTCTTGATCTTCTCTTTTATGTTGCAGGCTTTCCTCAACTTTCCTCAGTTGTACAGTCATGTTTAAGAACAAGGCAAAAAACAAAACAAGAAAGAACAAAGCAATTGAAACTCTACTAAGAACTTTTTGCGTATAGATGGGGCTTGCTGGCAAGCAGGTTCTCCCTCAGGGTGAGCCAAAAGGGGACTGCCCTTAGGTGGGGGGGTGACAGTGCCCACCTGGGGAAGGCTGGACCCTCAGCACTAACACGCACATGCACTCACACCAGCTGTCTCGGTTCTCAGCAGCAAATCCATGGCATTTCTTCCGCGATACCCTGCCCCCCTTTTAAGATTTTGTCTGGCGAGATGGCATGACCACAGGCAGTTTTGCACTGGCATGGCATGGAGGAAGGAGAGGCTCACCTGGTCCATGCACAGGACTTGTATTTCTCCCTCTATCTTGATCCCTGGTTGCCCTCTCCACCCTGCATGGTACCTGACATCTCTGGGCTGCCAGGGACATTCTGCTCCCTCCTCTGCTGTGGGCCCTGCTCAGGATTTAAAGGCTGTCTGTCCTCTTGCTCCCATCCACTCTCCGTTTTCTGAAACTTGCTTGAGACTTCTTAATAGCCAATAGCCCCTCCATACATTTTCTCTTCGTTTTGGGTTTATTATCTGTATTTTATTCTTTTACTGTTATTTTTATGGGGTATTGGAAAGGAGAGGAGAGGAATGCTTGCATTCAGTATTTAAATAGGAAGCCAGTTTACTATGAAAGAATGTAAACCTTAGAAACCAAAATAATGTCTGGTTTTCTTTTTAAAACAATCTTTTTTTCTGTTTCCTTAGAAATGGTAGTTCTCTTGAAAACATTGTATTGATGAAAAAAGCCAGGTGCAAAGGACTACATATTATATAATTCCATTTATACGAAATGTCCAGAGTAGGCAAATCCATAGAGCTAGAAAGTAGATTAATGGTTTCCTAGGGCTGGAGGTGATGGAGGAATTGGGGGGTGACTGCTCACGGATGTGGGGATTCTTTTTGGGTGATCACTTCTAAAATTAATTGTGGTGATGGCCGTGTACCTCTGTGAATACACTAAAAGCCGTTGAATGGTACAATTTAAGTGGGTGAGTTGTGTGAATTGTATCTTCCTAAAGCTATGAAAATGTGGTGGTCCTTTTTGGTTCATATATTAGACACATTCTCTGTCAGTCTAAGACCAAAGAAGTCTTACTCAATGTTAGATATATGACGGAAACTGTAATGGTGAAGATAATGAATACTCTGATGGTGTCCATAACCTTTTTTTAATAGGTTCAAAAATAAAGAAGCTGGTGTATCCACCTGGTTTCATGGGATTAGCTGCCTCTCTTTATTATCCACAACAAGCCATCGTATTTGTCCAGGTAAGTTAGATCCAGTAAGCTTGCATGTCCTTTGTTCTTGCTTATGTATGTATGGGTTTACTGCTTAATTTAATTTTATTTTGCAGCCTTTCTAACACCAGACTAAAATTTGTTTGCACATATAAATGAACTACAACAAATTTAAATGTTTTTCTGCACTATGTACCTCAGTTCTGGCCCTCCGTCCAATGTCAGTATTCAGAGAATGCATGCTAATTTGAATATTAATCAAAGAAAATTTGCTATGCCTTTTTTTTTGCATAATTACATGGCAATCTAGAGACTCAAATTCCAAAGCTGATAGTTACAGGTCATTCTCAGTTTGGGCTTATCTGGTCACAACCTGCCCTCCTTGGAGTTGCAGGCACGGGCCTGCGCCCTGGCCCTCTGCGCCTTCTCCCTCATCCCGGTGCTAGCCTTGCTTTCCTTGCTGGGGACTGCAGGGAGTGCAGTCCCTTCTGCTGGGAACGCCTTTCTCAGCGCTGTCAGTTGGCTGCTCCTTTCCTACCCTTCAGGCCTCAGTTTGATGGCATCCTGGCAAGTAGAACACAGTGGCAAGAACACGGATAAAGCTGATGCCTTAGTCAGCTTGAGCTGCCGTAACAAAATACCACAGACTGTGAGGCTTAAATAACAGAAATTTATTTTCTCACAGTTCTGGAGGCTGGAAGTCCAAGATCAAGGTGTCAGCAAGGTTGGTTTCTCCTGAGGCCTCTCTCCGGGACTTGCAGATGGCCACCTTCTCCCTGTGTCCTCACATGGCCTTGTCATTGTGCGTGCACTCCCCTGGTTTATCATCCTTGCCTTATAATGACACTAGTTAGATTAGAGCTCTACCCTTATGACGAACTTGACCTTAATTACCTCTCTAAAGGCCCTGTCTCCAAATACAGTCTACTGTATTAACACTGTGGGTTAGGGCTTCAATATATGAATTTTGGGGGGTACAATTCAGTCCATAACAGCTGGACCAGCAGTTCTCAGAGTGTAGTCCCCGGCCCAGCAGCATCAGGATCACCTGGGAACTTGTCAGGAATGCACATTTTCAGGCCCCAACCCGGGCCTACTGACTCAGACACTCTGAGGGTTAGGGCCAGCAATATGTGGTTTAGCAAGCCCTCTGGGGGATTTTTAGCAAGCCCATAATATTTGAGAACCACTGATAAAGACTAGACTCTCTCCGGGCAGTGGTATGTGGACTTAGTGCGACTCTACATGTAGAGTCCCTTGGAAAACTGGCAAGAGCAAGGCAGACTCGAGGTTTTGAGGTCCTAGACAGCTTATGGAGACAAGGACTCATTTGCCAGAATTGCCATCTCACACTGAGACTTGGTCCTAGGAGGAATAGCAGTGCCATCACCAGATTTGGGCCCTGAGGGCTCTGAGCCAAACTGACCTGAAACTGTGCCCCCTGGAGTCCTTGTGACAGTATCGAATCTAGATTCCTAGACGGTGCTGCAGTTGAAGGTGGGAGCCCAGTGGCTCCAGCTGCGGGAAATTGTTGCCTTTGGTGGCAAATACCAGTAAGATCTTCGTGGCATGGCCTTAACATTGTTTACAGCAGTCCTGGAGGCAGACAGTTACTGATCCTCTGCCTGCTTCAGCCCCAGCTCTGGAACAGTGAATCGTGTCTGCCTGCCCTAGATCATAAAAATGATCAAACATCATCTCAGTCTGTTATGGTGTAAATAGTAAATTGGCTGCTGGTTGAGAAGCATATGTGGCTGCCCTCTGAGTAGAGGTCTTTTTTTATCTTATATGCCACAGCATATGTTGCAAAAGATTTTTTGTATTCACAACCAAGATAGTAGCATGCAAATCTGAGTTGTATTCTAATTTATTTTTAAAGTCAGTGGGAAGGAGTTTTGTCTTTTATTTTGTACCTAGGGTAAGCCAGAGCAAAGCAATTAACTAGTTTCACTAGATATAAAACATTAGTGATCTGTTTGGGATGATGAAAACGTTTTGAAAATGGATAGTGGTGATGGCTGCATAGCATTGTGAATGTAATTAATGCCACTGAATTGTACACCTAAAAGTGGTTAAAATGGTAAATGTTATATTATGTGTATTTGCCACAGTAAAACAAAACAACATCAGCGACTGAAAGAGAATTTCTGATACCGTTTTAGTGTCATTTAGTTCCTATTTCACAGTTTCTTTTCTACTTCCTCTTCTTTTTTATTCTTTTTTTTAATGAATGCCATGACCTTGGACAAGCCACTTAATCACTTATATTCTGTTTTCTGTTCAGTAGTGTTTGGAGAAAAGTACTGTAAGAAAACCCTTAAAGTGATGGCAAATATTATTTTTCTCTCAAATTTAAAGCACTGAAAACAGTGCCATACTCATGATAAATGCCTGATATGTCTACCAGTGGGTCTGAGAATCATATCATATTCTAAGAACAGTTGGAGCAACTGGAAGAATGTAACTTGTAAGAAACCAGCATGTTGCAGCAACCCCTGGATTTACTAGCACTGTGATCTTGGATGAGTCACTTGGCCTCTGAATATTTCCTTACAGTCTTTGCCTACTTACCACATAGGGTTGTTATATAGAATAGAGATAAATCATGTGAATGTGCTTTGTAAAGTAAAATGCTATACATTGACAAATTATTATAAAAATTAGGAAGAGAATAATAACTGCTTTCAGAAAATTGAAGTACTGTCATTTAGAAGAATAATCAATATGGTCATAAGTAGGACCAACGAATGCAAATTATTGGAAGCATTTTTTTTAAGAAAGCTCAATACTTAAAAAAAATAGTTTCCAACAATTAAAGCCAGCAGGCCAAAGTTGGACAAGTGCATTTTAAGGTAGTGAGCTCACTGACCCCAAAATATTCTCTGACCCTGGGGCCTACCTCTCAGGATGCTGTAGAAAGGATTTTGAAACAGGAGGCAAAATCGCTGTAGAAACTCAAAGACTTTATGTTTTGAGGGATCTGGGAAGACTGAGAGCATCTTTACTGAGCTCACCTATTTTTTTACATAGCCCCTAAAATGAATGATTGATTTTAAGCTTGATTTTCAGACTTGTTTGGCTGTTACGTGCTAGATGTGATAGGTAGTAGCCTTCCTTCTTGTCTGATCTTCAGGCATTTCCCATATCAGCAATGATCCACATTTTTTTTTCCTTGAAATTGTGAAAGTTTGAAATATACACCTATAATTTATGGCAAATTATTTTAAACAGTAACTATACACGGGCAAGCTATTTTTTCTTTTTATGCTATCATTCTTACTATCTTTTATTTGCTTACATTGCACAGTTTTAAATGTGTATGTCCCAAGATTCCTGTGTTTGTCGTATGCTTAAATACAGTTCTTTTGGAAACAGGACAAAAGAAAACAGAAAATTCTCTTCCTTACCACTTCATGTATGGAATAGCAATGGATCTTTTATATTTTGTTTCAAGGTCAGTGGGGAGAAATTATATGACTGGGGTTTACGAGGATACATAGTCGTTGAAGATTTGTGGAAGGAGAATATTCAAAAGGTGAGAAAGATCTTTTTCATTATCTTCCTTTTGGTTTAAATATGTGATTTCTCTCGGGTTTTATAAAATTCTTGATGCCCTGTTGCTTGCTCTTGCTTTTTCTGTTTGTATTTCCTTATGCTTCTAGCTCAGATTCTCTGGTGGCCTTTATTGGAGGAGCAATAGAACCTCTGTACATTTGATTATTTTCAGCAGGGCTGAATAAGTGGGGACCATAAAATACATTCCACCCCAGTCTTAGACCATAATTTCCACTGTATTGTATTTACAGTTGGCTCAAAGTGTTGCATATTATCTGAAAGTTTTTTCAAAACTAGATTCAAAGGGAACATGCTATGCTCCCAGCAAAAGACAAATAACGGAGACTCCTCCTCTTGCTATTTCATTCATCATAAGCTTCATTCTTCACTTTATCAGTACTGTAACTGCTCATCCCCTAGCCTATGGGCCCAGTTAAGGGCATATACAGGACCAGCCACCAGTTACAGGCCACTGTGCTGATTGGTGGGCGAACAGCAGAGGGGAAAAGGTTGTGGAATTATAAGGACAGGTCATTTTTTTGTCTCTTCTCACAGCCACTTAGCTGATTAAATGTTGCCCATGTTTGCTGGGACATTCTCTCTTTCCTCTGATAAGGATTAGTGAATATAGAACAAGGCATCATGTCTCCTCCAAGCACTCAGAGGCACAGCTCGATAAGGAAGAATTAGGGTTCTTATTATTAACATACCTTCTGTATCATAGAATACTTTTGACTCCTGTCATCTCAAATCAGAATACCCTTTTTAAAAATATAAATACCTAGGGACTTCCCTGGTGGTCCAGTGGTTAGGCTCCGAGCTTCCACTGCAGGGGGCATGGGTTCGATCCCTGGTCGGGGAACTAAAATCCCGCATGCTATGCGGCATGGCCCATAAATAAATAGCTAGATAGATAAATAGATACATACATACATACCTATCTCAAAACCCAGGATTTCGAACTGGAATTTGGAAGTAACATTAACGGAATAAATTATAAGCCCTCCTCATTAGTTACATAAATAATCTTCCAGTGAAATCGTAAGACTAATTATTGTACTGGTGATTTGTAAATGAATTAGTCTCTGTTGAGCCTGTTTATACTAGCTCTTGAGTAGGAAGTTCTGTATTAATATCAAGTGCCCTTTGGCAATCCCTTTTAAAGAATAAACGCTCATAGTTTTATTTTCATTTCTCTGACATTTTCTTTGGAAGCTTTCTTTCCTGTTTAAAAAATTCCTTAAGTCCACACTGAGTTTAATATGGGAAAGGAAACAGAATGTCAGGAAAGCTATACACAGCCTTAGAAAGAAATGTGGAAAATGAAACTCCTCCTCAGCTCTGAGTGCTCACTGTGGTGTCAGTGCAGAACCGATGCACACGAAAGCTATGGTGGGGGGGATCCCCTGGGAGCCTCTGAGCGCTCACTGTGGTGTTAGGCAGACACGTGCACACCAATGGGACTGTAGTTGGAATGCAAGCTAAGCAGAACAGCATTTTATGGTAATTTGAAAACGTTGCCTATTACAACTACTCGTATTTACATGCAAGTCTTTGGGGAGTGAGATAGTAAAGATGCCTAATTAGCCTGGGGTTGGTCTGCATGTCTCCTCTGGTCTTCTTTCTATGCTCTTGCCCTCTTGAGCGTCACTGAGAGCTTAGTGTTCTTCCATTCATTTACTCTCAAAGCACAGTTGTCCTGACGGCTATCTGTTGTGAATAGAAGATAATAAAATGCATGTTGACTACTTAAACATTTAGCACAAGTTTTTGTGTTTTTTTAAATTAATTAATTAATTAATTTATTTATTTTTGGCTGTGTTGGGTCTTCGTTTCTGTGCGAGGGCTTTCTCTAGTTGCGGCGAGAGGGGGCCACTCTTCATCGCGGTGCGCGGGCCTCTCACTGTCGCGGCCTCTCCCGTTGCGGAGCACAGGCTCCAGACGCGCAGGCTCAGTAGTTGTGCCTCACAGGCCTAGTAGCTCCGCGGCATGTGGGATCTTCCCAGACCAGGGCTCGAACCCGTGTCCCCTGCATTGGCAGGCGGATTCTCAACCACTGCGCCACCAGGGAAGCCCTAGCACAAGTTTTAAATGAAAAATATCAGAAGGCCTTATTAATTCAAGATTTGATATAGTTAGATTTTGGGAATTATTTGATATGTACATACTTTTGGTTGTAAATAGTCAAAGAAATTTGTGGACATTGTGTTTAAAATGGGGCCCTGAGGGACTTCCCTGGTGGTCCAGTGGTTAAGGCTCTGTGCTTCCAATGCAGGGGAACTTGATCCCTGCATGCCACAAATTTCTTTGACTATTTACAACCAAAAGTAGGTACATCTGTTACATTATTATAGTACAAACAATTATGAATCAGATTGCACCTAATTGAGACTGGTAATTGAAGCCTAACTTGAAAACCAATTTCCAAACACGCTAAGAAACAAACAAATATCTCCTCCATGAGGTGTTCTTCAGTTCCCTTCAAAGAGTTCCCGGGCCCTAAAAGATTCCTGTTCCAGGGTAGCTTAAGTCTTTGCTCTCGTTAATAAAGCAAAAACAAACAAACAAAAAATACTGAAACCCACAAAGTCCAACAAGTGGGGGGCAGGGAAATCAATAAAAGACAATGGCATTTCACTATCAAATAATGGGGCCCTGAAATTTTAAGTGGTATGAATGATGGTTCAGTTCTCAATTATATTATTTCCCATGGAGCTGTATTACTCTCAGAAACCCTCAGTCTGTGGCATTGTTTGCTCTGCCATATCCCTTTTCCCTTTTAGGAATTAATTCTAAATGTTTGCACTGAGTCTTCTATCAACGAAGTTTGGATGAGGTGGTCTTTCAGTCCTGTCATTGGTCAGTGAAGAGGAATTTATCTGCTTCAGCTAAAATGAATTCTTTGTCAGAACTGTGAAGCAAAGATGGGTGTGTCCAGAAATATTGTCATCATAATGGGTCTAGGTTTTTTTTTTCTTTTTTTGAGATAAAAGAACATATAAAATATGTCATAAAATACAACATATATAATATAAAATAACTGCATATATATGTATATTTACAGTTTAAAATCCAACAATATAATGACCATACATATACCAACAAACCATCCATCTTTAAAAATAGGAAATTACCAATGTCTTCCAAGTTCTTCCTGGGCCCTTCCATCTCCCCAGAGAGAACCACTATCCAGAATTTTGTGCTTTTCATTCCATTGTTTTTCTTTAAACTTTTTCTTTTAGTTGAACCACATAACGTATTTATTCTAAAACACTGTAGTTGAGCTTGCCTGTTTTTTGCCTTTATAAAATAAATAACTATCAAATATACATGTAAATAAATATATAGTTTAGATGGGGTCTTACTATATGTGTTATTTTGCAAGTTGTTTTGTTCCCTAAACATTATGTTTATGGGTTGTGTGCCCGTAATTTATTAATTTACACTGCTATGGAATATTTCTTTGTGGGAAAATACCCGTGTTGATGGCTAGCTAGATGGCTTTCAGTATATTGTTGTTGCACACACAGCTTTGAGCATATTTTTGTATGTGTCATGGTTTATTAAGAGTTTTTTAGGCCAGGGACTTCCCTGGTGGCACAGTGGTTAAGAATCCGCCTGCCAATGCAGGGGACACGGGTTCGATCCCTGGTCTGGGAAGATCCCACATGCTGCGGAGCAACTAAGCCCGTGCACCACAACTACTGAGCCTGCACTCTAGAGCCCACGAGCCACAACTACTGAGCCCACATGCTGCAACTACTGGAGCCTGCGCGCCTAGGGCCCATGCTCCACAACAAGAGAAGCCACCGCAATGAGAAGCCCGCGCACTGCAACGAAGAGTAGCCCCTGCTTGCCATGACTAGAGAAATCCCGCGCTCAGCAACGAAGACCCAACACAGCCAAAAATTAAATTAAATTTAATTTAATTTAAAAAAGAGTTTTTCTAGGCCAAGATTCCTAGTTCATAGGGTCTGCACATCAATTTTACTAGATGACAAGTTTTCCATTTTTGCCAGTCTGGTGCCTTTAAAATAGTTTTTCACTGTGGGGTGTGTTTGTGTGTTTGTGTGTGTGTGTGTGTGTGTGTGTGTGTGCGTGTGTGTGTCTTTACTTTGTTCCCCAATTTTTTTTCTTTTTTATAAATTTATTTATTTATTTTTGGCTGTGTTGGGTCTTCGTTTCTGTGCGAGGGCTTTCTCTAGTTGCAGCGAGCGGGGGCCACTCTTCATCGCGGTGTGCGGGCCTCTCATTGTCGCGGCCTCTCTTGTTGCAGAGCACGGGCTCCAGACACACAGGCTCAGTAGTTGTGGCTCACGGGCCCAGTTGCTCTGCGGCATGTGGGATCTTCCCAGACCAGGGCTCAAACCCGCATCCCCTGCATTGGCAGGCAGATTCTCAACCACTGCGCCACCAGGGAAGCCCCTGTTCCCCAATTTTTATTTTGAAAAAAAATTTCAAAACTACAGAACAGTTGCAGGAATAGTATAATGAATATACCCCTCACTTAGATTCACCAATTAACATTTTGCTACATTTGCTTTGTCTTTTTACACATGCTTGGGTGCTCACACACATGTGTATTTTATTTTTCTGAACCACTTAGGAGTTAGTTGTAGATATTGCGCTTTCTACCCATATCTAATTCAGCATATATTTCTAAAGAACATGGTCATTTACTGATATAATCACAATACCATTATCATGCTCAGGAAAGTTGACATTTCATTGTTTCCATAATCATTATCTAATATACAGTCCATAGTCAGATTTCTTCAGTTGCCACAATAATGTGCTTTCCTTCAACAATTTTTAAATTGAGTTTTTTATACCTGAGTGAATTCTTATAAGGCACACACCCTTGTAACCATCATCTAGGACAAACACCCGGAATTTTGCCAGCCTCCCCAGAAGCCCTTCCATGTAGCTCACCCCAATCACATTCCTCTCTTTCCATCCAAAACTACCTACTCTCCTGACTTCCATAGTAGGAAGTAACTTCCCTGTTTTTCTTAATGGCTTTATCACCTAAGTCTTTATCCCTGTCACTTTAGTCTTGCCCATGATTATTTCTGACTTGATATTCCTTTTAAGTCTTTTTTTCCCTTTTAAGTCACTTTTAATCTACAGGTTCCCCTTCCATCCTCTTATTTTCCTTACACTGTATCTGTTGAAGGAACCTGGCGTGTCGGACCTGTAGAGTTTCCAACAGTTTGGGTTTTGCGGATTGCACGCTTACGGTGCAGTTGAACGTGTTCCTTTCTTCTCTACGTTTCCTGTAGATTGGCCACTGGATCCAGAGGCTGCCTAATCAAGTTCGTGTTTGATCCTATTGGCAAGGCTATAGTTCTATGTAGGCATCTAAGTTTTTGCTTCAGTTTACCATTTTGGCGTTAGTGGCTGTTGAGGCTCAATGCCTAGACCTACTGATTCACTGGGAGTTGGAAAATGGTGATATTCTACTTCTGTCATTTCATTTTCACATAATAGCTAGAACACTTTAATAAGGAACTACTTCCCCTCATATACTATTTAGTTACTCAGTTATAGGAAAGATAGGATAAATGCTCAGTTTTTGCTCTTATTTATCTGGTTTTCAAAATAATAAATTGGTTCCCTCTCATCCTCAGAAGGTCACCAATTAGTGGGGTTTTTTTTAGAATCATTTTGAATTTGTAGACTTAAATATATTTGGGTTTGAATGCTTTGTATTTCTTATCCTTGTTGGAGTTCAGATTGTTCCATTTTGGCTAGTAGAAGTTGGCTCTGCGTCCTTTTGACATGACGCAAGGACTGCAATAGTTTCCTCGCTGTCTGGCATGTCAAAATGGTCTCAGAATCTCTCATTGTTGTTTTATTGTATGTTCCTTTGATTACTAATGAGGTTGAGCATCTTTTCACATGTTTATTGGTTTCTTCTTGAAATGCCTGTTCATGTCTTTTGGCCATTTTTTATGTGGGTCATTAGTTCCTTTCTTAATGATTTATAAGAGTTCTTTATTTTTTCCTAGATAGTAATATTTTTGGTCACATGTTTGCGGATGTCTTCTCCCAGTTTTAGGCTTGTCTCTTCAGTTTTGGTGTCTTTTGATGATCAGAAGTACTTAATGTAGTTGATTCATAGATCTTTTCCATTACAGTTTTCACTCTTTGACTCTAGGTGTTTAATAAAAGCATGAAACTATTGATTGTCCATTGCTAATCTGAAACCCTTTCAGAATAGTCCCAGCTCAAAGCCTGAGTTTCAGAGATGGAGGCTATTTGTGGGTGTCAGGCCCCAGGGTCACAGATAGCTCTTTTGGAGTTGTCTTCTACATTAGCCAAACACAGCAGTGTGTTTCAGTAAAAGTCATGTTTAATTTTCACTAGATTTTTAAAAAATGTGACAAGTTACTATCAAAGAATTGTAGAATGACTGTTAAAGACCAACAGTAACTAAAAAAAAATCTTAATAATTCTTTGAAGGTAAGGAAAATATAAAAGAAATATAAACCTGTTACTAACATGAAAACTGAGCAGAACTTCTAAAGCTGAGCTTTTAATAGTTGTATTCAAGCCTTTGCTGGCTCAGCAGGAAAATGAAAGGGAAGCAGCAGCCATCATCCTGAGTAAATGTGTCCTGCTTTCTTTTTCTCCATTCGAAATTCCTTAGCTTTCTAAACACACTCAAGTTTTGCTGTAAGTTATGTGATTTTAAAATGATCATCTTTGAAATAAGGCAGTCACAGAAGGAGAAATACTGTATGATTCCACTTAAATGAAGTATCTAAAATAGTCAAATTTATAGAAGCAGAGAGTAGAGTGGTGGTTGCCAGGGGCTGGGGGGAGGGGAAAATGGGGAGTTGCTAATCAATGGGTATAAAGTTTCAGTTATGCAAGATGAATACATTCTAGAGACCTGCTGTACAATATAGTGCCTGTAGTTAACATTACTGTATTGTACACTTAAAAATTTGTCAGGAGGGCAGATCTCATGTTAAGTGTTCTTACCACAATAAAATAAAAAGGACAATGTGGTGGGTTTTCCATAAAGCTAAATTTGTTCTGAATTTGTGCCCTTTCTAGTTTTTGCTGTTTAAAATTCTAAGAAATAAAGGTACTAGGCAATGATTTTTCTTTTTTTTTTTCTTGGCTGCGTTGGGTCTTCATTGCTGTGCATGGGCTTTCTCTAGTTGTGGTGAGCAGGGGCTACTCTTCGTTGCGGTGCATGGGCTTCTCATTGCGGTGGCTTCTCTTATTGCAGAGCACGGGCTCTGGGTGCCTGGGCTTCAGTAGTTGTGGCACACAGGCTCAGTATTTGTGGCTCGTGGGCTCTGGAGCGCAGGCTCAGTAGTTGTGGCGCACGGGCTTAGTTGCTCCACGGCATGTGAGATCTTCCTGGACCAGGGATTGAACCCGTGTCCCCTGCATTGGCAGGCAGATTCCTAACCACTGCGCCACCAGGGAAGTCCCTTTCTTTTTTTTTAAACATCATTACTTAGCAAAATAAAAAGTAAGAAATCTTGAAAAAAAAAGTCTCCTTTTTCGAAAGGCATACACTTTTGGTATGAGGAAAGGTAGACAAGGCAGGATGCAGCATGGCCTGGTGGCCAAGAGAGTGGACTCCAGAGTGGGTGCACCGGGCTCTTCCCCCACTCCCACCCCACCCCCACCTCTAACAAGCCTTGAAACCTTGGGAAATTGCTCTGGTGCTCTTGGGAAATGGGGGTAGTACCTCATGGGGCTGTTTCAAGGATTGAGTTCATCCATGTGAGAAGCTGAGAAAATGGACAGACTTTAGAAATGGTAGCCATGATAGATGTCATGTGACATCTGCATAGGAGAAGGTAGCATTTCCTGATGGAAAATGGAGCCCTAGGGCTTATTATACTCCTTAGTCAAAAGTCCTCCTATCTGTTTTAGTTTCCTATTGCAGCCATAACAAATGACCACAAATTTACTGGCTGAAAGTAATACAAATTTATTATCTTAGACTCTGTAGGTCAGGAGTCCGGTGCTAAATCAAGGTGTCAGCAGGGCTGCGTTCCTTTCTGGAGGTACCAGGGGAGAATCCGCTTCCTGCTCATTGAGGTTGTTGACAGAATTTAGTTTCTTGGCAGTTATAGGACCAAGGTCTGCTTTGCTAGCTGTCAGCTGAGGGTAGTTCCCAGCTTCTAGAGGCTGCAGCATTCCTTGACTCCCAGCCCTCTTCCTTCGTCTTCAAAGCCAACTGCTGCAGATGAGTCCTTTTCATGTCCCATTTCTTTGACCCTGTCTTCCGTCCTCTTAGACTATAGGAACCCATGTGATTCGATTGGGCCCACCCAGATAATCCAAGATAATCTCCCTATTGTAAGGTCAGCTGGTTAGCAACCTTAACTCCAATGCCACCGTAATTCTCCTTTGCCATGTACGGTAGCACAGTCACAGGTTCCAGGATTAAGGTGCAAACATCTTTGAGGGGGCCGTTATTCTGCCTACCACATCCAGTGAACTGGAATTTCACTGGGGTCTTTAACAGGTCATTTATGTTTACCTTTTATTTCCTCATCAAAAAACTTAAGTGACCTACCACATAGGATAGGTAATTTTTTTTTAACATCTTTATTGGAGTATAATTGCTTTACAATGGTGTGTTAGTTTCTGCTTTATAACAAAGTGAATCAACTATACATATACATATATCCCCATATCTCCTCCCTCTTGCGTCTCTCTCCCACCCTCCCTATCCCACTCCTCTAGGTGGTCACAAAGCACTGAGCTGATCTCCCTGTGCTATGCAGCTGCTTCCCACTAGCTATCTATGTTACATTTGGTAGTGTATATATGTCCATGCCACTCTCTCACTTCGTCCCAGCTTACCCTTCCCCCTCCCCGTGTCCTCAAGTCCATTCTCTATGTCTGCATCTTTATTCCTGTCCTGCCCCTAGGTTCATTAGAACCATTTTTTTTTTAGATTCCATATATATGTGTTAGCATACGGTATTTATTTTTTCTCTTTCTGACTTACTTCACTCTGTATGACAGTCTCTAGGTCCATCCACGTCACTACATATAACTCAATTTCGTTTCTTTTGGGATAGGTCATTTTTATTGAGCACTTGCTGTGAGCTTGGCCCTGGGTGCTAACTGTATGCTCAGGAAGAGTCTGTGAGGCAGGTTCTATTACTATCTCCATGTTATAAACGAGGAAACTGCATTTTGGAGGAGTTAAGTAATTGATCAAAATAATTCAACTGGTGAGGGGATCAGACATTTCAAGTGGATTCCTGTACCTCAAAAGTTTGGCTGGAAATCCCCCTTCATATGGCAGTGCATACTAATTAGAAATAAATATTTTGATTAAAACAAATGTTTCAATTTTGCTAATAGAAATTATTATTCATGTTCATGGACATGGTAAGAAAATAAAATTTCTACTGTAGCTTAGCCAAGTTGACACATAAAATTAACCATCACAGTGCAGTGCTGTTTAGCTTATTTCTCTAGCCCTTTGCAATCCAATATGGCAGGCACCAGATGTTGACTACATGAAGTGTAGCTAATCTGAACTGAGGTATGCTGTAAGCGCAAATGCACACCAAATTTAGAAGACATGGTACAGATAAAAAGATTGTAAACTATCTCATAATTTTAATGTTGATTGATGTTATATTGATTACATGTTGAAATAATAGTATTTTAGATGTGTTGGGTTAAATAAAATGTATCAATCACTTTTAAAAAACGATGAAACCCAATATGTATTGAAATTAGATTATAAGGAGAATGGTTGCATTGTAAAATATTTTAAATAAAACTGTCCGAAAATGCAAAAAAAATTAATTTCTGGCTTGTGCTAAGTCACAAACTGTCTTTTGAAGTCATAATGTTGTTTTTGCTGAGATGATGATGGTTTCTGCCAAGAGAGATCTGATTTGTAATAGGGTGGATAGGTTCAGTACTTCACTAGTGAGATATTTGACTGTCATGTTTTGTTATACTATAAGTGATATGTAATCAAACAAGAAAAATTTCCTAGCAACAGAGTTGTTTTCTTCAACCAGAAGAATGTTTTTATGTGCTCATTTTCTTAATGTCCAAAGGATAAAAAAAGCTTATGAATTTAGCATCTTATATTCTTATCTTATTCTAAGATAATATATCTTATCTTATATTTTTGAGATTGAGTTGCTGGCAAATATAGGTAGTAGAATATATAAGAATATCACTAGAAGTATTTGGCAAGCATTATGTTAAGGTAATTCAGACCTAAAATACATTTAACTAAGTAGGGAACCACATGGTTTTTATGACAGACCCAGTTGTTGGACATGGTTATCTCACTTGCCTTCATAAGCCTCTTTTTATCTCTTCTTCATTAATACCCAAACTTTTTTTTAAACACTCATCAGGTCTCTAGGTTCTACCTCATTTCATTTGTTTATTCAACGAATGTTTGAATACTGTGTGCTAGGAGGTTCTAGGAGTATTGTGCCCTCATGAAACATATATATTTGTGAAGGATTCAAACATGAATGAAAGAATTACACAAATCAGGAAGTGCATGGGTGCTATCAATGTGAATAAAAGGTTCTTATCTGAATCGAAGGGCGGAGGACAGGGGAAAGCCTTGATCTAAAGGATGAATAGCATTTAGCCAGGCCAAAATTGGAATGGACCAGTCTAGGTCAAGGGATTTATTTTGCAAAGGTTTTATCCCAGGAAAGAGCTTGGCAAGTTGGAAGAGCAACAGCAAGAAGGCCTCTGTGTGTGTGTGTGTGTGTGTGTGTGTGTGTGTGTGTGTGTGTGTGTGTGAAAGTGGCTCTCAAGGAATAGCGTAAGGCATAGGCGCTGAGTCCTGTAGAGCTCTGTTCAGAGCAACAAGTAGACCTGGATATTGTATGATGATCCACCAAGCAATACATATGGCCTTTTTCCCCAGAACTCCATCATCAAGTGAATGTGGTCTGTAGATAGGGTGACCATATAATTTATCATCCAAACCAGGATACTCTGGAGAGTGAAAGGGGGCACTATTAATTATGCTGGGACAATAGGTATAAACCAGTATGTATAACTTGGGCAAGCCAAGATGTATGATCACTATGCTTAGAGACAGGTTCTCAACCACTTCAGTAAGCCTGAAGTTGCCTAGAAACCATGCTCTGAAATTACAGGGTTAGGCATGTGGTCCTGCTTTCTCACATTTCCCCCTCCTTCACCCGTGGATAACTCTGAGAGAAGGCCACCGGCAGAACCTGCACCAAGTCTAGACCACAGAATCACAGCCCTATTGCCCACCCAACTACAGCCTAGTGTTTTTCAGATTGCCATCTCATGAGAGCTCAGATCCTTGACGTACATCAGGTCTTATTAACGTGTTTTCAGAATTAAAGTCTTAAAAACATCTGGGAAAGAAAGTAAGGCCTTAAACATTTAGCACGTGAACTTTTCCCACTAGAACCTTTCCTACCTTACTTCTCATTGATGACGTGACCTATTTATATGTTCCCAGATGGTGGCCAGGCGGAATGGGTGCGGTCTGGTTATAACCTCTTTCAGAGTAAACATGTTTTGTGATTTGGCCCCTATGGTGGATGATATACGGAGTGGAGTACCCACCGGAAACCGTCCCATAGGTGTAAAACCTTTTTTTTTTTTTAGTTTCAGATCATGATGATTATTCTTTTTTTTTTTTTTAATTGGAGTATAGTTGATTTACAGTGTTGTGTTAGTTTCAGGTGTACAGCAAAGTGATTCAGTAACCTTCTTTAACAATTACAGTGGCATGAAGTAGTAAAGAAATCTTTTCACTATTGATTGGATTTTTTATCAAATCAGCTGTTGGCCGAATCTGTGTAGTGAGGATTAATGGAGCTTTATTTCCTGCTCTCTGTGCCTGAGTCACTTTTTACAGCAGGGCCCTCAGGGAGCCCTAGTAATTCCTTCAGTTTACCGAGACATGGGTCACTTTGTATCAGATAATATTCAGTCACATAGTGAAGATGTGCACTTTGAGATAGTCTACTATTTCTTTAGAAGTTTTACTATTTCTTTTCAAACTGCACTAATATTCTTACTTTCTGTTTTACAAGTCGGAAAATGTGAAGAATTCACCCGGAAATAAGTAGAATACTCCATGCTCTGCCCATTTTAATCAGGTAAAGAACAAGAAAACTCTGTGGTTATTTTTAGCATTATTAGCACCAATTGAAATGACTTGTCTTTAATTAATTTAATTTGATTAATTGTAGCCATTTCAACTTCGTGTGGACACATAAGGGTCAGGATGATATTTCATTCCCTCTTTAATTTCTGGGCTTAAGTGCTATGAGTTTTTAATTGTGTTTGTTCCTGAGAAGTACCTGGGTTTTTTAGACAAGCTAGAACTCGACATTTGGGATTTGTCTATAAACCTATTTCAAACAATTATTTCTTAGGCTTATTTTTTTTTTCAGACAGCATTTCACTATAGTAAGCACAGTTGTATTCATCTAATAATCATTCAATAAACATTTGCTGAATGCATGACTATTGTAGAGAAGCTCAAGATTATATAGAGTAAGTGACATAGGGAATTCATAGGTGTCATCTTTCTCTGCAGATTTGAGTAACTTGAGTCTAGAGAAATTTAGGATGGTATCTGATAAAGTCAATCAGTGTGATTTCTTCTGGTCGTATACTCAATTCACCATTTGTTTTCATTCATATGTTCAATATTTACCCACTGAGTACTTGCTAAGTAGAAAACACTAGTTATGTTAATATTATTTTGTGTATATATTAAAAATTATATAATAGCACTTATGATTTCATGGTAATTAGATTATATTGAATTTGGAAAGAATCTGAATATTCAGCTACAGGAAAATGGTTTAATTATGGTATGTCCATAAAGAGGAATGTTATTATGTTTCAATAATATTTAATTGCATGGGAACATATGCACAATTATTAAATTAAAAAAAAAAAAAGCTAGTGTGATACATATTTAGAGAGGATAATGACCAGGAAACACAACAAAAAATTTAAGTATGTATCTTCGGATGGTAGGATTATGGATGATTTTTATATTTTTTCTTCTATGTAACTTTATGTATTTTTAAATTTTTTGCAATGAATATGCATTTTCTTTATAATAGAAATTTGTTTAAAAAATCAGTGTCACATTTATCATAAGTCATGGCTACTATTTAAAACTCATGAAAGCTCTGGGTTTGAGGTTTTCTTTCTCAAGTTGTCTCCGTGTTTTCAGAGACCTAGAGAGTCATTATAATCTTAGAATTTGAAAAGGATCATCTGGCCCAACCCCCAGCCTCAAGCATAAATTCTCTGTAGCCCTGTGTGTTCCCACTTTTCACCTCCACTGATAGGAAAAGCACCCCACAGGACAGCCATCTTTGGGCAGTCCTAATTTTTAGGGAGCTGTTTCTTATACTAAGCAAAAATATGTCTCCTTGTAACTCCTACACAATGGTCTGATCTTGCCTTAGCAGTCACAGAAAATAAATCCAGATCCTCTTTCACATCACAGCCTTTCATATAGTAACCCCAAATCAGCATTTCTCAAATTTTGTTATACAAGTTACCTGGGAAGCTTGTTAAAAAGCAGCGGCGTAAGCCCTACCCTAGAACTGGCATCTCTGGAAAGTGGGACCCGATGTGCATCAGATATGCTGTTAGAAAGGCGACTGGTGGGTAAGCAGCCAGGAAGTCACACGTGTCCTTCAGAGACTTTACACTGAATATGGTTATATTTCTTTACAGGGGCAACGAGCCACAGAATAAAGGAAAACTATGTACATATCCACTTCATTCTTTCAAAACTATTCTGGGCCAGAGTTCAGCTTACTATATACACAGCCTTGATTTCATTTTTAATTTTTGTTAGCTCTTTATTGGAGACGTAATTTTTAATTATAAAAGCGATGCATATTTGTTGTAAAGAATTTTTTTTAGATAAATATTTTTAAAGCTTGTCTTGTCCTCCATTCCTTTCCCAGAGGTAATTTCTGTTGATAGTTTGGTACATCATTCCAGACTTTTTTCTTTATGTGTAACATACACATACACACACACACACGCACACATGCACACACACACGCATCCATACATGCTTTTGGGTTTTTGATAGAATGAGATCATATTCCTTGTACTGTTTTGCAAGTACACTGAAAGCTCCATGCAGGCACATATTGCAGTTTTATTATCACACCTAAAGAAATTAACACTAATTCCGTAATATCATCTAATATTCAGATAGTTTGCAGATTTCCCTGATTGTCTCATTAATAACTTTTTTACAGTTATTTTGTTTGAGTCAGGATCCAAACAAGATCTGCCCACTGCATTTGACTGATGAGTCTCTTAAGTCCCTTTTATTTTTTTGTTTTTTAATTTTTTTACAAAGATATAAACTGTCTTTATTTTCAGATGTTTTAAGTCCCTTTTAAACTGTAATAGTTCCTTCTCCCTCATTTTTCTCTTATCATTTATTTGTTGAAAAACTGGGCTTATTTGTCCTTTAAATTTCCCATGCTCTGGCTGTGGCTGAGTGCATCCATTTAGTGTCATTCTGTTTATCTCTTGGTTCCTCTCCTCTCTGCATTTCCCATAAACTGATAGTTGGATCTGAAGGCTAAATCAGATTTTGGTTCAATTTTTTGGTAAGAATACTTTGTAGACAGTGTTATGTTTAGTTATGTTGAATGAATGAATGAACTTGCTTTTTTTTTCCACTTAATATGTTGTGTACATCTTTCCCTGTTGTACTTATAGGTCTATCTCATTCCTCCTTTAGCTGCTTCATAATTTCCTAGTATGGACTACCATGATCTATTGAATCCTTATTAATATAGATTACTGGCAGTTTGTAGGTTTTTTTTAACAGTGCAGTAAATCTATTGAATTCTTAGAGAAGTTCAAAACAGATTAATAAACAGAGATAGAAAAGGTAAGTTAGTGGTTTAGATGTTTAAGAATTTTTAGTTTTATATTAAAAGATCAAGTGAGTAGTCACTGGCCTCTAAAATATTTATAAACCTCTAATTGCTAAGTAGATTCATTACGTATTAGGAAAAAGGCAATCTGGAGAAGAATTGGTTTGTCTTTGGTGTCTTTGGATTTGATGTGTGTTTCATTCCAGAAAAGAATGATGGGGTGATGTGAGGAAAGGTATGCGTCAGACTAGCAATGATATAATCATGCTCTCCTCCAGCAGGTGGATGGAAATGTAGTTGTTTGGTTTTCAGAAGGGGAGCGATGTAGTGTGTCCTGTGCCATTTAAGCGTTTATTTTTAATTTATTCACCCATCCATCTGTTTATCTCAGATACACAGCTAGCTGAGAATCTGCATGTAGTATTGATGTAACACAAAACCTTTCTGGTTTTTAGTGTACCCATTTATAAAATGGGAATAATTACTGTTTTCTCTGGCTCATTGTGATCCTCATGGTCATATAATGGTATTATAAGTATTTGATGTGATTACTTAAACCTAAAGAATTTTCAAAATGCAAAATCTTAGAGCTGTTTTTATTTTGGGAGGAACTGTTTATTTATGTTTTTCTTTTTCTTTTAGTTATAGGTAAACATTGGAAACTCCATATGGTAAACCAGTATTTCTACAGAAAAATGGCAGAGAAGTTAGTATTGAATGTAGTAAATTGGCATTCTTCTTCAGGAGAAACTATACTAGGCCTCTTTGTTATCTTGGGTGATGCCATACTCCAAGTGGACTAATCTGAAGTTCTTTCACCTAGAGATAATGTATAAGCCTTAGAACTCCTCGTTCTCATGTTGCTATTTATGTACATAATTAAAATTCTAAGTTAAAAAAAAAGTTGTCCTGCTTTTTTTTCTCTTATTATTTATTGAGTGACAGTTTAAGTGTATCTGATGTCCCTGTGTGTGTCTCTGAGTGTACATGTATGTGGGGGGGGGGTATGCGTGTGTGCGTGTGTGCATGGTGTGTGTGTGTGTTAAAACCATTCACTCTGCTTCTTAGCATCAGCTGTCAGGCAGTCTCCAAAGGTCAAGTTGGGAAAAGTGGCTCTGGAGCCGAGAGACGATGCTTCTATTGCCAGCACAAGGAACAAAACTTGTAAGTAATAGTTTGCCTGACCCTGATGAGAAGACATACAAAAGAAAACAATGACCGTGACCCCTTATTGTGTGCCATTGCCTCCCAGCTTGTACAGATCTTCCAGTTCTTGACTGCCAGCGGGAGATGCTTAATGACGTAGTCTCTGTCCTCTGCCAGTGGAGGAATGGTATGTGGTTGTGTGTGTTGGTTCTCTGTGTGTAGGCCTTGTATTTGCCTTTGTGGCCTCTAAATGCACAGCTCATTGAACTCCGTCTTCCCAGTGCTGGTGGGAACAGCAGGAGTTTCTTTTGACTTGTCAGCCAGCCAGGAAGGATGGGTGGGGAAACTATATGAAAGAGGGTTGAGAATTTCCAAATTTCAATCAAGCTTAGAAATTATAAGTCATCTTTGTATTCTTATAGTGTCAATTTAATTCCTAAATTGTTGACCTTCCAGAACTGATAGCAGTTGGTAAGATAGCAATACACAAATGGAACATGCACATGTTAATGTTAAATACATTTGACAGAGCCAAGATGACAGGAATGGTGCCAGCATTGTTACTGGATTAATGAGCCAAAGCATGTTTGTCTCTAGAATAATCCCCCTAGTGACCCAGAAATCTTTTATTTCCTGCTATACTGAAATACTTTCGTGTTACTGTACCAGTCAACCAAATACATTAAAGCTGTGCCTAAATTATAATATCTCACTATAAATATACTTTTATTGTTTCAGGCTTTTCCCATTGGCTTGGCTTCCTCTGTCGCCTCCAGAAAGTAGAGAATCCACAGGTTTCCTCACTGTTGATCTAGAGAAGATGAAGGAATGGCCCCCACCACAGCGTGCTCTGGAGATCATCGATCAAAAGGTGTTTCCGAGTCTCCTAATTGGAAGGTATTACTTCCATTTTTAACACTTTAGTCGTGTTGAAACATTGCCTTAAAATCTCTTAACTCCTCCAAGGAGGGTGGGTCTCACAGAGCTGGCACCCAGTAGTATCTGGCCCATATTTAGGATAACAAGAGAATCACCTCCCACCCAGGGCAACTCAGTTGCTTTTATACTATGATCTTTTCCTTTCATGGCTGTTTGTATCCAGTGCTGCCTTTTTTTTATTTAATACTTTTTGCGTGCCTTCCATGAACTTTGAACTGCAGGGAATATAAATTTTGCATATTATAGTATCTTGCATTTCCCTAGCCGTTTATACTTTTCTAAGTGCTATTTTATATCTTTCCTTTTTGGCTTATTTCCTGACCTCAGTGCATTTGTACTCTGTTTTTCTCTGTCCTGAGGTAATACTCTCTACTTACATTTACACTCTTTATTCTGTTTCTTATGACCATTTTTTATTATAAGACTGACTCTCAATCCAGTTTATCTCTAACTTAATCAGGATGGATCTATTTGAATAACTTTAGGGCTTTGGAGAGAACGTTCTTTACCATATGGAGTGATTTAAGCTTCTCTGAAGAGACAGATGTGGCATGTTTTGTTCTGTAATAATGTGTCCTGAGAAAGATTGCTTTGTCAAAAATCAAGATTTAAAAGCAATTGTTTCAGTGGGGAAGAAAGGGACTAGTGGCGCTAAAGAATGCCTTCATCAGTCTTATCACCTATGTCACGCCTTGGGACAGAGTCACAATAATAGTAGTAGATAGAAGAATCGAGCCCCGCTGAGGGACCACCCACCCAGGCAGTGGAGTAGCAGGTGCCTGGGCCGCTGGGTCAGCAACTTTTGTGCTAAGTGCAGTGCTGGATCCCAGCCCAGTAGAGGCCTGTGTGATGCAAGGCACTTCCCTAATGGATCAATGACATTATATCTAAATGGCTCAAAGAAAATTCAGAATATATGTAAAATGCCTGTGTTCACATATAGAGATAGAAAAATGCAACTAGCTTGTGGTTAAATAGCAAATCTGTGACAGTTAAAATTAGGCCAAGTAATGAGTAATGATGATTTTCATTAGTTTAAAGATAAAATTCAGAATGCTTGAGCTCAGCAAAAAAAAGAGACAGATTATGTTTTCCTCATTCTCCTATCTTGATGAACACACTTGGCACAATCTTTTGGAAAAGGCTGGGTATTTAGAGGATCATTTTCGTCTGTGACCAGCACTATTCATGATTATTTATAGGAGCTGAGGAATTTACCGTGAGTGTAAGTTTTCACTTTTTAATTCATTGCACCCACCCAAGTTAATGCAAAAACCACTGTCAGAGGGACCAGCAGTATATTTGTGGGACTACACCCTCATCCGAGGCTTAATTTTAATTAAAAGTAAATATTTGCAATAATGGTTTTGTTCACCACTGGTTGAAAGAAACTTGCCTGAGGTTTTGGTTTTCACCCTGTCCACCTCCTGTCTGATGTTTTGTTTCCCTTCTGAGAGGTTCAGATTTCAAGTCAATAATTAGCCAGCACATAGTTCTAAAGGTACAATTAGGTCAAACTCCAGATATAACCGAAGTTCAGGCTTATTTAAGTTTATGAAATGATAGCCAAGCACATTTCTCAGTGGGAGAAAAGTTTGTTTTCATAAACAAGTGTTTCACTATTTCACATTTTGTTCACATTTTGTTCAGTGCTGAGTCACCTGTATTTCATATTTAAGGGCCTTTATCATCTTAATCAGCTCTAGAACTTAGTTGTTCAACTTTAGCTGTGACTCTTAAAGGCAAAAGAAAAGCGAAGGAAGTGACTCTTCTCCCTGCCCACCCTCCCACCTGTGACGTAGTCTTCAGACTCAGCATTGGCAAAGTCACTCCGTAAACTCTCTCTCCTCTCAGGTACACCCTGAAGGTACACACTGAAGACTCACTTCAGTGCTGGCCTGTTTTGGGAGTGTACGGGACAGGTGGAACAAAAAACAAATGCAAAGATGGAGGAAAATACAGGATGCAAAGACTGCTCCCCACACTCAAAAGTGAAGTCATTAGTGAGTCCTTTAAATGCTTATTTGACACAATACTGGGATTTTGTTAGTGACCCCAAATTTGAGTGTGGTTGGAGGAATGATTTTTTTTTTAATAAATTTATTTATTTTATTTTTGGCTGCGCTGGGTGTTTGCTGATGTGCGCAGGCTTTCTCTAGTTGCGGTGAGCGGGGGCTACTCTTCATTGCAGTGTACGGGCCTCTCATCATGGTGGCTTCTCTTGTTGTGGAGCAGGGGCTCTAGGCGCGCGGGCTTCAGTAGTTGTGGTTCGCGGGCTCTAGAGTGCAGGCTCAGTAGTGTGGCGCACGGGCTTACTTGCTCCGCAGCATGTGGGATCTTCCCGGACCAGGGCTCGAACCCGTGTCCCCTGTGTTAGCAGGCGGATTCTTTAACCACTGCACCACCAGGGAAGTCTGGAGGAATGATTTTAAATGCTTTCGTTCACTACAGGGAAAATATCAGCTTTTAAGTGTCAGCCATCTCATTTATCTTCCATATCTCTTCTAAATTATGAGAAAATGGCTTTCGGGTAATGATAGTGTCTGAACACATACATTACTTTAGCCTGAAACCCCAGGAAGCCAAGAAGAAAGGGATGGCACTAGCACACAAGGAAAGGCTGGGGAGAGGGAGACAATAGGACTCCTGTTTTTTGCAACAGACTTAGTGGAACTGTTTGACTCTTGAAACCCTGAACCCATATAAAATTGACACAAATAGAAATAACAAAAACATTTAAAAACAAGTTCTAAGAAAAGCAAGGAAGTTAATATTAAAAGTGTCATATTTACTTTGTAAACTTTGGATCCATGTGTCCAATGGGGCCCTTCCTGTAATGAATGCAATATGATACATTTCTCCCCATTTTTTAAAGTTTGAGAAGGTTTTGGTGTGTCTTTGTATCTATGGCATTTTGTGGGTCATATCTCTGATTCATTTTCTGAATCCTCCCTTGGGAAGGCAACTTTCTATTGCAACATTGCTCAAGAGGGAGGCTGTGATGCATTTGGGGGCATGTTCTCTGGAATAGGAAGTCCGTTGTTTCCGTGAAGAAAAGCAGAAAGTGCTTAGTGTATCATTAGCCTGGCTGAGGCTCTTCAGAACCGGAAGTGGCCGTAGTGCTTCCAGGGCCTTCCCCACTTCATGCACCCCACTTGCCTCCTGTTGGTGAGGGTGGAGAGGAGAATGTGTCTCCTTTCCACACCTGCCCTCTATCCTATCAAGCAAACATGGCACTGTTTCCTACCCCTCACTTTGTGTTACTGGCTCCTTGTGGTCCCACTGACCTAAAGAGGCTTAACTTATTACTAATAGATTTCTTTGTGCGATTTCTGTTACCCCTTGGGACATCTTCTGTTCTTGTTACTTGTTTCTAGGCAGGATGTGAGGTTTAGGAAAAACTTGCACCCTTGCAAACCATTTTTAACTTGTTTGTACTCTTATTGAATTCACCATCACTCTTCAGTTCTGAAGAGAATTTCCAGACATTAAAAATCTTCTCTCTCTGAACTCCTGGATCACTTTCTAGATTTCTTATGGCTTTATGCATGTTCTACCCTTGTTAGCTCATACCTGATCTCTAGTGGACTATAATCTCCTTGAGGCCAGGGCAAGTATCTTTCTTCTTTGTGTTCCCAGTGCTGACCTAATGTACTGATGTATACATTGCAAAATGTGTGTTGAGTGAACTCTTTAAAGTTCAAAATTGCATTATGATTTTGTTTTAGTCGAGCCTTTGAGGGTACCCATAGGTATTGGAATTATTTCATTGCCACCAACCTGAGAGTGTGTGTCCCTGTGTTTCTGACTTCCAAATCTATGAACAGAGGAGATTGGGCTAGGTACTCTGTAAAGGCCTTCAGTCCCTGTAACTTTTCCTCCTTAGATTTATTAAGCATCAATTGAGTGCATGGTCTAGATATTTTGTTTTGATAGGCAGAGAGGAGAAATACAGTTTACAGTTCAGATGCAAAGACAAAGCAAGTACACAAAACAATCAGAATAATTACAGGGGAGCATCATTGTAACATACAGATTAACTATCTAATAGATAGTGATTCCGTATATTGGTCTTGTGCAAAGAAGCACCCAAGGATATTTGTCTAAAACATGAACGTAATGTACCTAGGCAGTGGTTATACGTTTTTTGTGTACAGTAAGTTTTTTAGAGAAAGAAGAGTAATCAGAGGAAACAAGCCTGGTAAAACAGATGACATTGAATGCGTGATTTTACTTTTACTGCGTTAGGACCTAACTTGTGCTCTCTTTGTGTAATCACTGTTGCCCCTTGGAACACCTTCCGTAGTAAGTTCAGCAGGAGTTAGCCCAGGTTGGGCTTTTGAGGCACCCTTGTTTTATTCTTCTAGCTTATTCCTTAATGTTATTGCATATAGACAAGATTTTTTTTTTTTTTGGCTGCGCGCAGGCTTTCTCTAGTTGCGGCGAGCAGGGGCTACTCTTCGTTGCAGTACGCGGGTTTCTCATTGCGGTGGCATTTCTTGTTTCGGAGCATGGGCTCTAGGCGCGTGGACTTCAGTAGTTGCAGCATGCGGGCTCAGTAGTTGTGGTGCGCGGGCTCTAGAGTGCGGGCTAAGTAGTTGTGGCACACGGGCTTAGTTACTCCAAGGCATGTGGCATCTTCCCGGACCAGGGATCGAACCCATGTCCCCTGCATTGGCAGGCCGATACTTAACCACTGCACCACCAGGGAAGTCCTAGACAAGATTTAATGTCTTATTACTTTCAGTATGAATAGGAATTTAAATGTCTGGCTAAGAGTAGTACCATTTGAGATCCTGCAGGTCGTGCTTTAATGGATAGATATGTTTAATTTAAAATTAATATCTGGGCTTCCCTGGTGGCGCAGTGGTTGAGAATCTGCCTGCTCATGCGGGGGACACGGGTTCGAGCCCTGGTCTGGGAAGATCCCACATGCCACGGAGCAACTGGGCCCGTGAGCCACAACTACTGAGCCTGCGCGTCTGGAGCCTGTGCCCCGCAACGGGAGGGGCCGCGATAGTGAAAGGCCCGCGCACCACGATGAAGAGTGGCCCCCACTTGCCGCAACTAGAGAAAGCCCTCGCACGAAACGAAGACCCAACACAGCCAAATAAATAAATAAATAAATAAATAAAGTAGCTATAAAATTAATATCTGTTTGCATAGTAAGGTATGCCACTGTCCTTTAAAAATCTCTTAGCTTAAACATGTACCATACAATATCTACTGTTGTAATATACTTTTTAAAATTCATTGATAGTATAAACTTCATCTCACTAAAATGATGACAAAATCAGAATATTATTAGACACCAAATTTGAATGTTTCCTTAAGTAAATTTCAAATTAGAGCTTAAGTGAATGCGATGGCCTCTGTGCAGAAGAGAGTTAACATAGCAGGCCTGAGACTGCCATCTTTAGAAAGACTTGCTTGCAGGGTTGGCCCTTAGGAAACTCAGCTTCTCAGAAGTTCCCCAAGCTGATAAAGGCTGGGGCACCAGACTCTGCTCTGTCAGGTCACATAGATTGTTTGTGCAAATGATGTGATTTATGGCAAGCACTTGATTTCCTTCTGGGGATCGTGAATTTTGGTAGTTGCTAGGCAGGGGCTGCCTCTGCGACCAGCCCCCAGTAAAAACCTTGGGTGCTGAGTCTCTATAATGGGCTTCCCTGTGGCAGAAGCATTGCACCTGTGTGGCTGCAGGTTTTCTGCTGGAGAAAGGAAGACACTCATGTATCCCTGCTAGGCTGGGAGGGAGAGAGCCTCTGAAGCTTATGCGTGCATTTCTCCAGATTCTGCCCTTGTCTTTTTCTCTTGCTGGTCTTGTTGTGTACCCTTTGCCGTGATAAACCTAAGCCACGAGGACAACTGTATGCTGTCCTGTGAGTCATCTCAGCGAATTGCCGAATGTGTGGGTAATCTTGGGGACACGCAAAACAGCATGTTGAGATGCTATTTGTTTAATTTATGTTGTGCCATCTTCCCCTCTGCTTTAGAGGAAAAACATAAATATAAAAGGACTATTATATTTACATTAAATATTTCCAGGTCACAAAACATTAAAAAACAGTTTTTATTCGTCTTCCTCAAGCAAAGAGAAAGTAGTTTTTGAAAGCCACCAAAAACTCTAAGCTCCCTTATTTAGACCAAATTAGTGATTGGATTTTTTTTTCTGATCCTTACAATAGAGTCTTTCTTCCTTCCCTCACGCTATGGAGGCAAGCTGTTTGGGCTAGTTCATAAGTAAATAGGTCATAAACTGCACTCCATTCAAAAGTGACGTACTTATGAAAGCATTTATTTGTCCTACAGAGAGAGCACTAGCTCATTTCAAATATTGTTCTCAGCCTAGATCAGAATGCTAAAGAGCACACATTGCACATTTTGTTTTAAACACAATAGTTTGTTTGTTTTTTGATGGTGCCATAAATATTTCCCTGGGAAAGCGCTACCAAATAGGTAAGACTTTTAGACTGTGTGGGATCATAGACCTAAATGTAAGAGCTAAAACCAGAACTCTGAGAAGATGACATAGGAGTAAATCTTGGTAAAGGAGTAAATCATGACCTTGGGTTGGGCAATGTTTCCTTTGATACAACACCAAAAGTACAAGTGACAGGATAGATAAATTGGGCTATCTCAAAATTTAAAAAATTTAGTGCTATAAGCAATACTATCAAGAAAATTAAAAGACAACCCATTGAGTGCAGAAAATATTTGTATAATAAGACGTATATCTGATAAGAGTTGGTGTCCAGATATATGAAGAACTTTTTTTTTTTAATTATTTATTTTATTTATTTATTTATTTATGGCTGTGTTGGGTCTTCGTTTCTGTGCGAGGGCTTTCTCCAGTTGCGGCAAGCGGGGGCCACTCTTCATCGCGGTGCGCGGGCCTCTCACTGTCGCGGCCTCTACTGTTGCGGAGCACAGGCTCCAGACGCGCAGGCTCAGTAGTTGTGGCTCATGGGCCTAGTTGCTCCGCGGCATGTGGGATCCTCCCAGACCAGGGCTCGAACCCGTGTCCCCTGCATTGGCAGGCGGATTCCCAACCACTGCGCCACCAGGGAAGCCCATGAAGAACTTTTACAACTCAGCAATAGAAAGACAAATAACCCAGTTAAAACTGGGCAAAGGATTTGAACAGACATTTTTCCAAAGAAGGTATGCAAATGGCCAATAAATACATGAAAAAGATGTTCAACATCCTTAGTCATTAGGGCAATACAAATGAAGACCACAGTGAGATACCACATCACATCTACTAGGATGGCTATAATAAAAAAGGCAGACAATAACAAGCATTGATGAGAATGTGGAGAAAACAGTCCAGCAGTTCCTCAAAATATTGAGCCTGGAGTATTCATATGACCCAGAAATTCCATTCCTAGGTATATACCCAAGAGAAATGAAAACATGGTCCTCATGAAAACTGGTACACACATGTCCATAGCATCATTATTCATAACAGCCAAACAGTGGAAACAACTGAATGTCCATCAACAGATGAATAGGTAAACAAAATGTATTTTCACACAATGGAATATTATTCAGCCATGGAAAGGAATGACGTACTGATAAATGCTACATCGATGACACTTTAAAACGTTACGCTAAGTGAAAGAAACCAGTCACATATTGTATTGTAAGACCACATATGGTATGATTCCATTTACTTGAGATGTCTAGAATAGGCAAATCCATAGAGACAGAAAGTAGATTAGTGGTTGCTTAGGGCTGTGTAGGGTGGGAGTGGAGTTGAGTGTTATCAATCAGGGTTCAACTAGAGAAACAGAACAAGTAGGAGATATATATTGAGAGGTTTATTGCAAGGAAGTTGCTTAGGTGATTGTGGGGGTTAGCTAGGCAAGTCCAAAATCCATAGGACAGAGTGTCAGGAAGGGCAGGCTCTCAGGTGTGAGCTGAAGCTACAGTCCGTAAGTGGAACTTCTTCTTCAGGGAAACCTCAGTTCTGCTTTTAGGCCTTTCAGCTGATTGAATCAGACCCACTTAGATTTAAGTCAACTGATTATGGACTTAATCACATCTACAAAATAACTTTCACAGCAGTACCTAGATTAGTGTTTGATTGGACACCTAGGGACTGTAGTCTAGCCAAGTTGATACATAAAGCTGACCATCATGGGCAGGGGCATGGAGGGGAAGTGACTGCTAATGGTTTTCTTTTTGAGGTGATGAGTATGTTCTAAAATTGTGGTGATGGTTGCACAACTCCGAATATATGGAAAACTATTGAATTGTACACTTTAAATGGGTGAATTGTGTGGTTTGTGAATTATATCTCAATAAAGATGTTTTTTAAAAGACTGTGTATGTATTTGCATACCTGTGTTCATAGCAACACTATTCACAATAGCTGGGGGGTGGAAGCAACCCAAATGCCCATCGACAGATAAATAAAATGTAATATATCCATAAATGGAATATTACTCAGCCTTAAAAATGAAGGAAATGTAAAACCAAAAAAATTTTTTTAAAAAGGAAAGAAATCCTGTCAGCATGCTACAATGTGGATGAAACTTGAGGACATTATTCTAATTGAAATAAGTCACAAAAGGACAAATACTGTGTGATTCCACTGATATGGTATCTAAAGTACAGTGGTCCCCCCTTATCCATGGTTTTGCTTTCTGCAGTTTCAGTTACCCAGTTTCAGTTACCCATAGTCAACCAAGTTCCCAATATATTAGATGGAAAATTCCAGAAATAAACAATTTGTAAGTTTGAAGTTACCATTATGAGTAGTGTGATGAAATCTTGCACCATCCCACCTGGGACATATAAAAGTTATGTTTATATTGTATTGTAGTTTATTAAGTGTGCAATAGCATTTTGTCTAAAAAAGCAATGTATGTACCTTAATTAGAAATACTTTATTACTAAAAAAATGCTGACCATCATCAGCCTTCAGCAAGTCATAATCTTTTTGTAATAGTAACATCAAAGATCACAGATCACCATAACAAGTATAATAATAATGAAGAAGTTTAAAATACTGCAAGAATTACCAAAATGTGACACAGAGACCTGAAATGAGCAAATGTTTGGAAAAATCGCACCAAAAGACTTGCTTGACACAGGGTTGCCACAAACCTTCAATTTGTAAAAACTGTGGTATCTACAAGGTACAATAAAGTGAAATGCAATAAAACGAGGTATGCCTGTATGTATATAGGGTTCGGTATTATCTGTGGTTTCAGGCATCCACTGGGGGTCTTGGAACAATGTATCCCCCATGGTTAAGGGGGCATTACTATAGTCAAATTCATAGAAACAGAAAGAATGGTAGTTGCCAGGAATTAGGGTGAGGGGGAAATGGGGAGTTCTTGTTTAATGGGTACAGTTTCAGATTTGCAAAATGAAAAGGTTCTGGAGTTCTGGAGTTTCAGATTTGCAAAATGAAAAAGTTCAAGATGGAAAAGTTCTTTTGCATAGCAATGTAAATATACTTAACACTACTGAACTTAAAAATAGCATACTTAAAAATGGTTAAGATGGTAGGTTTTATGTTGTTTTTTAAAAATCACAATTTTTAAAATGAAAAAAAAAAAAGACTTTGTGTCCTGCATTGCCCAAGCAACACCCCTATTACCTGAACTCTGCCCCAACACCCTGTTCTGTCCCATATCGTGTTATACATAGTCTCTGAAATGAAAATGAGGGAATTTCTCAAAATGTAATAAAAGTATACTTAGGAAGTTCAAGTGATATTAGCTCAGTTATTTCTATTTGTGGCTTATTTCTAGGAAGCTGATGATATTTAGAGATGGTGAGTTTAGACGATAAAATTTGAGGTAGAGTTGTTTACATTTACTTTTTCCAGTTAACTAAGACAACTGCTAAAAGCAACTAAAAATCTGGTCTTGAATGATAGAAATGTGGCTGCCTGGCCCTTCTCTAAGTTTGATGGACTGCTGGGGGGTCCTCTTCAGGGGAGTGATGCAGAACCCAGTCCCATGGTACCCGCCTGACTGTGTACCCTGTGGTATTCTGATACTATCTCACCCCAGTTTCAGGCTGCAAGTGGGGAAGAAGAGCAGCCCACGAAGAAGGGTTGAACCAGGAAGTATTCCCACTTCGTGGTTTACCTCTTTCATCTTCAAGATCTATTGCCAGTTGTCACAGTTGACAGATTCACTGAGAGGGAGGGGCAGCTGGAACTGGTGACGCCAAGCAGGCTGGGCCCAGTGGTTCTCAATCAGGCAGTTCTGCCCCCCAGGTGACACTTGACAATGTCTGGAGACATTTCTGGCTGTCTCAACTTAGGAGAGTGGGTGCCATTGGCATCTTGTGGGCAGAGGCCAGGGATGCTACTGAACTTCTGCCAATGCACAGGACAGTCTCACAACAAAGAATGATCCATCCCCAAATGTCAGTAGTGCTGGGGGTGAGCAGCCCTGCCCTGGATCTTTGCAAGGCTAGCTCCTTGACATCCAGGTCTTGACCTAAATCGATCTTCAGTTGGGTGGGTTCCAATCAACCAGTGTAAGGTAGTTTTATTTTCCTTCTTGCACTATCGCTATATTTTGTTTGTCTATCTTTTGTCTACACCATCTTTTCCCCACATACGATATACTAATGACTAATATAAATTCCAAAAGTCTGCAAAGATCAGATAGAGACCTTGTTCTTCCTCATTGCTGTATCCCCAGCTTCTTGCATAGTCTTTAGGACCTAGTGAGATGGAATCAATATTTATTTCATCAATGAATGAAATGGATTTAACTTGCTCTAGTAACTGGGCTTCCTCCCTGCTCCCCAAGGCATACCAGCTCCTCTTTCTTATTCCTAAAGCCCCTGGTCCCTTCCTGCCTCCCCAACTCCTCCTCCTATCATGGTGGGAATTGGGGAGGAGTGAAATTCCTGGGGGAACAAGACCGGCAGGGCTCAAGGGAAGTCTCTGGAGCATGCGCCAACAGGGAGAGGAAGGACTCATGGGAAATTAAAAAGCTAACTGGCAAAGGGTAGGATGGGGGAGTCTGAGTCTGCCTGACCATACATTTTTGAGTGGGAAAGAAAGGAACTAATATTTATTGACTGCCTTCTTGGTGCAGGGCAAAATAATCTCATTGAATCCTTTTAATAATTCTGAGATGAGGACCCTTAAGTCCGGCATAATCAAGTCCACACGACTAGCACGTGGCAGAGTTGAGATTTAAATCAAGAATTGTGTGATTCCACCATACACAAAAATAAACTCAAAATGGATTAAAGACCTAAACGTAAGGCCAGACACTATAAAACTCTTAGAGGAAAACATAGGCAGAACACTCTATGACATACATCACAGCAAGATCCTTTTTGACCCACCTCCTAGAGAAATGGAAATAAAAACAAAAACAAATGGGACCTAATGAAACTTAGAAGCTTTTGCACAGCAAAGGAAACCATAAACAAGACGAAAAGACAACCCTCAGAATGGGAGAAAATATTTGTAAATGAAGCAACTGACAAAGGATTAATCTCCAAAATTTACAAGCAGCTCATGCAGCTCAATATCAAAAAAACAAACAACCCAATCCAAAAATGGGCAGAAGACCTAAACAGACATTTCTCCAAAGAAGATTTACAGATTGCCAACAAACACATGAAAGGATGCTCAACATCACTAATCATTAGAGAAGTGCAAGTCAGAACTACAATGAGGTATCACCTCACACCAGTCAGAATGGCCATCATCAAAAAATCAAGAAACAATAAATGCTGGAGAGGGTGTGGAGAAAAGGGAACCCTCTTGCCCTGTTGGTGGGAATGTAAATTGATACAGCCACTATGGAGAACAGTATGGAGGTTCCTTAAAAAACTAAAAATAGAACTACCATACGACCCAGCAATCCCCCTACTGGGCATATACCCTGAGAAAACCATAATTCAAAAAGAGTCATGTACCAAAATGTTCATTGCAGCTCTATTTGCAATAGCCAGGACATGGAAGCAACCTAAGTGTCCATCGACAGATGAATGGATAAAGAAGATGTGGCACATATATACAATGGAATATTACTCAGCCATGAAAAGAAATGAAATTGAGTTATTTGTAGTGAGGTGGATGGACCTAGAGTCTGTCTTACAGAGTGAAGTAAGTCAGAAAAAGAAAAACAAATACCGTATGCTGACACATACATATGGAATCTAAAAAAAAAATGGTTCTGAAGAACCTAGGGGCAGGACAGGAATAAAGACGCAGACGTAGAGAATGGACTTGAGGACACCGGGAGGGGGAAGGGTAAGCTGGGACGAAGTGAGAGAGTGGCATGGACATATATACACTACCAAATGTAAAATAGATAGCTAGTGGGAAGCAGCTGCATAGCACAGGGAGATCAGCTCAGTGCTTTGTGACCACGTAGAGAGGTGGGATAGGGAGGGTGGGAGGGAGATGCAAGAGGGAGGGGATATGGGGATATATGTATATGTATAGCTGATTCACTTTGTTATAAAGCAGAAACTAACACACCATTGTAAAGCAATTATACTCCAATAAAGATGTTAAAAAAAAGAATTGTGTGATTCCAGAGGCCAAGCTTGTTGTTAAATCCTTTGGGGAGACCAGGTAAGATGGGTCCTGTCCTTAAAAGAGCTTCTAATCTGGTGGGAGGGGCAGGTAGGCCCACAAATTAGCATATGAAAGTTGTAGTAGGTATGACCTTTTCACCAGCTTGGAGGTACAAATGTCACTTCCCTGTAACCAAGTTAATTGCTCAAACAGCCACATACCCAAATTAGTAGCCAATCCAATATTGCACTCTCTCTCTCAAGCCCCTCCCCCAAATTGTATTCAAGAACCCAAGGGGCTTACTAGGTCTGAATCGGTCAGTCCTAAATGAAAGATAGACACATGACCATTACCACCTGCTCACTACTGAAATTAGTCACTGCAAGGGCTGGAATGGTGGCCTAAGATTACCACTCTTTATATTCCTGTAGCTGATTTGTACTCATGGACTCGGCCTTTGTCCCACAGGGAGTCCCCATGCCAAGATAGTTCCAGCCTCAGGCACGTACCGCCAAACCTGCTATGATCAGATATGGCCATAGCAGTATTTCTGGTTCCACATGTTATTGTAGAACCTGGCCATACCTCCCACCAAAAGGAGGAATCTAATTCTCCTCCCTTTGAGTGCGGGCCGACCTTAGTGATTTCCTCATATCAAATTGGATGCAGCAGAAGTGAGCTGCATGACTTTTGAGGTTAGGTCAGAAAAGGCAATGTGACTTCCACCTGGTTGCCTCACTAAGCTTGCCCTCAGAACCCAGGCACCATGCTGTGAGGAAGCCCGGGTCGCACGGAGAGGCCAAGTGTAGGTGTTCCACTGATGGTTCCAGCTATGATCTTGGCAGACAGCCAGCATCAACTGTCAGACATGCGACTGAGCCAGGCTTCAGGTCTTCCAGCCGAGGTGCAGTGGAGCAGCAACCCTCTGTCTCTGCTGAGCCGCGATGGAATTGACGACTCACAGAATCCATGAGCATAAATAAATGGCTGTTTTTCCGCTTCCAAGTTTGGGTATAATTTGTTTCGCCACCATTGCAACAGGAACCCCACATAACACCTGTGAGAGTTTCAGTCCTGGCATTGAGATAGCCAGTCCAGATACTCCCGACTTCGTTGTTCTCAAAGGCCTAGTCAAAGGTCACCCTGTAATCATTCTGACGCCTCCTGGGGAGAATTCCTCTGTTTCGCCTCTATTTTGATGTAATGTTTGTCATATTGTATTAAAGCTACTTGTGCCTGCCTCCCAGGTTGACTGTGAGCTGTCTTGGAGGACGGGCCCACGTTGTATTCTCTCTCTCCACTGGCACCTAATATGTGGCAAGGCTACCAGCTCCTTCTATACTCACCGCATGGGGCATAGACTCAAAATTCAACCCCTTTGTACAGTATCACATAACTTCAGTGTCTTTGTTTATATACACATGTATGTATCTTTTCTTTAAAAACAGTTCCTATATCTATCCATACAATGAAACATAATTCAGCCCTGGAAGGAATAAAATTCTGACACATGCTACCACGTGGATGAGCGTTGAAGACGTTAAGGTAAGTGAAATAAGCTGGACACAAAAGGACAAATGCTGTATGATTTTACTTATATGAGGCACCTAGAGTAGTCAGATTCATAGAGACAGAAAGTTGGATGGTGATTGTTGAGGGCTGCAGAGAAAGGAACGGAGGCTTAGTGTTTAATGAGGAGAGAGTTTCAGTTGGGGAAGATGAAAAGAGTCCTGTGGATGGATGGTTTTGATGGTAGCACAACAATGTGAATGTATTTAATGACACTGAGCTGTATGCTTAAAAATGGTTAAGATGGTAAATTTTATATTATGTTAATTTTACAACTTAAAAAAAAGATTTCTATGTAGCCTGTTTTTTGAATATCACCAAGAAGATATGAGACCCATACCACAAATTTAGCCCTGGAAGAAGCAATAGAGATGCCTTCTGGGCAGTTTCATCTCTTCCTCGCAAGCCTTCCGTGAAAGAGCCACACGAGAGAAGTCACGTGCACACAGTGGGAGCCTCTTCCCTTTCCCATCATGTGCCGCTCAGAGCCTTTGGGTTAAAAGTTCAGCCTGTGATCATCCCCATGTGCTTCCCACTCCTGTGGCTTCAGCTCTGCCAACAGATTATAACTTGGCAGAGCTCATAAGGCACTCGTCTCACCCTCCACATGCTCTTCCTGGACATGGCAACACCAGTTTTGAAGTGGAGTGCCTAGTGTGCCTGACTCCTTGGCTTGAAGGAAAGAACACTGAACCAGGAGGTAGAAGGCCTGGATTCGTGTCCCAGGCCTGTGCCTCACCGCCTGTGTGACCTCACAAATCATTTTACAACCATGTTCCACTCTCTCTCTCCCCGAGTGACAAATGCATTCTGAATTATACACCCATAGAATGTGTGCTCGCCTACCCTTCTCCCTAGATGAAGACTATTAGTCATTCATTCTCACTGTGAATCAGTTTAATCAGATTGCAAGAGGGTGTTGGACAGTTTTGCCGTAGGGAGAAGGCAGGCCTAGAAGAGGTCACAAGGGAAGGCAGCAGAGAGGCCAAGGGGAGTCTTTGGTAAGCACCATGGCACTGACCTGGCTTCTAGCAATACAGAAGAGGAGTCAGGAGCCAGGAGTCTGCCGGTCAAGTTAAACTACCTTTGCAGTAATACAGCAATATATCATGAAAACAAAGGGGTACCTTTGTAAGGTAGAGGACTGGTACCCTCCCTAAACTGAGTTTGATGTGTTAAGGAGAGAAAGGGGAGGGTCTGAGACCTCTCCCCTAGTTCTTGATTTTCTGAGATCACAGCTGTATCTCTTAGGATTGGGTTCAGCCTAAAACTAGTGGCTGAAAATACAGAAGTTTATTTCTCAAATAAAAGAACCTTAGAAGTAAGTCCAAGGGCTGGTGTGACAGCTTCATGGTCATAGGGACTAAGGCTCCCTTCAGCTTTCCACTCTGCCATCTCTAGGATAGACTCTTCATCCTTGTGGTCTAAAATGGCTGCTGGAGCTCCAGCCATCACACCATAGTTCCAAGCAGCAGAATAGAAGAAGAGAGGATGGTGCATATGCCACCTCCCTTCCAAGACTTCCCAGAACTTCCACCCATTACTTCAGCTTACTTGTTGACTATAACTTAACCGAGCTACAACCGAGTCTGACAAATGTCTTTTAGCTGAGAAGCAATATGCCAAGTGAAAAACTGGGATTCTCTTAATGTGAGAGAGAATTGGAGAGTGTATTTGGTAGGCAGCTAGGCCCTGCACCACAACAGCCTAAAAGGCAACAGCGGGCATGGTTACTAGGAAATCTAGTTCATTCAGCCACACATTCCCTTAGCATTTATTGAGGTGTCATAATGCAACAACCACTTTTACTTTAAAACTTTTAGCTCATTTTCATGTGTAGAAAGATACCAAATTTGTCTGTCCTATTCATTCAGCAAAATTTCCTGAATGCCAGCAAATGGCAGCATAGCACTGGAGAGGAAGAGATGAGTAAGATACAGCTTTTGTGCCTTCCCTCACTTCATCACTACTGCTCCTGCTGCGTAGATTTGCACCGCCTACCCCGACTCTCCACTCTCATGTGCTGAAAACAGCTGTGACACCACCACCCCCCACCCCCGCTGCAGAAGGAGAAATATTGTGGGGGAAGAGAGGAGGTCATGACATTTTAGGCAACACTGAGAACCCAGAAAATATGGAATGCAGTGTGAATATCTATTGTTTCAAACTGAAGAGAGCTGTTTCCCTGAAAGGGAAAAAGTTAAATTTAGTACTAAGAATAGAGCAAGAGAAACATAGGCCCAGTGCCTTCAGCTGAGAAATGAATTTCATTAGAGTCACAGTTATTGTCTATTGTCCCCATTGGTTGTTCTAGTCGGGCTGAGATCTGATTTCCACTTCAATTCTCACAGTTGGCATTATTATTTCCCTTTGTGTAACTTTTGGGAAAAAATTCAATATGAATCAGATTTTGTTTTTAGTTCCCACCAAAGAGAGACTTTTCTTTTAATAGAATGAGAACAGACTCAGATCAAAATACATCACAATGGAATACCTTTTCAGAGTACTGTTGAGTCCTCTGCCTTTTATTGTTTCAGAGTCTGCAGTTGCACGACTGTTCTTGTCCTAATTTAGAACGGAGGGCACCTGCTGCCCAAACCGTTTGACTTTCTTTAGCTCAGCCTTCCTTTTTTAGTTTTTTTTCCCCCATATTTATGAACCCGAGATTTATTACTGGATGCTTCCCAGTCAAAGGAACATGCAAAACTCTCCAACTTCAAGGGACCACCCAATTTCCTGATTCCCAGTCTTTCTTGTTCTTACAAGTTTGGATCTTCAGCCTTCTCAGATTTGATCCATGAGTGATCACATCATCTTCCAAATTTTCTTCCTTTAAGTTACCCAGATTCTGTTTCTGACATTTGAAACCAAGATTTTTAAAAACTTGTCATAAAAACCACATAACATAAAATTTACCATCTTAACCATTTTAAAGTGTACAGTTTAGTAGTAGTAAGTATAGTCACATTGATGTGAAAAAGATCTCAAGAACTTTTTCATCTTGCAAAACTAAAACTCTGTACTGTTGGGGAGGAAGAAATTTTCCTTTGCCCTCCTAGGTTTTTCTGGCTGGTCTAAGAATTAAATTGACATGAAAAAATTAATAGGAGAAAATCAAACAAAAGTTTAATAACATGTATACATGGGAGAGACCCAGGGAAACTAAGTCACTCCCCAAAACGGCCTAAGCCCTCACCTTGAATACCATCTTCAGCTAAAGACAAAAGAGCATGTTGGGGGTAGTGGTTTGGGACTTCAAAGGAGAGGAAGGCAATTCATAGTGAAGGTGGAACCATAAGCAAATGTTTCATAAACAATGTTTGCTGGGCCAGGCAGAGACAGTGGGGTACATAGTAGACTCTGATCTCTCTAGGCCCTGCTGAGTCTCCTTCATCACACCTCGCCCACGTTCTTTACAGAGATCTCTGGTGATAGCTCTATTTGGGGAGCAGGCCTTTTACCTAAATTCTTTTAGGCAGTTAGGCGGCAGGTCAGAGGTTCTTCCTGAGTCTTGGGCCTTGGTTGTTTTCAGCTCGAAATAATCCACATGCCGAAGAGACACATTTTGGGATGGCAAGTTTTGCTCCCCTATAATACCGATTAAACGACAACTCCCTGTTTCTCCCTCCCCACAACCCCTGGGAACCTCCATTCTGCTTTCTGTTTCTATGAATTTGACTAGATAGATACCTCATATAAATGAAATAATATAGTATTTGTCTTTAGTGACTGCCCTTATTTCACTTAGCATAATATCCTCGAGGTTCATCCACGTTGTAGCATGTGACAGGATTCCTTTTTAGCGCTAAATAATATTCCACTGTATGTATGTACCACATTTTGTTAATCTGTTCATACATCTATGGACATTTGGGTTGCTTCTGCCTCTGGGCTATTGTGAATAATGTTGCTATGAACCTGAGTGTACAGATATCTCTTTGAGACCTGCTTTCAGCCATTTTAGATAAATACTCAGAAGTGGGATTGCTGGATCATGTGGTAGTTCTATTTTTAACTTTTTGAGGAACTTCCATACTGTTTTTCTCTTTCAGTTTTAACCCAGAGATATGTAAATCTTAATCTCTTCGCAGATTCAGAAGTGTACATCAAGGAAATACCAATATTTTTGGCAGACACAGAAAAAAAAGGTGGAGCAGAATTTATATCAAATTGAAATGATCAAAATGAAATTGTAATGAAGTCACAGCAGTGAACGTTTCATTTCGAGATCAGACTTGAAAATGTATCTTCATTTTCAATCTGATTTTCACTTCTTTATACGATTTTTTACCTCCTCTCATTAAACCTCATTTTACTTTACTAGAATGAGTTCTCAGAGACAAAGAGGAGTTACAGATCACTTTTTTCCTCATCTAGCGCTGTTTAATTGTTAGGTGAAATAAAACTAGACAGAAACTAAAGCTCCCGCATGTGCATCATTACATAGATATTTTTATGGCTAAAGTTACATGAGCTTTTGGTCAGATGGAGGTAGCAATAAGTGTGATGTCAAGCACCTTTACACCAGATTTCTCTGATTGTCGTTAAAACACACACACACATGCAGGTCCCATCTCTTAAACAGTCTAACTTCGAACATTTTTGGCGTTCAAACTCAGCCTAAGTGGTGGTGAGCAAACCCAGCATGACAGATGCCAGCCGTGGAACTTTTCCTTTATACCCTTTTCTCCCAAACATCTGAAAGAATGGGAAAATTAAAAGGTGGTTTTTTGTTTTGTTTTTTTAATTTGGCCACACCGAGTGGCTTGCAGGATCTTAGTTCCCTGACCGGGGTTTGAACCTGCGCCCTCGGCAGTGAAAGTGTGGAGTCCTAACCACTGGACCCCCAGGGAATTCCCTAAAAGGTTTCTTTGATGCCCAGATTTCTTAGAGTAGAAACTCTCTGAGGATATACCTGCGGTGGAGGGTGCTAAGCTAAGGGGGATGGAATCAGAACTATGGATTCCATCTGCCTCAAGAAATTCCCCGAGACTTCCCTGGTGGTTCAGTGGTTAAGACTCAGTGCTCCCAACGCAGGGGGCCCGGGTTGATCCCTGGTTAGGGAACTAGATCCCGCGTGCCCCAACTAAAGATCCCGCATGCCCATGTGGCAACTAAGATCCCGCGTGCTACATCTAAGACCCAGAGCAGCCAAATAAATAAATTTTTTTTTAAAAGAAATTCCCTTCTTTCTCTGAGCAGCTGCCTTGCTTTCTAAGCAATTTTGAGGGTAGTGGTTCTTGCCCTTAACCACACATTTGAATCACCTGGGGTGATTTTTATTTTTTTTTATTTTTTTTATTTTTTTTGTTTGCTTGTTTATTTATTGTTGGCTGTGTTGGGTCTTCGTTGCTGCGTGCGGGCTTTCTCTACTTGGCGAGCAGGGGCTACTCTTTGTTACTAAGCGCGGACTTCTCATTGCGGTGGCTTCTCTTGTTGCGGAGCACAGGCTCTAGGCGCGTGGGCTTCAGTAGTTGTGGCACACGGGCTTAGTTGCTCCGCGGCATGTGGGATCTTCCCAGACCAGGGCTCGAACCCGTGTCCCCTGCATTGGCAGACGGATTCTTAACCACTGCACCACCAGGGAAGTCCCTGGGGTGATTTTTAAATGTCCGATGTCCAGGCTGTGCTCAGACCAATGACATCAGGTTCTCTGGGGCAGGCAAGCAGGGGGAACCCAGTCATCAGTATTTTGTAAGACTCCCCAAGGCTGGGAACCACTGTGCCAAAGAGAAAAAGCAGATTGCTACTGCTTTCCTCTCAGCACCATGATTTGTAAATTTACCATTTTTATTAAAACACAGCACACAAACTTTCATTTCAAAGTTGAAGTACCATATAATCTGTGATATTTACGGTCTGAAAAATATAAGAGCAAGTATCCTTCAAGGATTATTCTCTCTACAAGAAAGAACAAATGGCTAGCGGGTACATAGTGCAGGTCAGTATATCTCCAAATTAATTTCCATTAAAAATCATTTTTCTATCTTATGAATATTTTCCCTAACTGTGACTTATGTCTTATTTCTCACATTTGTATAGAACTTTATACTTTTCAAAGAGCTCCAGGTCTGCTCTTCCTTGGGGTGTCCACTTCTGGGTTCCCACACTATTTGCTTCTTGTGGTTCTAGTGAGTTTTGAATGCTTGTGACTCACTGGAATGTTTACCCTTTTAATTCTTTTTCACAGTCGGCCTCCTGGTCTCCTTCTACCTTTGATGTTAACTGGCTAACACTGTGGTTCATTTCCTGTTATTTGCAACTTTGGAATTAAAAGCATAAATAAAGTCAAAGAAATAAAAGGCCCAGGTCAGCTATCTTGTTAAGGGTCACAGCTGTGGTTCTGGAAGGTCCCAGTCCAACAACTGGCTTGTCCTCCCTCCCTCCATTCCCCAAATGTAGGCCTCTCCTGCAGAGACAGTTATTAAGGTTGGCCAAAGGCACTCTCAGAAAATGTGTTATCTTCATGAGCAGTTAGTTTTTTCTATGCTGAATCACATACTTTGTTGCTTGGGAAATGTATTTGATGAAATTCAAGTGGATAATTTGTCCAGTTTATTCAGCTTGTAAGGCCTTGTCTTTGAACATCCTTTATCCCTGAGATAACCAGGAAGGAATAACAAGGTGGTGCAAGTTTGCTTGTTGGTTGCGGGGGGGGGGGGGGGGGCGTGGCGAAGAGGAGGCATTATGGGCCATTCGTTTTCTTATACAGAATTTGGAGTCAGAGGTACTTGCGTTCATTGCAATTTATAACTCAGTTCAAAATTCCAAGGTCATAAACTTGAACATCCACCTCACAGGTCAGGTGTGCAGATTAAATGAGATAATGTAAGTTCTGCACCATAAATGCTGTTTTTTAAGCAGCCACCTAGTGTGCTCAGTTATTAGAAAAACATTCTGGTTTTAGTATACTTTCTGTCACAAGAAAAGAATTGAACAAATCTTAACTACATTTCCTTGTTTCTCGGAAAAAAAACACAACAACATAACATGACCTGCTACCAAGCCATTTAGGACCTAGGTGGGGAGAAGAGCTACCCTCGTGGGGTAGATTCAAGAATATGAGGCAACCTATAAATGGGGAGGCTGCGGTTCATGGTGGAGCGTGAGCTAAGAGTTCAAGGGGAGGAGGAACATGTCAAACCCAGCGCTTGGCTCTGGCTCCCACAGGCCTCGGTGCATCTCACAGCAGGTGCTCCCCCAAGGCGAGGACGGTGGCAGCCAACAGCCCCCGGCTACAGCCTCTAGCCTGTGAACTAGTGGGAGCTGTGGAGCCCGGGTACACCCAGCCCTGAGCCAAGTCCTGGGGTGATGGGAGCTTCGAGAGGAGCGGGCATCCTGACTGATAATCTTACCAGGACACCGGGACCATGTAGGTGGAAGGGGAGTTCTGCTAATGAACAGGAGGAGGGAGATGGGGAGTGGGCTGGGCGAAAGCTAGAGCCTCTGCAGGCCATGATATTTGCACTTTTGATTTTTTTGCTTTCTAGACAGAAAACAAAAAATCTGGACCATTCCATAAAAAAAACCAGAAACCAAACAACCTTATATGTAGTCCCCCTGTATTGTCTACAGGATGCTATTGGTACATTAAGGTCACTGTCATACCAACGCCTATACAGACACTTCAAAAAATGTTCAGTATGGTACTAGCCTCTCTTCCCTGCCACTCAGCACAATTTCTCTATGATTTCTCACCACCCCTCTTTTTTTTTTCTTCTTGTTTTTTTTCTGCTTGCAAATCATGTGATTCTATTTTAAAATGCTGTCTCTTTCTCCTCATGTTCCTTATCCTGTAGACTTTTCACCATATCCTCTTTTGGACTTTTTCTCAAACAAAACACTAATAATGAAACACTTTGCAAAAAGTTGTTAGGATGTTTGTATGCAATGTATACTGAGAGAACTGGGGCTCTTACCCCTGGAGCCACCCCAGGGTTCCTGCTGAGAGTCCAGGTGGGAGAGTATAGATTGTGATGATGACAGGATTCTATTTTACAAGAAGAAAGAAGTTAGGTACGAATCCAACCGTATCAGCCACAAAAGCTTCAGAAATGATCTTCCATATAAAAGACTCACATGAAAAGATAATTTTTTTCAATCAGAACAAATAATCCCCTTCTAAACCTTTAAATAATCATGAAGACTTATTTGAGATTTTTCCTGGTTTATTTTCAGTACTCAAATAGTAAAGGCAAAGGTTTATCTGAGTTTTGAAGATACTGTTTCCTTAACAGGAAATGAAACTGCCAATGTTCCACAAAGCAGACAAAATGCATAATTTGATGAAGAAATCATGCTGATTCACCAGAAGAAAATGGTCTTAATCGTAATCAACTGAACATTTGTGTGCAAGTGTTTTTAAAATTAAGTTGCCTTAAAAAATCAAATTGCTCTATAGACAAAGTCATGTCCTGGTATGATTCACAATTTAAAATGCATTTTAAGAATTTCTGACTTACATGCTGATTAGGAAACGTGAACATCACAACCATTTAACACTTTGGGGTAGGGTGGTTGGAGTTGGGAGTGGAAAGAGAAGTCACTGGAAAATTTCAAGAGCAAAGCGATGTCAGGCCATGTATACTACCTTTTATTTTTTTGTGAGTCTACATTTTTTGGTGAACTGTTTATATTTTTGCTTTGACCCAACTAGAAAATTGCGTTGCTTTACACACTGTCAAAGTTTTGTTTTGTCTTAATAACTACTTTGTTAGCTGATTATTTAGTTTACCTTACAGTCTTCTAAATAACTTCTAAAATCATAGCTTGTAATTTTTCCGATATGTGATTTATCACTTTGCTCACCTTATACCCACGACTTTCTATAAGAGTAATCGGAAAGCAACATACTAGAATTCCCAGCCTGTCCTTTACCACTAAGAGTTTCCTTGTGACACGTCCCAGCCAATGAAATGTAGATGGAAGTGATTAGAGAAGGCTTTCTTTTTTTTTTTTTTTTTTTGGAGATGGCTTTCTACAGAATTTTTTTAAAAAGGCCGAGCTGTTTAAGGACAGGTTGTGTATTTTACCCTCTGCCTTCCCCCTTTCCCTGCGCAGAAAGTGGACACATTGCTTGGAGGTGCCGGAAGTGACATTTAAACTGATTGCTGAGGAAGAGTAGGAGTCTATAATTAGGTGAAGGGGAATGGAGATCTTCAAAGAAGGATTATGCCCTGCCAAGAAATAATATAATACAGAATTTTTAAAGGATTGGATATTGGATGTGTCTATCTTGGAATCATTAAAAGCCTGCTCAGTGGGTGAGGGGCTATTCCAGCTCCAGTGGCAGAGTTAAGGCCACAGTTGGGTGAATAGAAACAACAAAGAGACAGTTTTCAACTTCAAGCTAGCTGAACTTTTTCACAAATGGAGCTTTCCAACAGTGCTTTGAGCTAGCATGTAGGGTAGTAACTTCCCCAGCACCGAATGTGTTCAAGCAGATGCTGACTGACGCCCACCCAGGAAGAGTAGAAGTGGGAGTCCTGTGTTCATGCAGTGATTGTACTATTTCAGTTTCGTTCAAGCATTTCTGGTCAAAAGAATTTTGAACAACTATGTACCCCTCCATGTATTTCATCTTTTAAAAATTTAATTTTCAAATTTTCTCTTGTACATTTTGAATTGACATTTTATATTTTTAAAATCATAGGTTAAATAGTTGCAAAGAACATGATTTCTGATGTACTGTACATTATGCACATACTTTAAATCTATTTTTATTGCTTTGAAATCTCAGTACAGCTCATTTAGCTCATTCAGTTAATGGAAAGTGCCTGCTGTACACCTAATGGCACAGCCAGTCCTCATTGTCAAACCAATCAGCCAAAGCAAACTAACTTTTAAAGAATTGTGCAAAATATTAACCCTCTCCCTGCTCACCAACCAATGGTGGACCTAAAACTGACATGATTCTTGCCGTTATGAGCTTCTGTTCTAATGAGAGAGACAGATCTTAAAGAATTTCACAGATAAACAGCAAGTCACAAATGGGAAGACTGCAATGAAGGAGGTGTTAGTGGAATGTATACTAGGAGGTGGTCTGGGAGGGCTTCCCTGAGGAAGTGACATTTAAGTGGAGAGTTGAGGAAGAGTAGGAGTTAATTAGGTGAAAGGGAATGGAAATCCTTAAAGAAAATCTGACTTTATTTTTCAATTCAAATATATGTTAAATATTACCTCACTTCCACTTCTAATGCTTAGATAAAGCAGTTTGTCACCTGGATAAAATAAGTTGCCGTTCCTCTCAACTTGTTTTTTAACCAAATGATCTCTTTCTCAGATCTTGAGAGAGAAAACTGTCCCAAACGTCTAATGGAATTTACAGTCTCTTCTGGGATGTAATAAACAATCATGATAAAATGCTTGAGCCAGCAATCTCGTGGAAATTTATGGTCGTTTCCCCATCCCCCACCCCCCACCCCCCGCCCCCCGCCCCGCCCCCGCCCCTGCCCGGAGCCAACTGACTGCTGACACTCTTTAACCAGTAGTTCCTTTATTGTACCACTTAGATCTCTACCAAGAGAGACACTTTGAATTGGCTTGCTCAGGAGCCTCTTTCTTTGTGGAGTTTGAAATATAAACCTTGGTTTGTGCTCCTAAGCAATCTGAGAAGCTGGTGAAGGGGAGCAGAATATCCCTCCCCCCAAACATGCCTCTTTGGCATGACGATTATTTTAGGCTGATTATTTTTAAGAACTAGCAGACACAGGAGAAGCTCTGAAAATCGAGTAGAAATTACCCTTTTGTAAGAGACGTTTACACTTATAAGAGAAATATCCGTTTGTAAGGGTGTCTCCCTCTGTGTACCAGGAGAAAGAAAATGTCTAAGTCTCTAGAACCTCTTATCAGTGGAGAAGACAACTTAAATCTGCCATACCCTTTACTGTTTACTGTGCTTTTTCTGGTAACCATCTGTAACTGGCTCTCCTCTCCCCTAACATCTTTCTTTTGTCTTTAGCTAGAGGTGGTATTGAAGGTGGTGCCTTGGGCCATTTTGGAGCATTAGTTTTCCTGGGTATACAGGAGGCATACATGTTGTTAAACTTCTGTTTGTTTATCTCCTGTTAATCTGTCTTTCATTATAGGGAGATCTCAGCCAAGAACCTAGAAGGGTAGAGAAAAAATTATTTTTCCTCCCTGACTCTGGCTTAACTCTCAGGGAACTTCCCTCAGGAGCTATACATTGCTGAATTATTCCTTGGTTTGGTGCCCAGAGGTTTTTACACTTTGAGGTAACACACTCTGCTAAGATTCAGGGTAGATGAGGGATACATCTTTTTGTATTCAAGTGCAAGGACTATTATGGACGGGGAGATGGTCAAGAGGAACCCTTGTTACCTCATGGGCACTGTCAGGCAGATTATTTCCAGAAAGAGTACATATGGAATTTGAGGTTTGGAAAGCAAGTTCCTAAATCTCAGTCACCTGGAAAGTTCTCATATACTTCAAATGGCAAGTATTTCCCAGTTTGAAGGCCTTGAACTAGTAGACTCCTCTGTGCTAGGGGCAGAGGGTTATATAAATGACTGTAGAGAGTGATTTATCAGAGGTCATGTCAAAAGATTATTCTTAGGGTTTGGGGACAGAGGCCCCTGCGGCAGCAGCCTGCATCTTGTCGAGTATCCTCAAAGCCCAGTCTTCTCAGTGGCTGCTTTGAGGACAGAGTGATTATTATTCAGTGGTTATTGTTGCAGAAAGATCATGTTGTGCTTTAGTTTCTGAAATGCAGGCCTTGATGAAGGAAACTAGAAAGAAACAAAAGTATTCTGTTTCTCCCCTAGGTGTTGGAGCATATGAAACCTAAGGGTTTGTTTTAAAAACGAAGTCTTAAACAATTAGCATTTGACCCAAAAGATGGTGTATTTTTCATTGGAAAAAATAATATTTTTAGTTTTGTCTTATCACTTGTAAATAAATTTTCATTTCCTGTCTCAATCCAAATCTCATTCTTTCCTACAAGCCATTACCAGGAAATACCTAGGTTTTAAAACATACACTTTGCTTTTTCCCATTGAGTTTTAACTAGAAAGAATAATAAACTTCATGAAATTCAAACCTAGGACAATACACCCAGAAAAATACTAACACAACAACCTGGGTTGCAAAACTTGTTTAGCAAGTTTCAGCTGGAGGTTAATTAAAACCTGCCTGGAAACCTCTTAAAACACAGACAGGAATGCAAACTACACACACCACCACCTAGATTCTTCCCTCTGGAACTTCCTCCTCCCCACTTCCCTGGATTTCGGTGGGAACATTTCCAGAGAGTTCCATCTGGTTGGACCCAGTGTCCATGACCAATAAGATTCTGCTTGTCCCATCCCAGGGGAGGAGCGGTAGGAGGGTGGGTAGGCAGCTCTCCCGCCCCCTTAGCAGTTATAACAAACAGCCTGCTACACCACTCCTTAAGCTTTTAGCTCCTCTGGGAGGTGGGGTGGGGACTGAGGGATTGTAAGAATTTCCTCCGCTGTTTCATGTTTTAAGTCAACATGTTTCAAGATACAGAGGAGTTAAGTGATGTTGTTCTGGACAAGACAAGAGAGCACAGAGAGAGCTCAGAGCAGAACAGGAAAAGGTAGAAATGCTGCCTGACGTTTGATCTGCCTGTAAGAGACTACTGAACTGGCCGAACGTTCTAGAATATTAGCTGTATATTCTTTCAGAAGTTCCTCAGGGTTACCGCTATTATTTCTTCTGTCCAGGCTTGTTTAGAGTGATTGTCAGCTAACACCCCGTTGGTGGATAAGCATCTGCGAGATGTGCAGGAAACAAGGCCGGGGTGTAATTATAACATAATGCTGTAACAACATTGCACAAGGCTGCCTCAGTACTGTATGCCAGAGTACATCGCCACCATCTCACTGACAGGCATTTGGATGGTGATTAGTGTTGGATCATGTCCTGGAATCAGGCTTGAAGCCAGAGAAACTGGAAAATGATTTTTGTTTTTCAGTTCCTTGGAGGCCCGTGTGGAAAATTTAGGCGAGCAAATTTTTGTTTCTAGTAACAGAACTTGTATATAATTTGAGGAAGAGAAAGTGAAGTGGGGTGGTTCCTGAACCACTTGCCTTGCCTTGAAGCTGGTCCTCTGCGGAAGAGCCGCATTTTCTTGCAGAGCTGGCTGGGAAGCGTTGCGGCAGGAAGCAGTTGGTCTCAATCCCACCTTCCCCCTGGCTCCTCCACGCCTAACGTAAGCACAGGCAAGACCTTTTCCAGGTGACAAAGAAACAGTCTGAGTCCCAAAGCACCACCAGTATTAATGACTCAAGGCCACTGTGTACAGTTAAATTAGACAGTGAGTTGTGGTTTGTGAGGTGTGTCTGGGGCCCAGCTGTCCAGTTCAAAGCTCAACCCCATTGCCTTCTGGTTGTATAACACAGAACAAGTTGCTTCACCCCCTACACCCTACCTGTCTCATACACAAAAGGATGGCTTTGTTTTAAGGATTAAATGACATAATCCATGTATAACATGTGGAATGTAGAAAGTGCCCTATAATTATCCGCTTTTTTTTTTTACTTTGTACATATACAAGGTATATAGTTCTTTTTATTAAAATAGAGACATAAAATTAAAAAGAAAAACACAGCAGGGTCCTCAGGAGGATCTTTTTTTTTTTTTAATCACTCATCAATTTTATACACTCCACTTTTTTTTTTCCCCAATTAAATTCTGACTCTCAAAGTGGATGCCTGTTACAGGTAAAGCATGACATTAAAGTTGATTCTCTCTTTCCGTTTCCCCCCAAAACTGGGGCTGGTTGATTCCATTTATTTAATGAATGTTTGTTGAATGCCAACTGCGTGCCATGCGTGGAATGAGGCCCTGAGGATATAAAGATTATGGGACACGTCCCTGCTCCTGGGATGTTGACAGTCAAGGAGGTCAAAGAGTGTGGATCAGCTGCTTTGAGAAGGGCCAGCTGTGTGGTAGAGAAAGCACACATTTGTGGAGGCACAGACCGGGTTGACAGCCTGGACCCACACCCCCTGCCGTGAATCCAAGTCGCTCAACCTCCCTAAGCTTCCATTTCCTCATCTTTGAAATGGGCCTGATTCAGTGGTGTGCTGAAGCCTGCTCCTACTGGCTTGGGAGAGCCTACTGTTAAATATTCGGGAATTTTGCAAGCCAGTTGTTGAAGCCTTTGGTAGCTTGAAATCAGCCTTGGTGGAAGTATTTACACGCTGTTAATCAGCAAATTCTACAAATCAAGGCTCCTCCCTAACCCCAGCTGGTTCACTGGCACACCACAGGAACATGTGGGGGGAGGAAAAACTTGACCTTTACCCTCTTGCGGTTTTTGGCTGGGCCTGAGAATTTAATTAATATAAAACAGACTAACAGGAGAAAAGCACACAAATTGATCAAATATGTTTTACAGTGACATGGGAGCCCTCATAAGGAAATGAACGCTCGAAGAGGTGGCAAACCTAAATGCTCTTCTAACAGATTGGACAAAGGGGCGATTGTGGAAAAGTAACTGAAATAGATGGGAGGCTAAAGGCAGACCTTGACTCCCAGTGGAAGAATATTTCTTTTTTCCTGGTACAGGGGAGGCATCTTTCACTTGGGAGTGTTATGTCCTGTTTTCAGAAGGAAAAGGGGAGATGAGAATGCTCTTCTTGGCATCTGCTGTTTTTCGAGTGCCTTTAGCTCAAAATAATCCTTATGCCAAAGTGGCATATTTTGGGGTGGCATATTCTGCCACTGTTGTTATGAAGATTAATGAAATAAAATCATGGTATCTACCACATAGTAGATGCTCAACATAGGGTTACTCTAAGTATATCATATAGAATATATATATATATATATATTTTTTTTTTTTTTAAACTGTAGTACTTGTAGGCATGTGAAACCAGAAATGGGGAAACTGGAAACCATGGCTTTTTTTTTTTTTAATTTATTTATTTTATTTATTTATTTATTTTTGGCTGTGTTGGGTCTTCGTTTCTGTGCGAGGGCTTTCTCTAGTTGCGGCAAGCGGGGGCCACTCTTCATCGCGGTGCGCGGGCCTCTCACTATCGCGGCCTCTCTTGTTGGGAGCACAGAATCCAGACGCGCAGGCTCAGCAGTTGTGGCTCCCGGGCCTAGTTGCTCTGTGGCATGTGGGATCTTCCCAGACCAGGGCTCGAACCCACGTCCCCTGCATTGGCAGGCAGACTCTCAACCACTGCGCCACCAGGGAAGCCCCATATAGAATATATTAATCATGTACATCCTGCACTTCCGTATTCATAATCTCATTTGCAACTCTGAGGTAGTTTATTTTTAGTCCCATAAATGAAGAAGAGCCAAGATCCAATTCAGTTTCCTTTGACTCCAAGTGGAGTGTTCTTTCCACCAGACCCAAACTGCCCCTGGACAGACCGTGTTGCTCTGCAAACAAGGATCATTGTCATTGTGGATTTAGCTGTTTTGTAACCACTTTTGTTGTTTTTGTTATTGATTCACTGAATGAAAGAAAGCGGGATACGCCCCGAGGTGGAAGAAGACAGCCCTGGGCCACAGCTGGTGGAAGGCTCCCTGAGCTAAGCTGGAGGTGAATGGCACCAGTCTGCTGTGCCCATGTTATTTATTGTCAGAACAGAGCTGTGAACACTGCTTGATCCCAGTAAATGTTGCTTCCCTGGAAATCTCAGAAGCTCGGAATTACCTAGCCATTGATGTCAGGTCTGGGGTAGGAAATGTACAAGATGAACCTGGGACATCTTAAAAGCGAGGAAGCTAACAAAGAAAGGCTTCTGCAGTCGTGTCGGAAGGACTCTGAAGCCAACTTGAAGAAGCTCTCACTGGACAATTAGAGCAATCGGAGCTTCAATCAGAAAAATGATGGCAGGAAATTAAGACACAGGAAATATTTAAAGTCCACGAGTTAATAAAGATACTTGGGGGGAAAAAACCGAATTGGGAGATGCTGGGGAAGCCAGTTCATTCTTTTGAAACCCAGTAAATAAAAAGAATCAAGCATGTATCCTGCCTTTGCTGGGTGAACTGTACTTCATGGTAACGAAATACAATATAGGAGAAAGTTCTCTTTATAGAAGTATTTTAGCTAAGAAATGAAGAAGGAATGATAGAGTGTCACAGTTTGAAACTCCTAATGAATCAGTGCACCTTGGTATTGACATCATCGGCTGCATCACAAAAAGAGACAACCAAACATTATATGCCTCTTGGTGGAAAAAAAACATATCTATGAAATATTCTTGCTGAAATATCAAGACTAAATCTGTCCAAATTGGGGCTTAATTGGTAAAGTCTTACCTCTGATGCCGTTGGCCTTTTTTTAACCAATCAGAAGCAGGCAGTATTGCATTATGGTCACAGCAGTGTTTCTCAAACTCTAGTAACACAGACTCCTTTTACAGGAAAGACTTCTCACAGTGGTGATTGAAATTATTCTTATTATATTTACTTACTGTAGACATACAACTAGATGTGAACATTTGATGTTCATAGCTCCTATACAACTGTGAAACCATATACATTTACAAGTCAAATCAGACAAAACTACCAAATGAATAAAATTTAAATGGGCAACACTGATTTAATGTGAGGGAAGATATTTTGCTGAAATGAAGTTGCTGCTTGCAAAGGAGCGTGGTACTGATGGCTGTTTCCGGTTGCAGCACCGTATGCAGTTGGTTGACACAATTCTCCCACCATTTTTCTCTAAAAACTCTCCAGGAGGTTCTCCCTCATGCAGCGTGATGTGACTTCACTTGTTCTTTGCTTGTTAATGATGTGGTGCCAAGGTGAGCAGCGTAAACACAGACTGAAATGGTTGTCCTCACAGTTGTGACTAGGATTCGGTTAAAAGGTGATTATCTACATCAGTGGCGATCAACCCTGCCTTCACTTTGGAATGCACATTAAGATATAATTAAAGATTCTATCCGAGTGGGGCGTTAGTATTTCTTAAAATCTTTCTAGGTGATTCTAATGTGCAGCCCGGACTAAGAACTACTGATTTCAATGATCTAGAAAATGCTTATACAGTTGGCCCTCCCTGATCTGTGAGTTCCATATCCGCAGATTCAAGTAACAGTGGATGGAAAATATTTGGAAAAAAAAATTCCAGAGTCCCCCTCGGATACTGAGGGACAACTGTACTTATTATTCTTTAGAGTATAATCCGAAAGAAACACCAAATTCAGTCATTCTTATGGAGAATATGAGGTCCTCTGAGAATATGGCAGTGAACCCCCAGGGGTTTGAGAAATTTTGTTTGGAGTTTGATTCCCAGGCCTAGTTGTGTGGCCTTAGGCAACTTAACCTCTCTGAGGGTTAGTTTCTCATTATAAAAAGAAACAAATAGTAGCATCTACCTCACACGATGTTTGTGAGAATTAGATGACATAATAACTATACAAAGTGCTAAATGCAATGCCTGGTTCCTGGTGAGTACTTACTAAACGTTAGCTCTTATTAACTATTATGTTGATAACCGCGTGGAAGCTACTAAAACATTTGCTGGGCAGATGCGAGCCACAAGAAAGAAAGGTGTTGGGGGAAGAGGGTGCTGGGAGAACCTTGCAAGGAAGGGCATTTGGTGGCCTTTGATAGATGAGGCATAAAAGGCAATGATGGTAGGGGTGGGGGTGGGATGGACTCAATAAGGGTGTGGGCCTGTCAGTCTGGGTTGTGGGTGACAGCTGACTAGCTTGAAGCCCAGACCGGCAGCACAAAGAAAAGGGATGAGAATAAAGCACAGAGTCACCCTGAGATGACAATCCACACGAAGAGATGATGAAGCAAGGAGACGAAGATGAGGCCGGTCTCGCAGACAGAATCCTGGGAGCGGACATGGCCACCTGCAGACTCTGAACAGGAGGCCTGGCCTGCCCAGAGCCACTTGCCTCAAGGAGCACAGGTAAGTGCCATCATTCTAGGCCCTGCTGGGGACTCACAGGACTGGGTAGAGTGGGTGTTAAGACATTAATAAATCATTAGATTTCTTCTGAATTGTTGCTTGTGCATTTCTGTGAAAAAGACTCCACTTTCTTTCCCTAGAAAGGCTGCCCAGTGGAATCTAAGCAGTTGATGACCTTGGGCTCTGGTTTGGAGCATGACAGAAGGTGCCTCTACTGTTGACCCTGTAATCAGATTGGCGGCAGGATGTCTTGTAAGCCTATGTGTGGATAAACCCAGCTACTTCCTGTTTTAATACTATCAAAATTTTTGATTTTATTATTCTTTAAGGGAGCTAATAAACTTAGCAGGTAAGTTATTTTTTTTAACTACACAGAGAAAACCCCAAAATATTCTTATGTAATAATTGGCAAGTTCTTAGGCCTGAAATACTGTTCTTCCCAAATGATTATGTCAGGCATAATATTTTAGTAAAATAGTAATTTCAAAGTTATTTTTACAGAGGTGTTGCTTACCTGGACTCCCCCTGCCCCCCTTTTCCAGGTTTATCATTGTTTATTATTTCCTTTCATATAATTTCCCCGGAACATGTTTTCTTACTTGCCTGGTGATTTCAAGCTTTATGCATTTGTTTTTATAGTTGTTTTTAAAGAGGTATCTTTGTAACAGAGTTGAACATTCAGTGGGCTGATGCTGTGGTGTTTCAGCTTCTAAATTTTAAACTCAAGGGACTTTTTTAAAGTGGATACAAAAACTTCCTAAAAGCTTTCATGGTGACAACACTGGGCCTTTAGGGCTAAGCTCTAAGAAGTATGAGAAAACAAAGAGTTACATTGTAACTCACTTGGTTAATCTAATTTATTCACATATTTAACCACAGTCAGCATGTAGTTGTTTTCCTCAAAGAGGCCCACTTTCCAAAACACAATTTTCAAAATGTCTTCTTTCCCCACAGAGCTCCTTGTGTTTAGTTAACCCTTTTTATGCTTGCCAGCGTTTGTCTCCTATAGTTACTAGCCTGTCTAGCAGGACTCTGCTTGAGAATGGACTCTATTTTCATGACATGCTCTCTGAGCTACCAATAAATCCCAAAGCACTCCTGTTAAACACAGTACAGGATCCTGCTTGTTTATATGGCTGCCTTCTAATTTAGGAAGCCACAAAAGACACTGAAACCAAGGGATGCAGGACAAATCACCCTTTGAGTGAGGAGCCCAGTATTTCTTTCCTGGAGAACACAGTAAGAAGATACAGAGTACTGCTTTTCAGTCATCTGATGATTTCTTTTGGAAAACATTAATCTTGGAAATCAGTACAGTGGTTATTAACTACCATTTTCATTATTGTGGGAATTAGTGGGTTTAGGAATTTAGGTCAGTGTCATGAGTAATAAAGGAGTTCACCTATCTAAAACTGTCTCCTCCTCAGCCCTCTTTGAGAGTTTCATTTTCAGTCCTGGAGAAAGCTTCTGTTTACTTCTCCCCTAACCCCCAGCAGTTTTAAGCCCTCCTATTGTTTCTCCGCTTAGAAAACTATGTGTTAACAGTTATCAGAAACTTGCCCTCCAAATAGGATGCTAATTTCCCTGATTGGTACCTGTGTCCAACTCCAGCCTTTTAGTTTACAAAATTCCTTTAAAAATGTGGAAGTTTTGTTCCTGCCTAACTAGCAAAGTGATCTACTTTCTCTTCAGAATAGTATTTGTGTGTGGGATGAGGTTGTTGTGGGCAAGATGTTTTTTCCCCCAATTTCCAGTATTTCAGAATCCCATTTCCACCTCTTTTACTGGTGTAACAAATGGGCTTTTTCATTGTGAGCCTTAGTTTCTAAGCTCTTGAAAATTCTGTTGGGTTAAGTGTAGTGTCATCAATATAAAGTCATATTTTTATATGTTGCTACATGTAAAACCTTGGGATTCAACTGGCTTCTTTCTAGACATTGGGAATACCAGCACAACACAGCTCCTGACCATAAGACACTTTAAACTGGGTTAAAAGCTCTTTTTAAAAAACTGTCAACTTACCATGTTTCTTGGGCATTTTTACTTTGCACTCAACAGCAAGAAAAATGTCTAAGAAATAAAGGATCAGTAAAAATGCTTACACCAAACAATTAAATCAAAGGGTAGTTTATTAAAAAAGAATCAAAACAGAAACTCTAAGTACCAGTGTGTACATTGTACACATTGAAATGACTCACAAGAGTGGAGTTTTTTTCATAGACATTATCATACCACCTTGCTGTTCATTAAAGATGTTCAACAGAAGTCTGACTCCAACGTGCATACAAGGATTGCCATCTTAAACAGACCTTTCTTCAAACATGCAACAACGCCACTGGTAATAAAGCTTTGGAATGGGTGCTCATTCTATCATTTCACTACAAATAGGATAGAAAGCAAGGTAAGTTGAGAATTTATTCTAAAATAGAATGGAAGCTGTCATTGTCTACACCAGCACTCCTCACTCCTCTGCTGCCATTTTTAGCAAGTACTCCTTGTCGATCTTGAAGAGTCTCCATCCCTCTTCGCTGGACAGATCAGAAGCACCTCTTCTTTTGTAGAAGTTGATAGATGGTTCATTCCACTCTGCTACCAAGAAGTGCATGCTGCTGCAGCGACACTTCATCGCAACCTGTTACGCAGGAGAGGAAAACACAAACTCAGTGACATTTCACCTGCTTTCCAAGACCCAATTTTGATTCAGGCGTTAAAATAATCCAGTAACCCTTACAAATTTGGAAACCAAACACCAAGACATACCTGGCTTAGATTCTTCAGAATTTCTGATCCTATGCCAAAGCCTAAAAAAGAAAGGGAAGTACAATTTAAAAGGTCATTTTAAGGACTTCAAGCCCTGATTTCTCTTTAGAGCAGCCCCCCTGAACTCAACCATACCTCTATAATCACTCATCACGAAGAAGTCCTCAAGATACAACAGTTTGCCAATCCATGGGTCATAGGTAAAATAGTACATGGCAAAACCAACAATGCTGTGTCCTGTAATAAGAGTATCACATGAGTTATGGATGAAAAACAATCCGTCAAAGTTGTAGCTGCAAAATCAGAAGTCTATCATAAGTTTTTAAAAAACATACATGCATGTATTACAGAAATAAGTAGCCAGTGGGCCGGACTGTCTCCTGACTTTTATGCTAGTGCAATCCAGGCCACTGTTGGATGATCTCACTGTTCTTAGAACATGTATTTGCAAAAAGCACACATTAGAGCTAGCTGAAGCCAGGCTAAAACTGTGGACTGGCCACTCTGCAATCTGCTGGATCTCACACTCAGGAAGTGAGAATGCTTTCATTACTTGCCAGAACGAAAGTGCTATGGTCTTAAAACTAAACACACACATTATTCACATCCTATTGATATACTGGTATCTTGACTTGGGATTAAGTCAGGTTTACACGGCAGTTCAGAATAGTTAAGTATTTGTAGTTTAGAAACTCTGCTTCCTTAAGGTCAGGACATCAGGCCAAAAGAGCAACGTTTAATTTCAGAACTTGCCTTCCAATTCACACATTTTCGATTTGTTCTCCCCAGTGTTTAAGCCGGAAGAAGTAGAGGTACCCAGGTGTGATGTAACATCCATATACCTCTGGAAAGTACCTCATCACTTACATTTTCTGCTCATTTTTTCTAGTATGAGGAAATGACCTCAGAAAAAACCTTAAGCACCCCCCACCGCCCCTGCCCAACAACTTCCCTCTTTAGCTCTGTCTTCTGCCCATTCAACAAGGACCAGGAAGGAAAAAACAACAACAAAGAAAAAACAAAGAAAAAAAGGAAAAAAGCATCTGACTCCTTCTTTACGGGTGTCTGTAATTCCAATTGGAGGCAAAGGTTTCAAATTAAACTTTCTAGCCATTTTATAGTCCTTTGCAAACAGGAAGTGAGTACAATGGAGCTTCTGATCTACCGTGTTTTAAGTGTGTGATAATAGGGCCTTACCTCATTTATCATGATCATCTACTTTATTGTGTAAAGGATCTTTTAGTTACCTCCCCGCCCATCCATGTACACGGAAGGGCCATGTACATGGCGAAGCTAGAGACTGTAACCTGAAGATTGGGACAAATTAAAGAAAAAAATGTAATTTAACACAAATACAAAAACGGTTACGTTAGGGTCAAACAAGAACCATTTACGAAACTGAATTACAACAAACGACTTTATACCTAACTTTTCCGGGTCTCCACAGCACTGATAACTTAAAGAGCTCTTCTAACCCGCCCTATTATTAAGTGCAGCACATCTATTTTCTTTTTCTCAGTAGTTTGAACACTGGCTGGCTAGTATTTCTGGCCAACTTCTCAGTAAGTAACTTCAGCCTGTGTTGTCAGTGCTTCTACAGAGCAGCCACTACGTCTTGCACAACACTCGGTCTCTCCGGCTTCTGGAAGGAGAGGGCGATTACCTTCTGGAGTCACGTGCTCCTTGGGCACTTCTGCAACCAGGCAGTGGTAGAAGGGGTGCTCTCCAAAACCATCCTCTAGCAGATCTGCAAGAAGAGGCAGCAGGGACAATGTTGGCCTCGATGAAGGTGGCAGGCACCGGACGCTCGTCCCCCGCCCCGCCACTAATGCGTTACCTTTTTCAGTTAATATTACTTGCTCTTCCATGTATTCGTATTTAGCCAGTTCCTGGGTTGATGTACACAAGAGAAAGGAAGACAAGCAGAAAATTAAGTGAGGCCCCGGCCCGGCCAGCTCGGGGGAATGGGGTGGGCTGGGCGGGGATTCATTCCCAGAGTCTCGCCCAGAGCGGCGCGGCCGGGCCGGGGCTGGGGGAGGCAGGCGGAGAGGGGGACCTACCGAGGACAAGGACCTCACCGCCCGCCGCAGGAAGAGCCCCTGCCTCCCGCTACCTTGATCAGCCGCAGAATGTCACTGCAGTCGGCGGCGGTGGCCGGGCGGATCACGAATTTAGCCATTTTCTTCTTTTGCTTTTCTTCCCTTTGCGGACCAAGCCCCTGTACTTGAACAGCAGGAGGAGGTGGTTCCTCATTCGTCTCCCGGGAGCGTCCTCTTCCCAGTCAGGATGGCACCATGACCCGGCGAACCTCGGCGAACAAAGTAAGAACACCACCTAACTAAAGCACCACCCGCTCGCTTCAGCCGCCCGGCTCCGCTTTTTAGTGCGAAGAAGCCCCGCCCGGGGCCGTGAGGCGGAGGCGCCTCGTCCAATGAGACGCCTCGCCCAATGAGGCCGCGGCGCCTCGTCCAATGAGGCCGCGGCCGCCCCCCCTCTTCCGGGCACCTCCCTCTCTTCCGGCCGCCCGAGTGAACCCGGCCCGCGCGGGCGGGGGAGCGGGCGGTGAGGCGCCTGGTGCGGCTCTCTAGCGGCGACCTCTAGCGGCGCTTGGTGGAGCCTTCCTGAAAGCCCGACCTCGGAGCCTAAGCGTCCCCTAGTAACCTTCGCAAAAAGGAAGAGAGGGGTTCCCCTTTTGGCCCTGGACCAGTGACTTTGCTGTTTCTTCCTTGGAGAGACCTGGCTTTGGGCGATGGGGGGATAAGGGGATTGGAGCAGTGGCTCTCGTAGGGTGGTCTGAGGGGCCCTGTGGGTCCGAAGATCCTTTCAAAACTAGTTTCATAGTAATGGTAGGATTTCGTTTCCCTTTCTTACTCTCACTGAAATTTTCCAGAGAACTGATGTGTGATGACGTCATCGCTCTCATGACTAAAGGAATGTGTGCTTGTATTGTGTTTTCTAGAATTTCCTAAGGTAAGCTACTTCGATTCCTCGATGATTTTTTCCCCCCTCTGCTGGTAATTTTTAGAGTTAACAGAATATCTTCTTTCTTACTTTTTTCCTTATTTTTTCTTAAATTTCTGACCTTCCTTGTGGAAACACTTTCCTTCTGCCTGAGGTACACTCCTTCATACTTCCATTTAGTGAAGGTCTGCTCTTGGAAAATTTTTGTTTTGCTTGTCTAAATATGTCTTTAAATTCATCTTAAAGTTCTTGAAGGATTTATTTCACTGTTAGTGAGTTTGAGGTTAGAAGTTCTTTTCTTTCAGCATATTGATGATATCTGACTATCTTCTGGCTTGCATTGCTGTTGAAAATTGTTATATTCCCTCCTTGCTCATTCCCTGTGCTTCTCCCCTCTCCCCTTTAAAACTTTTTATTTCGAACCAATTACAAATTTACAGGATGTGTGATGACATCATTGCTCTGGTGACTAAAGGAATGTGTGCTTGTGTGTTCTCATGTTTTCTAGAATTTTTGAAGGCAAGCTTTTCGGATTTTTCAATTATTTTTAAATGTCCTGAGAGTAAAATGTTTGAGAACAGTTGGATTAGAGTATAGCTCTTCCTGGATTATACCCAGTGGAACAAGTACTCAAGCCTCTTGCAGATAGAGGGTTTTTCTGTTTGTTTGTTTGTTTTTTTTGGCTTTTTACAAACCACCTTCCCAGACAGGTCCTCTGAGGGCCCTACTTTGTCTGGCCTGCCTGGGTTCTGGAATGAGTCAAAGAGAAAGCATAAAAGGGGCCTGCAGTGTTTTCAGTCTATAGGTTGGATTATCACCAGATGACTCCCCCAACGTTCAACAAGTAATTCTCTGCCTTTGCTCGCAATATCCTGTACGTAGAAAAGAAAGCAAAAGTAGCTCCTTCGTTACCCTTCCCACCCTCTGGGGGTATCATGCATAGTGAGTCATTGGGAGAATTTATGAAATGTGTTTCTCAAAGATCTTTAAAAATAGCATTGATTCTTGTCTGCCTAAAGCCACTTCAGGTAGTGTCTTTCCTGACACCATTGCACACAGATGACCATACATAGGCCCTTCCTGCCTCTGCTTTGTTCTGTTTTGTGGGAGGACCCAGGAGAGCTTGTTACAGAGTTACTGCTAACAGTAAGTAAGAACTAGGTGACTAAGCACTAATAATAGCTGCCTCCTTGAAGCAAAAACAAGGTCGTTTTCAATGTGGGCTGCTTAGGTTTTTAGAATAATGATTGTTTCATTAAAACACACTATAATTTTTTTCTATTTATTCTGTTTTTCCAGTTTAAGTTTCATGCTCTTATGCTTCACTTTGCCATTATGACATGGAGAGCCCATTCTGAAAGACAGGTGGCTAAAAAAAGCTCATTGTGATTGTGTTTTTTGCACATGTAAAAACTTAGAACCCTAAGAAATGTGAATTTTCTTTATGAATCAAGTTAGGTTTTTCTATTGTCAGAAGTAGATAGATGCCATGGAGGACCAACATTACCCCCTCTTGATACTGGAATTTAAATTTAAAACTGCATAAAAAGGGGTTAACTCCCTAGCATTTGGAAAACTTTTATTTGGCTAATGAGTCAACAAATCAACAACTATTTATTGACTCTTATGCTAGGTACTTGGGGGTTATAAACGAGGACTAAGTTTTGAAACGAGCCCTCAGGGCATACAGTTTACTTTGCAGATATGTTTGTAGTTTACTACAACAGAATTTAATCTTTGTGAGAAAGATAATTCCTATAACTGAAGAGGTCTGAGTAGGGGGAGAGTAGGAGGAAAGGAAACAGCCAAGGGACATCGTGGGTGTTTTACATTCATTGACTCCTTTAATATCAACTGTCCTGTGAAATAGCTAATGTTAGCTCCATCTTTGCAACAGAGAAAACCAGAGGCTCAGAGGGCTACAAAATTGCAACAGCCAGGAAGTGGTAGAGCTAGGAAAGAAGGAATTCTGTTGATTTCCCTGCCAAAGTGAAGCTGTCCAACTTGCCCTATTAAACTATTATGGAAGGTGTCATAGTTTTTTTTTTTTCTGTTTATAAAAATAATGCATATTGATTAAGAAAATATAAGTGCAGAAATACAAAAAGGGGGCTTCCCTGGTGGCGCAGTGGTTAAGAATCTGCCTGCCAATGCAGGGCACACGGGTTCGAGCCCTGGCCCGGGAAGATCCCACATGCCGCGGAGCAACTAAGCCCGTGCGCCACAACTACTGAGCCTGCGCTCTAGAGCCCGCGAGCCACAACTACTTAGCCCACGTGCCACAACTACTGAAGCCTGCACGCCTAGAGCCCATGCTCCGCAGCAAGAGAAGCCACGACAGTGAGAAGCCCGCGCGCCACAACGAAGAGCGGCCCCCACTCACCGCAACTAGAGAAAGCCCGTGTACAGCAACGAAGACCCAACACAGCCAAAAATAAATAAATAAATATATTAAAAAAAAAGAAATACAAAAAGTTAATAAAAATAATCCCTATTAGTAGGTTGATTTCCTTCCAGTCTTTTTTTCTATGTACATATACATGCAGGGCTGATATTCAGTTGGTATATACAGTGTAGTGGATTAAAATAACCACAAATTCATTGTAGCTCCTCCCATCAAGAGGTAGAATCTAGGACTTTGCTGGTGACGCAGTGGTTAAGAATCCGCCTGCCAATGCAGGGGACACGGGTTCGAGCCCTGGTCTGGTAAGATCCCACATGCCGCGGAGCAACTAAGCCTGTGTGCCACAACTACTGAGCCTGCGCTCTAGAGCCCTTGAGCCACAACTACTGAGCCCGTGTGCCACAACTACTGAAGCCTGTGCGCCTAGAGCCCATGCTCCACAACAAGAGAAGCCTCCACGATGAGAAGCCCACGCACTGCAATGAAGAGTAGGTCCCGCTTGCCGCAACTAGAGGAAGCCCGTGTGCAGCAACGAAGACCCAATGCAGCCAAAAACTAAATAGATAAATGAATAAATAGATAAATGAATAAATAAATAAATAAAAAAGAGGTAGAATCTATTTCCCCACTCCTTGAATTTGGGCTGGCTTTGTGACTTGCCTTGACCAATAGAATACAGTAAAAGTGGTGGTGTACAACTCCTAAGCAAGACCCCAAGAGATCTTAAAGCTTCTGCTCACACCCTCTTGGAACACTGCTGCTGCCATATGAAGAAGCTTGAGCTAGCTTCCTTGAGGATGAAAGACCTCATGAGGAGATGCACAAGTGAGGCCAGATGCGTAAGCGATGCCACCTTGGACCATTCAGTCCCAATTGAGCTGTCAAATGATTGCAGCCACACAAGTGACCTTAGGCAAGACCAGCAGAAGAACCCCCTCGCTGATCCCAGTCCATGTTATCAACCCACAGCATCATGAGTCAATAGAATTGTTGTTTTAAGCCACTAAAATTTAGGGTTCTTTGTTACACAACAAAGGCTAACCGAAATCAGACGGCCATTTAGGTTGTTTACACCTGGCTTCCATTCTGATTGGTTGTAGTGTCCATTCCGACTGGTCTATGCTTTGCAATACTCATTTAAAAATATTTTAAAAATCACCTTGTGTGGGTTGTACGTATGTAATAACAAAATATTGGTATCATGTATCTATAATGTCTATCCTGCAGCATAGTGTAGTGGCTTCTTATCTACTACAGCTTTGGACTTAGATACTCCCCATCTGTGTGATTGTATCAATACTTAACCTTGTTAAGTCACCATTTCTTCATCTGTAATTAGTAAATAATAATAGTACCCTTCATATGGTTAATTGTTGTGAGTATTAAATGAAGTAATACATATAAAGTACCCAGTGGGAATTCCCTGGTGGTCCAGTGATTAGGACTCTGCGCTCTCACTGCTGAGGGCCTGGGTTCAATCCCTGGTTGGGGAACTAAGATCCCACAAGCCTTGCAGTGTGGCAAAAAAAAAAAATACCCAGCATAGCACCTGGCATAATTGTTAGCATTATTACTATTAATAGTATAGAGTATTTCCCCATGTCACTAGGTATATTTAAATTAAAAAATATACATAATGGCTCCTTAGAGTTCCATTGTGAAATTTATTTTACCATTCTATTGTTGAAGATGCAGGGCTTTTTCCCAACGATAAATAATACTTTGTTTTGTTTTGTTAATAAATGTATTTATTTATTTATTTATTTATTTTTGGCTGCGTTGGGTCTTCGTTGCTGCGTGCGGGCTTTCTCTAGTTGTGGCAAGCGGGGGCTACTCTTTGTTGTGGTGCGCGGGCTCCTCATTGCGGTGCCTTCTCTTGTTGTGGAGCACAGGCTCTAGGCACGCGAGCTTCAGTAGTTATGGCTTGCGGGCTCAGTAGTTGTGGCGCACGGACTTAGTTGCTCCACAGCATGTGGGATCTTCCCGGACCAGGGATTGAACCCGTGTCCCTTGCATTGGCAGGTGGATTCTTAACCACTGCGCCACCAGGGAAGTCCCTAATACTTTGATAAACATCTTTTTACCTAAATTTTAGCCCAGGTTTCTGATTGTTTCCTTAGGTATATTCCTAGAAGTGAAATTACTAGATGAGCAGAGATGTAATTTTGTTGATCTGGAGCCAAAGAAACACTCTAAAACTTCAGGTCCTCACTACATGAAAGTGTAATTTGAGATGACTCTCTAGGTGAGCTTGCTCTAGCTTGAATTATCTAAATTTTGATAACATCTGATAACATCTGGGTTCCACAGTTGTAATAGAATTTGAGTCTTTCTCAGAGGGTGGTTTTCTTGCTACATATCACAGATGGGTGATAACCTGTGAGAATGATCAATAAATAAATACAACCACCTCCAGGAAAACACCTGGTTTTGGGCCAAGATTTCCTTTCTTTTTTTTAATTTATTTTTTATTGAAGTATAGTTGAATTATGGGCCAAGATATTCTTTTCTTTTCTTTTCCTTACCTTACCTTACATTTCTTTTTGAGAAATTATAATTTAGGACATGGAAAGCTGTTTTATCTTTGGGGTAGACCATCAAAAGTGGAAGACTTCTGTTTATAAATGTAAAGTATTACATGACTTTAGGCTGCAATTAAAAGAGCCAGGTCAGCAATAAGTGAGGTGTTAATCAGGCCTCTTGTTTGCAAGTGATCGCCACATCTTACTCTTCCGCCATCTTGAAGGTCTCCATAGTCTTTATTTTAAAGTCTGTTTTGTCTGATATGAGAATTGCTACTCCAGCTTTCTTTTGATTTCCATTTGCATGGAATATCTTTTTCCATCCCCTCACTTTCAGTCTGTATGTGTCCCTGGGTCTGAAGTGGGTCTCTTGTAGACAGCATATATACAGGTCTTGTTTTTGTATCCATTCAGCCAGTCTGTGTCTTTTGGATGGGGCATTTAATCCATTTACATTCAAGGTAATTATTGATATGTATGTTCCTATTACCATTTTCTTAATTGTTTCGGGTTTGTTATTGTAGGTCTTTTCCTTCTCTTGTATTTCCTGCCTAGAGAAGTTCCTTTAGCATTTGTTGTAAAGCTGGCTTGGTGGTGCTGAATTCTCTTAGCTTTTGCTTGTCTGTAAAGGTTTTAATTTCTCCATCGAATCTGAATGAGATCCTTGCTGGGTAGAGTAATCTTGGTTGTAGGTTTTTCCCTTTCATCGCTTTAAATATGTCCTGCCACTCCCTTCTGGCTTGCAGAGTTTCTGCTGAAAGATCAGCTGTTTACCTTATGGGGATTCCCTTGTATGTTAATTGTTGCTTTTCCCTTGCTGCTTTTAATATTTTTTCTTTGTATTTAATTTTTGATAATTTGATTAATATGTGTCTTGGCGTGTTTCTCCTTGGATTTATCCTGTATGGGACTCTCTGCGCTTCCTGGACTTGACTATTTCCTTTCCCATATTAGGGAAGTTTTCAACTATAATCTCTTCAAATATTTTCTCAGTCCCTTTCTTATTCTCTTCTTCTTCTGGGACCCCTATAATTTGAATGTTGGTGCGTTTAATGTTGTCCCAGAGGTCTCTGAGACTGTCCTCAATTCCTTTCATTCTTTTTTCTTATTCTGCTCTGCAGTAGTTATTTCCACTATTTTATCTTCCAGGTCACTTATCCGTTCTTCTGCCTCAGTTATTCTGCTATTGAGTCCTTCTAGAGAATTTTTAATTTCATTTATTGTGTTGTTCATCATTGCTTGTTTGCTCTTTAGTTCTTCTAGGTCCTTGTTAAACATTTCTTATATTTTCTCCATTCTACTTCCGAGATTTTGGATCATTTTTGCTATCATTACTCTGAATTCTTTTTCAAGTAGACTGCCTATTTCCTCTTCATTTGTTTGGTCTGGTGGGTTTTTACGTTGCTCCTTCATCTGCTGTGTGTTTGTCTGTCTTCTCATTTTGCTTAACCTACTGTGTTTGGGGTCTCCTTTTCGCAGGCTGCAGGTTGGTAGTTCCCGTTGTTTTTGGTGTCTGACGCCAGTGGCTAAGGTTGGTTCAGTGGGTTGTGTACGCTTCCTGGTGGAGGGGGCTGGTGCCTGTGTTCTGGTGGATGAGGCTGGATCTTGTCTTTCTGGTGGGCAGGACCATGTCCGGTGGTGTGTTTTGGGGTGTCTGTGGCCTTATTATGATTTTAGGCAGCCTCTCTGCTAATGGATGGGGCTGTGTTCCTGTCTTGCTAGTTGTTTGGCATGGGGTGTCCAGCACTGTAGCTTGCTGGCCGTTGAGTGGAGCTGGGTCTTAGCGTTGAGATGGAGATCTCTGGGAGAGCTCTCGCTGTTTGATATTACATGGAGCTGGGAGGTCTCTGGTGGACCAATGTCCTGAACTCGGCTCTCCCACCTCAGAGGCTCAGGCCTGGCACCCAGCCAGAACACCAAGACCCTGTCAGCCACACGGCTGCTAGTGTTGGAGGGTCTCCTGCAGAGGCGGGGGGTGGCTGTGGCTCACCGTGGGGACAAGGACACTGGCAGCAGAAGTTCTGGGAAGTGCTCCTTGGCGTGAGCCTTCCCAGAGTCCGCCATTAGCCCCACCAAAGAGCGGGGTAGGCTCCAGCTGTGTGATTTTGGACAAGGTTCTTGCATCTCAGTGTGCTTACCTGTCAGATGGAGTTAATAAGAATAATTTCCTCCTCCTAAGGTTGTGAATATTAAATGCTGCTGTAAAGCCCTTTGTAAAGTACTTAGAATACAGCACTTACCCTCTAAATGTTTACTCCTTTCTGTCTACTTGGTAGAATAAAGACTGTAACAATTTTTGGATTAGGAAGAATAATTGTGAATGGTCCAATGCAGAGAGAGAAGGATTTGTCCCTAAATCAGTTTTCTTCCTGCCTTTACACAGGGATCATTCTCTTATTCATTGACCTTTGTCATGAAGCTTCACCTTTCTCATGAATAATAAGTGTGCAATGATTCTGTTAACATTTGCCAACCAATGAGGGAACATTGCTCCAATGATCATAGAATCAGGAATCATCACAGAAGCTGGTAATCACAGAGGCTGGGTAATCAGTATTGTAATCCCTATTGTACTCTGCCTGGAGTTTTTTATCTGCCTAGCCAGACATCATGTGGACAAGGTCAAATCCAGAACACATTATGCAGGATAAATTATTTACAATCCTGTCTCTAAAAGTGGACCTCATCTGTGGCCTAATTAACATTCTAACTATAAACCACATGTGGAGATCTTTTTTAAAGAGGTAGGCTTAGTGAAAATAGGAGAAAATATTGAAAAAGCATTATGCAGAACATATTGATTCACACAACTTTTTTTTTTCCCTTCTCCTTTTTACAGATATTTTAACGTTATACCAAATAGAGGGAAGTTATGCAGTTACAGTGCTTAGAATCTGGGCAAGACAGCAGATAGAACAATGTCCCAAACTTTCTTTCAGTATCTAGTCTCTGAATCCATGGTTAAAAACAAAAAGCTGTTAGAGAGCTGTGAATAGTGGTTAAGTACTCTTCATTTACCTTCAGCATTCTATAACAATGAAACTCAATTTACAATTTTATAATTCTCTTACTCAGCTTTCCGAATGTTCCACATTTGTTGAAAACTACAAACAAACATATCCAAGAATCCCAGTGAATGCCAAGCAGCATAAACACAAAGAAAACCACATCAAGGCACTGCAGAATCAAATTTCTCAAAACTAGTGATACAGAGAAAATCTTAAGTCTAATCACTGGTTTCTCATCAAAAACAATGCAAACCAGAAGATGGTGGAACAACATCTTTAAAGCATTGGAAGAATGCTTTCAACCCAGAATTTTATATCCAGTGAAAATGTCATTCAAAGATGAAGGCAAAATAAAGACATTTCAGATAAGCTAAAGCCAAGAGCATTCATCACTAGTGACCTTGTACCACAAGGAATGCTAAAAGAAGTTCTTCAGGTTAAAGGAAAAGGATACCAGATGGACACAAGAATCTATGCAAAGGAATGAAGAGTACCAGAAATGGTAAATGTGTGGGTCATATAAAAGACATTTTACTTGTTTTTAATGTCTTTATTTTATTTTTATTTTTTTTAACATCTTTATTGGAGTATAATTGCTTTACAATGGTGTGTTAGTTTCTGCTTTATAACAAAGTGAATCAGTTATACATATACATATGTTCCCATATCTCTTCCCTCTTGCGTCTCCCTCCTTCCCACCCTCCCTATCCAACCCCTCTAGGTGGTCACAAAGCACTGAGCTGATCTCCCTGTGCTATGCGGCTGCTTCCCACTAGCTATCTGTTTTACGTTTGGTAGTGTATATATGTCCATGCAACTCTCTCACTTTGTCACAGCTTACCTTTCCCCCTCCCCGTATCCTCAAGTCCATTCTCTAGTAGGTCTGTGTCTTTGTTCCCGTCTTGCCCCTAGGTTCTTCAGGACCATTTTTTTTTTTTTTTAGATTCCATATATATGTGTTAGGATACAGTATTTGTTTTTCGCTTTCTGACTTATATCACTCTGTATGACAGACTCTAGGTCCATCCACCTTACTACAAATAACTCAATTTCGTTTCCTTTTATGGCTGAGTAATATTCCATTGTATATATGTGCCACATCTTTATCCATTCGTCTGTTGATGGACACTTAGGTTGCTTCCATGTCCTGGCTATTGTAAATAGAGCTGCAATGAACATTTTGGTACATGACTCTTTTTGAATTATGGTGTTCTCAGGGTATATGTCCAGTAGTGGGATTGCTGGGTCATATGGTAGTTCTATTTTTAGTTTTTTAAGGAACCTCCATACTGTTCTCCATAGTGGCTGTATCAATATACATTCCCACCAACAGTGCAAGAGGGTTCCCTTTTCTCCACACCCTCGCCAGCATTTATTGTTTCTAGATTTTTTGATGATGGCCATTCCGACCAATGTGAGATGATATCTCATTGTAGTTTTGATTTGCATTTCTCTAATGATTAATGATGTTGAGCATTCTTTCATGTGTTTGTTGGTGATCTGTATATCTTCTTTGGAGAAATGTCTATTTAGGTCTTCTGCCCATTTTTGGATTAGATTGTTTGTTTTTTTGATATTGAGCTGCATGAGCTGCTTGTAAATTTTGGAGATTAATCCTTTGTCAGTTGCTTCATTTGCAAATATTTTTTCCCATTCTGAGGGTTATCTTTTCGTCTTGTTTTTAGTTTCCTTTGCTATGCAAAAGCTTTTAAGGTTAATTAAGTCCCATTTGTTTATTTTTGTTTTTATTTCCATTTCTCTAGGAGGTAGGTCAAAAAGGATCTTGCTGTAACTTATGTCATAGAGTGTTCTGCCTATGTTTTCCTCTAAGAGTTTGATAGTGTCTGGCCTTACATTTAGGTCTTTAATCCATTTTGAGTTTATTTTTGTGTATGGTGTTAGGGAGTGTTCTAATTTCATACTTTTACATGTAGCTGTCCATTTTTCCCAGCACCGCTTATTGAAGAGGCTGTCTTTTCTCCACTGTATATGCTTGCCTCCTTTATCAAAGATAAGGTGACCATATGTGTGTGGGTTTATCTCTGGGCTTTCTATCCTGTTCCATTGATCTATGTTTCTGTTTTTGTGCCAGTACCATACTGTCTTGATTACTGGAGCTTTGTAGTATAGTCTGAAGTCAGGGAGCCTGATTCCTCCAGCTCTGTTTCTCTTTCTCAAGATTGCTTTGGCTATTTGGGGTCTTTTGTGTTTCCATACAAATTGTGAAATTTTTTGTTCTAGTTCTGTGAAAAATGCCAGTGGTAGTTTGATAGGGATTGCATTGAATCTGTAGATTGCTTTGGGTAGTAGAGTCATTTTCACAATGTTGATTCTTCCAATCCAAGAACATGGTATATCTCTTCATCTATTAGTATCATCTTTTAATGTCTTTAAAAGATACTTAACTACTTAAAGTAAGAATAACAACAGTATATTATGGGATTTATAACATTTGTAGAAGTAGAATTTATGAGCACAAGAGCACAAAGAATGGGGGAGATGGGATGGACGTATATTGTTATACGATTCTTACATTATATGTTAAATGCTATAACCTTTAAAGTAGACTGTGATAAGTTAAAGTTGTATATTGTAAAGCTCAGAGCAACCACTAAAGTTCTTAAAAAGGTATAACTAATAAGTCAATAGAGGAAATAAAATGGGTTCATAAAAAATAATCCAAGGGAAGACAGGAAAAGAGGAAAAAAGGAATAAAGAACAGACGGGACAAACAGGAAGTTTGGGGACTGCTGTTGTTTCTGATATCTTATACCTATCAGGTAAGAAATCACCAAAGGAAACACCTAAAACATCTTATACTTACCTCTCAAAAATGGAATGAAATAAAGAATAAAGAATAAGTAAGTAAGCATGATATCCAGATTCCCACAAATGGAATTCAGTAGCTTTTGTTGATAACATCAACTATATTCTGATTCATTCAGCATTGAAATCAGTTTCTGTTTATCATGATAAAAGAGATTATTTTGGTTCAGAAGTGCCAGCAACCTGGCACAACTTGGAAAGATTTGAAAGAAGGAACAGATCAGGCAAAGGAGTGTTGGGAAAGGAGACCTGAGGTGCTCAGTGCTGTCACATTGGGTAGTGGCATTAGAAATCAGTGAGATTAGGATAGGCTCTGAAAGTGAAATTTAAAATCGAGCAGAGATATTCAAATTGTATCCTAGGCCAGTTAATATTTGACTATAAACTGACTGACTGTATTAACATACCTAAAGAGAAAAGGTATATCTTATAACAACCTTAATCGTTGTATCAGTTAGGAATGCTTTTGACTACAACTAACAGAATAACCTACTTAGAGTAGCTTAAGCCATGAAAACTTAAAAAATTCAATTAGAAGACTGGAGGTAGCCAGTTTCAGGGCTAGTTCAGCAATTAACCATGTTACAGAGGAACTGGGCTTTTAAAACCCTTCCACTCTGCCAATTATTCTCAACTCATTTCTTGAACATAAAAGGGCTGCAGTAGCTCCAAGCATCATTTCCTCACATCAGCATCCTAAACAGGGAGGAAAGGTCAGGAGCTAAAATCTTTCTCTGGCTGAGGCTCTGTCTTTTTATCTGGAAAGCAACATCTTTACTAGAATACTCCAGAAGTCTTCCCTTTATGTCTTATTGGACAGTACTGGGTAATACGGCTACCCATGGCTGCAAGGGAGGCTGGGACAGTGAGTATTTGGCACACGGGAACAGATGCTATGTTTGGCCAAGATGAATTGTGATTCGTTCTTTGAGGTTGAGCACATTGCTGCCCCGAACAAAATTGGGATGCTCTTAGCAAGGAATTAGAAGGGAATGGCTGTAGTGTAGGCAACTAAAGGTATCTACTAGGATCAGTCCTGGAAGCATAGGAAAAGAATCTCAGATGCCAAAATTGGCGCCTCCTGCTCTGGCACTGTACTGGAACCAGAATACCCTGATGCAAGAACTCCAGTAGCTGAATCTTGAGATCAGTCTTTGCATATTGTGGAGATGGATACTTAATTTTCTCCTTATTCATTCATTTAATTGATTTTTATTGAATCAGGTGTTGTTATAGACGCTGGAATTTTAGCAGTGGAAAAATCAGACAAAAATATCCTCATGGCGCTTACATTCTAGTGAATGTGTCTTAGCTGAATGCAACTGATTCCTTGCTTATCAGTAAATTTTCTGATTACAACCGGGTTTCTCATGGCCCCCAAGCAGTCTCACATCTCATTATGAATTAATAAATTGATATTCTTATTTCACGTATCAGTCTCTTGGTTGATGTGAGTCTTCCTAAGGACATAGATTCACCTTTAGTGAAGTGACAACTCAAGTTTCTGACTTGCACATCTCAGGGCTAGTACCTGAACCATGGTAAATTCAACAGGGCATTTCAACCTTGTGAGCCATTGTGGAAGACAGAGAGCTACACAGCTTTCTCCAGTTAATAATCCAATAGTGCATGTTTTCCCTATTTGGAATGTTTAGGCTTATTCATATGTGTGAAAGGGATACAAGAAGGAAATATTAAATTATAAACATTGAAATTTATCAAAAAAAAAAGAAGTCCTGACCTTGAAACTGTGATTTGTGCAATGTATTATGAATGAATTGGATTCAGATTCATCCTCAGGGGCTTCCCTAGTGGCGCAGTGGTTGAGAATCCGCCTGCCAATGCAGGGGACATGGGTTCGAGCCCTGGTCCGGGAAGATCCCACATGCCGTGGAGCAGCTAAGCCTGTGCGCCACAACTACTGAGCCTGTGTTCTAGAGCCCGCGAGCCACAACTACTGAGCCCACGTGCCACAACCACTGAAGCCTGCACGCTTAAAGCCCATGCTCTGTAACAAGAGAAGCCACCGCAATAAGAAGCCCGTGTGCAGCTACGAAGAACCAACACAGACAAAAAAAAAAAAAAATTCATCCTCAGAGGATTCAAGGTTAAAAAAATTTCCTATTCATGGACATTTAGACTGTTTCCTTTTTTCCCTCCCTGCCATTTCAAACAATGCTATTATGAACATTCTTGTATATGTCCTTGAGTACAGGAGCAGTAATTTATAGGGTACTTGCCAAGGACTGGAATGCTGGGTCAAAGCATATAATATTTGGGTTCAACTTTATAAAATAGAGCCAAATTGTTCTCCAAAGTGATTCTGCCATTCACAACTTCTACTAGCAGTGAATGAGAGTTCTTAGCGCTCTCCATCCTCACCAACAGTTGGTAATTTCACTTCATGGTTTTTGCTTATCTGATGGGTATAAAATGGTATCTTATTGTGGTTTGAATTTTATTAATGTGATATTGATCTTTTCATATGTTTATTGGCCATATATTTTTTTCTTCTATTGAATTGCCAATTCAAGCAAGTTCAGAATTTTTATATTTTCATGGTGAATTTTTCCTATTCTCACGTTTGTGCCTCTTTATTTTTTTATTTTATTTTATTTTTTTAAGTTTAATTTTATTTATTTATTTATTTATTTATGGCTGTGTTGGGTCTTCGTTTCTGTGCGAGGGCTTTCTCCAGTTGCGGCAAGCGGGGGCCACTCTTCATCGCGGTGCGCGGGCCTCTCACTATCGCGGCCTCTCTTGTTGCGGAGCACAGGCTCCAGACGCGCAGGCTCAGTAACTGTGGCTCACAGGCCCAGCCGCTCCGCGGCATGTGGGATCCTCCCAGACCAGGGCTCGAACCCGTGTCCCCTGCATTGGCAGGCAGACTCTCAACCACTGCGCCACCAGGGAAGCCCGTGCCTCTTTATTTTTATAGTGGTTTTTTATTTAAAGTACATTTTTATGAAATAAATAGAGCTAATACAGCTTTTTTAAAAAATTAATAGCTACTTTATTTATTTATTTATTTATTTATTTAGCTGTGTTGGGTCTTCGTTTCGTGCGAGGGCTTTCTCTAGTTGCGGCAAGCGGGGGCCACTTTTCATCGTGGTGCGGGGGCCACTCTTCATCGCGGTGCGCGGCCCTCTATCGCGGCCCCTCCCGTTGCGGGGCACAGGCTCCAGACGCGCAGGCTCAGCAGTTGTGGCTCACGGGCCCAGTTGCTCCGTGGCATGTGGGATCTTCCCAGACCAGGGCTCGAACCCGTGTCCCCTGCATTAGCAGGCAGATTCTCAACCACTGCGCCACCAGGGAAGCCCCACAGCTTTTTTTGGGTAAGTATTTACCTGATATGTCTTTTCTCCCAATCTTGACTTTAACCTTACTGTATTATACCAAGAACAGGCAAGTAGGAATGGTCCACCCCAGTTACAGAAAATAAGGGCCCTGTAGCCCCAGTACCAGGTTGCATCTGGTTTTGAATTTCATGCTTGTTTCTGTCCCCTTATCACTTACTGTTTCCATGGTGGACAGGACCAAGGGGTGGATAAGGATGATATGTATGTAAGGATCTAGCCAATAAATGAGACAGACTCAGATCCACCTGAAAGGATCAAATTAAATAGTAATAAGTTCTGAATCTATTTTTGCCAAAACACAGTGGAAAGGAAAGAAGTAGAAATAGAGTTTCCTTATTTACTGGCTTGAGATAGAAAAGAGTCCTAGATTAGGAAAATTAACATTCAGATATAGGATTCTGAAATGACAAATTTCAAAACATTTTGTTTACAGTATGTTGGGGAGCCATTTGATGATAACACATCCATTAAGTTAGAACCATGTGTCATTACTTTATAATTTACTAAAGTAAAAATTAGATGTAGAATACATTTGTCCACATGGGGAAACAAACCAGAAAGGGAGAAATATTGGCTGAAGGCTTAGAAACTGCTGAATATGTACATGAGAGGGGAACTTGAGGATTATGATTTGAGGCCTTGTGATCATCTAGTTTTCAAGATGCCGTCTCATTTCCCAGTTTGGTTCCTCTGACTGTGCAGAATCCCCTGATTCCAGCAGCGATTGCTGTTGTACATGACTGGGATCATGAGTCTACTTCCTCAGATCTACCCGCATCATCAATTTTTCGGGGCAAGTCTGGGGTATAAGACTATGCTCTCTGGTGAAGGACACCATTCACTGCGCGTCTGGTAATAGCTATTTGGGAAATTCTTGCTAGCCATTTTGATTTTTGGGAAAGTTACTTAATGCCTGTAAACCCTGATTTTTCCTTATCTGTAAAATGGGAATAATGGGAATACCGATCTCCTATGGTTGTTGTGAGGATTAAACAAGATAATTGAGCAATAAGTTCTCAATAATATAATATTATCCTTACTGCTATTCCCTCTTTGTTCAACAAATATTTATTATATATTTTCAACATGTTAGGCAGTGAGGTAAGTATTCAATACATGGTAGCTATCATACTGCTATTTAGCCATTTCATCAATCCATATTATTATATAATTACAGGGTATCAGGCACTGTGCCAAGTTTAGGAGCCAGTAAATAAAGACAGAACCTTCAAGACTCTGGATAAGCTTTTCTCGTTCTACCAATGGGAATCCTCTTCTCCCTTATGAGTTCTTTGGAATTCTTCAATGATATCTTCTCTTCAGTGAAAGAGATCACTGTCAGATGCCTTCCTACAATGTGCCACGTTCTGGCTGACTATAGGATGGAAGAGGGGTATAAAGGATGTGAAAAGCCTTTGCCCCATATACGCAAGTGGCAGATAACCTGCTCCTGATGGCGCTTTTGCTTTTGCTTCTCCTTTCCTTTCCTTTTCCTATTCCTATCCCTTTCCCTTTCCCTTTCCTTTCCCAGAACCTAGTGTACTAGGGAAAAAGTTCTGCCGAAGTACCAGGGGAAAAACTCTACTGTAACAGGAGAAAAGAATATAGACACAAAGCAACACAGACCAGAAGAAAGTAGTGGACTTGTCTTTTTACAGCCCACAGGGGAAACGCAGCCCTTCAGACTTCTTCCACTCCATAGCCTTCAGCTGGGTGTCAGTCATCCAGTTCCTTCTGGATGAGACAGGCCAGGGGTTAGAAAAGGACTGAGGATTTCCTTGGGCTTGAATCCTGCAAGTAAGTAGAAGAGGGGAGGAAAGAAAGAGGCCCTTACCATGGTTACAAAAAATCAGACCTTTCCCACTGCCAACATTCATGTGCTTTCAGGCGTTGTAATGTTACAGAGTTGCTGTCTCTTTCCCTACTAAATGCCTACTTCTGTTAATCAGGCTTTCCTAGAAGGTGCCAGACCCCAAGAATAGGGATGAGAGAGGGAGGAAAAAATCCTTTATGGCAATAAGAAAAAAAGTCATTTTTAATTTAAAAACATCTCAAAGGGTTTAGATTAATGCATGGATAATAGATCGGTTAAATTAAATTTAGGATGCTGGGAGGCTAGCTTTTGAGGTTGACATTTACATGGTCCTCCCATATAATAAATCATCCTTTTTTTTTTTTTACTGTGATGGACTCAATCTTTAATTGGATGGATTGTGAATATGATCTATAATGTGGACCCTTTTGTTTTTATGTTATGCTCTTATGGAAGGTTCTTTAAACGCAATGCAGCTGGTTTTTGAAGGCTGGGTTGGGACTAAACCAGCCTTTGAAGGTGGGAGCATTGCTTACCATTCCTCTCCTTCCATTACTGCTTGAGAGCTGGTTTCCATCATCCAATCAGTTAAATCTTAACTAAATATTGAGAATTAACTTTGTGCCCAGACTCGAAATTTAAAAGATGACTCCTGCCTTCAAGAAGCTTACAATATCATTGGAGTTCCATGATGGACACTTTAAATAATTAAAGAAATAATACAAAGCAAAGTATAATTAAGTGATAAGTTGTCAGATACAGACTTAGTGAAATAGAAATGTAGAGAAAGTAAAAGTTAATGATTACAGGAGTCAGGAAATCCTCTTAGAAGAAGTAGGACTTCAGTTGGGCTCTGCGAATCCAGGAAGGGAGGAAATGAAGAGGGTACGACATGAACAGACCAGAGAAAGAAACCAGAAAGTTCAGAGCCTCACTCAGCTTCCTCATCTGGGAAATGAGTCAGGAAGCCAGACATGAGCCCCTCTGTGGCAGAGACTGTCGTTTTCCGTCTCGTGGCTCCAGCATCAAAGCAGTTTCTCTCATAGAGTAGGCACTTGATAGGTGTGTCTTGACTTGAACAAACATGACATATGAAGGCGATGGTTTGGAGATTTGTCTACCCGGGGCCAAAGTTCATGTTAGCAAGCAATGAATCTCCCTCAGGAATCTGGGGCTTGGCTCTGAACCATCCTGAGAGAGTCACATTACTTCTCCCTGGGCGTGGAACTAAGTCCTCTGAGAATGCAGTGAAACGGATGTCTTGCTTATGCAACTCATTTCCTCTGAGGACACATAACCCTGGTTGCCTCCAGCATAAGTTTCATCTGGGTTGGGGGTGATGGTGACATTGGCAGGTTACTTAGGGAACTTTCTTGCCAGGAGATGAGCAGCTGGGCCGTTGGTACATTGATACCTGGCCACCTTCCATGGATGCCTTTAATTAAAATGACATTTTATTTTTTTAACGATTTATTTATTATTATTATTATTTTATTATTTGATTTTATTTTTGGCTGCGTTGGGTCTTAGTTGTGGCGTGCGGGCTCTTCATTGCGGTGTGTGGGCTTCTCTCTAGTTGTGGCATGCAGGTTTTCTCTCTCTAGTTCTGGCGCGCGGGCTCCAGGGCGAGTGGGCTCTGTAGTTTGTGGCACATGGGCTCTCTCGTTGAGGTGCGTGAGCTCAGTAGTTGTGGTGCATGGGCTTAGTTGCCCCACGGCATGTGGGATCTTAGGTCCCTGACCAGGGATCGAGTCCACGTCCCCTGCATTGGAAGGCGGATTCTTTACCACTGGACCACCAGGAAGTCCCTAAAATGACATATTTTAATTAGCCAGGTATGTGTGATAATGTGAGACAGAAGAACAAACAAACACATTCCCATTTAATTATTTGGGAAGCGTTCTTAGCCTCTTTATAAAAAGTGTATTTATGAAACTGGAAAATTCAGTTTGGGTTATTTAGTCTCTTTTTCTCTAAGGGAAGAACTCTCAAATGTCATCTTCTCTTGTGGCTCTACAGGCCACTATCCTGTCTCCTCACCAAGACTCCTCCAACACTGCATACCAGCAGAATGCATTATTTATATTGCTTCCTCTGAGGTCTTATGGCACATTATTCATTGGAGCAGTTATCACAGTGCATTTGATCACATTTCTGTTTTTTCCTCTCAGGGTGGTGGATTCCTGGAGGTCAGGAACTCTGTCTGTTTGATCTTTGTAACCTTAGCACCCAGCAAAGCACCTGGCCTATAGTAGGTGCTTAATAAATGGATTAAATTAATATATTGGCTCTACTGATTTTTAAAATAAATTTATTTATTTATTATATTTATTTTTGGCTGGGTTGGGTCTTCATTGCTGTGCGTGCGGGCTTTCTCTAGTTGCGGTGAGTGGGGGCTACTCTTCGTTGTGGTGCGCTGGCTTCTCATTGCGGTGGCCTCTTGCTGCAGAGCACAGGCTCTAGGCGCGTGGGCTTCAGTAGTTGTGGCACGCGAGCTCAGTAGTTGTGGCACACGGGCTTAGTTGCTCCGCGGCATGTGGGATCTTCCCGGACCAGGGCTCGAACCCGTGTCTCCTGCATTGGCAGGCGGATTCTTAACCACTGTGCCACCAGGGAAGCCCTCTATTGATTATTTTTTAAGAATTTAAGATAGAATTCATCAGAAAAATTCCTCCTATTCATTATCTTGACTTTCTCTGAGACTGTAAGAGCCTCTTGGCCAAGTAAAAGCCATCCCCAGAACTGGTTTGCAGGGGATTCTGAAATGATTTCTCTCCAAGAGCCTCCAGGAAAGAAAACAGACCTGCCAACACACCTTGATTGTAGCCCACTGAGTCGTGTGTCAGACATCTGACATCCAGAACTGTAAGATAATCAATCTGTGTTGTTTTAACCCACTAAGTTTGTGGTAATTTGTTACAGCAGCAATAGGAAGCTAATATAGTGGATGAGGAAAATACTGTCCAAATCACATTGTTCAGGAATAATTCACTCTTGCTGTATCAGGAGTATTTTGCATATTCCTCAGTTAATGTCATATTATATTGATTTGTTTCCGTGTTCTCGCTCTCGTAGGCTGTGTGCCTCTCCTGGTGCAAGACTGTGCTTTTTTCATCTCTGTATTCTTAGTCCCTCAAACATCATTGAATCTCTGTGTGTTTCTATGGTGACAAAGGATGAAGTAGGGAGGCACATGGGGCGGAGACCTGATGATGGTGGCGTCAGCATTAGGGAGGGGAAGTGCGAGAACTGGCGGGGACCGGATTGGCTGATGTTAGTTCTCAGTGGTGTGGGCTGGCGGGGCTGGAAGGCAGAGAATCTGCAGGTTCACTGCAGGCGTGACGAGGAAGCGCTCAAAGCAGCTTGGTTTCCGTGGGGCTCTCGGTCTGGGAATGATTGAACAGACTTATGAGTCTCCCGCATATGCCTCATCAGTAGTGAACCCCTCTCTGATTCCCTCCCACCCACTCCCTCACCCAGAGTGTTTCTCAACGCTTATAGTCCCAGACAGGAAGGCACAGACTTCAGTTAGAATTGGAGCAGCTCCAATCACTAAAGTATTCAATTTGGGCTTCCTGCAAGTGACACTGTTTCCCTAGTTTCCCAACACTAGATTTCAGTACCTTGAGGGGCCCCGAATGTGCCCTTTAATAGCAAAACCAAACTCTGGCAGGCTTGGCCTGAGACATTTATTCTAGTACATTAAAGCAGATTGCTCTCAGTGTGTGTGTGTGTGTGTGTGTGTGTGTGGTTAAAATTAAATACAAAATGGAGACTGGACTTGAGAATTCCCTGAGCAGACAAAACCATTTAAGCCAGTAAGCTCAACTAAATCTAGCTTATTTCATGGACATAAATGAAACTTAACCTAGGTTATTTCTTGTAAATGCCTCTGACAGTCGTAAAAAAAAAAAACAACCTTAAGTCATGGTCTTTAAAATGGTATGAGATAATCAGTTTTAACCAATCCCCTGCCATCTGGAACCCCCCATTGTAATAACCAGTCATTGTAAACATTAATAACTTTCTCATTTTCACTTTATAAGCCTTGCTGTAATTTAATGCCTGTGACCTTCATATCCATCTTTGAATCTGGAAGCTCCCAGTTCCTAACTGTTTTTATATACACAACAAACTCTTACTAAATACTACTTATTGATTTGGTGGTTTTGATTGTGTTATTTCTGGATTTTTGACAGTTTTCTGACATCAGAAGTGGGATCCAAAGAAGATCCTCAACAACTCTGAGGCCAGTGAGCAACCACGTGCTGGTACCCACTGGGCCCATTGAGCTCACCACTGTCTTGCCAACCTTGCAGTCAGCCTGAATGCTGCTCTCTTTGCATGTTGAGCTCTTGGAATTTATTGTGCATACCTGTATTCTGTTTGTTGAAGCTTCTTGGTAAGTCACCCTTCTGTCTGAAAGGGGAGAAACTTGTGATTCCCTGGGATTTAGGCAATGGTATGATTACTGAGCTCCTCACAGATTGTTTCAGGGAATCTAGAGGAAGAGATAGATAGGCTCCACCTCATCTAAATCTCATTCTCCTCTTCCCTTAAAAACTCTTGCTTCTTGTATGTATACCTACTATGGACCAGGATCTTGTGCCTTTCTGGCAAAATGGGTGAACTTTATAAAGGATAATTTGGAATTGTAGTGGCCACTTCGGGGAAACTTTAACGTAGATAAGATAGTCCACTTTACGGGGTGCCCTTGAAAAGAGGATTGCAAACCTCTCAGAGACGATGGAAGATACTCTTTGATTTGTATGCAGAAGTTTCTAAGAGACAAAGTGACTCTAAAAATAGCTTCTCTAAAAGAATCCTTACAGTGCGCGCATGTGTGCGCGCGCGCGCGCACACACACACACACACACACACACACACACACACACACACACACACACAATCTTCATTAAAAAACTTTGGCCATCTGAGCAGGTAACCTTAACTTAGTCTGTCGGCCAGAAACACAATTTGGATCCAGATTCTTTTGAGTTTTGTATTATTATACCTGAGATATGGCTAAAATTAAAAAATGAAAACTATAAGACCTTTGTGTCTGTCTACATGTTTATGTATATCCATATATGTATGTATATTATATATATACATATATGATATTTTTTTTGGCCACCCCGTGCAGCTTGTGGGATCTTAGTTCCCCAACCAGGGGTTGGACCCGGGCCCTCGGCAGTGAAAGCCCCGAGTCCTAACCACTGGACCGCCAGGGAATTCCCATATATATATGATATTTTTTTAATAGATCTTTATTGGAGTATAATTACTTTACAATACTGTGTTAGTTTCTGTTGCACAACAAAGCAAATCAGCCATATGCATACACATGTCCCCATATCCCCTCCCCCTTGAGCCTCCCTCCCTTCCTCCCTATCCCACCCCTCTAGGTCATGGCAAAGCACTGAGCCGATCTCCCTGTGCTATGCAGCTGCTTCTCACCAGCCAACTATTTTACATTCGGTAGTGTATATATGTCGATGCTACTCTCACTTCGCCCCAGCTTCGCCCTCCCACCCCATGTCATCAAGTCCATTTTCTATGTCTGTCTCTTTATTCCTGCCCTGCAACTAGGTTCATCAGTACCATTTTTGCTTTTAGGTTCCATATATATGTGTTAGCATACGGTATTTGTTTTTCTCTTTCTGACTTACTTCGCTCTGTATGACAGACTCCAGGTCCATCCCCCTCACTACAAATAACTCAATTTCATTTCTTTTTATGGCTGAGTAATATTCCATTGTATTTATGTGCCACATCTTCTTTATCCATTCATCTGTTGATGGACACTTAGGTTGCTTCCATGTCCTGGCTATTGTAAATAGAGATGCAGTGAACATTGTGGTACATGACTCTTTTTGAATTATGGTTTTCTCAGGGTATGTGTCCAGTAGTGGGATTGCTGGGTCATATGGTACTTCTATTTTTAGTTTTTTAATGAACCTCCATACTGTTTTCCATAGTGGTTGTATCAATTTACATTCCCACCAACAGTGCAGGAGGGTTCCCTTTTCACCACACCCTTTCCAGCATTTATTGTTTCTAGATTTTTTTTTTATAGATTTTTTGATAATGGGCATTCTGACTGGCGTGAGGTGATACCTCATTGTAGTTTTGATTTGCATGTCTCTAATAATTAGTGATGTGGAGCATCTTTTCATGTGCCTCTTGGCTATCTGTATGTCATCCTTGGTGAAATGTCTATTTAGGTCTTCTGCCCATTTTTTAACTGAATTGTTTGTTTTTTTGATATTGAGCTAGCTCCATGAGCTGTTTGTATATTTTGGAGATTAATCCTTTGTCTGTTGTTTCATTTGCAAATAGTTTCTCCCATTGTGAGGGTTGTCTTTTTGTCTTGTTTATGGTTTCCTTTGCTATGCAAAAGCTTTTAAGGTTAATTAAGTCCCATTTGTTTATTTTTGTTTTTATTTCCGTTACTTTAGGAGGTGGGTCAAAAAAGATCTTGCTGTGGTTTATGTCAAAGAGTGTTTTTCCTATGTTTTCCTCTAAGAGTTTTATAGTGTCTGGTCTTACATTTAAGTCTTTAATCCATTTGGAGTTTTTTTGGTGTATGGTGTTAGGTAGTGTTCTAATTTCATTCTTTTACATGTAGCTGTCCAGTTTTCCCAGCACCACTTATTGAAGAGGCTGTCTTTCTTCCATTGTATGTTCTTGCCTCCTTTGTCATAAATTAGGTGACCACATGTGCGTGGGTTTATCTCTGGGCATTCTGTCCTGTACCATTGATCTATATTTCTGTTTTTGTGCCTGTACCATATTGTCTTGATTACTGTAGCTTTGTGGTATAGTTTGAAGTCATGGAGCCTGATTCCTCCAGCTCTGTTTTTCTTTCTCAAGATTGCTTTGGATATTCGGGGTCTTTTGTGTTTTCATACAAATTGTAAAATTTTTTGTTCTAATTCTGTGAAGAATGGCATTGGTAGTTTGGTAGGGATTGTGTTGAATCTGTAGATTGCTTTGGGTAGTATAGTCATTTTCACAATATTGATTCTTCCAATCCAAGAACATGGTATATTTCTCCATCTGTTTATGTCATCTTTGATTTCTTTCATCAGTGTTTTATAGTTTTCTAAGTACAAGTCTTTCGCCTCCTTAGGCAGGTTTATTCCTAGGTATTTTATTCTTTTTGTTGTAATGGTTAATGGGAGTGTTTCCTTAATTTCTCTTTCTGATTTTTCGTTTTTGGTGTATAGGAGTGCCAGAGATTTCTGTGCATTAATTTTGTATCCTGCAACCTTACCAAATTCACTGATTAGTTCTAGTAGTTTTCTGGTGGCATCTTTAGGATTTTCTATGTATAGTATCATGTCATTGGCAAACAGTGACAGTTTTACTTCTTCTTTTCCAATTTGCATTCCTTTTATTTCTTTTTCTTCTCTGATTGCTGTGGCTAGGACTTCCAAAACGATGTTGAATAAGAGTGGCGAGTGTGGACATCCTTGTCTTGTTCCTGATCTTAGTGGAAATGCTTTCAGTTTTTCACCATTGAATATGATGCTTGCTGTGGGTTTGTCATATATTTCCTTTATTATGTTGAGGTAGGTTCCCTCTATGCCCATTTTCTGGAGAGTTTTTATCATAAATGGGTGTTGAATTTTGTCAAAAGCCTTTTCTGCATCTATTGAGATGATCATACGGTTTTTATTCCTTAATTTGTTAATGTGGTGTATCACATTGATTTGCATATATTGAAGAATCCTTGCATCCCTGGGATAAATCCCACTTGATCATGGCGTATGATCCTTTTAACGTGCTAACGTGCTGTTGGGTTCTTTTTTTTTTTTTTTTTAAATTTAAATATTTTATTTATCCCTTAACCAGAATTTATGAAAATTTTACTTTCTTTGTTTTACTAGAAGCAAACTCATCAGTAATATTTTCAAAATCAAGTTCTAGGGAAAAAAATGAACCTTTAAAAAGTACATTTAAAAAGAGTATGTAAAAATATTTGCAAATGAAGCAACTGACAAAGGATTAATCTCCAAAATTTACAAGCAGCTCATGCAGATCAATATCAAAAAACCAAACAACCCAATCTAAAAATGGGCAGAAGACCTAAATAGATATTTCTCCAAAGAAGATATACAGATCACCAACAAACACATGAAAGAATGCTCAACATCATTAATCATTAGAGAAATGCAAATCAAAACTGCAATGAGATATCATCTCACACCAGTCAGAATGGCCATCATCAAAAATCTACAAACAATAAATGCTGGAGAGGGTGTGGAGAAAAGGGAACCCCCTGCACTGTTGGTGGGAATGTAAACTGACACAGCCACTATGGAGAACAGTATGGAGGTTCCTTGAAAAACTAAAAATAGAACTACCATATGACCCAACAATCCCACTCCTGGGCATATACCCTGAGAAAACCATAATTCAAAAAGTGTCATGTACCACAATGTTCATTGCAGCTCTATTTACAATAGCCAGGACATGGAAGCAACCTAAGTGTCCATCAACAGATGAATGGATAAAGATGTGGCACATATATACAATGGAATATTACTCAGCCATAAAAAGAAACGAAATTGAGTTATTTGTAGTAAGGTGGATGGACCTAGAGTCTGTCATACAGAGTGAAGTAAGTCAGAAAGAGAAAAACAAATACCGTATGCTAACATATATATATGGAATCTAAAAAAAAAAAAGGTTCTGATGAACCTAGGGGCAGGACAGGAATAAAGACACAGACGTAGAGAATGAACTTGAGGACACAGGGAGGGGGAATGGTAAGCTGGGACGAAGTGAGAGAGTGGCATGGACATATATACACTCCCAAATGTAAAATAGATAGCTAGTAGGAAGCAGCCGCATAGCACAGGGAGATCAGCTCGGTGCTTTGTGTCCACGTAGAGGGGTGGGATAGGGAGGGTGGGAGGGAGATGCAATAGGGAGGGGATATGGGGATATATATGCACATGGCTGATTCACTTTGTTGTACAGCAGAAATTAACACACCATTGTAAAGCAATTATACTCCAATAAAGATGTAAAAAAAAAAAGTCTTATGTCTGATTTAGCATTTGACACAATAATGACAAAATAAAGATGTTAAAATGAAAAGTAAAAAGCAAGCTTAATAAAATTTTATAGAATTAATATTAAAAAATAATCTCTAGAGTAGGTATCATTCCTTGCCTAAGTGTAAGCAATGTAAGAAAATATTATAACTAAAAACATTAAATAATCCCCCCAGACTAGATTACCTCTGTAGAATTCAATAGAGAAATCCTGACAGAGATTGAAGTGTACAAAGATAAGGAAAAATTATTTTTCTTGTCACATGAAACCCAATCTCTCACTCACAAAAACGTTTACTCTTGTCGTTTTTGTCTACCAAGAGTTTAATAGAGTACAATGTTAATCTAACAAAGCATCTCACTCCAGAAACAGGGTTGACACTTAAAGAGGCAAGTAGAACGAAGGGCTGTCCTGCAGTGAACCACTTCCCAGGGGCCGCAGCACTCGGCTTCTTCAGGACAGTCTTCTCCATTTTTCACCTAGTTCTCAGGGCTCCTGGCTCTCTCTGTCTCCCTGGCAAGCCTGTCTGCCCTCAAGGCCATATCCAGTCTCTCCCTTGCTCCTTTCACTTTCCGAGACTGTCGGCGAATATCTGCATATGTTACTCGTTGCCTGCAGAGGGTCTGTGGGAGGAAGAGACCCAATCCTGGGATCATCTCTGCCCCGTCTGAAAACTGGGTAGTGATGGCTTCAGGGCTGGTGTGCAGAGACCTGGCACCAGCACGGCCCAGGGATTCATCTGCACCACACAGGGCAATTACTCCGAAAATAATTGTGCTGTCCAACGTGCTGAAATGTTCTCCTTCAGGGCTGTAGACCTGGAGCCCCTGCAGTCTCCTGAATGCACAGACTTATTGGGGCTTCTCCAAGGTCCCCTCGCATTGACGGCGCCTGACCGCATTGTCAGGATGAGAAGTTATCTTTGTGACTGGCCTCCTGAAAACGCAGCTGGTCAGCCTCATAGGAAGTGCAGTTCCGTCACGATGTCTCTGCTTGGCCTTGGCTAAATGGTCTTGTCTTTTCTTCTCCAACGTCTCAAGCATCATATTTCTTTTGCGCTTCCCCAGAAGAGGCTGGCTTGGAAAACTGGTCCATTCAGGTTCCCCCATCTTTCGAGAGCTGTCCTCAGACCCACCCCTGAGATGCAGACAGCCTGTGTCTTGCTGGAAAGTGCAGTCCGTGCTGTTGGATTCTGTTTGCTAGTATTTTGTTCAGGATTTTTGCATCTATGTTCATCAGTGATATTGGTCTATAATTTTCTTTTTTTGTGATATCATTTACTGGTTTTGGTATCAGGGTGATGGTGGCTTTGTGGAATGAATTGCTCCCTCTGCAATTTTTTGGAAGATTTTGAGAATGATTGGTGTTAGCTCTTCTCTAAATGTTTGATAGAATTTACCTGTGAAGCCATCTAGTCCTGGACTTTTGTTTGTTGGAAGATTTTTAATTACGGTTTCAATTTCATTACTTGTGATAGGCCTGTTTATATTTTCTAATTCTTCCCTGTTCAGTCTTGGAAAATTGTACCTTTCCAAGCATTTGTCCATTTCTTCATGGTTGTCCATTTTATTGGCATATAGTTGCTTGTAGTAGTATCTTATAATCCTTTGTATTTCTGCAGTGTCAGTTGTGATTTCTCCTTTTTCATTTCTAATTTTATTGATTTGCATCCTCTCCCTTTTTTTCTTGATGAGTCTGGCTAAGGGTTTATCAATTTTGTTTATCTGCTCAAAGAACCAGCTTTTAGTTTTACTGATCTTTGCTATTGTTTTCTTTGTTTCTATTTCATTTATTTCTGCTCTGATCTTTATGATTTCTTTCCTTCTACTCACTTTGGGTTTTCTTTGTTCTTCTTTCTCTAGTTGTTTTAAGTGTAGGGTTAGATTGTTTATTTGAGATTTTTCTTGTTTCTTGAAGTGAGATTGTATTGCTATAAACTTCCCTCTTAGAACTGCTTTTGCTGTGTCACATAGGTTTTGGGTCGTTGTGTTTTCATTGTCATTTGTTTCTATGTATTTTTTTATTTCTTCTTTGATTTCTTCAGTGATCTCTTGGTTATTTAGTAGTGCACTGTTTAGCCTCCGTGTATTTGTGTTTTTTACAGTTTTTTTCCTGTAATTGATTTCCAATCTAATAGCGTTGTGGTCAGAAAAGATGCTTGATATGATTTCAATATTCTTAAATTTTCCAAGACTTGATTTGTGACCCAAGATGTGATCTATCCTGGAGAATGTTCCATGTGCACTTGAGAAGAAAGTGTATTCTGCCACTTTTGGGTGGAATGTTCTATAAATATCAGTTAGATCTATCTGGTCTATTGTATCATTTAAAGCTTGTGTTTCCTTATTTATTTTCTGTTTGGATATCTGTCCATTGGTGTAAGTGGGGTGTTAAAGTACCCTACTATTATTGTGTTACTGTCGATTTCTCCTTTCATGGTTGTTAGCATTTGCCTTATGTATTGAGGTGCTCTTATGTTGGGTGCATAAACATTTATAATTTTCATATCTTCTTCTTGGATTGATCCTTTGATCATTATGTAGTGTCCCTCCTTGTCTCTTGTAGCAGACTTTATTTTAAAGTCTATTTTATCTGATACGAGTATTGCTACTCCAGCTTTCTTTTGATTTCCATTTGTATGGAATATCTTTTTCCATCCCTTCACGTTCAGTTTGTATGTGTCCCTAGGTCTGAAGTGGGTCTCTTGTAGACAGCATATATATGGGTCTTGTTTTTGTATCCATTCAGCCAGTCTGTGTCTTTTCGTTGGGGCATTTAATCCATTTACATTCAAGGTTATTATCGATACGTATGTTCCTATTATCACTTTCTTAATTGTTTTGGGTTTATTTTTGTGGGTCTTTTCTTCTCTTGTGTTTCCCTCTTTGAGAAGTTTCTTTAGCATTTGCTGGAAAGCTGGTTTGGTGGTGCTGAATTCTCTTAGCTTTTGCTTGTCTGAAAAGCTTTTGACTTCTCCGTCGAATCTGAATGAGATCCTTGCTGGATAGAGTAATCTCGGTTGTAGGTTTTTCTCTTTCATCACTTTAAGTATATCCTGCCAGTCCCTTCTGGCCTGTAGAGTTTCCACTGAAAAATCAGCTGATAACTTATGGGGATTCCTTTGTATGTTATTTTTTGTTTTTCCCTTGCTGCTTTTAATATTTTTTCTTTGAGTTTAATTTTTATTAGTTTGATTAGTATGTGTCTTGGTGTGTTTTTCCTAGGGTTTATCCTGTATGGGACTCTCTGCGCTTCCTGGCCTTGATTGACTATTTTCTCTCCCATGTTAGGGGAGTTTTCAACTATAATCTCTTCAAATATTTTCTCAGGCCCTTTCTTTTTCTCCTCTTCTTTTGGGACCCCTATAATTCGAATGTTGGTACATTTATTGTTGTCCCAGAGGTCTCTGAGATTGTCTTCAATTCTTTTCATTCTTTTTTCTTTATTCTGCTCCTTGGCAGTTATTTCCACCATTTTGTTTTCCAGCTCACTTATTTGTTCTTCTGCCTCAGTTTTTCTGTTATTGATTCCTTCTAGTGTATTTTTCATTTCAGTCATTATGTTGTTCATCTCTCTTTGTTTGTTCTTTAGTTCTTCTAGATCTGTGTTAAACATTTCTTGTATTTTCTCAGTCCGTGCCTCCATTCTATTTCTGAGATTCTGGATCATCTTTACTATCATTACTCTGAATTCTTTTTCAGGTAGATTGCCTATTTCCTCTTCATTTATTTGGTCTTGTAGGTTTTTACCTTGCTCCTTCATCTGTGATATATTTTTTTGCCATGTCTCTTTTTTTTTTTTTTTTTGTGAGTGGGATTGTGTTCCTGTCTTACTGGTTGTTTGGCCTGAGGTTTCCAACTCTGGGTTTTGTAGGCTATTGGGTAGAGCTGGGTCTTGGTGCTGAGATGAGGAACTCCGTGAGACCTCACTCCGATGAATATTCCGTAGGGTCTGAGGTTCTCTGCTAGTCCAGTGGTTCGGACTCGGAGCTCCCACCGCAGGAGCTTAGGCCCAACTCGGCTCATGAACCAAGATCCTGCAAGCCACCTGGGACGGCAAAAAAACAACAACAAAAAAACCAATAACAAAGTAAAATATAAAATTAGACTAGGAAACTAACAGATATGTTATGAAGAATATAAAAATAAAAATATAGATGAATCAACAACCAGAAAGTACTACAGTACCACAATAGTAAAAAAGAGGAGGAGGGGGAAAAAAAGGGGGGGGAAGGCCTTGGCTGTGGAGGGCAGGGCCTAAGCAAGGGCGAGGTTTGGGCGGTGGGCAGGGCCAATGCTCAGGACCCACAGGGCTGGAAAAGGCCCTGGGGGCTGTGGGGATTGGGGCTTAGGATCAAGGAACAGAAGGGGCCCAGGTGTGCCCCCCACCCCTGGTCTCAGAGGGCAGGGGACCTCACCTAGGAGCCCAGCAGGCTTCCTGGGCTCTAATGGGTGGGGTAAACGCCCTCCTCTCCTGCTTCTCTGGTCTGGGAGGGCCCCTACCGCCTGCTTCTCCTGATCTCCCTGGCCTCCCTCCTATGCCCTCAAGAACCCACGTGGTCTGGAGGGGGCTTTGGAGGGCAGGGGATCGCCCTGGGAGCTCAGCAGGCTCCCCGGCCTGAGTTGGGAGGCAGTCGCCCTCTGCTCCTCTCCTGCTCTTCCTGGAGAGTCCCTCCCACCTGCCTCTCCTGATCTCCCCGGCCTCAGGGGCACTGATCCTGTCTGGCCTCCACTTCTCCTCCCCCCTCAGTCCCCCTACATCCTACTGGTTCACTTTGGGGTTCCTCCTGTCTCCTTGGGGGTCTCCCCACCAGCAGCCGGCAGGCGCCCTAGTTGTGGGGAGACGCTAACTCTACATCTTCCCACACTGCCATCTTGACTCCGTCCCTGATATTTTTAAAAGAATTCTACTTAGTTGGCTTAAAGAGAAATAAGTGCATGTATAAATTAAATATTCCTAAAACTCTCAGAAATGCAAACTCTAATCCAACTGTTTTCAAGTTCACATGATCAGGATAATGTTTGTTAAATAAAAGTTAGTTTAAGTTTGTTGGTTTAATAAAAACAGACGTGTCTTTGGAATTGTCAATATTAAATGTAATGCAAACATATAACTTTTTCTACCTTGGTTTATTTGTCGAATAAGCTCATGCTATCTCTATGTTACAAAATAACTTAAGATGATGGCTAGCTGTTTGATGGCTAATCTAAGCATAATTGTTAAAAACAAGTAATTTAAATAAATGTAAATAAAAGTTTATACTAAGCTAAACTAAATATTGAACATTTATTATCTAGGTCATTTCCAAATAAGATAATTTACTGAGACATTGATCACTAAACATAAATTTAAATTTATTTATTTTTCTTAATTTTTACAGAGACAAAGATATTTGGGTCTATTAATAAATATGTCTTTTGCCACATTAAAACCACATTAAATATATTGTACTATGAAAAACCTGTTTCTAAAAAGTATAAGTTTTTATAATTATGTATTTATAAATTTGCTAATTTACTATGGGGTGCTAATATATGATAGATAGTTCACTATTGCCTGCTTTGTAATTTTCACTGGAAAATAAAGATTACTCAGTTAAAATTTATAATCAATATGTAAAAATAGAGCTACTAGAAACAATAAAGAGTGAAGGAAAACAACTTTGTATACAAAGAAAGGGAATAAAATTGGATTTAAAAAATATCAGTACAGATTTATTTCATTTCTTCATAAAAAACAACTCCATAAAATATCTGAATAAAAAAAGAACAAACAGTTTTCAGTAAGTGTTTGCATATTTTTTCTACATACTTTCTTCTCCCTTCAGATTCCAAAAACAGAGTAGAACTGAGACATTCTTAATTTTGTCACAGCTACATAGCCTTTAATTCTGTCAACAGAACTTCTATCCATTCTCCATAAAGCCCCTAAATATCTAGCATTAGGAAATTAATAAACTCATTGGTGTAAACCCGAGGATACAAACCCCTAACAAGTGCCAAAGCACTCATTCATTATTGGACTGGCTCTTCCGTTTCCTTGCTAAGGACGTAGAGGTGTGTTCTACATCCTGAAAATAATAGACTGAGTTTACATGGCATGGATACAAGCAATAGTTACTGCACAAGTGAATAGGACACAAAACCACCTGAGCTGGTTGTTTAGTGTATTGTAGGGCGAGGAGCTGATGTCTGGTTTTCTCTTTCCCTCTAACTCTTCTCTTTGACAACCAACAGCACATGAACATTATTTGTCAGACTATTCTGCCCTGCAGTTTTTCACTTTGATTCAAAGAAATGAAAACTGACATTGCTCTCCCTCACATTGATTGGAAGAAATCAGTATAATAGTGAAAATATTGCTGATTCTAGGGATATGGAACATCAAAGTGATCCTTATTATGAGGTTTGAACTTGTAATTTTTAAAAATTGAAGGATAGTTGATTTACAATAAAATGTATTTTCATATGAGGAGTATGCAAGGAATATAGGATGTGTTTTTGTTAAGGAGAAAGAGAGTAATGTGTAAAATAAAATGACTTTTTTTTTTCAGAAGAAGAAAGGAAAAAGAAGAAGGCAAAACCTAAATGGATATAGAAAGATGCAAAAGGTTTGTGGAAGAGAAATTTTATGTTGTGAGGTCACAGCTGGCTAAAATTGAATAGATTTATTTACAAGGATTTTTAAAATGAGCTCAGTAATGTACTGATACAAAACTAGAGTTTAATTTTCTCTCTGTTAAAATCACAAAATTTCTTAGGCTATTGGTCTGTTCTTAATAAAATATTATAAAAGGTTTTTCTTTACCTTTAATGTAATCTGCCTAGGAAACAAGGATTCTGTGTCATGGGAAATATTTCCTGTGTTCCACATTGTCTTTATCAGATCTTTGATTAATTAGGAAAACTGAGTCTTTTCAATTTTAAGAGCTAGGGTTTTTTACAACTATATAACTTTCTATATTTGCCTTTGAAATCTTTCAGTTATCACTTTGGTGAACAGATAACTAAGTATTATGTCATAGTGACTTACACTCCTAACTGATCAAGGGTTTCAAATCTTTTGACATTTTTAACAAACTTCCCCAAATCAAATTCTGAATGAAGTCTTTTTGATCTCAAACTAACTTTGGAATTTTCCAGAGGGCCCCTGGAAGTTCTGAAAAAATTTGCTCTTTCTCCTTATAAAAGAGAAATCTCAGTTTATTTAGGCTTATTTGATATTAAATTACATGGCAAACATTGTCAAATAAAAAGTAATGTTTGACCTTCTTAGGTTATATTTACATAGTATATATTATTAATATGTGTTCTAGAAATTATATGAAATTCCTAAAAACCTGCTATGTCCTTGTATAATGTTATCAGTCAAAATTCCAGTTATTATTTTATAATATTGTATGTCACAAAATAATAATTTGGGCATCATTTTTTGGTGAATTCTCACTAGATCTTTAACCATGGATGTTTTTAAGTCTTTTGTCACAGTTATTGTTTTACTCTTGATTCCTCTCTGAAAGCATTTGTAATCATCTACAGGCAAAATGCTTCATCTTCAAAGAGATTTATGGAAAAGATATTAACAAGTACTCTAGAATACAGGTTTCTGATAACTTTAAGATCATAACACCGAACTGGGTAAGAATTTCTAAGACTCTACTGGAAAAGTGATTGATTCATAAAGCTACTAACCCAAGATGAAGCAAAACAAAAATTAATTACAGGAGACTGAATGAACTGATGAAGATGATTATAACTTTTATGACTTCATTTTAAATATTGCTGGTTGTTTAATGTTTTGTTTTCCAGATTTAAAGGACTCCTTTTGCTTCTCTCTTTTAAGCTATTAATATTTATAACTTGACAGCAATTTGAGAAAGTATACTTTTGTAAACAAAAGTTGAAACATTTATCTTTTTCTCCCTACCTAATCCCTCCAGAATTCAGAAACTCTTATTAAATACTCCTCTTTTCATGACAATATATGTATTTATATAAACTCAATAAGAATTTGTTCTTCTTGTAGCAGGACACAATTAAACAAGTCCTTAGCTTGGCTTCTTAGCCTAAAGAGACTTTAAAGGTCTAATCTGAAATTCCTTATTACCAGACAATTTTAAAGAACTAAAGTTGACTTTATGGAGCCAGTAAAGCCCCTTGGATATTACCAAGGCTTTGACCAAAATGTCATATTTGAGAATCTGCATAGAATTACTATTCTTACTACATTTATGTAAATAATCTATCCAAGTTTAATAAGATGACTTATAAACAAATTAGTTTCACTATAAATATCTTTGATAAAAGTGGGATGAGGGGCTTCCCTGGTGGCGCAGTGGTTGAGAATCTGCCTGCTAATGCAGGGGACACGGGTTCGAGCCCTGGTCTGGGAAGATCCCACATGCCACGGAGCAGCTAGGCCCGTGAGCCACAACTACTGAGCCTGCGCGTCTGGAGCCCGTGCTTCGCAACAAGAGAGGCCACGATAGTGAGAGGCCCGTGCACCGCGATGAAGAGTGGCCCCCGCTTGCCACAACTAGAGAAAGCCTTCGCACAGAAACGAAGACCCAACACAGCCAAAAAATAAATAAATAAAATAAATTAAAAATAAATAAATAAATGTTTAAAAAAAAAAAGTGGGATGACTATGGAAAAAATTGTTTCACTAGAAAACTATGGTTATCATGGTATCTCTCCTACCAGGTAAGTATAGAAAAGTATGGTGTATTCATTATCAAATTCATCAGGATTAGATAACCTGAAGAACTCAGTGATCTAACTTCCCACGTCTATGATGATGATGCAGCTGTTGGTAACAGCAACTACATGACCCTCCATCCTGTTGACTCAACTATTGGAAACAATGAATGTGTGATTCTTTAGCCTGGCTGTATCAACAGTGGTTACCAAGAGTAATGCTAAACTAGTTGGTCACACTCTTAGCTTGCTGAGATAATGACCGGAAAGGGGGGGAATTGCTAAACATAAATACAAAAGGGAGACCAAACCTGAGGGTTCCCTGGACAGACAAAACCATGTAAGCCATGGAAGCAAAACTAGGTCTAGATTATTTCATGAACATAAGCAAAACTTAGGTTATTTCTTATAAATGCCTCTGACAGTCATAATAAAACTTAAGTCATCTTCCTAAAAATGGTATGAGAGAATCACTTTTAACCAATCTCCTGCCATCTGGAACCCCCATTGTAATAATGAGTCATTGTAAACGTTAATAACTTTCTCATTTTCACTTTATAAACTATCCTTTAATTTCATGCCCATGAGCTTCATATCAGTCTTTGAATTTGGAAGCTCCCAGTTTGAGAGCTAAATACTATTTATTGATTTGGTGGTTTTAGTTGTGCTATTTTTGACAGTATCTATATATCTATATCTATGTCTTTATCTATACCTATACCTCCTCAGGGAGATATATATATCTCCTCAGGGAATTTTTACAGGAACTGCTAGGGCCAGGGTGAGGGAGATGGAGGAGCCTGAGCAATACCCGGGGAATAATTGTGGGTTATAGTAGGAACTGGAGTCAAGGAAGAAATGGCCACTTTGAAGAGCCTTTTTAGGAGTAAAACAAGGATCTTTCTTCTCTCCAGGCTTGGTTTTTGCATCTCCACAGACGAGGCCAGACAGAAGCCATATGTGGTGTCCTGTGCAGCGTGCTAATGAGTTACCTATATAAACAGAACAAAGCAGTCTAGCAATCCCATAAAGATCACATATAACGATAAACCAGCTAGAATAATGTCACTGTTTCTGAAGATAAAGTCAACTAATACTTTTTTTTTTAAATTAATTAATTTATTTATTTATGGCTGTGTTGGGTCTTCGTTTCTGCACGAGGGCTTTCTCCAGTTGTGGCAAGCGTGGGCCACTCTTCATCGTGGTGCGCGGACCTCCCACTATCGCGGCCTCTCTTGTTGCAGAGCACAGGCTCCAGACGCGCAGGCTCAGTAACTGTGGCTCACGGGCCCAGTTGCTCCGTGGCATGTGGGATCTTCCCAGACCAGGGCTCGAACCCGTGTCCCCTGCATTAGCAGGCAGACTCTCAACCACTGCACCACCAGGGAAGCCCAAGTCAACTAGTACTAATGGCACCATCCTGTCTTTGTGTGGCCCCATCTCCAAATAGCACAAGATACAAATTTATACCCGAAAACATGTTATGTAAATTCAAACAACCAGCATGATTTTAATGTCTATAAAATACACAAATCCTCATTGTAAAGTCAATTTTAAAAGCTTGTGGGCACTCTGAAGCATGTGCTTTTGCAGAGATAGTGAAGTATGTTGATAGCTTTGTTCCCTCTATGGCAATGCATCCTGGTGCAGCTGTAATTGTATCAGAGGTACTTGTTGATTTTCCTTGGGCTGAGGAATGGCAGGGTTGGCTCCTACGCTGGCCCAGCTGAATGGGCTGCCTTGGGGTCTGAAGGGAGGCTCTATTTCCCAGCTGGGATGGTAGCAGTTGGGGTGGTGTGAAAAAAATGATGGAAAGTGGGTGGGCAAGAGAATGGAGAGAAATAGGATGCAGAGGGAGGAACGAATGGAAGAGAACTGAATTTGTTGGAGAAAGTGTATGAAGTGGGAAGGAGGGTGGCCGTGACAAGGTGAAGAATGATCAGAAGATTAGGCGTGGGTAGGAGAGTTGCCCACTGAAATTTTACCTTTTAAGTCCTATTTTATTGAAAGAGACATCTTTATTGAAGAGGACACCCTGAAATGAAGATGTCCTATCCTGAAGAGACCCTCTGATCCCATGTCACTAATAGTATGACATGTTTTACATGTTTGCCATTTTTAAGCAAGAGGAAATTGTTAGAGGAAAAAGAGCATTGCTAAAAACATAAAACCTTTCAACACTTGAATTTGATGAGCAGTCATAAAGGTGGAGCTGAGGAAAGGTAAGGAAAGTGATAAAAAATTACCACTGTTTTGAAATTGCCTAGCCTGGGTTTTACTTCTGTTGGAACAAGTGGGTATAATACTAAGCATTTTCATGTAACAGCTCACTAGTCTTTCAGGTTTAGGGGGAAAATCACCTTTCCATTGTTTCCTCCTCCCCCTCACAACTTTATTCTAGATCCTTTTGTATAATCTCTAGTCTGGGAAATAAGCTATTTTTTAAAAAGTGGTTTCTCTATCCTAATGAAATAATAGCATGAATCAATTTGTTTGAAAGTTGATGACATAGTTTTCCAAGAACATTTTCTACCTGAATTAGATATCCAAAAATATCTATGGTTTAGCAGCCCAAGGATGCTTACTAGATACTTTTCACTCTTAATATTAGGTTGAACTGATAACGTATTGTTAGGTTTTGTTATTTGATATTATTCTTCTACTTGTAATAATAATGACATTGATAATGTCTTATGTATCTGTCAGTGTATGATGAGGCGTCTTTGATTTTTTTTTTTAATTTATTTATTTATTTTTATTTTTGGCTGTGTTGGGTCTTCGCTTCTGTGTTAGGGCCCTCCCCAGTTGCGGTAAGCGGGGGCCACTCTTCATCACGGTGCGCGGGCCTCTCACTATCGCGGCCTCTCTTGTTGCAGAGCACAGGCTCCAGACGCGCAGGCTCAGTAGTTGTGGCTCACGGCCCCAGTTGCTCCGCGGCATGTGGGATCTTCCCAGACCAGGGCTCGAACCCGTGTCCCCTGCATTAGCAGGCAGACTCTCAACCACTGCGCCACCAGGGAAGCCTGCGTCTTTGATTTTAATGATACATTTGATACCATTTCTGTTACCCTGAGACCATTTCAGAATAGAACGGAGAAAAACAACAAACAGGTGGGGTGGAGAATCTGTTATTCAGGACAGTGATTCTCACCACCATACAACTGTTGCATGTTTCCTGGCCTGATTTTGTGACCACTTTCCTTTCTATCCCTGCTGTCCAAAATTTGGTATAGCATATACCACACTTACAACCCCACTACCACCACACACACAGAAATCAGGGTTGCTAAGCTGTTTTAAGAATTTTACGCATGCTGCCAATTGAGATAATTGTAGACATGTGGTTGAATGCTGGGCTGGCTGGGTTTTAGCAGGGGTTCCCTGAGCTTAGAACTAAGGTAAGTGGACTAAGTGATGAGATCATTTTTTTTCTCTTTAAATAACATCTGGGACTTCCCTGGTGGTGCAGTGGTTAAGAATCGCCTGCCAATGCAGGGGACACGGGTTTGAGCCCTGGTCTGGGAAGATCCCACGTGCCGCAGAGCAACTAAGCCCGTGTGTCACAACTACTGAACCTGCACTCTAGAGCCTGTGTGCCACAACTACTGAGCCCGTGTGCCACAACTACTGAGCCCACGTGCAACAACTACTGAAGCCCGTGCACCTAGAGCCCGTGCTCCGCAACAAGAGAAACCACTGCAATGAGAAGTCCCTGCTCGCTGCAACTAGAGAAAGCCCGCGTGCAGCAACGAAGACCCAACACAGCCAAAAAGAAAATATAAAATAAATAAATAAATAACATCTGCAGTGGGACATCTGTGGGGTTGGTTGCTCTGTACTCCTTTTCTAAGGAGTGCTCTACATCCCCCTCTGAGAGGCTACTTATGGAAATAGCCATACTACTAGATCGTGACCTGTCCATCGGCCTGGGTAAGGAGGTTCCTGGTAAGTCAAATGGGCCAATCACATCACCTTGCCCTGCTGCCACAGTTGACCAGTCCAGGGGTGTGTATCTGATCCCACCTGGGCCAATGAATCTCTTTTCAGGACTTTTTGTATTTGGGATACAGATTTTTGGGTCAGTCTCCAAGCATGTGGATGTGTCTGTGACTGTAAAATGTAAAATTCAGGAGCTGCTTTGGCCATGTGGAGGAAGCCATTATTCAGAGAAAAAAGAATGAAGCCAGTATGCAAAGTAAAGCAAAGATAAGTGATGGAGAAGAGGCATCTTCATGGCATTGAGTCCCTGGTTCTAGCTGTTCCAGCCCAATTGACACTGTTTATACCCTGATTATACACTGATGAGAATGTGTCTGGCTGGAGGTGACTTGATTGCACAAAATTACAAGCTACCCCTACCTATCATTACACCATCTACGTAACCTAAAAAATTCTCTTGAACTTAATTTTTTCCCCTGAACCTACTATTGCCTCAACCGAAAGTTCAAGTAAAAACCAACCAAAAAGTATAATTCGATAAAATATTTATTGCACTGTGTTAGGTGTGGTAGAGTATAAGGAAGTATTGGTACCAAACCAAACCTGGGTCTGCTCACCTGACTCATGGTAAAGCCAATCTACTGACACCGGGTTGTGGTGAAGGATAGTGTTTACTGCAAGGCGCCCAAAGTGGGGTCAAGCAACAAGATAGGGCAGCTCATGCTCAAAAGGCCCGAACTCCCTGATGGCTTTCAGGGAAGGGCTTTTAAAGGCCACATTACAGGTGAGGATTGTAGGGGGCCTGATCAGCTTGTGGACATTCTTCTGATTGGTTGGCGGTGAGGTAACAGGGTGGAATTTTGGGAGTTAAACGTCATCAACCTTCTGGTTCCAGCTGGTCTGGGGTCTATGTGCTTGTGGGCAGCATGCAGTAAACTTCTCCCACCTGGTGGGGGCTTCAGTATCTGCAAAACAAATCAAGGATGTGGCTCAGGATATTATCTATAGCTCCTGAGGAGGCGCTAAAGGTCCTTGACTTTGCTTTATGGCTAAATTATTATTATTTTGTCTTGCTTGACTGTTTTTCCTTTGTTTCTGTATCTTCTCACTTCTCTGATTAAATTTGCTTCATAGAACTTGGGGAAGGCCTAGGAGGCTAAAGCTTTTCTATAAACGAGAGGCAGGAGATATGGTGGGGGAGGGGGGAATCTGTACCTGGGAAGGCCCTGTAGGGTCCTGCTCGGTTTCAGTACAGCTGCCACAAAACAAAACAAAACCGTCACTGAAAAGGTATGGACAACATGAATAAAAAGGAAGGTGAGATCCCTGCAGGCCAAAAGGAGAGTCTTCTGGATGTGGGACTGATAAAAGCAGGGAAAGTTAGGTGGAGAGGAAAGAGAAAGCCAAAGACCGTGCTCCATTTGTAATTCATAAAGTGATTTTTTAAAAAAGCCAGCTTAATTAAAATAGACAAATTTTTAGTAAGCATGGGGTATCAGAAAAAGCATACGATATCAACCCTGCCTTTTAGGAAATTACCATCTTCAAGGACAAAGCAAGACGGGCATGTATTCTGGAAAGATCCCCCCTCATTACCTTATTTTATTTCCTCCTTAGACCGCTTTATCACGTTTGAAACGATATAATTTGCTAACTTGCTTGCTGACTTGTTTTCCTTCCCTATAACGTAAGCCCCCTAAGGGCAGGGAGTTTTGTCTGTTTTGTTGCATCTCCAGAATCTACAGCGTCTTGCGCACTGCAAACAGCTGAATAAGAATTCGTTGAATGAAATGGAAAATCAGATTCTAGGGTAAAAATCATCTTAACTTTTTGGCCTTGAATCTCTCTGGGCGGGCCAAGATCTCCAACTGTCAAACACTAGGGGGCAGACCGAAATTAGGAGAGGAAAAATTTTTTCCCCTTCGGGTAAAGGTTTTCAACCTTTGCTTACGTTAGCATCACCTGGGGCGCCTTTAGACATCCTGAAGACCAGGCTGCACCCTTAATTCAGAATCTCCATAGGGTGGGGCCCAGGCATCGGTATTTTGGAAAGCTGCCCAGAAGATTCCAACGTGCAGCTAAGGGCCGACCGGGAGCCAGGGCTTGGGGGTGAAGGTCGCGCAGCCTTCAGCGAAGCGGGATAACGGAGACAAGCTCCAAGGATGCGGCTGCACCTAGCCTCTAGTCACACCCCAGCGGTGCCGCCTGATGCATTTAATCAACAATGGGGGAGAGAGACTAACTCCAGCTTCTCGCCAAAGAGTGGGCCTTCATGCGCGGCGCGGCCCCGCCCCCGGGCAACGAGGCCCCGCCCCCGCCCGCGGCCGCGCTGCAAGGGTGCGGTCCTGGGGAGCAAGGTCTAGTCCGGCGCCCGCGATCCCTCTCCCGCCTTCCATTGCCCCAACTTCCCTCCGCCGACCGGCGCGCGGGTCCCGGGTCTGTGGTCACGTGTGCGGCGGCGGGCAAGCGCCATGAGGCGGGCGGCGCTGCGGTAGGTAGCCGGGGGCCTGGCGGGGCGCGGGCCGGGGGGCGTCCATGCCCGCCCTCCGCGCTGCTAGCTGGCCCGGGCGGAAGGAGCGGGCCGCGGAGGGCGAAACTAGTGCCGGGGCTTTTGGGCAGAAAATAGGGCCGGGTGGGGAAGGGCGGCTGCCTACCGCGACCCCGCCGGCCTAGGGTGGGGCCCCGCGCCCCCCACCTTCGCGTGTTCTGGCCCGGAGTTTGATGTTAAAAGCGAAGCGGCTCTTTAAGGGAGGAAGTTGGGCGTTCCCTGAAATTCCTATCTCTTTGCTCATCAGGGGGGTGGTTTGGAGTTAGCCCCTTGTCGGAAAGCTAGTACTTAGGGTTGCACGTTCCTTTTCCGGCCCTCTGCCCTCCTTTGCAGAGCGTTTTAAAGGTTGAGTGCTTGACTGACTTGGACTCTGACTTAAGTGTGTTGTAATGTGGGTAGAGATTGCAGGGCGCCTTTTGGGCTTTCAGGACCGCAGGACTGTGTGACCAGGGCCCCTGGTGCTGATTGCACTTTACTTTTACCGAGCAGCAAGGCCTGTAAGGCTAGGTGGGGGAGTGGCTTTGATTGGGCCCCTTTGACAAGGAGGATGCCTTTTTGGGTAAGTCATCATCCCAGCTTGTCCAGTTAAGGCGTAGGGCTTTAGACTCCAGGGCATGTCTGGCTCTCCCCCAACCCCCTTCACCGGAGCACTCCAGCTGTTCCAAGTTCTTTCTGCCTGGTTGGGTCCCAGGGGGCTCACCCCTGTTGCAGCTTCTGAATTCATCCCGCTATAGGTATGCCAGCCCCCCTGGTGTGGCCCACAGTGGTTCCGAGTGACAGTGATCCCCAGCAGTTCTCTTGGGGGCCCTGGATCTCTCTCATTGTCCCTGTGGACCTTGCTCTCAGTTGAAAAAGGTTCTCTGCGTCTCTCTGTCTCTCTCATTCTCTTATTTACTTTGTTATACTGTTTGAAGATGGGTTGAAGGTCATTACAAGAAGAGCCACAGTTGGATTTAGCTTGCATTGGACATGATGTGACAGGCCTTCTACAAGCTCCAGGGTTTTGTTCATGTGTCTTCTCCGAGGAAACCTTCCTTGGAAGTCCTCTGTCTTTGCCCTGAACTCCTTATAAACCTGTGGCTCATTTCCTTTGAGTCCTGTTGAACCTTAAGCAGGTATTCCATTAGTGTCTAGTGACAGAAAGAGTACATAAATGAATACAGACTGTCTGACATGATTAGGTTATTTGACTGGTGGGCAATCTTTGTACTTCTTTTTTCCCCCAACTCACAAAAGAGTCATCTGAATTTGTTTAGTCTCTAAATTGAGGCATTTCCCCAGAGTGGAGGGCATATGAGTGGCATTGCCTGTTTTGGTACTGAAAACTCTTCCCGGACACCCACCCTAAGCTTGGAACCCAAAACAGCTAAGACACTTACGATCACACCTTCATGCGACTTTTGTGACTCACTTGGCTAGCCATGGAGAGGTTGGGCTCCTTGGTCTCCTTTTATTGGAAAGGTTGAATCATGGAGTCCTAGGGCCTGACTGTAGAGGCCTCTTGACAGTTTCTTCTAAAGGCCTAGAGGATTTGCTGTAGGTGAAACTCCTGAGGGCTTATCAGGGAATAAGCCATTAACCCTGAGGTACTGAGGTGTTAAGCAGTGATTGAACCATTCTGCTCCCTCCACCTCAGTGTTGCATATATAAAGGGAAGTAGCCTGAGACTGTGAAAAGAGCAGTTTCCTTACATGTATGGTGTGTATGAGGTGGGGAGGGATTAGAAGAACTGGGCTCTATCCAGTGTGCCAGTTGACAGGCAGGGGAAAAGTCATCTAATTCCTTTGGGCCTCAGTTTTTTCAGAAGGTTGGTCTGAATCACAATTTTTTAAATCTAGGGGCCCATGGGGGTGTCAAAAGGGAGTGGTCTGTGAACCAGCTGAAATAGTATATACCATTTTCTGTATCAATAAAAATGTATTCCCCCCCAACAACTACTGGGCATGAGGGTCCACAGGTTTCATCTGATTATCAGTAGGGATTATATCAAATTGTAGTGAAAAGTTACAATAAGCCAAATGTTCACAAGAGAATAGAAGTTTATTATACCAGTATATGATTAGTATAATCAACGATTTTATTGTTTTTAAATATATATATTTTTAATAAATTTATATATTTATCTATTTATTTTTGGCACATTGGGTCTTCGTTGCTGTGCGTGGGTTTTCTCTAGTTGCGGCAAGCAGGGGCTACTCTTTGTTGCTGTGCGTGGGCTTCTCATTGCAGTGGCTTCTCTTGTTGCGGAGCACCGGCTCTAGGCGCGCGGGCTTCAGTAGTTGTGGCTCACGGGCTCCAGTAGTTGTGGCTCACGGGCTCAGTAGTTGTGGCTTATGGGCTTTAGTAGTTGAGGCATGCGGGCTCTAGAGCACAGGCTCAGTAGTTGTGGCGCACAGGCTTAGCTGCTCCATGGCATATGGGATCTTCCCGGACCAGGGCTCGAACCCGTGTCCCCTGCATTGGCAGGCGGATTCCCAGCCACTGTGCCACCAGGGAAGCCCTAATCAATGATTTTAAAAAAAGCACTCACATTAGGCCTTTGCTGTGTTACAGGGATATGTTTTCAAATTTATTATGGCAGTATGCAACCAACAGGGCTGCAGGACCACAGTTTTCCAAATAATTTGGCCCAAGTGTTTCTCTGTATTCATCAACTCCCTCTTTACTATCTCCGTTTGAGTCTCCATTCAGAGATGGTCCGTTATAGTGCCTGGCTTATTTCCAAATTTCTGGTCATTTTTGACTTTTAGGGGAGACTTTGGAGAAGCATGCCTTTCTAGAATAGAGGTTTTTTTTTTAAGTATTTTTTTTTGGCTGCGTTGGGTCTTCGTTGCTGCACACAGGCTTTCTTTAGTTGCTGTGAGAGGGGGCTACTCTTCGTTGTGGTGGGATCTTCCTGGACCAGGGCTCAAACCCGCGTCCCCTGCATTGGCAGGCGGATTCTTAACCACTGTGCCACCAGGGGAGTCCCCATGGTCAGGCTCTTAACCTCTGTATACTACACTGCTTTTCACTCAGGCAGGATGGGATGATTTTCATCACTTTTCAGAAAATGCTGCTTCTTAAGGAACAAAACAGAAATGCTTGTATATATGTGTATTTACCCAAATATGTGAGATCAGTTTTACAGCTCCTGTTAGTTTGTGATGAGTATTCACAATATTTAGCCATTCAGAGTCAGATCTCATTTCTTATATTGAGATCATCTACTGCAACTATTATTATTGCTAATTAATGTATCGAGGGCATTATTTTTCTGCTCTTTCAGCTAATAGTAGCAATGGAAGATTTTAGCTTTTTCCAGTGTGCTTTTTAAAACCTGATATATTCAGTTGCAGAACGATAGTTTCTGAGATGGCAGAAGGAAGGACCACATGCTCTTGTTTCCTTCAGTGAGGGATTTGAACCTACAGAAAATACATAAAATGAAATAGTGAAAAAGAAAAAAGTTTAACTCATGTTCTGAGAAAATGCAAATTAGAAGGTCAAGAACAAGAAGACTGAAATATTAATTCACATATAAAAGTACATAAATGGAAAATTTATTGTGAAAAAATAAACCACAACTATGTAAGATAGAGGCTTGTTAGCTGTGTGACTGGAGAATAAACACAAAACCAAAACCCCAAATGCTTTAGGAAGTATTCCAGTCTTAGTGAACCAGCAGGGATTGTATCAGGGCCAGTGTGATGAGTGGCTGGCTAAGGAGTTGAATTAGCCAGTGAGCATGTGCTGCTATTTTTGTGTTCTTTGCAGTTAGAGTAGTTGACTTGGTGAAAGGACCAGGATTTGTTCTAGTAGGACAAGTATCAAAACTACTTGTAGATGTTACCAAATATTTTTACTCAGAGACTCTTCCTGAATGCTGTAATTCAGAAGAGAAATCTATAATAAATTTGGGCTCTAAAGAAAATTTAAAGTATGCTTTTTAAAAATAGGTTAGTCATCATTGGACCTGGCATTAGGTAGTAAGAATTTACTAGTCACTTGAGCTAGAATGAGTAAGAGTATCTGGGGTTCTCTACCTTTTCAATGCCTTGCCTTCTTCCACTGTGCTCTCAACAGATCAGTTTGTCAGTCCCTGATACTATACGTGTGTTATCCCTGATAGGATAGTGTGTGGTTAGGAGTCAACAGTTAAGCAATAGTGAGCCAAAATCAAGTTAAACAACTTATTTTGGGAGAACAGTTTCGGCGCATTGGGGTAAATAGCTTTGACTTTATTCCATTGGGGAGTAGGAAATTTCTGCCTAGGTCCAATAAATACTCTCTTTGAGTAACCCTGGAAAGGGTTAATTCTGTTTTCAAAGTTGATTGACTTATAATTGGGTTTAGCTTATTTATTGAGGAAGTATGGTATGACAACGAAATAAATGTTCATAATTAGTTTACTCAGCTGTTTACCAAATTGATTCTGGGTTTCTGAAGCTAATAAGAATAAATCCATTAAACCTGGTTGATATCTTTTATTTATTTTGTAGATCATTACCTAATTGGTCTCTGCTCTCAAGAAATGTTTACTCTTATTGGAGAGATGATTTACGGAGTAGCCTCATGTGCAAATATACATACGCTTGAGAAACATGTACAGACCCTATAAGACAGTATTTACTAAGGATGTGGGATGGCTGAGTGCTCTGGAGGAGGCACAGGTCTTTGGGGTTGCCAGGGAAGAAGTCATGGAACCTTCTCGAAGCGTGTTTCATCTTGTTTTGTAGGCTTTGTACCCTGAGCAAAGGGCTGCTTGCTCCCAGCAGAGGACTGACTCAAGGATCTCAGAATCCCGAGAAACAGAGAGTCTTCCACATTCATGAAGGCAAGCATGGGTGTTTACCTTTTAGGCCTATGTGGGGGGAAAACCCTGTTTTATTTACGAAGCATGTAGATAGACAGTTTAGGGCAAATGAGGCATACTAAAGGTAGATCTTTCATAAACTTCTCACTTAGAAAATGACCAGGATAGCTTTGGGTAGAAATCACATACAGTACTTGAGCTTTGGTTCCTGGGAGCCTTGGGGACTGAGCTCTTTTAGTTAAATGATTTCTGCTTCCTTTGTGTAGGTACTGAAGTGGAAGGCATGGAAAAAAGAGATCTAATGCATAAGCAAGAGACAGGCCCTTCAGTTGTACCAACTAAACGCTCCTAGTCCGTAGTTTTGTTAGAGGGACCCTGTTAATTGAAGTTAATTTCAGTAACTAATCCATATGCAAACTATGGATGTCTTTGTCAATGTAGGAATATTCATTATCATGAAAACTGGGACTTGTTTAAAGGATCCAAATAAATATATATGTATATATATAATTTAAAATTCTGCTTTGTTTCTTGGCCCTCAACACCTGCCTTTCTTCTTACACTGATTATGAACTAGTAATAATCATTTTATGTCACTGAGCATCAGTAGTCTGTGTACTACTTGGGATACTTTCTGTCCATTCTTTTATTCAAGGAGCTCAGGAGGAAAAAAAATCAGAAATAAGACTAATTTACTAATGGATATTTTTGGTGCAGTACTACTCTATGATTTCATTGTAATTAGAGTTTGCACCTAATTTATGGTATATAACAATTGTGGGTTTTTTTTTTTTCCTTTGGCCGTGGCTTGCAGGATCTTAGCTCCTTGACCAGGGATTGAACCCTGGCCCTGGCAGTGAAAGTGCCAAGTCCTAACCACTGGACCACCAGGGAATTCCCTATAACAATTGATAGAAAAATCAACCACTTTTTCATGAAAATTAAGATGTATGTTCATCTAACCATATTTGGTTTTGATCAAATATTTAGTTGTTGAAGGACCAAGGATTGCTATAGTTAATTTTCTGTAACCCGAATATGTATTTTAAAATGCTAGAAAAAAACACATGAACTCAAAACATTATTTAAAATCCTATAGATTTATTTTTTAGTATTGACTTACTACTGCTTATCTAATTTATTTCCCCTTTATCCATATAGCATGTTCACCAATACATGTGAATCATGGTGTGTGTGGTAATTAGTATCAATTTTTTTTTGTAAGTGCTTAAATTTTTTTTTCGCACTAATTCATTCTTGCACTTTTGGGCAATGGGCATTAACTAAACTTAAACTGCTTTTTTTTGCCTTGCCTTTTTTGCTTCATTTTTCTTGCCTCAACTTTTCTAACATTTAGGGTAGTATAAATATATGAGAAATCAATTAGAGTGAGATTCAAATTTTGATATTAGTCTTAGTCCCACTGCCTATAAGAAGATAGGCAGGGATTCTGTTCATAATATCTCCATCATAAAGGGACTCCTGCCAACACTGATACAGCCCCAGCAGATGAATAATTGGAGTTATCCTTTTTTGCTTATTTATATAAATCCCAGTGATTGACACAAGGATATTCTTTTCTGCACTAAGGAGACAATAGTTGTTTCAAGTTTTCGGGAAGCAAAGGCCTGATCCCTTCCCTGAGCTGTTTGTTTTGTGGCATTAAATGGAAATTCATGGATCTTTGAAGCTTTTGAGTGCATGAATCGCTTTTCGTAGTTCGTTGCCATAATCCATTTCTCACTTTCTTTGTTTCATGGAATGACCTCTTTATTTTTGTTTCAGTTCGAGATAAGTTGCGGGAGATAGTAGGAGCATCCACAAACTGGAGGTACGTGCTCTGTGTTTATTCGTTCTTCTATCCCTAAGCGGTGTGCTAGGCTGTGTTTAGGCTCAGTTGATGGTCCCACTGTAGGAATGGGGGGAACCCTTTGTTCAGAAATGGGTTGAGAGTTTTTTTTACTTGGGGGAGAAGATCAACATTCCAACATACTCATCAGTTGATGCTTTGTTGTCGTAAAATCATGTAATTTACACGTACTCTGCATTTTTCAAAGTGTATTCAGGAGTATTACCTCACTGATTCTCAGTGAAACTTGTGACGTGCTTATGACATATGTTCCTATTCCTTTTTTGCACATGATGAGATTGAAACTCAGACATTGAGTGATTGAGTACCAGGTTTGGGACTTGAACCCAAGTTTCCTGGTTTTTCTATTTCATGCACCCTGACTCCTTTACTGCTTCTTGTTAGATCACAATTAACCAGGCCTCCCATACAATCTTTCTCTTTTCTCTTAGTATTTCCCTGCTGTAAAATAGGATAATATCCCTCTTGGTGCATAGAATTTTGAGGCTAAAATGAGATAAAAAGAAAAAGCACAATAACAGTAATCTATTTGGTATAAAAATTATCTAATGACTTCTTTTTTTTTTTTTAACAAATTAGACTTTTTTTTTAAAAGATCAAATTTATAGAGAGAATGTTTTGCTTATCTCTTTTAAATTTTATTTATTTATTTATTTATTTATGGCTGTGTTGGGTCTTCGTTTCTGTGCGAGGGCTTTCTCCAGTTGTGGCAAGTGGGGACCACTCTTCATCGCAGTGCACGGGCCTCTCACTATCGCGGCCTCTCTTGTTGCGGAGCACAGGCTCCAGACGCGCAGGCTCAGTAATTGTGGCTCACGGGCCCAGCCGCTCCGCGGCATGTGGGATCCTCCGGGACCAGGGCTCGAACCCGTGTCTCCGGCATTGGCAGGCGGATTCTTAACCACTGCGCCACCAGGGAAGCCCCCTAATGACTTCTTTTTATCTCTTTATATGAAAAATTTCAATTTTCTGAAAAGTAGAAGAAATGAATACCTTTGTTCCCACTATCTGAATTGGATACTTATGAACATTTTTCCAGATTTGCCAATATACATATACTGGCTAAACTATAAAGGTATCATGACACTTCAGCTCCAGTTATATTCCAATACATCTCTAATAAATAAATATATTTTCCTATGTAAAAAAATCAGCAGTCATGCATCTCCAACAAATAAGATATTCTCTTACATAATGAAATTGGCAGTAATTCCCTAATAGCATATTATTTACCCATATTCAGAATTCCTCAATTGTTCCCCGCATATCTTTTATAGCTTTTTAAAAAAAATCAAGATCTGGTAAACAATTGCATATTGCATTTCGTGGTTATGACTCTTTAGTCTCCCCTAATCTAGGATAATAGTTATCCCTCCCTTCTTTTCTTTTTCCTCATGAGCTTGATTTTAAAGAGGCCAAGCCATGTGTCTTGTTGAATGTTCCACATTGTGGATTTACCTGGTGCCATTTAACTTGTTCGTCAGTTCCCTCCCTATATTTTTGTAGGCTACACTTTTCTGGCAATAATACTTCATAAGTAAAGCTTAGAAAGACAGCTTAATTAGTGATATTGTCAACATTTTAGTTCCCTATCCCCTTGTCTCTCTCTTTTCTTCCACCTTAATCGTCTCTTCTTTTTCTTCCCTTTCTGTCTCCTTTTCATGTTCTCTTCCTCTTTACCTTTTGCTCTGCCTTCCAAACTTCTTTTGGATATACTCCATTTTTCCTCCTCTGTCTCTCTTTCCTGAAATTGAAGGCAGAGAGAGAGAGAGCTGGGGCACAGAGAATACGAGACTTGTCAAGGTGAGAAACGGGAATATGGAGTTCAGTGGCTATGTTGTTCTTTAGTGTAGATATATATATACGTACATATATTTACACTCTATTATGTCCATTTCTGTATTTTTAATTTCATTTCAAAGATTCTATTCTTTGAATACACTTTTTGATGAGGGTGAATATATAGTTCATTTGGATATATCTATATCACTTATAAGTGTATTTTTCTTATCTACTAGCCTGAGAAATTTTTGATTTCACCAAGTGGCAGGTAGGAAGGGAGGGAAGGAAAAGGAGATGAGGTAGGTCCAGACCTGCTCTTTCCTCTTTTGATGGTGTCTGACTGACCTGTACGTCACTGGAGTTGGGGGATAGCACTGTCCTATGTTTTATGAAGCTTGTGTCCTTTCTTCTCAGAGACCACGTGAAAGCAATGGAGGAAAGAAAATTACTTCATAGTTTTTTGGCTACGTCACAGAAAGGACTGCCACCTAGGAGAATGAAAGACAGTTACATTGAAGTTCTCTTACCTTTGGGCAGTCAGCCTGAATTACGAGAGAAATATTTGACTGTTCAAAACACTGTAAGGTAACACGGCACTATTTCTGTTTGTGTCATTTGTTTTTATTTTATTTCCTTTCTTTATTACAACTTTGAGATATAATTCACACATCATACTGTTCACTTATTTAAAGTGTGTGATTCTCTGGTTTTTCGTATATTTAGAGAGTTGTGCTACCATCACCATAATCAATTTTAGTAGATATTTATCACCCCATAGTGTTATTTTTTTTAAAGGGTGATCATTATGATTTCATTTCATCACAGTTTTCTTTATTTCACAGGTTTGGCAGGATTCTTGAGGATCTTGACAGCTTAGGAGGTACTGATATTTTAGTATTTTTAAACTGGTACTTACAGTAATACATTGAATCCTCTGGCTGGAAAGGGTCTTTTTATTCTTTAACTTGCACAGATGGAGATATTCTAAACGAGCAGAAAAAGAAGGGCATCTACTACTTCTGAATTGTCATAATTATTTAAGTAAATTTACCGAAAAGTTGCAGAGTACAAAGAGTTGTTCTCCCCTGAATCATGTGAGAGTATGTTGCTGACACGATGCACATCACCCCCAAATATTTTCACGTGTATTTCCTACAAACAAGGACATTCTCCTTCATAACCACAATATAACCCTCAAAATCAATAACTTAACACTGATATTTAGACAGTCTAATCCTCAGACCCCATTCAACTTTGGCCAGAGGTCCTTTATAGCAGAAGGATCCAGTTCTGGATCCAGTTCTGAATCACATGTTGCATTTAGTTGTTGTGTCAGGGATAGTTCCTCAGTCTTTCCCTGACTTTAATGACCTTGATACTTTTGAAGGTTATGGGCCAGTTCTTTTGTGGAATTTCTCTCAATTCGGGTATGTTTGATGCTTCCCCAAAGTTAGATTTGGGACATGCATCTTTGGCAGGAGTGTCCACAGAAGGGATGCTGTGTTTTTATTGCATCTTAGCAGGTAGTGCATAATTCTAATTTGTCCCATTACTGTGATGTTAACTTTGATTCCTTGATGAAGGTGGTGTCTTCCAGGCTTCTTTGCTGTAAAGTTACTCTTTTCCCCTTTGTAATTAATAAGTACCTTGTAGGGAGGTACTTTGAGACCTTGTAAATATCCCATTCTTCATTAGACTTTTATCAATTACTTTAAAATCAGTATGGACTCAGGGATTCCTATTTTACTGAATGGATTATAATATATTTCTATCATCTGTTTTGATGCTCAACTTGTCCCAGGACTGCCCTTCATTCTTCTTGCTGGCTTCTGTGGATTTTTTTTGGCTGTGTCCCCATCATTCTTTGAGCACTTCCTCACTTTCTGGCGGAACATTTCTAGGCTCATTTGTACTTTCCCTGCCCTAGTCCTGGAATCAGCCAAATCTCTGAGGAGCCCTGATTCTTTTTAATGAGAATGATATTTAGAAACCAAGATCTGGGTGCTGGGAGTTGTCATTGTTGCTGGGGTATCACTATTCCTCTGTGCTTTCAGTGGATGAGCTGGGGAATATATGCACGTACATGTACATTTACATCTATACATGCCTGCCTGTATGTGTATTCCTTCCTTCCTTCCTCTCTCCCTCCCTCCTTTCCTTCCTCCCTCCCTGTCTCTCCCTCCTTATCTGTCTACCTACCTACCTGTCTGTCTGTCTGTCTATCTATAGGAACCCTGGGTTCATACTGATAGTTCCAATTCTAATTCAACCACAGGTTCATTCTTAATTCCTCCCTTTTCTCATTTGTAATTCCCTTCTCCAGCTGGCTCCATTATCTGTAGTACATTTACTTATTTGATCAGTTCCCCTGTATGTAGCCAATTTCATATTGCCGCCACCCCGAAATCCTCATGGACGCTCCCCTCACCTCAGTGGGATTCTGCTCCATCCCAGGTCCCCCTCGTCATTGTGCTCGGGCTGCGGCATGCTGGGCCATCTCGCTCATTGCCTCCCTGCATGTCTTCCTGACCCCTCTTGGGCTTTAGCACCCGACTCTGGGCTATCTATCTTGCTTGCTCCTATGTAATGGCTTTTGGACTGAACTGTTGGGAAAGGGTTTAAAAAAAGGCTCTAATAATCTTTAAAATAGAGACACAAATCCATTGTTAGGCTTACGGCTAGCTACGTTTTTCTTCAGATTAAATAAACCTGCTTTAAAATTCTTATTGGCCTTTTAAAAAAAAATCACACACACACAGAGACACACACACACAGACACACACACAGACACAGACACACACACACACACACACACACACTTGACTTTGGTTTACTTAGGTGTCCCTAAATATACACACTCCCCTGCCACTACCCTGTTTTTCTTCATCACCTCCTGTTGATGGCCAGGCCCTTTCACCTGTTCACTTGATTCTATTCCTTCCATTTCTTCAAGGAACTTGCCTTATCACGTACCCTGAAGATATGTCCCTCATATCTCAAGCCTTTTCTCAACCTCGCTTTTCCCTTAACTTCTAAACATATTCAAGGCTCTTGCATCTTACAATGAAAAATAGGTAAAATCTCCTTCCCTTATAACACTCTCCAGTTTTCTTTCTCTCTCACTGTAGAGCTAACTTTGTGTTCTGGCTTCTGCTCCTCCGTGTCATTGAGCTGATTGTGCCAGACTCTCCACTGTCCCCCTTACTGTGTGATCTCGTGGGTGCTTCTCAGGGTTTACCTGACGCCTTTGAAGCTCCTAATGATGTCAAACTCACCCTTGGGCTTTGGTGACATTTCTTCCTGCCTCTCAGGCTGCTACTTCCCAGTCTCCTTTGTGGATTCCTCTTTCTCTGTTGATCCTTTAAATGTCACTTATCTTCAGGGTTTTGTCTTCTGCCCTTTTTGTTGTTGGGATCTGCACTTTCTCTATAAATAATCTTCAATCCCAGTGCTTCAGTTGCTCTCAGTATGTGGAATACTTAAGAAGCTACATTTCCTGGCCTGCTTTGTGAGTTGCAGACCAGTTTGTCCTCCTGCCTACTGGCCATCTTCATTTGGATGTGCCATGGACTTCTCAAATTCAACATGTTGAAAACAGTCCATTCTGCTCTCCCTGTGCTGTATTCTCTTTCTCAGTGAATGGTACACCATCTTCACTCATGCAAGTTAGAAACCTGAGTTAATTCAAGTCTTGTCAAGCCTGCCTTCTTCTTAGCTCTTGCATCTTTTCTCTTGTCTTCATTTCCACTAATGCTGTGGAAGGTCAAACACTTAGGATTTCTTTTCTGGGTACCACAAGTTTTTTGAATGGAGTTTCTTGCCTTTTGCCCCTCATCTCCCCAGTACATCCTTCAGCAGGTGCATGGATGAAAGGGTTTATTGTTACTCAACAAATAATTATTGAGCACAGACCCTGTCCTGAGGGTTGATGATAAAAAATTTGTTCTTAATAAATTTATTTATTCTTTTTTTTTTTGGCTGCGTTGGGTCTTCGTTGCTGCGCACGGGCTTCCTCTAGTTGCAGCGAGCAGGGGCTACTCTTTGTTGAGGTGTGCGGGCTTCCCATTGGGGTGGCTTGTCTTTGTTGAGGAGCATGGGCTCTAGGCGTGTGGGCTTCAGTAGTTGTGGCACGCAGGCTCAGTAGTTGTGGCTCACAGGCTCTAGAGTGCAGGCTCAGTAGTTGTGGCGCACGGGCTTAGTTGCTCCATGGCATGTGGGATCTTCCCAGACCGGGGCTCGAACCCGTGTCCCCTGCTTTGGCAGGAGGATGCTTAACCACTGTGCCACCAGGGAAGTCCCGATGATACAAATTTGAATGAATCATAGGGCAAGCAGGGAGACCACTAAAGAAGTACAGTACGATTTTAAATGAGTTGATATTTGTAAGGTACATAGAACCATGCTTCGCACCTTTAAATGCTTGTTAAAATATGGAAAGTACACAGATAACCACAGGGTGGTGTAGGAGCTGAGGGTGATATAGGGAAGGAGGGAGAACTCTGAGCCAAATAATAGCTTCATGATTAGGAAAGAGTCAAGAGGAAAACAGGTAGCTGAGCCCTTGTGATTTGTTTCTCTTTTTTGAAGATGTCTGATGCTGTCAGACTCATGTGCTGGGGTCTTTTTCTGATTTAGGCACCGTGCCTCTGTTGAGTAGTAATAAGCCACCTGGCGGGCCTGGGCTTTGGGCTTCAGTTTCCTCACCAAATCTAAAATTGAACAGACAGTCAGAGTAGAGGATTCCCAGATCTCTTCAATGTATAAAAAAGTGTTTGGTTCTAGGAAAAGACCATAGTGGAACATGGAGGATTAGGTCTTCAAAACCAGACAAGACTTTTTATGGATTTCAGGGAGTAAATTGCGAATGTTAAAAAATAATTTTGCTTTTCCTTTATTTGGTTCTCTTCTATTTTCCTACAGTTCTTATTTGCTACATGCACAACAAAATTCATTCAGCTAAGATGTCTCCTTTATCCATAGTTACAGCCCTGGTGGACAGGATTGGTAAGTGATATTATTTTCTAGACATACTTAGAATTTTTAGTAATTACAAAATATTATTGAGATTAGAGGAAATGTTTTCCTTTTATGGGGGAATTTTTATGTATATATGTGCATATGAAAATGTCTAGATTGCAATATACCAAGATATTTATTATAATTATCTTTGGGTAGAAGAGTTTTGCATGATTCCAGTTTTATTTTTTATATTCTTTGCATTGTCTAATTTTTCAAAAATTATTTTTGAAAAATTATTTTTAGTTTTGAAGACAAAAAGGAAATATAGTGGAATTTGCCAAAATTTCAAATGAAATTATCCATTTATAGTACAGAACATTTGGAGTATGGTTTGGGCTCAGGTTGATTTTTCTGTTTTGTAGATATGTGTAAGAAATGCTTAAGCCCAGAACAGGACATCAAGTTCAGTGGCCATGTTAGTTGGGTTGGGAAGACGTCCATGGAAGTGAAGATGCATATGTTCCAGGTGTGTCTGCGCCCGAAGACTGCCCCCTTGTTCCAATACAACCAGCTAGTGTCGGTGAAAGAAAATCTTATTCGCCTGTCTATCCATAGACAGATATATAGTTCACCCATTTATAGAAAAACAATTCAAGTTCATGTCATATAGATGGTGTGTTATTAATATCCTCCTCCTGGACAAAGACAGACACGTAATTTGGTGTTTATGCTTACTGTTTATTACTTTGAAATCATATACAGCTCCATGTTAAGGTACTTGTTTCTAGTTTTGCCCCAGAGAATTTCCCTACAGTTTGAGTTCTGTTAAGCATGAATGGAATTGGTGACTGTTAGTTTCCTAGGGCTGCTGTAGCAAAGTACCACAAACCATGTGGCTTAAGACAACAGAAATTAATTGTCTTAACAATTGGGAGGCTAAAAATCCAAAATCAAGGTCTCAGTAGGACCATGCTCTCTCTAAAACCTGTAGGGGAGAAGCCTTCCATGCTTTCTTCCTAGCTTCTAGTGGTTTGCTGGCCCTTTGGCATTCCTTGGCTTGTAGTTGTAACACTTCAATCTGTTCCTTCTTCATCACATAGCATTTTTCTCTTGTGTGTCTGTGTCTCTTCTCTTCTCTTCTCTTCTATTTATTTATTTATTTATCGGCTGCATTTGGTCTTTGTTGCTGCACGTGGGCTTTCTCTAGTTGGGGCGAGCAGGGGGCTACTCTTCGTTGCAGTGCGTGGGCTTCTCATTGTGGTGGCTTCTCTTGTTGCAGAGCATGGGCTCTAGGCGTGCGGGCTTCAATAGTTGCAGCATGTGGGCTCAGTAGATATGGCACGCAGGCCCCTAGAGTGCGCGGGCTTCAGTAGTTGTGGTGCGTGGGCTCAGTAGTTGCAGCACACGGGCTCAGTAGCTGTGGCTTGCGAGCTCTAGAGCACAGGCTCAGTAGTTGTGGCGCACGGGCTTAGTTGCTCTGCGGCATGTGGGATCTTCCTGGACCAGGAATCGAACCCGTGTCCCCTGCATTGGCAGGCGGATTCTTAACCACTGCGCCACCAGGGGAGTCCTCTTCTCTTCTTATAAGGACATCAGTGATACTGGATTAAGGGCCCACCTACTCCAGTGTGACCTCATCTTACCTGATTACATCTGCAGCAACCCTATGTCCAAATAAAGTAATGTGCACAGGTACTGAGGGTTAGGACGTCAACGTATCTTGTTGGGGGACACAGTTCAACCCATAACAGTCACTGAGATTACTACAGCAGTTAGGAACAGCCTCTCTAATGAGCAAAGCTCAGAATAGCTATTATAAAGAAATGAAGAAATTTGTCAAGAAAAAGTACCTCAAAGAGGATAATAGTACAGAAATCAAATAATTCAGAGTATGTTCAAGATTTCATTGTGAAAACTTACTTCAGAGTGACTTATTCAGTTATGTCAGGGTATTCAGTGGATCTGTCATTCAGATACATTTTTTTCTGTTATGGAATTATGAAGCATTTCACGTTTTGGAAAAAGTCTGAAGGTTGCTCTGTAGTATTTAAAATTATTTGTCAAAATAGGTAAGTAGTTTTTTATTTGATGCTGTATGTAAACAGTTGAATTTTTTAACTTCCATGTTGCTGTAACTGACGGTAATACTGCTTTTAAAGCAAATATTGTAAAGTTGTTGCTCTGATTTGTTCGCACCCTTTTTTAATCTTCATGGTTGATGCACGGTGGATTCCTGGCATAAGACCTGCTTTCTAAGGAATCTTGGACAAATAGGTTGAAAAAGAGATACAGGAATTATTGGGAAGAGAGAGCCAATGAAAATCAGTGTCAGAGAAGTACAGACTTTTGTTTTAAATTTGCATTTCTCATTGGCCATTTTGATTAATAACTCACGGCTTGAGTGATCCTTTATTCCAGAGAGGGAGCGTGGCAATAGGTACCCTGCCTCTGGTTTGGCTGAAATGTAAGTTCAAATCCCAGCTCTGCTGCTTATTAGCCATGTGACTGTGGGCAAATTTCTTGCCTTCTCTGAGATGCTGTTTTGTTATCACAGTAACCGCTAATCAAATGTTGCCAATTATATAACTTTATCATCATTACTATGGAGGTGGTCCCAGATCTCTTCTAGGCTTGACCGTCAGACCTGCCTTTTGGGGTTCCTGTTAGATCTCTCTTCCGAGTGTGCTCTCGCTACCTCAAGTCCAGTGTGTTCCAAACTGAGTGCATCAGCTTCCTTTCCGATCCTGACCCTCCTCCGGTTTCCCCTTTGCCACCCTCCCGTTTCTCCAAGCTCCAAACCTTTGTGAAAGCTTTAATTTTTTTTCCCTTTCCTGTGCAGCCTTTTGCCAAGTCTTGTGAATTCATCACCCACAGCTACTCACCAGAGTCCTTTCTTCCCCTTCCCCTTGGTCTCTGTGTTTCATTCAAGCCCTCACTGCCTCTTGTGTGAGTATCTTAGCTATCTTTTAATTACTCTGCCTGCCTGTAGTCTGCTCTCTCTCTGTTAATTTTACACATTTCTTCCAGATAGATCTTCCAAAGCCGATCTTCAATCACATCTCTTCCCTTCTCAAAACCCTTCCATGACCATTATCTGTGGATCAAAGTCTAAATTGCTTTGACTAGTTAGGATCTAAGGTGCTCCATAAACTAGCACCAACCTACCTTTGCAGCTGTATTCCCTCCAACTTACCATTCACACACCTTCTTGGAGCGCACAGCTGGAGACCTTGAGTGTCCTGAGTAGAGAGTTGTTCACCTTGCATCCCCGATGCTCAGCACTAGTGGATGTTCATTGTAATACACTGGAACGTGAGCAGTAGGTGAGCGGATGAGCATCCTCGCGCACACTTTTCCCTTTGCCGGGATTCCTTGGGCTCTGGCTCTGCATATCCATATTCCACCTGTGCTTCTGGGTCACTTCATACTCGAAGCCTTCCCTGATCTTTTCAGCTCATAGTACCTGTTCCTTCCCCACGCCTCCTTCCCTCTGACCTTCTCTCCTGGTACCTGCTGTCCTCTGCCCTGCAGAGCTGCGTATGAACGTCTTTTCTCTTCCACTCGACTCTGTGCGCCTCAACAACAGGATCCGGGTGTGAGTCACCTCGCCCACTTCCTGACGGCGTTCATTTAACGTTGACTTGGCAGTGATTTATGGAGTGCCCCGTCTGTGCTCGGTGTACAGCAGTGAGCAAAACAGAAAGTTCCATTCTCTTGGAGTTCACACTCTAGTAGTGCTCAATAGTTAGCTGCCTCAGTTCATTCGATGGCAGTTGGCAGCCATTGATCTGGTATCTGCTGTCTGCCAGTCTTTGTGTCAATTGCTGGGAAACAAATGAGAATAAAAATGGTCTTTGTCCTCAAGGAGCTCCCGGTGCAGTAGGGAGACAGACACATAAGTAAATGATTACGATATAGTAAATTATTACGCACTGTTTCTCAACAGGGACACTATTGACATTGTATGTGAGAAAATTCTTTGTTCTGCAGGACCGTCCCCTGCCTTGTGAGCTGTTTAGCTCTTTGGTTACCCCTCGCTGTGCTAGTGATGTCCCCCAGCTCATGTGACAACCATCACCAGTACTGCACATTTCCAGATGCCTTCTGGGGGGTGACATCTTCCTCACTTATGTTGAGAACCGCTGTCAAGAGAGGACTTTGTTTCCACTTAGGTGGCAAACAAAGGAGGGAGTGATGAACTCTGCCTGGGGAGTAGGGCTGGGGCCGGGGAGGGGAGGAGCATCTTGAGGAATGTGGCCCTGAGGAAGGCATCTGGCAGAGGCGTGGAGGGGAGGCGGTCAGGTGACAAAATGGGACATTTCCGAACCTCCAAGTTGTTAGCTGTGGCTAGAGAAAGGAGTGCAGGCATGCCGGGAGTGTTTGGTGAACAACTAGAGTGGAATCTGGGCTCCGTGGTGGAGGCTTTGCATAGAATGCCAGCAGGCGTAGACCAGATGCTGGGGTAAAGGAGGACCTCTTGCAAGGTTTGAGCAGGACAGGGACATAGTAAGGTTGGTGAGACTCTTCCGAAATTCGAGGGGGAAGGCTCATAACGGCCTGAACAGGTAGTGGTGTTGAGGACTAGTGGTGGGTTTGTTGAGGATGGAACCAACTGTACCCTCAGGTTATGATATGACTTGATGATATGACTCTCCTGGAAGTACAGACTTATAGGGGAAAAAAAAATACCTTAAAATCTCAATGGCCTCTGCACTGTAAATATTTAGCTTAATCCACAGAATTCTCATTGATCTTACCCCTTCTTGGAAGCCCCTGTGCCAGGCTAAGGAAACAAACACATCCTGGTAGTTGGCACACTCAAGTTCCCTGAAAATACAAATGTCTGGGAGAGCGATGGGAGGTCCGCCTGGCTGTGTGTGCCTTTGGGAGGACAGGTAGGCCTGGAGAAAGCCAGCGTTCTGCAAGACGCAGGACACTTAAATGATGGTGATGCACGAGGTCCCCCGTGACCCTGGCCCTTGGGTCCCAGTCACTCACAGCTCCAAGGCCCATAGTTTCTGCCCATCCCAGCACTTCTCGCACTGTGCACTGTTTGGGTTTTTGGGTGTCTCTCTCCTCCGCTAGACCACAGACTCTTTGCTCTTGCTGCCTTTTCCCCCCTAGAGCCCAGTTGTGTGCCTGGCATCTCAGCAGATGGTGGTTAATGAAAGCACTCGTCCTCTTTTGCTCATTTCAGCCTTTCCCGAAGGCTGTGATATCAGTTAGGATTGTAGTAGGTCTTCCCAGTAAATGCATTTCTTACATCTGCATTTTCTTTCCTTTGTTCTCTAGTTACACGACAATGAATTTTCCCCTGTTTTGGATGCGACATTTGTAATGGTGGCTCGTGATTCGGAAAACAAAGGGTAATTGCGTTTTTTTCCTAATTCTTTATTCTGAAAAATATCAAAGATACATAAATTGAAGAGAAGACTTTAATAAATTTCTATGATACCATCACCTAGACTTAAGAGTTTTAAAATTTTGCCATATTTGCTTCTTCTGTTTTTTTTTTAAAGTATATTATTTTCTTTATAATATTTTAAAGCAAATCCCAGACATAATGACATTTCACCTCTAAATACTTCAGTGTAGGGCACTGCTTTAAAAATGAGGCTATTTCCTTAAATAACCACATTACCATTAGCACACCTAACAAAAATAATAGTAAGTCCTTAATATATTCTAATAGTTCATATTCACTTTTTCCCAAATATCTTTAACGACTTATTCAAATCAGGATCCAAACAAGGTCCACATATTACATTTGATTTGTACGTCTCTTAAGTCTGTTTTTTTTTTAACAGCTTTATTGAGATATAATTCACATCCCATACAATTCACCCATTGAAAGTGTACAATTTAATGACTTTTAGTATATTCATAGAATTGTGCAGTCTCTTCAGTCTGTTTTAATCTGGAATGGTTGTGTGTCCCCACTGTCCCCTTATCCTTTCATATCATTAACTGGTTGAAAGCCCAAATTGATCGTGCTATACAGTGTCCCACTTTCTGGATTTGTCTCATTGCTTCCTCGTGGTATTTTTTTTTTTAACTTGTTTCACTATCCCTAGTATTTTCTGTAAATTGAAGTTAGGTCTAAACCTTGATTAGATTCGAGTTCAGCGTATTTGGTGAGAGCACTTCGTAGGTGATGACGTCTCTGTATCTCATAGTGTATCATGTCAGGAGGTATAGATTGTCCCACTCATAGTAATGCTGAGATTAGTGTGTGGGTTCAAGTAGCGACACACTTTAATTTTTGCCTTGTGTAGTTCAGTTTATCCTCTTATGATCAGCAATAATCTACAGGTGTACAAGGTGTATCCAATGTATCCAATCTTATGAATAGCTAGTTTCCCATCAGTCTTCCTCCAGTACTTTTAATGTCCTTTGCTGATCATTGCTTTTATCATTTTCATTAGGGGATGTAAAATGATTCTCAAATTCTATCATTACTTTCTGTATTTATTAGCTGGAGATCTGTAAAGAAGAGTTTTCCCTTATCAACTAGGGCAATTTGGTTTGTAAAGGAAAGTTAGGATCAGTGTTTCATTCTTGCTTTTATTTACACATTTACTAGCTAGTGATGACATAGTTTTTCTACTATTTTGCTTTTTAAAAAAGTATCATTGTCTGTTCATGGATTTTAATATAGTAAATATGTTTTAATAAATTGCAGCCATTGTTCTTCCTGTTTCTCGGAGTGAACATCTTTAGTCAGTGGGAACTCCTTTAAGCTGGCTGCTGTGATAAGCTATTTTGACATTTCCTCGTTAGTCTTTGATAACTTCCTGCTCTGGTACAATGAGATGTCTTGGACTCATCCTGTACGTTTTCTGTCCCAGGGCTGGAATCAGCCATTTTTCCAAGGAGTCCTCAGGTTCCTTTTAGTGGGAAACTGGTATTTAGACACCAAAATCTGGGTACTAGAACTATACGTTGTTACCAGTTTGTCATGTTTCTAGGCCTTTTCAGTAGACAGGGCTTGGATGTATGTTAAAAAGCAAACAAAAAACCTCATAAATTTATACTGTCATTTCCAAGTCCAGTTTAACTGTACAGACTTTAACACTTTATCTTTTTTCTCTTACATTGGATTCTTGGTTCCCTAATGCCAGTTACACCCAAGGCATTCAGACTGGGAAAAACTGTTTAATTATGTGTGTGGGAGTAGGGTTGGGGGGAACATTACAGGATTGCTGTTTGTACAGGACGGAGTCTAAAGGCCTATGGGAAGTCTAATTTGTTTTAGAAACTTGGGTTAGGAGTCTGCAATGAGAAATCTCTTCTGCTGCATGGAAAGCTGACTTGGAAACCCGAGTTAAGATCAAAAAACCCCTTGGTGACTCTGATCCGAGCAAAGAATCCACCCATCTTCTCTAGCTCCTCTCACCAGCTCCAGCTGACCTGCCGCTCCTAGGGGCTGCCCTGGGGCTCCTTTTCCAGCACTGAGGGCTTTACTTAAAGCTTCTCTCCCAGCTGATGCATTCTAATTTTCCAAGCTGCCATTTCTGTACTTTTGTTTCCATTTTTCTTTCATCCAACCTTTGGATTCTACTACAGTGAAGTACTATCCCTTTCTCAGTGTTTTATTTTGGAAAATTTCACATCTACAGAAATGTAGAAAGAATAATGCAATGAGCACCCATATGCCCTTCACCTAAATTCTCGAATTAACATTTTACCACATTTGCCTTACTCTTGTCCTTTCTCAATAAATACAAACATATATACTTTTTCCCCTGGAATTGTTTCAAAGTAAGTTTGAGACTACTTTACCCTAATTCAGCATGTATCTCCTAAGAATAAGGCCGTTCTCCTACATAACCTCAGTGCCTTTATTATAGCCAAGACATTTAACGGTGATACAATTATATTATCTAATATATGATTCATATTCAAACTTTGCCAATTGTCCCTAAAATATTCTTTATAACCTTTTCCCCTGAGTCAGCGTCTGATTAAGGACCATATATTATATGCGGTAATCATGTTTCTTTAAATAATTCCCCTTAAAATAATACCCCTGCCACTTTCTGTCTTTTAAGACATTGACTTTTTACAATTTTTTATTGAAGTATAGTTGATTTACAATGTTGTGTTAGTTTCAGGTGTACAGCAAAGTGATTCAGTTACATATCTATATCTGTATCTATATCTGTACCTATATTCTTTTTCAGATTCTTTTCCCATATAGGTTATTACAAAATATTGAGTATAGTTCCTTGTGTTATACAGTAGGTCCTCGTTGGTTATTTATTTTATATATAGCAGCGTGTATATTTTAATCCCAAACTCCCAGTTTATCCCCCCCCCAGTTTCCCCTGTGGTAACCAGAAGTTTGTATTCTATGTCTGTGAGTCTATTTCTGTTTTGTAAATAAGTTCATTTGTATCATTTTTTTTTAGATACCACATATAAGCGATATCATATGATGTTTGTCTTTCTCTGTCTGGCTTACTTTACTTAGTATGATAATCTCTAGTTGCATCTATGTTGCTGCAAATGGCATTATTTCATTCTTTTTTATGGCTGAATAATATTCCATTTTGTATATATACCACATCTTCGTTATCCATTCATCTGTCGATGGACTCTTAGGTTGCTTCCATGTCTTGGTTATTGTAAATAGTGCTGCAGTGAACATTGGGGTGCATGTATCTTTTCAAATTATGGTTTTCTCCAGATATATGCCGAGTAGTGGAATTGCTGGATAATATGGTAGCTCTATTTTTAGTTTTTTAAGGAACTCCCATACTGTTTTCCATAGTGGCTGTACCAATTTACATTCCCACCAACAGTGTAGGAGGGTTCCCTTTTCTCCACACCCTCTCCAGCATTTATTATTATTATTATTTTAAAATATTTATTTATTTATTATTTACTTATCTTGGCTGCACCAGGTCTTAGTTGCGACACGCGTGATCTTTAGTTGTGGCATGCGGACTTCTTAGTTGTGGCATGCATGCGGGCTCTAGTTCCCCGACCAGGGATCGAACCTGGGCCCCCTGCATTGGGAGCTCGGAGTCTTACCCACTGGACCACCAGGGAAGTCCCTCCAGCATTTATTATTTGTAGACTTTTTGATGATGGCCGTTCTGACTGGTGTGAGGTGATTTCTCATTGTAGTTTTGATTTGCATTTCTCTAATAATTAGTGATGTGGAGCATCTTTTTATGTGCCTTTTGGCCATCTGTATGTCTTCTTTGGAAAAATGTCTATTTAGATCTTCTGCCCATTTTTTATCGGGTTGTTTGTTTTTTTGATATTGAGTTGTATGAGCTGTTTGTATATTTTGGAGATTAATGCCTTGTCAGTTGCATCATTTGCAAATATTTTCTCCCATTCTGAGGGTTATCTTTTCATTTTGTTTATGGTTTCCCTTGCTGTGCAAAAGCTTTGAAGTTGAATTAGGTCCCATTTGTTTATTTTTGTGTTTATTTCCATTACTCTAGGAGACAGATCCAAAAAGATATTGCTGTGAGTTATGTCAAAGAGTATCCTGCCTATGTTTTCCTCTAGGAGTTTTATAGTATTTGGTCTTACATTTAGGTCTTTAATCCACTTTGAGTTTATTTTTGTGTATGGTGTTAGAGAATGTTCTAATTTCATTTTTTTACATGTAGCTGTCCGGTTTTCCCAGCACCACTTATTGAAGAGACTGTCTTTTCTCCATGTATATTCTTTGCCTCCTTTGTGATAGATTAATTGACCATAGGTGCATGGGTTTATTTTTGGGCCTTCTATCCTGTACCATTGATCTATATTTCTGTTTTTGTGCCAGTACCATACTGTTTTGATGACTAGTTTTGTAGTATAGTCTGAAGTCAGGGAGCCTGATTCCTCCAGCTCCGTTTTTCTTTCTCAAGATTGCTTTGGCTATTTGGGATCTTTTGTGTTTCCATACAAGTTTAAGAATTTTTTGTTCTAGTTTTGTGAAAAATGCCATTGGTAGTTTGATAGGGATTGAATTGAATCTGTAGATTGCCTTGGGAAGGCATTGACATTTTTGAAGAGTCCAGGCTGGTTGTCTTACAGAATGTTCTACAACCTATATTTGACTGTTTCCTCGTAATTAGAATCAGGTGAAACATTTTGGCAAGTGGCCATATCCTTTTACAACGTGAACTTTCTAGTGTGTAGATAAGTCTGTAACCAGAAGACTCCCCTAATTGTTCAGAGTTCTTATGTGAAGCAGTCAGTAAGTGTTACCCAAAATGAACACCTTCAGTTTTTATTAGGTAATGGCATGTCTTAAAATTTTTCTTTTCTTTTCTTCTCTTTAGGCCGGCATTTGTTAATCCACTCACCCTTGAAAGCCCAGAGGAAGAAGAGCTCTTTAGACAAGGAGAATGTATATTAATTTGTTCATAATAAGATACAATTTAAAAAGCACATTAACTGTACTACAGAGGAGATTATTTAAGAGTATGCATGGACTCCTCATACCAATAAAGTGTTCACAGAGTCCATACTTTGAACGGTTTTTATTGATGATACAATATTAAGTGAAGTAATTTGTTTTCTCACATTTAATGAAATGGGAAATGTATCTTAATGAGATAACTGCTGGTTGGGGCTGTAGGTCAAGGTGATTATAAGTGGTCTCACACTGAGCAGACATGATTTCCATCTGAAAGCAAAAAATCACTGAAAGTGTTATGTAGCCTCAGCAGCCTTCTCTGGGGTAGATGTGCAGTTTCCAGTGGGCTTTTCGAAATCTGGAAATACTGTGTTTATAGGGTCCGAGGCAGCCCCGGTCAGCAACCCAGTGCTGTAGTGTGGCCCTCCTGATCATAGCTCCTTATTGTCTCCTGTTCCAGTGAACAAGGGGACAAGGGTCGCCTTCAGCTCCATGTCATTACTGAAAATGGCTCCCACTGCTGAGGAGAGGACAACCATACATGAGATGTTTCTTAACACGCTGGATCCAAAGTAAGTTAGGATAGTGAGATTCCTGGTTGGGAAAGCATCTAGACCTTGGCCTTCTCCAGAGCTACACTTGCTTGAACATATTGGGCGTTGTTTGCAAATATTTTACTTTTCAGCAGCAAAACCATGGCATTGACAGGGTTTACTCAATCTCCATTTGTACAGGACTATAAGTTTTCGAAGTCGAGTTTTGCCTCCTAATGCAGTGTGGATGGAGAATTCAAAACTGAAGAGCTTGGATATTTGCCACCCTCAGGTATTGGAATTTAGTGAAAAATCTTCTAAACAGGATAACTTGGACTCATGACACTCATCTAAGAGTTGACACGCCTTCAAACTGACCTCTGTTCTATGGCATTGTGAATTCCTTTGTTCTACAGATTTGGGTGGTCACAGGGCTTGTATTTATTAATATTTATTTTATGCCCTATAGGAGCGGAACATTTTCAATCGAATCTTTGGTGGTTTCCTTATGAGGAGAGCGTATGAACTTGGATGGGCTACTGCTTGTAACTTCGGGTGAGTTGGGTTTAAGGTAGTCTTAACTCCTGAGAAGCCGCTTATACTGCCTCACTCAGTGAAACATTTTGGACCCATCTGGATGTGTTTGGGAATATATTGTGTTTTTAAATAAATGCCACACTGGTACCAGGTGGGTTTGATCTTCATTTTAGAAGGCTCTTGCTCTGATGTTGTCACTTAGTACATTAAATGCCTGCTGAGAAAAGGGGTGATGATACACAGAAGGGAAAAGATGATTTAGGTACTGATCTGGTCACAGTGTCATCTCTTACCATCTGGTATGGTTATTCCCTCCTTCTCTAGGTTTATTCTTTGATCATTTAAAGTTTGCTTCAGCTGATTGTCAGGAAAAAACTAGAGATCATCTGAATTTTGCAGTTGACCCCAAGTACTGTGTTTTCCCAATAGTGGTTCCCGACCATTTATAGTCACCGTGGATGATATCATGTTTCAGAAACCTGTTGAGGTTGGATCATTGCTGTTTCTTTCTTCGCAGGTAGGTGTGCGATGAGAGATGAAATACAATTTTTATTATTTGGGCCTAGAAGAGAGGTTTTTATATTCTAAAGCCACCGTTTCTCTTATGACTGCTTTCTTCACCCTTCCTAATGCAATTAACTAACTATTGTGTCCATAATCGCTTAGGTTTGCTTTACTCAGGGAAATTACATTCAAGTCAGAGTACACAGTGAGGTGGCCTCTCTACAGGATAAAGAGCATATGACCACCAATGTCTTTCATTTCACGTTCATGTCGGAAAAAGAAGTGCCCTTGGTTTTCCCCAGAACATATGGAGGTAAGTGGCAAATGACTGCTTGTCCCTAACGAGGGGAACTTTTAAAGACATTTCTCTCCTTTTAAATTGTTGTAGGAAGTACTCTGATGCCCATCAGCCCTAGAGCATGTCTTTAGGGGATTGTGCTTTTGAGACTCTACAGCCCTGAAGGCCGGGATGCCTCATGGCGTTCAGGTGGCCATTGCTGCTCTGCCTGCCTGGCTGTTGTCTGAAGGGCCAGTGTCAGCTGCAGGCAGCCACTGGTGGTCAGGACCGGTCCAGCCAAAGGGCCGGAGTCGAGGCACTCCCTGGCCCAGCAGCGCATGCCTGGTGCCGGTTTTGAATTTTCATTGCTGTCCCAGTGTTCCCAAGTAGTTTTGTGTTTGTATAGTGATTTTCTTAGGTGCTGTATGTGTCTCCAGAGCTCTCTCTCTTATGTTCCAGAGTCCATGTTGTATTTAGATGGGCAGCGGCATTTCAGCTCCATGAGTGCACCAGTGACCTTGAAAAAGGACTACCTCATCAAGCCCTAGGAAGACCGCGTTTGTTGAAGGCCAGTGCCCCACAGTGACACAGTGTCTGATGAAGGCCTGAGCAAGTATATTGCTCTTAGTGTTTATTCTCATCCTCCATAGCGAAGAAGGATGTATTCAGCTTTTAGGTTGATCAGAAAAGTAGAATGAGAGAATGGCTGGGTGGGGCAGAGGGGGAAAGAATTATTGAATAATAAATACTTTCAAGACAGTTTAAATTGTGAACCTACCACGTTTCCTCCTGTCTACTCAGGAAATGAGGGCTGAATGCCTTTTTATGTGAGTGGACACATTCTTTTCTTACACATATTGCAACCATCAATCTACATGGTTTCCTGCCAGGGCATTTGGAGGGCATTCTTTAAACCTGACCTTTACTGCAATTCCCCTGTATTATTTAAATCCCATCAACCCTATGTGATTCCTTTGTATTTTTGCCTCCTTCTATTTTCCAGCTTTTGTTGTTAGCAGAGGGTAGATGAAAAGTTGTAGTGAAGGGATTCAACAAAAGACACAGCATTTGTAAGGATTTGTGGGAAGCTTTAGATCTGAAACCATACCAAGGAAACACAAAAGACCCCGAATAGCCAAAGCAATCTTGAGAAAGAAAAATGGAGCTGGAGGAATCAAGCTCCCCGACTTCAAACTATACTACAAAGCTACAGTGATCAAGATGGTATGGTACTGGCACAAAAATAGAAATGTAGATCAGTGGAACAGGATAGAAAGCCCAGAGATAAACCCACGCACATATGGTCACCTTATCTTTGATAAAGGAGGCAAGAATATACAGTGGAGAAGACAGTCTCTTCAATAAGTGGTGCTGGGAAAACTGGACAGCTACATGTAAAAGTATGAAATTAGAACACTGCCTAACACCATACACAAAAATAAACTCAAAATGGATTAAAGACCTAAAGGTAAGGCCAGACACTATCAAACTCTTAGAGGAAAACATAGGCAGAACACTCTATGACATAAATCACAGCAAGATCCTTTTTCACCCACCTCATAGAGAAATGGAAATAAAAACAAAAGTAAACAAATGGGACCTAATGAAACTTAAAAGCTTTTGCACAGCAAAGGAAACCATAAACAAGACGAAAAGACAAGCTTCAGAATGGGAGAAAATATTTGCAAATGAAACAATGGACAAAGGATTAATCTCCAAAATATACAAATGGCTCATGGAGCTCAATATCAAAAAAACAAACAACCGAATTAAAAAATGGGTGGAAGACCTAAATAGACATTTCACCAAAGAAGACATACAGATGGCCAAGAGGCACATGAAAAGATGCTCAACATCACTAATTATTAGAGAAATGCAAATCAAAACTACAATGAGGTATCACCTCACACCGGTCAGAATGCCCATTATCAAAAAATCTAGAAACAGTAAATGCTGGAGAGAGTGTGGTGAAAAGGGAACCCTCCCGCACTGTTGGTGGGAATGTAAATTGATACAGTCACTATGGAGAACAGTATGGAGGTTCCTTAAAAAACTAAAAATAGAACTACCATATGACCCAGCAATCCCACTCCTGGGCATATACCCTGAGAAAACCATAATTCAAAAAGAGACATGTACCACAATGTTCATTGCAGCACTATTTACAACAGCCAGGACATGGAAGCAACCTAAGTGTCCATCGACAGATGAATGGATAAGGAAGATGTGGCACATATATACAATGGAATATTACTCAGCCATAAAAAGAAACGAAATTGAGTTATTTGTAGTGAGGTGGATGGACCTAGAGACTGTCATACGGAATGAAGTAAGTCAGAAAGAGAAAAACAAATACAGTATGCTAACACATATATATGGAATCTAAAAACAAAAATGGTACTGATGAACCTAGTGGCAGGACAGGAATAAAGATGCTTTATACAGAATGGACTTGACACTGGCGGGTGGGGGGAAGGGGAAGCTGGGGCATAGTGAGAGTAGCATTGACACATATACACTAAATATATAGCTAGGGGGAAGCAGCCGCATAGCACAGGGAGACCAGCTCGGTGCTTTGTGATGACCTAGAGGGGTGGGATAGGGAGGGTGGGAGGGAGGCTCAAGAGGGAGGGGATATGGGGATATATGTATACATATAGCTGATTCACTTTGTTATACAGCAGAAACTAACACACCATTGTAAAGCAATTATACTCCAATAAAGATGTATCAAAAAAAAAAAAAAAGGAACCATGCCAAGAGGAGGTGTTCACAGATGGTGAACAGAGGAGACACAGGACCAAGTGTTCATTCTTCCATTCACCTGACAGCTCTTCAGCACACTCTGCTAGGGGCTGGGCAGCATATATCTGGTTAAAAAACATGAACAGTAATAATAATTACAGATGCTTATGCTCACAGAGCACTTGCCACGTGCTAGATAGGCACTCTCTTAAGCACTTGACGTGTTTACTTCTTCCACCAACACTATGAGGTAGGTTCTGTAACCTGCTCGTAGGGTTTGGCCACTCAGGAATCTGAAGCACAGAGAGGTTAATAATTTGCTCAGGCTCCCCCAGCTAGTAGATGGTGGTGCTGGGATTCACACTACCTGGTTCTGAAGTAAACAGTAAAGCTGGGAATGTATTGATAGCAAGGGAGGCCGTACCCAATGTCACACTGCCACCTAGGAACCCAAAGGGACGTATTCCCACGAGTCTGCAGCCAAGACCCAGTTTCTCCTTTGATGGGATGGGAAGTTGATCAAGTTCAGAAGAGAGAGAAACCAGGCTGCACAGAGGGAAAAAATTCATCTCTGAAAAGGTCCTCCCAGGAAAGAAACAGTCGAGTGTGGGTTCTAGAACAGCGGTCACAAACTTGGCTCTGCCTCAGAATTGGCTGGAGTGCTTTTAAAAAAATTTGTATTAATTTAATGTTTATTGAAACCACAGTTAATATGAGTGAGCACTTCTGGCATAAATAGTCATGGGAATAAACAACTACTCTGGAGGCGTGCAGCTGGACTCGTGGCACCCAGCGTGTGCTGCACCGTAAGCTTGCTAGCATCAGTCCTCGTCCCCCTCACTGTACTTACTAGCATCCTGAGCTTCACCTGGCCCTTCAGTACAGCATTTTGCAGATGTGCCTGTAACCCGGTGAGGTCCCTGAGCTGCCTCGCAGGAAGGGACGGCCCTGGGGAGTTGTGTGAACGTGCTAAGCGGAGTTCAGTTAAGAGACCTACTGCATGCTGGTGTATAGATTGTACGTTATGCATTTAATCACTTATTGCTGTACACGGAAGCTTTTGCAAGAACTTTTCTCGCTGTTGTAAGAAATGTTTCAGTAAATATCCTAAAACTAAAACATTTAATCCTTAAACTATTTCCTTTGGAAAATTGTTGATAAGTGATCTGTAGGTCAAAATCGTACGCACACATTCAAGGCTTTGAATAGTTCACGTAACCCTCCAGAGCAGTTGTACACATGCACTTAACTCGTTAGCAATTTCCCTGAACTTGGCTGAATTTTATCCTTTACTTTTTTTTTTTAATTTGTTTTATTTATTTTTGGCTGCGTTGGGTGTTTGTTGCTGCGTGCAGGCTTTTTCTGGTTGTGGTGAGCGGGGGCTAATCTTTGTTGCGCTGTGCGGGCTTCTCATCATGGTGGCTTCTCTTGTTGCAGAGCACAGCTAGGCTCTAGGCGCGTGGGCTTCAGTAGTTGTGGCACGTGGACTCAGTAGTTGTGGCACACGGGCTCAGTAGTTGTGGCACACGGGCTTCAGTAGTTGCGGCACACGGGCTCAGTAGTTGTGGCTTGTGGGCTCTAGAGTGCAGGCTCAGTAGTTGTGGCACACGGGCTTAGTTGCTCTGCGGCATGTGGGATCTTCCTGGACCAGGGCTCGGACCCGTGTCCCCTGCACTGGCAGGCGGATTCTTAACCACTGCACTACCAAGGAAGCCCTTATCCTTTACTTTTAAAAACACCTTTGCCATTTCAGTAGGTGAAAAATGACATTCATTAATTGCCTTTCTTTGAATTCTATTGAGACTGAACTCTTAAAAATTGCTTATTGTCTTTTTAGTTAAATTACTTGTTCAAGTAATTTTGAATATCAGATTTTTAAATCAAAATATGTTTTCTACCAGTAAAAGTTTTTATAAGAGCTAGAGATTTTTATTTTTAATACAGGACTTTGAGAAGATGAGATGAAGGAAACTCCGAGGGATATACAGTAGGTTGTCGATGTTTAGTGTTTTGTCCCTCTTCTTTAAGGAATAGTGGGCTTTTAACCAGTACCAGCACTGCTACTTGTCTAGCACAGAACTTCCTAATGTGGGTTGGACTTAGTTTTGTATTGAATAGTCCATGCTGAGATACCCCATTTTACATCAGGCATTTATTACCAAGTTCTTAGTTTTTGCTTAGGTAGTTCTTCACTGGGCAGTCTTCAAGGATGGTGTCTTTATTTTTGGTTGCTTTAGAAGAGTTCACTTCACGCTAGTATGCTCTGCACTGTGTTCTGTGTGCCCATGTGGTGCTGTGGCCCCATTTCTCGTGGTAACCCGAGTATTCTACATGTCTACGTGTTCCCTTTGCTACCGGCATTCTCTATACCGTCTGCTCTTTCTCCTCTCTTTGAATAGAGCCAGTAGCTTGAGTCCTGAAAAACTGAAGTTTGCCCTCCACCCCCACCCCAGGGAGTTCAACATTTTATTTTTCTTTTCAATGAATTTGGGCAGAGAAAAAGGCCTTTCATCTTTCAAAAGACACATTTGATTCTGTAGGGTCTCAACCATAAGAGACAAGGATGGCTGAAATATTTTGGGCATTTGTTTTAATTTGCTCTTAGAGAAAAACTTTTGCTGCAGTTGTGATTGACTCTCTAAATTGACTTGTGAATGTTTTCTGTCCCTCCCTGGGCAACAAATAATGAACTACTTTAAAATAGATAACAAGAAAGAGGAATTAAAAATAGGGATTTGGCAAGTTCAAAAACGGATTTAAGGGGCTTCCCTGGTGGCGCAGTGGTTGAGAATCTGCCTGCCAATGCAGGGGACACGGGTTCGAGCCCTGGTCTGGGAGGATCCCACATGCTGCAGAGCAACTAAGCCCGTGCGCCACAATTACTGAGCCTGCGCGTCTGGAGCCTGTGCTCCGCAACAAGAGAGGCCGCGACAGTGAGAGGCCCCCGCTCGCCACAACTAGAGAAAGCCCTCGCACAGAAACGAAGACCCAACACAGCCAAAAATGGATAAATAAATAAATAAAATAGCATTAAAAAAAACCCAACGGATTTAAGGACCCCTGACCAGTCACGTTGCTTCTCGTAAAACTGTTGTATCATGGGATTATTTTGATCTAAGGGGATCAATCTGAGGTGGATTTGGGGTCCTTTGGTCCAGCGGGTGGCTTTCGGGCAGGCAGTGTGACATGGGAGGAGTGCTGCTGGCCCGAATGCTGGCTCTTAGGCACCTCTGAGGTCTCACCTATGTCTGCAGCCAGCTAGTTCAGGGCATAGCGTGGAGGATTCATCTCTTTGGGTTCTGTTTCCTCCTCCATAAAAGGAGAGGCAGCTTTCTCATTCCAGAGTTTCCTGATTTAGGCCTACTTCCCTTCACTTGATTTTCTGTTTGGTTAGAGAAATATGTTAATGACTATATTGCACATAATTAAAAAAAATCAAGTTCCAGTTAAGATGTGTATGCTAAAAAAAAAAAGGAGCTTCAGAATAAAACAGGACCTTCTCAAAACCATTCAGTAAGCCAGAGGCATTGATGAAGTAATACCTCAGGGAAAGGATTGTAGTAACAAAACAAAGGGTAGGATATTTTTGTTTTTTTGTCACAGAAATTGTGTACCTTTAATAGAGGGAATAGTATGGCTAAAACAAATGAACAGTACCATAATGGAAGGAAAATTACATGACAGGGTATTGATATGCCAGGCATTTACTGTATTTTATTTATACACACACACACATATATAAATTTAAATTTATATTTTATATGTATGTATTTGTTAGAAAAAAAGTGACCCATTAGTAGGTCATGAAATTTAGTGGGTTGTGGCCAACATTACAAAAATAAAAGAATACATTACCCATAGTAATGGTAAGTATTGTGTGAAACTTGTTATGCATGTGCATGATGCACATGCACATTTATGGGTGTGCTAGGTCACAGTGTCAAATATACATCTAAATGGGTCATGGTCATTAATGGAAGGGGTTCTCTCAGCACACATTAACATGCTTCTTTGAGTTGTACTTAGTTTTGATTGGTCTGAATTTAGAAGTTTTTTTTCCATTTTTTTTCCTCTAAATTAGATTGGTTTAAAAACAAAAAACAAAAATCGTTTGAGTTAGTTGTTGCTCTTTTAGTTTATCCTGACAGGGTGCCTCAGGACAAGGGGATTTCTGTGTGCTGGGAGCCATCTCATGGCCTTTGGGTTACAGTGCAACATAACTCCCTTTGATAGAAAACTTGCAAATCCTTTTTCTGATGTCCTGGCTGAGCTGCACAAATGGCCAGAACTTGAAGTTAACAAACCCAGGCCTGCAGATTCAATTCTTACCTTCTATCCTTGGCCACACTCTGGACCCCTGAATCTAGCCAATCAACTCTATAGTATGTGCCATCTCCCAGTAGATGATCACGAGAGAGGAAGACCAGTCAACGCTTTGTCTCTTGAGGCTGGGTCACAAGCACTGCCTTTTTATTTTATTTTTTTTTATTTTAAATTTATTTTATTTTTGGCTGCATTGGGTCTTCATTGCTGTGCGCGGGCTTTCTCTAGTTGCGGAGAGCGGGGGGGCTACTTTTTGTTGTGGTGCACGGGCTTCTCACTGCAGTGGCTTCTCTTGTTGTGGAGCAAGGGCTCAGTAGTTGTGGCAGGTGGGCTCAGTAGTTGTGGCTCACGGGCTCTAGAGCACAGGCTCAGTAGTTGTGGTGCACAGGCTTAGTTGCTCCACAGCATGTGGAATCTTCCCGGACCAGGGCTTGAACCCATGTCCTCTGCATTGGCAGGCGGATTCTTAACCACTGTGCCACCAGGGAAGCCCCAAGCACTGCCTTTTTGTATAAGGACAGTACACTGGCAGGGGACACGGCCTTCAGTGGTCGAATAGCAAATGGGCTTACTCCTCCCCTCCTGTGACACATTCCCTCATCCCTATATTTCCTTGTCGTCGCTCATGCTGGCCTTGGAGCCAACACAGGTGTCAGCATTTTTAGCATTTATTCACTGTATTGCTCTTTTTACATGCCGACTTTGGGGAACTGTGGGCTTCTTGAGGGAAGGGATTGTGTCGTATCTTTTTATCTGTATTGTGTAGCAAAGTACATTGCATATGTGCAGGTCGTTAATAACTTCCATATGAACGAATGTGTGATTTAGGTGAATTTTGGTGTTTGACTTGACTTTTTGTTAATTTAAAAAATTTAAGCTTAAGGCTCAGGAAGGTGGATCTTTAAAAATTTTTTTTTAGGATTTTACTTGTGTACAACATTATGCCCAAATTGTGTTATTACGTTAATAATGGAATTGCTAAAAGTTGCTTTGCTGTCTAAGACTAAATACACAGTAGCTATGATATTTTATTTCCTTTTAAAAGCTAAGTAAAAAATTTAATGATTTTATAGACGTGTGTATGTATATGTATGTATATGTGTATGTATATGCATGTATATACACAAACATATTAATATTTATACACCCCCCCCCCCCCGCACACACTGGCATGGAGACCTTTATGGACCTATTTACCTGAAATACACATTTCTTCACATTCATATGTTAAGAATTCTACTCAAAGATACTTCAGTGACATAATATCAGAATTCATGGGTAACAAAATACAAGGATGCATTCCATGGTATCATATGGGGGGGGTTAGGGTATAAAAATATCATTAATAAAATAGTGGTTAATGTATTTAAGAACAAAATATAAAACCTGGAAGTCTACTGACATAGAAAGTGTAGGGTATAGGATTAGATGTGCCCTTGGATATAGAAGAAATGATGGGAGTGGGGAATGATTCCTTTCATGAGATTCTGGGGACTAAGAATTCCCCGAAAGAGCAGTCCACTACGATCATTGTAAAGGTCAGAACACTGGCTAGGCTTAATCGGGGAATATTCAACAGAAAGTCAGAAATTTGAGGGAGAAGCAGGGAATCACAGATGTTATTCATATATATGTAAGTGCACTGAATAGACATTGCCTAGTGTGTTTCATAGAGACTTCGGGCCACCTCTTGACCTATTATTTTGGATAAGCTTCTACTGTAATGGCATGGTCTGTCCTCCTGTTGCACAGGTAGCTACTAAACTATACTGGTCTCCTTTCCATAATCTGTTGGCAACTGTACCTAGAGAAGGGTTTCTCAACCTCACTACTATTGACAACTTGGACCAGATAATTGTGTTGTATGTCCTGTGCCTTGTAGGATGTCTAGCAGCATCCTTGACATCTACCCACTAGATGCCAGTAGCATTCCCATAGTTGACAACCAAAAACATCTCCAGACATTACTATGTCCCTTGGGAAAATTGTGCCCAGTTGAGAACCACTGCTGTAGATTATGGTAGGTCAGCATGTTTGGGAGTTGGTCTCTTGTAGCTCATCCTGGTCAGGCCTGGGCCCATCCTCTCCAGCAGGGCAGGGGACTGTTCTTTTGGAACACTCTTTCTAGCCTTCTGTAAATGGCCACATGAGATCATCTTTAGGGTATACTTCTGGGCCTGTGGACTTTCAGAAGTCAGCTGTTTGAAGGGATAAAAGGCACCGAGGAGTGCATTTATAGGCTATTAACATTACCCAGTTAATATGAAAAGTGGTGAGTCAGGATGTATTTTCACTTATTTGTAGGTACCTGGAAATTATATTATTAGGACCTGCTTGTAATCAAATACTTTGAGGGCAGAAATTTGTCTTTGGTCATTGATATATGCCAGGTGTTTAGAGTAGGTGATCAATAGTTCCTGAAAGTTGAATGAAAACATTAATGACTGGCTTTTTTGAATGGATCCAAAAATAGCTGTCTTCCTTGTAAACATACCTAAAATGAACATGAGGCTAGAAAAGCTCCAAAGAATGGAAACTATTAATCAAGAAGATACAAGCTTATTCCATGAGTAAAAAATTTTGTACTTTTCAGATTGGAAAGAGGAAACCTGAGAATAAGATTCCAATTGTATTGCAAGTACTGATTGACAAGATTATCACAAACCTGTCTGAACACCAAAGTAGTAGCAATCGTCAACTTTACTAATAGTTGGCTTCTAAAATGTTGACTGTAAGTTAGCACTTAGAACGTACTTTGCTATAGCAAAGGGTTATAAATGGCAGTTGGATTCCCGTGTCCATGTCCGAATGCCTGTCACTAATCCCCTGCCGTTTATGACAGAACTCAGAGCGTCAGCCAGGACGCCAGGGATATCCCCAACTCTAGGATGGCCTCCCCTGGGGCGAGGGGCTTTTTGCGAGTGTTGAGAGGGGATTAGCCTGGAAGACAGGATGAGGCAGATGCTCTCGGGTCCCAGTTCCCTTAAACTACGTGGCATGTATATAAGTAATTATAGTAAAGCCATTGCCATACTGGGGTGACAAAGTACCACTGGAGTTCAGCTTTATATGTGGTCATTTGTGAATAGCTGGCTACATATACTTAGGGATTCAACTTATGTTAAACTAAATATCATTTTTTTTTTTTGGCTGCACCACGCGGCTTGCAGGATCTTAGTTCCCTGACCAGGGATTGAACCTGGGCCACGACAGTGAAAGCCCGGAATCCTAACCACCAGGCCACCAGGGAACTCCCATTGTTAATGTAAACATGTAAGTTGTTACTTATAAATTTAGTACAAGCTGTAAATGTAAATTTAGAAAAAAGGAGGAACCAAGGGGCTTTATGTTGTATACAGAGTCTGGGGTCCACCGTCCCTACCAGATGCTATAGAAGGTGACTGTGCTCACAACCTATTCTTTCCTGCCACCTGCAAAGGTACAGAGAGGTGAGCCACAGTGGAGTGGTAACAGCCCCGAAACTAGAAATTAGCCTGTCTGGGTTCAAAGACTGAGTCTACCTTTGCTAGCTAGCTGTTTCCTTATCTGTAAAATAAAGAATTCAAAGAGTTGCTGTGAGAATTAAGTGAAATAATGCACCTAACCTCCTAACACAATGCCTGGTAGATGGCATGTACTCCATAAATGTTAGTTACTACTCTTGTTACTAGTTTGAGTCAGTCTGACATTTTTGTATTTTGGAAAGATAGAGAATAACTGCCTACCTTTTGGCATCAGTGTCTACCAAACACTAAATATCTTTGGACCCTGACATGGATTTTTATATTATTTATATTTATATTATTCAAGAAATTACTACTGCAACACAATGTGGTAATAAAACAGTGAACTTTACTGAGAAGTTTCAAGCATCATGACCTGAGGAAGTATTCTTCAGTTCAGTTTATCAAAATATTTGAGCTTTCCAGCTGGATCTGGAATTATCTGTTAAAGAAAAAAAGCAAATTATTCATTTTAAAAGCCAAAGTATATCAACAGTAGTCTGACATTAGTTGCTTATCTCTTGACTAAAGGTAAAGATTATTTTGTGTACCAAATTATATCATATATATTTAGGAAAAACTGGATTTGTCCTGCTAATCTCAGCTATCCCAGAAGGCAGATAATTTGCTAGTAAATTAACATCTGTACTCAAGCACCCTCAAATTTACTTACAGCTCTTCTCTTTGCCACCAGGCTTTCATGGCATCTTCAGGTATGGTCTAATTAAATCAAACATGTTAAGAGAGCATGGCTACAGATGTTAATGTATTTTAAAAATCATCTGCTGATGAAGTGATGGTATGCTACAACCTGAAAAGGGGGCAGTGGGTCCAAATGGATTGCTTGGAGGTCCAGAACTGTAACCTTTTAATCTCAAACCGCAAAGTGAAAGAAGTACTCTAAAAACAACATGAGTGCCTATTTAGTGAATGGACAAATGCTCTGGAAGAAAAAGTGTTCCCTCCTAGAGCATTACAGCCTTAGAAACCTCCTAGGTTTCTCATTTCTCACATTAACTGTTACTTGCTAGTTACAGGTAAAGTACATCTATCCCTATATAAAAATATAACCTTGTAATTTATTGTAATCAGCTTATGATAGTTCTATATGCATTTTCTTCATCATAAAATAAATGTTACCTAATTTCAGGCATCACTCCAGGAGTATTTTGTCTTTGCCAATATATAATCTCTCTGCATTCCAATTCAATTCAAGAGTACTTATGGCATAACCACTGGGTGCCAACAGTGTGCTGCACAGTGGGGGATCCAGTGGTAACCACCGAAGTCCCCGCCTTGGAGGCTTGTACAAGCACGTGGGGACGATGTACGTGTACATAACTGCTTTTGATGCAACACACAAAACTAGGACACAGGCTCTGTGACTCAACAGAGTCTGAGATGGCATCAGGGAAGGCCTCAGAGTGGAAGTAGCATTTAAGTTGGTCTTGAAAGAAGAATTTGGAGAATTTAGGGAAGGGGAGAGAGGTACTCCAGGCTACAGAAAGAAAGACCTGAGCAAAGGCACAAAAGCGTGACAGAGTAGGGCTTAGTTTGGGGAAAGATGAGTCACGTGATTTGGTGGGAGCACAGCATGTGTGCATGTGTATGCGCGTGCGTGAATCATGGGAAGACGACCAGGGAGAGGCAGTGGAAAGAGAGAACGCAGAAGCTTGAAGGCTGTGCCCGAGCATGAGGACTTTGTACTGCAGAGCCACTAAGAGGTTCCGGTCTGCAGAATGACATGCGTTGGAGAGGAGAGAAACTGAGGTCGGGGAGACAAATCAGGAGGCCTGTGCAATGGAGATGAAAAGTTCATCTATCTTCAAAGAAATGCCACCACCAAACCTTTTCTGATCCTACATCCCCCTCTCTAGCTCTTTTCTTTCCTTCTTCCCTTCACAGCTGTAGATCTTGAACTAGTTCATACTTCATCTCCTTTTCCTCATCCTACCCTTGCCCTATCCTCAAACCACCTGCTGCCCTCCCTGTGGTCACGAGGGACTCCACATTGCTCAGTCAACTCATGGGACTCCAACCCTCCGTGCACTGGGACACTGGCGTCCTCTCCCATTCCCACAGCTCAGCGTTCTGCCCGCGCCAGCCCCTTCTGCTCCCCCACCGCGCTGAGCCGCTTCCGGCCTCAGGGCCTCTGCCCCTGCTGCTCTTTCTGCACGGCTCCATGCATGACTGGCTCCCTTTCTTCACTCACGTTTCAGCTCAAATCTCATCTGAGAAGTCTTTCCTGACCACTTTATCCCCATCCCAGGCACTGTCCCACCGACTCCCATCAACCTGTTTCTAAAAGCATTCGCCACAACTAAAATTAGAACGTAACTCTGAGGGCTGGGACATTGGCTATGGTGTTCACTAGTAAGTATCATCTGGCTATCATCCAAGTTCGAAAAGTTGCCATATAGCAGGTGCTCAAGGAATGTCTGTTGAATGAATGCCCATAAAAACGGAGTAGAATGGTGGTTGCCAGGGGCTGGGGCTGGGCGAAATGGGGAGACGCTGGTCAAAGGGTAGAAGCCTTCAGTCTTAGGATGAATAAGTTCTGGGGAGCAGATGCACAGCACGGTTAACTATAGTTAATACTGTTGGTATACTTGAAATTTGCTAGAAGAGTAGATCTTAAGCCTTCTCACGCCACACAAAAAAGGCTAACTGTGAGATGATGGATTTGTTAATTAATCTCATTGTTTTCAACTATAATCTCTTCAAATATTTTCTCAGACCCTTTCTTCTTCTCTTCTTCTTCTGGGACCCCTATAATTCAAACGTTGGTGTGTTTAATGTTGTCCCAGAGGTCTCTGAGACTGTCCTCAATTCTTTTCATTCTTTCTTCTTTCTTCTGCTCTGCAGTAGTTATTTCCACTATTTTATCTTTCAGGTCACTTATCCGTTCTTCTGCCTCAGTTATTCTGCTACTGATTCCTTCTAGAGAATTTTTAATTTCATTTATTGTGTTGTTCATCATTGTTTGTTTGCTCTTTAGTTCTTCTTGGTCCTTGTTAAACGTTTCTTGTATTTTCTCCATTCGACTTCCAAGATTTTGGATCATCTTTACTGTCATTACTCTGAATTCTTTTTCAGGTAGACTGCCTATTTCCTCTTCATTTGTTAGGTCTGGTGGGTTTTTGCCTTGCTCCTTCATCTGCTGTGTGTTTCTCTGTCTTCTCATTTTGCTTAACTTAATGTGTTTGGGGTCTCCTTTTCACAGGCTGCAGGTTCGTAGTTCCCATTGTTTTTGGTGTCTGCCCCCAGTAAGCCAGATTTTCTTAAAAGCTTTTAATATACACTGAAGGTTTTGCTTGTGACTGTTTTCTTTGCCCTGAATTGATTCTACCACGTCTCCATTGTTTCCCCCCCCTTTTTTTAATGGTATCTTTCTCTGTATACTTGGCTTTAAAATTCACAGCGCCAGGTCCCATATTCTGCTTTCCCAGTTTCAGCTACTCTCCATACAGTCCAAAGAATGCCTGTAGTCTTATGAGTTCTGCCTAGCAATGTTTACTTCATTTACAAAATCAAGGCAGTTCTATTACAAGGAAAGATTATCCTAGGGTTGGCTTTTTTTTTTTTTTCCCCCCAGCCATCCTCTTAACAGAAAAATAAGTTTGACGTACTGTTTCACTACCGGGTTTCCATCCTGCAGGGCAGACTGAAAGAAACAAAAATTGGCAAAAGACAGTTTTAAAACAGAGTTCAGTTCTCTTTAGCAGCCCTTGTGTTTTCTTTTTCCAAATGAAACTGAAAATAGAGCCTATATTAATGAGAACATTGCTACGGGACACTTGACTTCTGTTAGCTTATTGGCTTGCAGCAAGAAATTTTAGTCATGGAGCTTATCAGCAGGCAGCTAATCTATTTTCACTTTTGTCAATTACGTTTAGTTACATTTACAATAGAAGAAACCAAATTGAGAGTTCCTCTAATACAGTTGGAAAGTTTGGGAATCTGGTAAACTGAAAGGTCTGGGTACAGCAAAAATTCCTTGAATGTACATTCCCTTAAGCTTATCTGCTATGTCCTGCAGTATTTTGTACTGATGCCATGGTTCACTGTTTGTCAAAAGAGACTTTAACATTATTTGGAAGGTAGGATTTCCCCTTGATTTAGAGTGCACCCTGACTCAGGCACTGAGTTACACTTTTGAAAGGAATATGTAACATGTGTTCTATTTTAAGACGATCTGACCTTTTCCATTTGGCTACTACAAAAACTTGAAGTGAAAGGATGAAATGACAGATTACCAGTGTGATACTGAATAACCTTAAGGATTTCTGAATTACTTTGAGGAAAAAAAGCTAAATCAAATAATGTAAACATGCAAATAAAACCTACGTTACTAGATACTGCCCGATTGGCTGGTGCATTTTAAGTTTATAGAAACATAATTTGAAAAATTACAGTAGCAGAAACTTCTCTGAGCTTAACCAAAAGGACTATGAAAATAATATTTTGTCCATCCTATTCAGTAAGTAGAATATATTAGTGATATTTTGTTAAAAGCACTTTAAATTATAATTTGATCTGCTTAAAAGACCTAATAATCTGAAAACAATCAGAAGACTTTGGAACCATGAAAATTACTTGTAAGATAAGAAACCAAACCAATTATGCTAGTATCTCTCAAACTAAAAAATCAAGAGGCTATGATGGTTAGAAGGGAAGGGCACCTTCTCCATGTTTGTCGGTGTACTGGAATGCTTGAACCAAACGCAGTGTCTCATCCACAGATCTACCCACAGGAAGGTCATTCAGAGTAATCTGTCTTAGGATTCCTTTGTCATCAATAATGAAGAGACCTCTGTAAAACATAAGAATGGTAAAGGTGAGGACATTTGTTCTCAGTCAAGAAAAATATTAGTTAACGTGAATCCCTGTACTGCTCACACAGAAGGATGTTATACAGAACCAAAAACACTACTTACCTACTTGATGGGTATGCACATGCACACACCCCCATACCCACACTTATCTACTGTATATTTTGGGATTATCACTGTTAAATGGTAGCTTTAATAATTTGTTTTTGTCTGTGAAATGTACTGTAGTATTATCAGTTGAATCTTGACGTGTACTAGGTTTGGGATTGTACTGTAAATGAAATGATTAAACTACCTAGCAAAGCCTTCCTTTGGGTGAAGGAGTGATCCATGTTTCTTATCACTGGCTGTTTAGAATGTCTTTGTATTTCCTTTTTCAGTGGTGGAAAAAGACAAAGTCACCAATATGAAGTTGCCTTTCCTTCTGAATCTTTCTATATGTGATTCACTACTAAGGCCTGGGGAATAATGAGATAGTTCGACCTAAAAGACCTGCTATTGAGATAGGGGTGGCACTGTAAGAGTTAAAATATACTAGAGATAAAAATTGTCAAAGGATTTTACTATCTATTTATTTCAGTCAATATGGATTTCAACCCAATACTTACTTTGGATTAGAAAAGGATCTCGGGTACTAGGGCTAATTGCTTGTGTACAAGTATTAAAATAATGATGAGATATATATATTTAGTAGAAATACATGGCATTACATATCTAGTACATGAAATCTTATTCCATAATCATGTTAAACATCACTGAAGTGTTCCTGCTCATTCTATAACACCTTTTTTGAATGAGCAACTCAACATCTGAACTAACTAGGGCTCAATCTCCTTAGACCAGATCAACTTGGCCAAACTCAGGCAAAATTGTTAATTACTACTCATATGGGTATTCTTTCATGTACTACTTTTACAGTTGAAAATTCTCATCAAAGGTGATCAAGTCTGTTCTGAAGTAAGTGACCCTGATCGGAAATTTTGACCTTGCCTCTGTAAGGCACATCATACCAACACACACCACACAAAAACAAATCTGCCTTTTCTTTGGTAGCAAATTGTAGCTTCTGTTTTCTGTTCTGATTTTGTGAACTGCTTCTTTGGTAGACTATGAGACGAAGGCATTTGCCATACTTGGTGTAATATGTATATATGTCTCTTCCACAGAGCAGAGGCAGGTCATTCTTACAAAAAGCACGAAATTAAAATGGCAACAGACATCTCAATACCAGCCCCAGAAGCTAAAGGTATCAGGGCAATGCTTTCAAATGTCCACAGGAAAATGCCTTTCAATCTAGAATTCTACACCCAGCCACATTATTAATCAAGCATGAGAGCAGAATAAAAACATTTTCAGACACAGAAGGCCCTCAAGCATTTTACCTTCCAATGACCTTGTATTAGGAAGCTATGAGGATGTGCTTCCCCATAACAAAGGATTACATAAAGAAGGCAGGCAGGCATGGGAGCCAGAAAATTGGGTATCTAATAGAGAAGAGGTGAAGGAAAGTCCCAGGATGCTGGTGCATAAAGTGCTAGGACAACAGCTATGCAGCAGGCCTAGCGAGCCATCAGTCTGACTGGAAGCAGGAGGATGGAGGAAAAAAACTGACAGAGGAAAAATGCAGCACTTAGAGGGGTTACAATCCAGGTGTGGAATTTAGGAATAATTAGTGATGGATATATAGACAACTAAGGGAATGAAAGAAATGAAGTAGTTTATTAGCTACAAGAAAATTAAAAAATTTGCCAGAGGGGAAGGCTATCTTCAGCACACTACACTTAAAAGCTTAGCAGTGAACAATATTTATATAAACACTGAATATTGTCTTAATCTGAAATTGTGACACATCATACTGGGAAAATTAATTTGGGGATGATGTAAGAAAGATAAAGTCCTATTTACCATGAAAAATAATACCAAAATTGATATATCCAGGAGATGTATTATATAAGATACTGTTTAGAAATATGGAGTCAAATAATGCAAGCAGTAGCTAAAGGGCTGAAAGTAGCTTCCTCCATGAAGCAGGGCTAGGAGTAAGGAGAGGACTGTTTAAGAAAATGTGACTTTTAAAAACTATGTGCATATATTACTTTGATGAAAATAAAAAATTAAAAAAACAAACTATTGGTTCAAATCACATAAAATAGCTAATATTAGATAATTTTACTTGGTTAATGTTCAAATAATTCTAAATTTTAAAAGTGCCTCAATCTTTTTAGTGGCATATTTACTCTTTGGGAGTTAACTTAGTAATAAACTCTAGGCAGAAACCATTACAGACTTGGCAAGTACCAAAAAAAAAAGAAAAAAAAAAAGAGAAAGGAACTTGGTAGTGACACATGATACAATATGGATGAACCTTTTTTGAAAACATTATGCTAAGTGAAAGAGGCTAGTCATAAAAGAGCAGATACTGTAGGATTCCATTTATATGAAATGTCCAGAATAGGCAACTAGAAAGACATAAAGTAGATTAGTGGTTGTGTAGGGCTAGGAGAGGGGGACTGGGTGAAATGGGAAGTGACTGCTAATGGGGATGGGATTTCTTTTTGGAGCAATGAAAATGTTCTAAAATTGATTGTGGTGATGGTTGTACAACTCTGTGAATATGCTAAAAACCACTGAATTGTATGCTTTAAATGGGTGAGTTGTATGGTATGTGAATTATATCTCAATAAAGCTGTTATATGAAACCCACAGGATTATAAAATACTGACACCTTCACATAAAACATTAAAAAAACTTAGCACTGCAAAGCAAATCAACAATATATAAGAAAATTAAAACTGTTTCAAGCTGAAGTTGCCCTTTTTTCAAAGAATTCTATCAGTATTTATTAACTCAAGTAACTCAATGAGGGTTGTTGGGTAAAATATTTCCTTAATTTTTCCTACTCCAAAGACACGGGTTTGCTAAATACTATGATACTTGTATTTAGAAAAACCATTACTAGAGTCAGTTTGGAAAAGAGGAGAAAGAAATGGAGAAACAATTTGGGGACCTGGGTTCACGTCTGGGCTCTGCAATTAACTATAGTAACTTTGGCTAAGTCCATGGAACTCTGAATCTGTTTTTTATGTAAAATGACAGGGTTGGTCAAATACCTCTAAATAATCTTCTGGCTCTAACAGTCTATGACACTCACATAGCTTAAGTTGGGCACTTACCAATTATTTTTAATGGTATCTACAACATTTTTGCAAATAGAGCAAATATTTCTTGATCAAACCTTGTACCTTCTAACTCCATTTCAAGGAGGATTACAAATATATTCATATTTGTCATAATGTAAAACCACTGAAAGGTACCTAAGAGTGTGGCCCGAGTCTTCCAGATATACGCCATAGTCCTTTGAGATCTGATGGTTCAAATCTGAAAGAAGTGGAATGCTTATCAGCTCAATTCCTCCTTGTCTTCGATCGGTATTAATCCTGTAACAGAAAATTTACCTTTCAGGGTTAAGTAAATGGCATATATTAAAACAGCACTCTTTCTTTGCATATGCACACAAACATACAACACACATTCTCTAACAAAGACAGGCTAATATACATTCTATTTTTCTTGCCTCTCCCTCCCTTTAACAATATATTCATATCCTTTAAACACTAAATATGGAGATACACATCACATTTTTAATGTACAGACATCATATATGTTACTAATCTCTACTGACAGTCATTTAAACTGATTCCATTTTTTTTGCTTTATAAACACTGCTGGAAAATCCTGATAATTCTCAACTTTGTATACTTGTCTGATTAATTCCTAGAAGTGTAACTATGGATCAAAGGATATGCACTGTAATAAGCATAACCTTAGAATTGTGATTGCAAGACAAAGCCTTGTGAGATAAGCAGGATACAACTGGATGGCATTTTAATATTCTGAGAGACAAGAAATGCAAAGTCCACTTGAAGCAGCAAGGAAGTTAGATGTAATCTCAGACTCATCAGTCTTCAGATTTAAGTATTCTGCAACTTGAACCTGGGGGATGTGGGTTGGGGCCCTCATGGTAGGACACTGACGTAGCTGTTAGGAAACAGGGAACTGTTGCTCCAGATGTTTGCAGCCCCAGTTCTGACATCCAGGTAGAAATCTCTGGTTGATATGAAACCTATCCAGCTGAGAATGTATCCCGCAAAATTCCTTGGGAAAGCAATCCCAAATTATTTGGGATGACATAACTTTCTCCTTAGTGGATTTGTGTTTTAATCCTGCAAAGATTTAGAATTACTAAAGAAATGAAGCAAATTAAACCCATAGTTTTAATATTTTTATATTTAGAAATAATCAGTATATATTTGTATACTAAATTATTTATAATGTTTAAGAGATTTGGCATGTTAAAATAACAGATTCACTTTATGATTCCAATTCAAAATGTGTAATCTGAAATTTTAGTTTATAACTAGTAAAGAAACATTTTAAAAGGACTTAAGACACATTTATTTATTAGATTTGCAAGAATTACTTAAGTTCTTGGGAAAATTTGTCTGAAAATTGAGATGCTTAAATATATTAAATATATAACTGCATCTTAGAATAGTTAAGAGAATCAAATACTTAAGGAAATGTAAATTAAATTTAAATTGTAGCTCCTGAACCAATTAAAATTTTACTTACATATATACACATACATATATGTGTGTATGTATAATTTACATTTATAATTATAATTTATACACATTTACAGTTATATATACAAATATATATTCATGTATATGTATATATATTTATATACATAATTGTAAATGGAGAAAAACCTGTTTTGACTTTGTTACTTTAATGAATTGAATGTTAAATTTTAAACGCAAAATAATTCTGAACAATCTTTATTGTGCAAAAATTTTGTGAACAAAATTATGGATGCTATTAAAAACTCACATTAGGGACTTCCCTGGTGGCTCAGTGGCTAAGAATCCACCTGCCAATGCAGGGGACATGGGTTCGAGCCCTGGTCCGGGAAGATCCCACATGCCACAGAGCAACTAAGCCTGTGCTCCACAACTACTGAGCCTGAGCTCTAGAGCCCATGAGCCACAACTACTGAGCCTGCGTGCTGCAACTACTGAAGCCCGCGAGCCTACAGCCCATGCTCCGCAACAAGAGACGCCACCGCAGTGAGAAGCCTGCGCACCACAACGAAGAGTAGCCCCCGCTCGCCGCAACCAGAGAAAGCCCGCGCTCAGCAACGAAGACCCAATGCAGCCAAAAATAAATAAATTTATAAAACAAAACAAAACTCACATCAACATGAACATTTCAATGTTTGAAACATGTTGCCTAACTGCTCTCCAGAAATGCTGAATCAACTGTGTTTGTGTAAGTACCATTTCTTCACACCTTTGTCAACATTAGATGAAATTCTTAAATATTTGAACTCTTGGCCAGACAGAGGAAAAAAATGGCATCTCTTGTCATTTTATTGTAAATTCTCTGCAATTAATTAGGCGGAGCATCTTTTCATGTTTAATGAATTTTAAAAAATTATTTAAAGCATTAATTTAAAAAATCATTGCTTCTTAAAAAGTAATTATAAAAGCTATTTTGAGTTTGACTTAATACTAGACAACTGTGTAACAGAGAGACATGGTATTTTAGATTTTATTTCTCCAGATTAAGGTTACCCAATTTATGATAATAAAGTAATCATACAATTCAGTGGTTTTTGCTATGGATATTACATCTTTTGAATTTAACTTTTTTTCCCAAAATTTGAAATGTCCTATAAAATCCTTAAGCATTTTTACTGTACCTTCATTGAACTAGCAGCTCTCAGATAAATTTATTCCTGAACTGTCTGATAAATAACTATATTCCTGTCATACAAGTACCATGCGCTAACCGATTGTGCCACTGGAGCTCCTCTATATTCCTGTCATGTTAAGAGTTGTCTGCCCATAATTTAAGAGTATGTCCATTCTTTTCCCTACAAATATTAAGTTTAAGATACTGACCACGCCAAATGGGTAAACTGTGAATCAACAGAGCATGCTACCACTTCAGTGTTTATCGATCTGAATTCCTCAATTCTATCACCAAAGGCGATGATTTCAGTTGGACACACAAAAGTGCTGAAAGTTAAAAAAAAAAAAATTATTCTCAAAATACACATATACTTAGTTTCAAATGATTTTGTTTTTATAAACACCTTTAGTATATAAAAACACACATTAAGAACAATTTTATATATGAAGCTTCTCAAGGTGTAGTCTAAAAAAATGGTTATTTGATCAAATCTTATTTAATTTAAAAAGTATATTATAGAGTTCCCAATTACATCTTGATAAACTTTACTTTTATAACTTAAGGGATCAGTGGTCAACCAATGTTCCCTTCTCCCTTATGGCAGCATCCCCCATTTTATTAGCTTTTATTCAATAATACTTTATATAGTGCTTTATAGCTTTCAAAGGATCAATACAAATTTTACATTGTTTCACTATTTTTTTTTAACCTTCCTATGCCAACCCTATGAGCTAGATGCATCTACCTCTATTTTGGAGATGAGGAAATACTCTCCCACCCCCCTCCCTTTCTTGATAAGGTCCTCTTCTACTTACTACCTCGTCTCCCAGTCCTGTTGTCAGAAGGGCACATTTAGAGAATATTACCTTAGGGTAGTATTTTTCAAGCAGTGATAGGGACTCCTTAAGCCAATTTATTGAGTTCCAACCAACATTTAAAAAAAGTGAAATAGAAAATATGATCACACATAGTAAGGGTAAGTTATAAAGCATATACATGTATATATAAGTGCATATATATGTGTCTATTCAGGAGTGATATTAAAAATATTTAACCACCTTAACTCAAGGTTGGCTTTAGCTCTCTCTGGAGGTTTCTGAAAGGGACTAGGTGGGAGGGGCAACTTGGGGAGGGGGTTGGTATGGAAGTTGTTCAGTATTTTAAGGAGCATGACTATATCAGTGCATACAGACTAAGTATTACCTTGTATGTATAAGTGTATTGGGCGGCAATGAAAAATGTATTTCCTACTGTGTGTCATCGTCAAGAAAGTTTGAAAAACAGACTTACAGGACAACAAGTTCCTACCACAGCCCAATAGAGGCTTTTCAAATGTTTCAGTTGTTTGAGTGGAGGACTGCCATATGCAAGAAGACAATTCTAATCCAGATTATGTCCCTGGAAACCTGGCCTATGACATGTATTTTTAATATTTTCCAAAAGGTAGGAATGATCAGCCCCTGCCCTCCTTCCTATTATTCCAAGAAATGCCACCTAGAGACATACTGGTCCAACTTAAAATTTCGGCAGAAAACTGAAATTCTGCAGAATCTCGGCAGAATTCCGACTTTCTTCCTTGCAGACTGTGGCAAATGTCCCAGGATTCTTCCTTCTCTAACCAGGCCCAGTCTGGCAGGCATTACACAGAAACAACAGAAAGAAGCTCTCTCAGCTCCCTGCCCCAGAAGACCACTGCTAACATCATGCTCTAATTAGATATATCTTATTCATTATGGAGTTTTAAATAACACTGGAGAAATAGCATATTTGTCTATGTTATACTAATTTCAAAATTCAGGTTTAGCATCAAATATATTTAATATATGTGTTGCTTTTCAGCTTTACAGCATGAATTTAGAAGGCCTATCATTTTATATATATTAAAATTTCTACTTCTGGTTTCTCTTTGAAGTTAAGTTATATAATACATTTTAGCTAGTCAAGCCATAGTACAAGTTGATTAGAAAGAAGCAAGTTCTTACTAATTTAAAAGATTATATATTATGCAGATTCATGATTTGTTTTAGCCTCAATGTACAAATTTTTATGAGAATTCTATTTGGATTTAGAGTAGGGGGTCAGCAAACTTCAGTTCACAGTCCAAATCTAGCCTATCTTATTTTTTGTAAATAAACTTTCAATGGAGCACAACACTCATTCATTATTGTCTATGTCTGTTTTGTGCTTCAAAGGCAAAAGTGAGTAGTTGCAATGAAGATCACTTTGAGACTAAAATATTTACTATCTGGCCCTGTACAGAAAAACTTTGCTGACCCGTGGCCTAGAGACAACCTAAAGATATGAGCTTAAGTATATCCTCCCTGCAAGTTTAAAATATATTTACTTAGTTCTAGATTACTCCTAATGTAAAAATGACCTTAATATACAGTGGCAAAGACAGAAGAATCTTCTATTTACTTTTGTAACCAAAAAATATATTCAAACAAAAAAGATAAAAGTTGGGATAACTCTCTTTGGTATCTTTTCACTTTCATGGAATTTGAAAAACACTCAAAGTTAAATCCTCAATGTGACTAAAGTTCCAAGAGTATTTACTTTGAGTCAACTTTCTATCTACAAAAGTGCTCACTGCCAGAGTTAAAGTAAGAGAACTACCCCCATAACCATAATTTATATTAATAGGTATTATTCCTTAAGCATATCCAGTATTTTCAGGAAAATGTTCAAGTCACAGAAAAGCAACAGATGTAGCAAAGAATAAAAATAGTAAAACCATAGTTAAACGGCATCACCAGAGAAAAAGGCTTATAAACATTCAAGTTAACAAACAGATTTGTGGCATAAGTCTTGCTATTAAATGCTTTCTAAAATATTCTCAGTCCATTTTCTTGCCTTACTAAGTATAGCTTAATGAATATAAATGTGGCTTTCCTCTGATGACTACATTATGATAACACAATCATGTAGATATAAGTACCGGGGTCAATGGGTTATGATTCTGAAATATATTCAAGATGTTACCTTCTTGAAAAAACTCATCTCAGTTTTCCCTTTAAGAACAAGTGCTAAATAAAATAATTTCTAACTATTTGATGTTGTTGAATAATGATTGATAATGACTGAGGTTTTACTAGCTGCTATGTACATGTATTACTTACAAATCAAGTGGGTAGAAGAAAAAAACCAGGTATTTCCCACGATAATCAGTTAACTTCAGCTCCTTAAATTCTCCATTTATCACAGCTGTTCCTTCCCAATAAGGTGCTGGCTTGGAAACTAAGAAAGAAAAATATATGATGTTCTTTAACAATGAGAAGGTTGGTGGGAACACAGAAGGACATTTTTAGGAAATCACTAAAAATCAAGGCTTCAGAATCTTTGGACCTCTTTAGCAGTCTGGTGATGCTGATGGACTTCTCAGAATAGTGTTACTGAATGCATAAAATATTTAGAATTGCAAAGGAAACCAATTACATTGAAATGCAATTATCAAAACTATCAAAAAACAAACTGGTGATAATATTAAGATTTGTGTCATTTTATTAACACTTTAAAACTGCAAGATCTAGCAGTGATCTAGTAACTACCCAAGATTATGATGAGTGTAAATGATGTTTCAGGATACTTGCAACAACCATAATGTGGCATGAAAATATCTGTGACTCTACTGGAGACAAGTACAAGCAAGTACTGCTGAAGCTAAGGTGGTTTGTTGCTGATGTTCATAATGGAAAGAAATGCCAAATTTCAGTGGGAGGTTAGTGAAAATAAAGATTTTTTTCCTATTCGTGTTCACAGACCCCCTACATTCCATCCCTTCACTAAACCCTACTGGATACTTCACTATAGCCCCTCCAAGTTAATCAACTTCCTACTTTCAAATATTTAGACTTTTGGTTCGCTAATGGCAGTATTCCAGATGTACTAATTTAAATGCTTGTCCAATTTCTCACATACACATGGAGGACCTGCTGCTACATTCAAGGAAAAGGAAATCTGCAAATATACCAGGACAGAAGTGTAAAATCCCAGAGCATGGGATAATTTTCCAGGGCTTTGAAAGAGGAGACCCCTCTTGAACAGGTTTCAAGTGACCTAATGGAAATTGAATAGTTCATGCTGCTCTCTTGTAAGGGCATGCTGTAAGTCTAGCCAACACGCTTTGATAATAATGTACCTTGATCTTCTGTTAACACATTCAGATAGCACTTAAACTTTCAGAACCATTACATACATTAAAGTCAATACTTGCTTCCAAGTTTGACTAAGGTTCCTAGAAAGTAAGGTTTAATAGCCAGCATTTATTGTATTTTGTATAATATCCAGCATTTTGGGTAACTGAAAATAGAGACAAACTTAAGATTAATTTCTCTGTGAAGTTAATATATAACACATGGTTCCTTATCTTGAGCCAGAAATATCTTGATCTGATTTGGTAAAGGCCAGGAGGGAGAATTAGATAGCAGAAGGATACAGAACTATATATGCTTTATATACATTACTTAAAATGCTACTCAAGTGTGAGGTTATAATTGTAACAATGTGTTGCAGGGACTTCCCTGGTGGTCCAGTGGTTAAGACTCCCTAGTCAGGGAACTAAGATCCCACATGCCCTGTGGTGTGGCGTGGCCAAATAAATAAAATTAAATAAAATAAATCTTCTATAATAAATTGACTATAATTTAAAAAAATAATGTGTTACAATGATAGTCCTTAATGATTTTAGCATATTGGGAAAACCAATAAAACTGAAAAATTCTGTTCTGAAAATCTTGATTTTGGCAATTTTGGGTTCTTTTTTTCTTTTTCTTTTTTCTTTTTTAAACACTGATAGAATACTTTATTGTTATTATTTGGCTTAGCAAATCGGTAAAGATTTGTTAAATGATAACACAATGTTGGCAAGGTGGTGGAAAGGCAGGCCCTCGTATCCTGGATATGGCTTGCTTGCTTGCTTTTTTTTTTTTCCTTGGGAAATTTTGGGTTCTTGATTTAAGAACTGCAGTGTTCAAAAAAAAAACAAAACTGTCATCAGTTTATAGAGCAAAAAGAATGCAGTTTGCTAAGATCTATAAATGGAATTCCCAAAGCAACCCCTTGCATGTATTAAAAAACAAACAAAAATTGTCCCGAATATAAATCATATAATTAATAAAGCAAATGCAGAGCAGTATAAAGAAGAATATTTAAATCCCCTCTCCCCATAACCCCCATCAATTTAACTACTGTTAACATTTTGATGTCTTTCCTTCCAGTCTTTTTTAAACACACAAATTTGGATCACGTTGTGCCCCACTTTTTAAAAAAGGAAGCAGTAGATCATGAACAGTTTTTCATGTTATTAAAAATTATTTGAAAGTATGAACTTAATAGTGCCATAATATTCCATTTTATGAGTGAAAAGTCCTTGTAATTTTAATTCTAGATGAGCCTGCGCATGAGAGAAATATAGCAAATACCTAAAACTTGAAAAGGTTTGCTGGTAGAGGAAAATCTATTATTACTACTATTTTTTGCTTCCATGTGCAGACTTGGATGGGATTTGTTATGGAAAATATAGGTAATGCCAATAAACACTTAACTGGCTGACATATTTCAAAATATCTTCCCAGGCAAGTAAAACCAATGGGACTTGGAAATACGATTTTAAAAGTGCAACACTAGCTTTTTTAAAAACAAAAATCTAAAGATAACTTTCAGTAGGAAAGAACTGCAGATGTTTAAGGAGGCGAAAGAGTTTTTCTCATTTATCACTCCCACTCCATTCTAAGGCATAACAACATCCAATTTAACACTGGGGATTCGTAATTGTGAAGCACTACTTTTTTTCACTGAACCTGGGCAAGGAGCATTCTGTAACTGTACCACAAAAGCCAAATGGTCAGTAGGAAAAGCAAGTTACTTAAAAGCGAGTAAGGGACAGTCTTTATCCTTTAGCCCCTAGCCACTTTTTTTGGGCTAATCTTAACATCCAGATGCAGCAGGCCACAACTTTCTCAGTATCTACTTAGTCTGACGTGTCCTTCCTGAAAGTGGCCATTAGTTGTGTACACTGGACAGAAATGCAAATAATCAAAAGCCAAATTGGCAGGACACAAATTTGCCACGAGGTTTATCATCAACCCAAATGCATTACTTCTAACCTCCCTTTTCCCATTTCCCTACAAAGAGCCTCCAAAGTACACCCTGTAACAAGTTCCTCATTTCTGAGAAACACAAAGGATACCCATTAACTACACAGGTCTTTGGGAAGGTGGCTTTTAATAATCTTCTTTCTAAGATGCAACAACAATCAAAGAAAAATGAAACGTTTGCCCTCTTGAGCATTTTGTTTAGCCACTTTTCTGTTTAATCAAACTTTCTGTGAATCATTATTCAACTTATCAATGCATTCTTCCCCGAAATCGCAGAACAGACGCGATGTGCTGCAGGCTCTGCGATGTTTGAGGAAGTGTTTCAGTTTGCACAACATCCTCGTTGCCTGCAAGCCCAGGACCAGGGCCACCCTCTTTCCCTCATCTGTGGCTTCTGGGGTAACCACTACTTCTTCCAAAATCTGATTAGTGGAACCCATCCCTTTCTTCACACCTGGCACCCCCTTCCATCCCCCCCCCACCCCCCAAGGAGAGAGCCAGGCTCTCCCCGGGACCGGAGGCAGCCCAGGGGGTGCCGCCCAAGCCAGGCCCCCGGGTAGCCACCGTAACCAGGGTACACGTGTCTCCTGATCCTCCCCATCTCCCGCCTCCCTCTGCCACCGGTCACCCCGCCTTGGCGGGGCACCACCTACTCTTGGCTTTGCTGAGGTGCAGGGAGTGGTCGGCGACCGAAACCCGGGACGCCTCCCCCGGGTACACTTGTCCACCCGCGTATAAGTGGCACTCCTCTTCGCGGGTTCGGGGCCTCTCCTCCGCCTCCAAGCCCCACAGAGCTTCGGCCGGCAGCAGGAACAGCAGCAGCGGCAGCAGCAGTGGCAGCAGCAGTAGCTTTCGGCTCCGGCCAGGGGCCGAAGTCGTCGCGGGTAGCGGCGGCCGCGGCGCCTCCATGACCACGCAAGGGTAGTCGCACATTCCCTTGGCTCGAGAGCTACTTCTCCCACCTCCTGGCAGTTACAACCGCGCGCCCGACGCCCGCGGGAGCCGAAGCGCGGCCTCGCGAGAGCTGCCCCGCCTCCTCACTCCCCCGCCTCCTCCCCGCTCCCCCTGTCCCTCGCTTCCCGGGCTCCCCCCCACCCCGCCCCGCCACGTGGGCGTCAGCCCCGCCTGCTCAGCTCCTCCAGGCGTTTGCGCATGCGCCCTGGGGCGGGCCAAGGCTGGGAGCTTAGCCTAACTCTGCAGAGTGGCGTCGCCCGTGACTGGTGTCGTGTGCTCCCGCCCTTGCGCTGGGCTAGACATCCTTTTACGTCATCTCTTCCACAAAGCCTCGCCACCGCACACCATCACCGCAAAAAAGTGAGACGAACTTTTCTGCCTCTGAACGGCTTGCACTTTATACTTCTAACAGTACTTGTTTCTTCCTTGAAGTGGTCTGTGTGAACGGCGCCATGACTCCCCGCCCCCCCCATCCCCGCCCTTAGTTGCAGCCCTTTTAAGTCCTGGGAGAATTTGGAGAAGAAAGGCCTAACCATTTACTTTCCTTCAGCAGGCAAGGCAAACAGGCAGTTTGGTGACTTAAGCCTGTCTCAAAGGTGTCTTTTTTTTTTTTTAAAGACTTGAAAAGTTCCCAGAAAACCGAACTTTGTTCCAGCACAGAATAGTTCCATCTTCTGACAATTACTCCATCACTTTACAGGGGTCTTCAGCAGCCTTTATGCCCCCAGGGTCCCTTCTGTCCTCCTGTGAGTTCTTGTCATCTTTCTGAATCCCACGAAAGCCATCCAACAGTTTGTCTTTCCTCTGTTAGACCGTCAGCTCCCTGGGGTCAAAATCGATGTGGAATTCATCTTTGTTTCCCAAGGCACCTAGCGCAAGGTTAGCACCTGCCCTTGTAAGCCCTTGATTTTGTAAATAACACCTAATGTTCCCGACAGCCATAGTTTCAAGTTGCTTTCACATGTTTTATCCTTACTCCTTGTGACAACCCTTTCCAAACTCATCCCTCACCCTAGTCCTGCCCATTATAGGACCCGGAAGAGTTTGATGGGCTTGGGGCCCAAAGGCCCTTGGCTCCAGCCTCCGTCGCCCCCTCCCGAGACTCTCCACCCCACAGGCGTTTGTGCCTGTGCCCTGGGGGCAGGCCCAGGATGCCCAGCGACGCCCAACTCAGTATAGCATTTTGTGGCGTCGATGGCGACAGGTCTCGTGCTCCCGCCCCTCTTCCCATTCGCCCTCAGCAATGTTTTAGGGCCTCCTCATCCTTCCAGGCTCATCTCTTCCACATAACTTCGCCGGAGACTGGTCTCCCGCCATTGCTGTGATAGGCTTCCCGCCATTGCCGGTGACTGGTCGTGCGGTCGCAGCACTGTTTTAGACCCTCTCATCCTTCCCCCCACTCTCCTACAGAGCCTCACTACCGCACACCATCCCCCCCCAAACCACCCCCCCCCCGCCCCCCGAAGCTGAAAGTAACCCTTCTGCCTCTGAATGGCTTGCATTTTATACCTTTAACAGATACTTATTCTCCTTTTCCTGCAGTGAGCTGGGCGAACGGTGCCATGACTCAGGTTGTAGTCCTTTTAAGTACTGGGAAGACTTAGAGAAGAAAGGTCTAACCTGAAAAGCAATATCTTGAGACCATTTATTGTCTTCCAGAGGGAAAGAAGCTCAAGCAGGAAAGTCACAGTTTGGTGACTTCAGGCTGTCTCAAGATGTGTATTATTTTTTTAAAATCAAGACTTGATAAGTTCCCACAAAACCCTTTCTCCCAGGCATGGTATTGTTCCATCTTCTGACAATTACCCCATCACTCACCCATTTGCTAAGATGGCAGATGAGAACTGAGGGGAGAAACACAACACACACCAGAAAGACGGAAGCCATTGGCAGCCTTTATGCCCCCAGGGTCCCTTCTATTTTCCTGTGAGCTCTTGTCATCTTTCTGAATCCCACAGAAGCCATCCTAACAGTTTCTTTCCTCTATTAGACTGTCTGCTCCTTGGGGTCAAAATCGATGTCGAATTCATCTTTGTTTCCCAAAGCACCTGGCACAAGGTGAGCATTTGCTATTGTAAACACTTGATTTTGTAAAAAACACCTAATGTTCCTGATAGCCTGTCGTAGTTTCAGGTTGTTTTCACATATTATATCCTTATTCTTTGTGGAAACCCTTTGAGACAGATAGGAAACCTGCCCTTTACAAACTCATCCCTCACCCCAGTCCTGCCCATCACATGCTCTGCTTTTTGTTTCCTGACCTCTGTTTCCTATGGGCAAAGGAGGAAGCCACCTCTCTTTTGCTGAGGGGGGTAGGCAGGGGGTGAGGGAAGCATGTCCTTACCTATAGCATTGTCTGTCAATTCTTCACTTTCCATGGTCCTGTAGATAGGAGTCCTCGGGTGAGGTGGATCTCGCACCTCCCATTCTTCTCCTTCTCTGGCCTCCAGCTCCACGTGGAAGGGGAATGGGGCCTAGGGGATTTGGGACTGAGTCCCAGAGATTCGGCTCAGGCCTATGCCCTGAGGTCGTCTTCGGTGATCCATGTTGATCGTTGGACAAACGGCCACAAAGCCTCAGTGAATTCTAGGCCCTGAGCTGGGTCTCTTAGTTTAGGAACTGGGAGAGGAAACTCGGGGAGAGTGTTATTTCCTGACACCTCTGCCCTGGGCTGAGCTGAGGTGCCCCAGCTGGCAGCAAGGGCTGCCCAGCAAGTGGGCCCCAGTGAACCTCCTGCCCACTGGAGAGTGGCCAGGCAGGCCAGCTCCCAGGCACAAACTGCACTCCTCACTGGAATCCTTTGGCAGCTGACATTCTGGGTGGCAGTTGCTCTGAATCCTTCTGTCCAATGATACTCCTCGTGTGCCTGCCTCACGCCGGTAGACATTGTGCTGTCACAGTGGCAGTCACAGGGAGGCTCGGGGCGGGGCCCTGCCCCCAAGACACTCACCATCCAGCTGGAGTCAGCTGCCCGCATTAATAACACAAAACCATCAGACACAGGGCGGTGGTTCTGTGTGTATAGAAACACCTGAGGAGCTTAAAAACATTTGAGTGTATGGACCAGGCCCCAGAAATGATGATTTAAGTGATGTTTGCGGGGCAGGGTGGGGGCAGTCTCAAGCGTCTGTGCTTTCACAAATGATGTGTCTGGTTAAGAACCACCGCTGATAGAGGTTAAGAGCACAAGTTGTGGACGCAGCTGTTTCTAGGTTCCAGTCTGAGCTCTGCCACCTACTGGCCTTATGGCCTGGGGAAATTAATTTAACTTCTCTGAGCCTTAGTTTCAGCTGCAGATGGGAGTCATTAATACCTTCCCCATGTTGTGAGACTGAAATGATATGAGTTTCATGATATAAGTGTAAAAGCTAACTTGGAGTGTGGGCCAGACTTAGGGACTCACTTCTAATGCATATGACAGGAGGAATGCTTTGTGACTTCTGACTCAAGGTCAGAAAAAAGATAGTATCTGTCTGTCTTTATTTACATTACTCATTCTGCGGGAAGACTTATTGTCCAAAAATTTTTTTTTGAGATAAAATTCACAAAACATGTAATTTATCATTTAAAAATATATAATAAATTCAGTGGTTGTTAGTATTGTCACAATGTTGTGCTTTGTGCTTACCACTACCTAATTCCAGAACATTTCCATCACCCCAAAAAAGAAACCTCATTTCTGTTAGTGGTTAATTCCTCCTTTCCCCCAGCCCCTGGCTATGACTAATCTATTTTTTGTCGTATAGATTTGCCTATTTTGGACATTTCATATCAATAGAATCATATAACATATGTCCTTTCATGTCTGGTTTCTTTTACTTAAGTATAATGTTTTCAGGGTTCATCTCTGTTGTAGCATGTATTGGTACTTCATTCCTTTTTTTCTTGTGATAAAATATACATAACATCATACTTACTATTTTAACCATTTTAAAAATCTATTTATTTATTTTCATTTATTTATTTTTTTAGCTGCGGCATGCGGGATCTTATTTCCCCTACCAGGGAACGAACCCGTGCCCCCTGCATTGGGAGTGCGGAGTCTTAACCACTGGACCGCCAGGGAAGTCTGAAAGCATCTCTTTAAATGCACGTTAAATTAAGAGTTAACCTGCAAAATTTCAAAACAAATACCATCGTCCCTCAGTATCTGTGGCGGGTTGGTTCCAGGACCCGCCCCCAAATGCCAAAATCCAGGGATGCTCAAGTCCCATAGTGGGCCCTGTAGCCATGGTTCCACACCATGTGGTACTGTAGCACGTATTTATTTATTTATGTACTTTAAAATTTTTTAAAATTTTTAAAATTTTTTATTTTTTAATGGATCTTTATTGTAGTATAATTGCTTCACAATACTTGTTAGTTTCTGTTGTACACCAAAGTGAATCAGCCATATGCATGCACATGTCCCCATATCCCCTCCCTCTTGAGCCTCCCTCCCATCCTCCCTATCCCACCTCTCTAGGTCATCACAAAGCACCGAGCTGATCTCCCTGTGCTATGCTGCTGCTTCCCAGTAGCTATTTTACATTCAGTAGTGCATATATATCGATGCTACTCTCACTTCACCCCAGCTTCCCCCTCCCACCCTCTGTCCTCAAGTCCATTCTCTATGTCTACATCTTTATTGCTGCCGTGCAACTAGGTTCACCAGTACCTTTTTTTTTTTTAGATTCCATATATATGCGTTAGCATACGGTATTTGTTTTTCTCTTTCTGACTTCACTCTGTATGACAGACTCTCTAGGTCCATCCACCTCACTAAAAATAACTCAATTTCGTTTCTTTTTAAATTTTTTAACATCTTTATTGGAGTATAATTGCTTTACAGTATTGTGTTAGTTTCTGTTATATAACAAAGTGAATCAGCTATACGTATACGTATATCCCCATATCCCCTCCCTCTTGCATCTCCCTCCCACCCTCCTTATCCGACCCCTCTAGGTGGTCACAAAGCACCGAGCTGATCTCCCTGTTCCATACAGCTGCTTCCCACTAGCTATCTATTTTACATATGGTAGTGTATATATGTCCATGCCACTCTCTCACTTCGTCCCAGCTTACCCCTCCCCCTCCCCATGTCCTCAAGTCCATTCTCGACGTCTGCATCTTTATTCTTGTCCTGCCCCTAGGTTCATCAGAACCATTTTTAAAATTTAGATTCCATATATATATGTGTTAGCATACAGTATTTGTTTTTCTCTTTCTGACTTCACTCTGTATGACAGACTCTAGGCCCAACCACCTCACTACAAATAACTCAATTTCGTTTCTTTTTATGGCTGATATTCCATTGTATGTATGTGCCACATCTTCTTTATCCATTCATCTGTCAATGGACATTTAGGTTGCTTCCATGTCCTGGCTATTGTAAACAGTGCTGCAATGAACATTGTGGTACATGTCTGCTTTAGAATTATGGTTTTCTCAGGGTATATGCCCAGTAGTGGGATTGCTGGGTCATATGGTAGCTCTATTTTTAGTTTTTTAAGGAACCTCCATACTGTTCTCCATAATGGCTGTATCAATTTACATTCACACCAACAGTGCAAGAGGGTTCCCTTTTCTCCACACCCTCTCCAGCATTTGTTGTCTGTAGATTTTCTGATGCTGCCCATTCTAACTGGTGTGAGGTGATACCTCATTGTAGTTTTGATTTGCATTTCTCTAATAATTAGTGATGTTGAGCATCTTTTCACATGCTTCATGGCCGTCTGTATGTCTTCTTTGGAGAAATGTCTATTTAGGTCTTCTGCCCATTTTTGGATTGGGATGTTTGTTTCTTTAATATTGAGCTGCATGAGCTGTTTATATATTTTGGAGATTAATCCTTTGTCCGTTGATTCGTTTGCAAATATTTTCTCCCATTCTGAGGGTTGTCTTTTTGTCTTGTTTATGGTTTCCTTTGCTGTGCAAAAGCTTTTAAGTCCCATTTGTTTATTTTTGTTTTTATTTCCGTTTCTCTAGGAGGTGGGTCAAAAAGGATCTTGCTGTGATTTATGTCATAGATTGTTCTGCCTATGTTTTCCTCTAAGAGTTTTATAGTGTCCAGTCTTACATTTGGGTGTTTAATCCATTTTGAGTTTATTTTTGTGTATGGTGTTAGGGAGTGTTCTAATTTCATTCTTTTACATGTAGCTGTCCAGTTTTCCCAGCACCACTTACTGAAGAGGCTGTCTTTTCTCCATTGTATATTCTTGCCTCCTTTATCAAAAATAAGGTGACCATATGTGTGTGGATTTATCTCTGGGCATTCTATCCTGTACCATGGATCCATATTTCTGTTTTTGTGCCAGTATCATACTGTCTTTTTTTTTTGGCTGCGTTGGGTCTTCATTGCTGCGTGCGGGCTTTCTCTAGTTGTGGCGAGTGGGCGCTACTCTTGGTTGTGGTGCGCGGCCTTCTCATTGCGGTGGCTTCTCTCGTTGTGGAGCACAGGCTCTAGGCGTGTGGGCTTCAGTAGTTGTGGCACACGAGCTCAGTAGTTGTGGCTTGCAGGCTCTAGAGCACAGGCTCAGTAGTTGTGGCACACGGGCTTAGTTGCTCCGCGGCGTGTGGGATCTTCCTGGACCAGGGCTCGAACCCGTGTCCCCTGAATTGGCAGGCAGGTTCTTAACCACTGCACCACCAGGGAAGCCCCCGTACTGTCTTGATTAATGTAGCTTTGTGGTATAGTCTGAAGTCCAGGAGCCGATTCCTCCAGCTCCGTTTTTCATTCTCAAGATTGCTTTGGCTATTTGGGGTCTTTTGTGTTTCCATACAAATAGTGAAATTTTTTGTTCTAGTTCTGTGAAAAATGCATTGGTAGTTTGATAGGGATTGCACTGAATCTGTAGATTGCTTTGGGTAGTATAGTCGTTTTCACAACATTGATTCTTCCAATCCAAGAACATGGTATCTCTCTCCATCTGTTTGTATCATCTTCAATTTCGTTCTTCAGTGTCATAGTTTTCAGCATACAGAACTTTTTTCTCCCTAGGTAGGTTTGTGCCTAGGTATTTTATTCTTTTTGTTGCAGTGGTTAATGGGAGTGTTTCCTTCATTTCTCTTTCAGATTTTTCTTCATTAATGTATAGGAATGCAAGGGATTTCTGTGCATTCATTTTGTATCGTGCAACGTTACCAAATCCGTGGATTAGCTCTAGTAGTTTTCTGGTGGCATCTTTAGGATTCTCTATGTATAGTATCATGTCATCTGCTAACAGTGACAGTTTTACTTCTTCTTTTCCAATTTGTATTCCTTTCATTTCTTTTTCTTCTCTGATTGCCGTGGCTAGGACTTCCAGAACTATGTTGAATAAGAGTTGCGAGATTGGATATCCTTGTCTTGTTCCTGATCTTAGTGGAAATGCTTTCAGTTTTTCACCATTGAGTATGATGCTTGCTGTGGGTTTGTCATATATGGCCTTTATTATGTTGAGATAGGTTCCCTCTGTGCCCATTTTCTGGAGAGTTTTTATTATAAATGGGTGTTGAATTTTGTCAAGCATTTTCTGCATCTGTTGAGATGATCATATGGTTTTTATTCCTTAATTTTTTAAAGTGGTGTATCATATTGATTGATTTGCATATATTGAAGAATCCTTGCATCCCTGGGATAAATTCCACTTGATCATGGTGTATGATCCTTTTAATGTGTTGCTGGATTCTGCTTACTAGTGTTTTGTTCAGGATTTTTGCATGTGTGTTCATTAGTGATATTGATCTATAATTTTCTTTTTTTGTGATATCTTTTTTTGGTTGTGGTATCAGGGTGATGGTGGCTTTGTAGAATGAATTTGGGAGTGTTTCTCCCTCTGCAATTTTTTGGAAGAGTTTGAGAAGGATCAGTGTTAGCTGTTCTCTCAGTGTTTGATAGAATTAGCTGTGAAGCCATCTGGTCCTGGACTTTTGTTTGTTGGGAGATTTTTAATTATGGTTTCAATTTCATTACTTGTGATAGGTCTGTTTATATTTTCTAATTTTTCCCAGTTCACTCTTGGAAAATTGTACCTTTCCAAGCATTTGTCCATTTCTTCATGATTGTCCATTTTATTGGCATATAGTTGTTTGTAGTAGTCTCTTATAATCCTTCGTATTTCTGTGGTGTCAGTTGTGATTTCTCCTTTTTCATTTCTAATTTTATTGATTTGCATCCTCTCCCTTTTTTTCTTCATGAGTCTGGCTAAGGGTTTATCAGTTTTGTTTATCTTCTCAAAGAACCAGCTTTTAGTTTTCATTGATCCTTGCTATTGTTTTCTTCGTTTCTATTTCATTTATTTCTTCTCTGATCTTTATGATTTCTTTCCTTCTACTGACTTTGGGTTTTCTTTGTTCTTTTTTCTCTAGTAGTTTTTTTTTTTTTTTTTTTAAGATGGCAAATGCAGGTCTTTTTTTTTTATTTTTTATTTATTTATTTATTTATTATTTATGGCTGTGTTGGGTCTTCGTTTCTGTGCGAGGGCTCTCTCTAGTTGCGGCAAGTGGGGGCCACTCTTCATCGCGGTGCGCGGACCTCTCATTATCGCGGCCTCTCTTGTTGTGGAGCACAGGCTCCAGACGCACATGCTCAGTAATTGTGGCTCACGGGCCTAGTTGCTCCGCGGCATGTGGGATCTTCCCAGACCAGGGCTCGAACCCGTGTCCTCTGCATTAGCAGGCAGATTCTCAACCACTGCGCCACCAGGGAAGCCCTCTAGTAGTTTTAAGTGTAGGGTTAGATTGTTTATTTGAGATTTTTCTTGTTTCTTGAGGTGAGATTGAATTGCTATAAACATCCCTATTGGAACTGCTTTTGCTGCGCCCCGTAAGTTTTGGATCGTTGTGTTTTCATTGTCATTTGTTTCTATGTATTTTTTTATTTTTTCTTTGATTTCTTCAGTGATCTCTTGGTTATTTAGTAGTGCACCGTTTAGCCTCAATGTATTTGTGTTTTTTACGGTTTTTTTCCTGTAATCAATTTCCGATCTCATAGTGTTGTGGTTAGAAAAGATGCCTGATACGATTTCAGTTTTCTTAAATTTTCCAAGGCTTGATTTGTGACCCAAGATGTGCTCTATCCTGGAGAATGTTCCGTGTGCACTTGAGAAGAAAGTGTGTTCTGCCACTTTTGGGTGGAATGTTCTATAAATATCAATTAAATCTATCTGATCTATTGTGTCATTTAAAGCTTGTGTTTCCTTATTTATTTTCTGTTTGGATGATCTGTCCATTGCTGTAAGTGGGGTGTTAAAGTTCCCCACTATTATTGTGTTACTGTCAATTTCTCCTTTCATGGTTGTTAGAATTTGCCTTATGTATTGAGGTGCTTCTATTTTGGGTGGGTAAACATTTATAATTGTTATATCTTCTTCTTGGATTGATCCTTTGATCAATCCTATGTAGTGTCCCTCCTTATCTCTTGTAGCAGTCTTTATTTTAAAGTCTATTTTATCTGATATGAGTATTGCTACTCCAGCTTTCTTTTGATATCCATTTGCATGGAATATCTTTTTCCATCCTTTCACTTTCAGTCACTAAGTATCCCTAGGTCTGAAGTGGGTCTCTTGTAGACAGCATATATATGGGTCTTGTTTTTGTATCCATTCAACCAGTCTGTGTGTACGTTGGGGCATTTAATCCATTTACACTCAAGGTTATTATCGATATGTATGTTCCTATTACCATTTTCTTAATTGTTTTGGGTTTGTTTTTGTGCGTCTTTTTCTTCTCTTGTGTTTCCCGCCTAGAGAAGTTCCTTTAGCATTTGTTGTAGAGCTGGTTTGGTGGTGCTGAATTCTCTTAGCTTTTGCTTGTCAGAAAAGCTTTTGACTTCTCCATCGAATTTGAATGAAATCCTTGCTGGGTAGAGTAATCTTGGTTGTAGGTTTTTCTCTTTCATCACTTTAAGTATATCATACCACTCCCTTCTGGCCTGCAGAGTTTCTGCTGAAAAATCAGCTGATAACCTTATGGGGCTTCCTTTGTATGTTATTTTTTGTTTTTCCCTTGCTGCTTTTAATATTTTTTCTTTGAACATAATTTTTGTTAGTTTGATTAATATGTGTCTTGGTGTGTTTTTCCTAGGGTTTATCCTGTATGGGACTCTCTGTGCTTCCTGGACTTGGTTGACTATTTCCTTTCCCATGTTAGGGAAGTTTTTGACTATAATCTCTTCAAATCTTTTCTCAGACCCTTTCTTTTTCTCTTATTCTTCTGGGACCCCTATAATTCGAATGTTGGTGCATTTAGTGTTGTCCCAGAGGTCTCTGAGATTGTCTTCAATTCTTTTCATTCTTTTTTCTTTATTCTGCTCCTCAGCAGTTACTTCCACCATTTTGTCTTCCAGCTCACTTGTTCTTTCTTCTGCCTCAGTTATTCTTTTATTGATTCCTTCTAGTGTATTTTTTTTTTATCTGTGTACACAATTGTTTATTTTTCTACTTGGCACTATAACAACACCATTTATTTTTTATTTATTTTTATTTATTTTTTTTAGTTATTTCTGAGATACATATTTTAAAGTAATAACTAGGATTATGACTTATAACATTATACCAGAACATATAAAATTTTTAGAAATTTCATGTAATGTCTGAAACATTTATATTAACATATTTCCATACAAATAACCCAATGAATGTTTAGTATTAGTTGTTTTGTTTGTTTGTTTTTTTGTACTGCAGGTTCTTATTAGTCATCAATTTCATACACATCAGTGTATACATGTCCATCCCAATCGCCCAATTCAGCATACCACCATCCCCACCCCACCGCAGTCTTCCCCCCTTGGTGTCCATGTGTCTGTTCTCTACATCTGTGTCTCAACTTCTGCCCTGCAAACCGGTTCATCTGTACCATTTTTCTAGGTTCCAGATACATGCGTTAATATACGATATTTGTTTTTCTCTTTCTGACTTACTTCACTCTGTATGACAGTCTCTAGATCCATCCACGTCTCAACAAATGACTCAATTTCGTTCCTTTTTATGGCTGAGTAATATTCCATTGTATATATGTACCACAACTTCCTTATCCATTCGTCTGTCGATGGGCATTTAGGTTGCTTCCATGACCTGGCTATTGTAAATAGTGCTGCAATGAACATTCGGGTGCATGTGTCTTTTTGAATTATGGTTCTCTCTGGGTATATGCCCAGTAGTGGGATTGCTGGGTCATATGGTAATTCTATTTTTAGTTTTTTAAGGAACCTCCATACTGTTCTCCATAGTGGCTGTATCAATTTACATTCCCACCAACAGTGCAAGAGGGTTCCCTTTTCTCCACACCCTCTCCAGCATTTGTTGTTTGTAGATTTTCTGATGCTGCCCATTCTAACTGGTGTGAGGTGATACCTCATTGTAGTTTTGATTTGCATTTCTCTAATAATTAGTGATGTTGAGCATCTTTTCACATGCTTCATGGCCGTCTGTATGTCTTCTTTGGAGAAATGTCTATTTAGGTCTTCTGCCCATTTTTGGATTGGGTTGTTTGTTTCTTTAATATTGAGCTGAATGAGCTGTTTATATATTTTAGAGGTTAATCCTTTGTCTGTTGATTCATTTGCAAATATTTTCTCCCATTCTGGGGGTTGTCTTTTCGTCTTGTTTATGGTTTCCTTTGCTGTGCAAAAGCTTTGAAGTTTCATTAGGTCCCATTTGTTTATTTTTGTTTTTATTTCCATTACTCTAGGAGGTGGATCAAAAAAGATCTTGCTGTGATTTATGTCAAAGAGTGTTCTTCCTATGTTTTCCTCTAAGAGTTTTATAGTGTCCGGTCTTACATTTAGGTCTCTAATCCATTTTGAGTTTATATTTGTGTATGGTGTTAGGGAGTATTCTAATTTCATTCTATTACATGTAGCTGTCCAGTTTTCCCAGCACCACTTATTGAAGAGATTGTCTTTTCTCCATTGTATATCTTTGCCTTCTTTGTCATAGATTAGTTGACCATAGGTGCGTGGGTTTATCTCTGGGCTTTCTATCTTGTTGCATTGATCTATGTTTCTGTTTTTGTGCCAGTACCATATTGTCTTGATTACTGTAGCTTTGTAGTATAGTCTGAAGTCAGGGAGTCTGATTCCTTCAGCTCCGTTTTTTTCCCTCAAGACTGCTTTGGCTATTCGGGGTCTTTTGTGTCTCCATACAAATTTTAAGATGATTTGTTCTAGCTCCGTAAAAAATGCCATTGGTAATTTGATAGGGATTGCATTGAATCTGTAGATTGCTTTGGGTAGTATAGTCATTTTCACAATGTTGATTCTTCCAATCCAAGAACATGGTATATCTGTCCATCTGTTGGTACCATCTTTAATTTCTTTCATCAGTGTCTTATAGTTTTCTGCATACAGGTTTTTTTTCTCCCTAGGTAGGTTTATTCCTAGGTATTTTATTCTTTTTGTTGCAATGGTAAATGGGAGTGTTTCTTTAATTTCTCTTTCAGATTTTTCATCATTAGTGTATAGGAATGCAAGAGATTTCTGTGCATTAATTTTGTATCCTGCAAGTTTACCATATTCATTAATTAGCTCTAGCAGTTTTCTGGTGGCAGTTTTAGGATTCTCTATGTATAGTATCATGTCATCTGCAAACAGTGACAGTTTTACTTCTTCTTTTCCAATTTGTATTCCTTTTATTTCTTTTTCTTCTCTGATTGCCGTGGCTAGGACTTCCAGAACTATGTTGAATAATAGTGGTGAGAGTGGACATCCTTGTCTCATTCCTGATCTTAGAGGAAATGCTTTCAGTTTTTCACCGTTGAGAATGATGTTTGCTGTGGGTTTGTCATATATGGCCTTTATTATGTTGAGGTAGGTTCCCTCTATGCCCACTTTCTGGAGAGTTTTTATCATAAATGGGTGTTGAATTTTGTCAAAAGCTTTTTCTGCATCTATTGAGATGATCATACGGCTTTTATTCTTCAATTTGTTAATATGGTGTACCACACTGATTGATTTGCGTATATTGAAGAATCCTTGCATCCCTGGGATAAATCCCACTTGATTGTGGTGTATGATCCTTTTAATGTGTTGTTGGATTCTGTTTGCTAGTATTTTGTTGAGGATTTTTGCATCTATATTCATCAGTGATATTGGTCTGTAATTTTCTTTTTTTGTAGTATCTTTGTCTGGTTTTGGTATCAGGGTGATGGTGGCCTCATAGAATGAGTTTGGGAGTGTTCCTTCCTCTGCAATTTTTTGGAAGAGTTTGAGAAGGATGGGTGTTAGCTCTTCTCTAAATGTTTGATAGAATTCGCCTGTGAAGCCGTCTGGTCCTGGACTTTTGTTTGTTGGAAGATTTTTAATCACAGTTTCGATCTCATTACTTGTGATTGTTCTGTTCATATTTTCTGTTTCTTCCTGGTTCAGTCTTGGAAGGTTATACCTTTCTAAGAATTTGTCCATTTCTGCCAGGTTGTCCTTTTTATTGGCATATAGTTGCTTGTAGTAGTCTCTTAGGATGCTTTGTATTTCTGCGGTGTCTGTTGTAACTTCTCCTTTTTCATTTCTGATTTTATTGATTTGAGTCCTCTCCCTCTTTTTCTTGATGAGTTTGGCTAATGGCTTATCAATTTTGTTTATCTTCTCAAAGAACCAGGTTTTAGTTTTATTGATCTTTGCTATTGTTTTCTTTGTTTCTATTTCATTTATTTCCGCTCTGATCTTTATGATTTCTTTCCTTCGGCTAACTTTGGGTTTTGTTTGTTCTTCTTTCTCTAGTTTCTTTAGGTGTAAGGTTAGATTGTTAACTTGAGATTTTTCTTGTTTCTTTAGGTAGGCTTGTATAGCTATAAACTTCCCTCTTAGAACTGCTTTTGCTGCATCCCATAGGTTTTGGGTCGTCGTGTTTTCATTGTCATTTGTTTCTAGGTATTTTTTGATTTCCTCTTTGATTTCTTCAGTGATCTCTTGGTTATTTAGTAACGTATTGTTTAGCCTCCATGTGTTTGTGTTTTTTACGTTTTTTTTCCTGTAATTCATTTCTAATCTCATAGCGTTGTGGTCAGAAAAGATGCTTGATATGATTTCAATTTTCTTAAATTTACTGAGGCTTGATTTGTGACCCAAGATGTGATCTATCCTGGAGAATGTTCTGTGTGCACTTGAGAAGAACGTGTAATCTGCTGTTTTTGGATGGAATGTCCTATAAATATCAATTAAGTCTATCTAGTCTATTGTGTCATTTAAAGCTTCTGTTTCCTTATTTATTTTCATTTTGGATGATCTGTCCATTGGTGTAAGTGAGGTGTTAAAGTTCCCCACTATTATTGTGTTACTGTCAATTTCCTCTTTTATATCTGTTAGCAGTTGCCTTATGTATTGAGGTGCTTCTATGTTGTGTGCATATATATTTATAATTGTTATATCTTCTTCTTGGATTGATCCCTTGATCATTATGTAGTGTCCTTCCTTGTCTCTTGTAACATTCTTTATTTTAAAGTCTATTTTATCTGATATGAGTATAGCTACTCCAGCTTTCTTTTGATTTCCATTTGCATGGAATATCTTTTTCCATCCCCTCACTTTCAGTCTGTATGTGTCCGGCCTAAAGTGGGTCTCTTGTAGACAGCATATATATGGGTCTTGTTTTTGTATCCATTCAGCAAGCCTGTGTCTTTTGGTTGGAGCATTTAATCCATTCACGTTTAAGGTAATTATCGATATGTATGTTCCTATGACCATTTCCTTAATTGTTTTGAGTTTGTTTTTGTAGGTCCTTTTCTTCTCTTGTGTTTCCCACTTAGAGAAGTTCCTTTAGCATTTGTTGTAGAGCTGGTTTGGTGGTGCTGAATTCTGTTAGCTTTTGCTTGTCTGTAATGCTTTTGATTTCTCCATCAAATCTAAATGAGATCCTTGTTGGGTAGAGTAATCTTGGTTGTAGGTTATTCCGTTTCATCACTTGAAGTATATCATGCCACTCCCTTCTGGCTTGTAGCGTTTCTGCTGAGAAATCAGCTGTTAACCTTATGGGAGTTCCCTTGTATGTTATTTGTCGTTTTTCCCTTGCTGCTTGCAATAATTTTTCTTTGTCTTTAATTTTTGCCACTTTGATTACTATGTGTCTCGGCATGTTTCTCCTTGGGTTTATCCTGTATGGGACTCTCTGAGCTTCCTGGACTTGGGTGGGTATTTCCTTTCCCATGTTAGGGAAGTTTTCGACTATAATCTCTTCAAATATTTTCTCTGGTCCTTTCTCTCTCTCTTCTCCTTCTGGGACCCCTATAATGCGAATGTTGTTGCGTTTAATGTTGTCCCAGAGGTCTCTTAGGCTGTCTTCATTTCTTTTCATTCTTTTTTCTTTATTCTGTTCCACAGCAGTGAATTCCACCATTCTGTCCTCCAGGTCACTTTTCCGTTCTTCTGCCTCAGTTTTTCTGCTATTGATTCCTTCTAGTGTAGTTTTCATTTCAGTTATTGTATTGGTCATCTCTGTTTGTTTGTTCTTTAATTCTTCTAGGTCTTTGTTAAACATTTCTTGCATCTTCTCAATCTTTGCCTCCATTCTTTTTCCGAGGTCCTGGATCATCTTCACTATCTATTCTGAATTCTTTTTCTGGAAGTTTGCCTATCTTCACTTCATTTAGTTGTTTTTCTGGGGTTTTTTCTTGTTCCTTCATCTGGTATATAGCCCTCTGCCTTTTCATCTTGTCTATCTTTCTGTAAATGTGGTTTTTGTTCCGCAGGCTGCAGGATTGTAGTTTTTCTTCCTTCTGCTGTCTGCCCTCTGGTGGTTGAGGCTATCTAAGAGGCTTGATGGGAGGCTCTGGTGGTGGGTAGAGCTGACTGTTGCTGTGGCGGCCAGAGCTCCTTAAAACTTTAATCCACTTGACTGTTGATAGGTGGGGCTGGGTTCCCTCCCTGTTGGTTGTTTTGCCTGAGGCAACCCAACACTGGAGCCTACCTGGGCTCTTTGGTGGGGCTAATGGCAGACTCTGGGAGGGCTCACACCAAGGAGTACTTCCCAGAACCTCCGCTGCCAGTGTCCTTGTCCCCACGGTGAAACAGAGCCAGCCCCCGCCTCTGCAGGAGACCCTCCAACACTAGCAGGTAGGTCTGGTTCAGTCTCCCCTGGGGTCACTGCTCCTTCCCCCGGATCCTGATGCGCACACTATTCCGTGTGCGCCCTCCAAGAGTGGGGTCTCTGTTTCCCCCAGTCCTGTCAAAGTCCTGCAATCAATTCCCACTAGGCTTCAAAGTCCGATTCTCTATGAATTCCTCCTCCCGTTGCCGGACCCCCAGGTTGGGAAGCCTGACGTGGGGCTCAGAACCTTCACTCCAGTGGGTGGACTTCTGTGGTATAAGTGTTCACCAGTCTGTGAGTCACCCACCCAGCTGTTATGGGATTTGATTTTACTCTGATTGCTCCCCTCCTACCGTCTCACTGTGGCTTCGCCTCTGTCCTCAGACGTGGGATATCCTCCTTGGTGAAGTCCAGTGTCTTCCTGTCGATGATTATCCAGCAGCCAGTTGTGATTCTGGTGCTCTCGCAAGAGGGAGTGAGAGCACGTCCTTCTACTCCGCCATCTTGGTTAATCTCAACCTTTCTAGTGTATTTTTATTTCAGTTATTGTGTTGTTCATCTCTGTTTGTTTGTTCTTTTGTTCTTCTAGATCTTTGTTAAACATTCCTTATATTTTCTCAGTCTGTGCCTCCATTCTATTTCTGAGATTCTGGATCATCTTTACTATCATTCCTCTGAAGTCTTTTTCAGGTAGAGTAGGCGCCTATTTCCTCTTCGTTTATTTGATCTTGTAGGTTTTTACCACTCCTTCATCTGTGACATATTTTTTTGCTTTCTCATCTTTTTTTTTTTTTTATGAGCAGGATTGTGTTCCTGTCTTACTGGTTGTTTGGCCTGAGGCTCCCAACACTGGAGTTCGTAGGCTGTTGGGTAGAGCTGGGTCTTGGTGCTGAGATGAGGACCTCCGTGAGACCTCACTCCGATGAATATTCCCTGGGGTCTGAGGTTCTCTGTTAGCCCAGTGGTTCGGACTCAGAGCTCCCACCACGGGATCCTCGGCCCGACCCCTGGCTCATGAACCAAGATCCCGCAAGCCACATGGGGTGGCAAAAAAAAAAAGAGAGAGAACAATAACAAACTAAAAAATAAAATTAGACTAGGAAACTAACAGATATGTTAGAAAGAATATAAAAAAAATATAGATGAATCAACAACTGGAAGGTACAACAGTACCACAATAGTAAAAAAGAGGAGGAAAGAAAAGAAAAAAAAAGGGGGTGGTGGTGAAGGCCTTGGCTGTGAAGGGTGGGACCTAAGCAAGGGTGAGGTTTGGGTGGTGAGTGGGGCCTATGCTTAGGACCCACAGGGCTGGAAAAGGCCCTGGGGGCTGTGGGGGGTGGGGCTTAGGCTGAACTGAACAGAAGGGGCCCAGGCATGCCCCCCACCCCTGGTCTCAGAGGGCAGGGGACCTCACCTGGGAGCCCAGTAGGCTTCCTGGGCTCGAGTGGGTGGGGCAAATGCCCTCCTCTCCTCTCCTGCTCCTCTGGTCTGGGAGGGCCCCTCCCATCTGCCTCTCCTGTTCTCCCCTTGGCCTCCTTCCTATCCCCCCAGGACCAATGCAGCGGGGGTGGGGTGGGGAGGGAGGGGCCTTGGAGGGCAGGAGACCGGCCTGGGAGCTCAGCAGGCTCCCTGGCCCCTAGTGGGTGGGGCAAACGCCCTCTGCTCCTCTCCTGCTCCTCCCGGAGGGCCCCTCCTGCTTGCCTCTCCTGATCTCCCTGGCCTCAGGGGTGCCGATCCTGTCTGGCCTCCACTTCTCCTCCCCCCTCAGTCCCCCCATGTCCTACTGGTTCACTTGGGGGTTCCTTCCATCTCCTTGGGCGTCAGGGTCCCCCACCAGTGGCCGGCAGGCACCCTAGTTGTGGGGAGATGCTAACTCGGCATCTTCCCACACCACCATCTTGACTCTGCCCCTATTTTAACCATTTTTAAGTGTATATATAGTTCAGTGGCATTAAGTACATTTACATTGTTGTGCACTCATCACCACCATCCTTCTCCAGAATTTTTCATCTTCCTGAACTGAAACTATACCCATTAAGCAGTAACTCACCATTCTCCACCCCCCGCCACCCAGCTCCTGGAAACCACCGTTCTATTTTCTGTCTCTGAATGTGACTGCTATGGATACCTCATATAAGTAGAATGATACAATATTTGTCCTTTTGGACCTGGGTTCTTTCACTTAAGCTTAATGGTTTCAAGGTTCATCCATGTTTTAGCATGTATTGGTACTCTATTCCTTTTTATAGCTGAATAATATTCCATTGTATGGATATACCAATTTTGTTTGCCCATTCATAAATTGATGGAAATTCAGGTTGTTTATATTTTTAGTCTAATATGAATAATGATGAACATTCATTTACAAGTTTTTATGTGAACTTATGTTTTCAATTCTCTTGGGTATCTATCTAAGACTGGAATTGCTGGGCTATATGATAACTCTATGTTTAACTTTTTGAGGACCTGCCAAAGTGTTTTCCACAGCAGCTATCCTATTTTACATTTACACCAGCAGTGTATGAGGAGTCCAATTTCTCCACATCTTCAACACTTGTTATTGTCTGTTTTTTTGGTCATAGTCATGGGAAGGATGTGAAGTGATATCATTTTAATTGGCATTTACCAAATGACTAATGATGTTCAGCATCTTTTCATGTATATCATCTTTGGAGAACTGTTTATTTAAATCTTTTGTCCATTTTATAATTGGGTTGTTTTTCTTTCTGTTGTTGTTGAGTTGTAAGAGTTCTTTATATATTCGGGATACTAAACCCTTATAAGATATATGATTTACAAATATTTTCTCCCATTCTCTGGGTTTTTTTTTCTTACTTACTTGATAGTGTCCTTTTAATTTTGATGAAGTCTAATTTATATTTTTTGCTTGCTTGTGCTTTGGTGTCATATTTAAGAAGCTATTGCCTAATCGAAGGTCATAAAGATATAATACGTTTCTTTCTAAGAGTTTTATAGTTATAGCTTTTACATTTAGGTATTTGAGCCTTTTTGAGTTAATTTTTGTCTATGGTGTGAGGCACTGATCAGGAATACTTTTTGAGCACCTGCTGTGTGCCAGACACTGTCATTGGGGTGCAGCAGTAACAAAAGAGACACGTCCTACTATTATTGAGCTAAAATTCCAATGGCACTCACAGACATTAGTCCATGGTGGCATAAATGTCTAAATGTAAATTTGACCACATACTGTTTCTGATCTATAATGGGGTCCAGAGAATGTGAGGATTGTGGGGGAAGGGTGCACCCTCACATGGTTGACAAAGTTGCAGCCTGGCCTGGGGCTCTGTGGTATGAAGGAAATCCCTATCTGACACTGTCATGGGGACATTCGCAGGTTCCATGATGGACCTTAGAGTGCGGGCTCTGCCACATCCATTGTCTTTCCTCTGAATAGCCACTTAGACTCTCCCTCAGTCCCTAGGCTTTTGTGCCCCACCCCTGTGTTGGGATCCTTCTGCTCCCCTGGGTGGCCCACCTGGCTGCTTTTCCTTTTATGACAGTTTCAGACCACTGTCTTTTGTGGGGTCCACATGTGTTCCCTGGAAACACAAATTTTTCTGCATTTGTGGGCAGTTCAGTTTAATCTCAGGCTGCCATTTTATTGTCCCTTCTGCCAGGGACAGTTCCAGCCCCAGCCTCTGGAGTTTACTTGAGTGACTCAGACGCTAGTTCCTGTGATCCTCAACCTACAGGAGACACAAGCTTTCTGAAACTTTTTGTCATTTGCTTGAGGTAGCAACATTTGTCCCTCTCTCATTCTAGGAGAAGTCATCCACAGAGTCATGAGGACACTCAGGCAGCCTCTGGAGAGGCCCATGTGGGAAGCGACTGAGGCCTTCCATGAGCTACCAGCACCACCTTGCCAGCCTGTGACTGCACCACCTTGGAAGCAGACCTTCCAGCTCCAGTCACTTCTGATGACTGCAGCCCTGGTAACATCTTGGCCGCAGCCTCATGGGATGCCCTGGGACAGCCATTCCTGAATTTGAGACCCACACAACCTGTGAGTTTCATAATGTTTATTGTTATTTTATTTTACAGTTTTTATTGAGATATAATTCAATACATAAAATTTCAACATTTTAAAGTGTACAATCCAGTACGCAATACAGTATCATTAACTATAGTTCATTGGTTTTTAGTATATGTGCAGTGTTGTGCAAACATTGCCACTAGCTCATTCCAGAGCATTTCCATCACTTCAGAAATGATACCCAATACCTCTTATCAGTGACTTTCAGTTCCCCATTCTCCCTTCACCTGAAAAGCGCTAATCTGCTTTATGACTTTATGGATTTGCCTATAGTGGACATTTCATATACATGGAATCATATAATATCTGTTACTTTGTGAATGGCTTCTTTCATGTAGCATAATGTTTTCAAGGTTCATGCATGTTGCAGTGTGTATCAATCCTTCATTCCTTTTCATGGATGAATAATATTCCACTGTGTAACCATTTTGTTTATGGACTGATCAACTGATGGACATTTAGGTTGTTTCTACTTTTTGGCTATTATGAATAATGGTACTGTGAACATTTGAGGGTAAATTTTTGTGTGAACATATGTTTTCAGTTCTCTTGGGTATATACCAAGGACTAGAATTCTTGGGTCTTATGGGAACTCTGTGTTTGAATTTTTAAGGACCTGCCAAAGTGTTTCCCACCACGGTTGCATCATTGCAGGCCAGCAATGGGAGAGGATTCCAGTTTTTCCAAATCCTTGCTAACACTTGTTATTGTCTGTGTTTTTGATTATAGCCATCCTAGTGGATGTGGTATCTCATTGTGGTTTTGACTTGCATTTCCTTAATGAGCATTGATATTCATGCACGTCTTGGCCATTTGTATAATCTCTTGGGAGAAATGTCTATTCATATGCTTGCATAAGTTTTTTTTTAAAATTTTTTAATGCACATACTTTTATAATTCTTTATTTATTTTATTTTTGGCTGTGTTGGGTCTTCGTTTCCGTATGAGGGCTTTCTCCAGTTGCAGCAAGCGGGGGCCACTCTTCATTGCGGTGTGCGGGCCTCTCACTATCGCGGCCTCTCCTGTTGCGGAGCACAGGCTCCAGACGTGCAGGCTCAGTAGTTGTGGCTCACGGGCCCAGTTGCTCTGCGGCATGTGGGATCTTCCCAGATCAGGGCTTGAACCCGTGTCCCCTGCATTGGCAGGCAGATTCTCAACCACTGCGCCACCAGGGAAGCCCTTGCATAAGTTTTAATTAGGCTGTCTTTTTTTTTTTTTTTTTTGGCTACACCGCGTGGCATGTGGGATCTTGGTTCCCCGATCAGGGATTGAACCCACGCCCCCTGCAGTGGAAGCGTGGAGTCTTAACCACTGAACCACCAGGGAAGTCCTGGGTTGTTTGTCTTTTGACTATAGAGTTTTGAGTTCTTTGTATATTCTGAATACTAAATTCTTTTCAGATATATGATGTGCAAATATTTTTTCCCATTTTATAGATTGTCTTTTCTCTTTCTTGATGCTGTCCCTTGACACAAAATTTGTTTAATTTTAGTGATTTCGAATTAAACTACTTTTTCTTTGGTTGCTTGTGCTGCTGGTGTCATACTTAAGAAACTATTGTGTAGCACAAGGTCACAAAGATTTACAAATACTTTTTTTTCTAAGTGATTTACAGTTTGTAAATATAAGAAGTTGATTATGAAAAGGGAGGAAGGTAGATGTTGTTGAGGCCCAGGATTCTTTTTAGGTAGATGTACCTTAGGAGAACATACATATAGAAGATGAAAATGTGATGAAAACTGGTTTTATTAGGACTCTTTCAGGTATCCTTATGAAAGGCTCCTTGTAGGACTGAGGCTCTGACCTGAGCCAGAGAAGTGCTGCATTCTTAGGTATATCTCTTGGTATAATGAGTGAGAATAGGAGAGAAGTGAGGAAAAGTAATGAAAAAGGGGAACATGGCAGAGAAGGAGAGAAAAGAGGGGGCACAGGAGAATACTGGGAAGTTGTGCTCAGGTAAAGTGAGGTAAGCCATTGTCTCTTTATCCCATCCTTGTAGGAGTCGTCATGGAGGGTGCATGGAGACCCCCCACATATGCAACTGTCTGTGTCATGAGTTTTGCCATCCTGCCAATGATTTGTATATATGTTTATATAGGATGGATGTATCTATCCATCTGCCCCACCGCTCCAGATGTGATCCCCAGGGAGAGAGGTGCTTGTGTGAGAATAACGTATACCTATGGTTGGCAAAGTTGTAATGAGGCTCTGGGGCTTTGTGATACAGAGGAAATTCTGAGCTCACACTCTCATGGGTACATTTTGAGCTTCCTAAAGGGACCCAAACTGCAGGCTCCTGTCACATCCAGTGCCTTTCCTCTGACTGGCCAATAAACTCCCTGTCAGACCCTGTTCTCTTGTGACCCACACTTTTGTTGGGGTCATCTGCCTCTTTAGGTGTTCCATCTTGGTGCTTTCCTTTTAAAGCAACCTGAGTACGCTCACTTTCCCCAGGTTCTGTTGTCAGCCATGGTAAATACAGTCTTTTCTTCTGCATGTGGCGTTAAGTGCAGTATACTTTTATGCCATTCCTCTTACTGAATCTTTTGGCCGGACATTTTCAGCTATAGATACTTGGCTTCATTTGCATGAATCAGACATTAGTTCTTGTGTCTTGCTAACTGCAGAAGACATGAGTCAAGTGTTTCTAAGCTCCTTTTCACTTGATTAAGGTCAGAGGGAAGCTATCTTTATTCTCATGACAGTGGAGAAAATGCCCACCATTGTCCCTTTCTCAGAGTCCACATGTCCACCTTGGAAGACAGTCCTTTCTTCTACAGGGCAGCTGCATCTCTAGCTTCTCTTCCTATGTGATACCCATACTAGTATCTGTCTCCATTTACCGGAAGGGTCCATGCGTGCAGCTTCTGTCTGGGCATTAGACTTCCCCTAAATATATAGGCTTTTGTGGCCCTCTCTTCTGTTGAGGTTTTCTTTCTCTTTAGGCACTGGTCTTGGTGCTTTTGTTTTAAGACAAACTTAGTCCACTCAGTTTAGCAGCGTTCACATGTTGACCATGGAAAACACAGTCCTTTCTTATGCAGGTGGTAAAAAAGCACTGTGTTCTGTGCCAGCCTTTATATTATACCTTCTGATCTGGGCAGTTTCTGCCCCAGGTTCTCAACTTCGTGTGCATGAGTCACACTCTAGTCCCACTGTTCCTCTAACTCCAGGGGACATACGTCAAGCTTTCTGAAGCTGTTTGTCATTTGCTTGAGGCGGGGGGAAGTAATCTTCATTCCTCCTTCGTGAGGGTGGAGAGAATGCCCACCAGTTTCACTTCCTCAGGGTCCACGTGTCGACCTTGGAGAACCTTCCTTTCTGCTGCAGCTGGTGGAAATTCTCTCCCATGTCAGCCTCCTTCTGTCTTTCCGGGCAGGGGCCGCTCCAGCCCCAGCTGTTTTTTTGACATGAGCCAGACACGAGGCTCTGTGTTGTTCTAAGTCCAGGGAGCAGGAGTGAAGGTTTCGGAAGCTCTTGCCCTTGGGTCAGCCATTCCAACCCGCATCTCCACGAGGCAGTTTTCTCACCCACTCAGGGTCTGTTGAGACATGGGCATTTCTGCCCTTGTAACACTTGAGTACAGAGCTGCAGAATTGAAAAGCACTTAGCTGCAGTCTAGAGCTGCCTCCTCCATAATGGGATATCCTACACCTTGCGTCGAGGTCATTTGCTCCCTTTTGTTACCCTGTCGTCAGTTTGGTGTGGAGGACAAGGATTATGCGGAGCTGACAGTTTCGCCTCATTCCTTTTTTCTGATGTCTTTGTAAGTATTAAAATGTCAAATGTAAAAGTGGCCGTTTGTATTTTTGGTGGGGTAATAATTTGAGCCTTGGCCTTGGCCTTGCATGTCTCTGTGCGTGAGATGCCAGACTTGGCACTGATGTGTGGCTGAGAGAAGTTATGATGCCCTTTTCCTAGGCAAGAGGCCACCCTGGACAGGTTACTGCCTAAGATAGATTCCACTGCATCTGGTAGCACATACTCTCACCTGCCAGTGGGTAAGAGGAGGATCGGGTCTTCCCACTAACGGATTGCCTGTTCCATGTTAGGAGAGATGATGCACCTAGGATCTGTGGTCCTTAGGATCCTATGGCTGGGTTAGTGGATGAGATAAGACTCTCTAATCTGGGTGTAGAGCGTGAGGAGGTTAGGAGAAATCAAGGCTCCCAGATGTGGTAGAGCAGTGCAGGCCAGGTTATGAGAGGCATAGCTCCCTGGGATCTGGTAGTGCACCCTCATCTCCATGGTCGGTGAGGAGGCGGAGCTAAGGGTTCTCCCTCTGTCCAGCCTCTTTCAAGGTGTGTGGGCCAGTTTAGGGTAAGGTAGGTTCTCTAGGATTGGATAGCGTCTGCTACCTGTTGAAAAAAGTTTGGAGGGTTAGGTAGGAAGAGGTAGGATTGGCATCACCTGTCTGTTTGGTGTCTAGTTATTGATAAAAGTATGTTTGTTGAGGCCCGCAGAATGGCCAAACGTGTGTGCAGACCTGCGCTTACTAGTACCAGTTGCACTTCCTGCCCCCCTTACCCCTTATTTCCTGGGCTCCCAGCCAAGGAGAGTTAGAGCGTCTCCTGGAAGTTGGTGTTGTGGTGTCCGTGTAAAATACCTGTGGTTTCTGTTTCTGAAAAACAGGTTGAATGCATCTGAGAGAACTTGCAGTAAAAAGATAAAAACTTAAAAGTGATTTTGTCATTGAGAGGCCTGTGAGCCAGTTCGTTGTCTATACTATGTAACAATAAGTCATTGGTATTGAAATGTGTTACATGTTTGAATTTTGAATGTTCATATGGTATCAGAAAAATTTTGTCTGATATCCAAAGTTTTCACTGTATAAGGAGGTTGATTGGTGAGTTAAAGGTGTCATTTTCTATTGCCTTGCATGCCCACCAGCAAGGGAGTCTTATGATCCCCAATAAAAGTCAGGGCCTGTCTGTCAACTACAGTACTTGAAATAATGTAAATGGGCTCACACACTGAATCTTGCATGCAAAGAACCACTGTTGTCTTCCACGAACTAAAGAATTCTATGTTTCCGAGAGAACGCTTGTTGCTCCTACAGAACTGCTGCAGTAGTGGCCCGTTTGTCTTATAATCTTAAAGAGGCAAGAATACCTGGGGCTTTCCCACTTGCTTTTCACAGATTGACCCTATGGGATTTTATTTTATTATTATTATTTTTTTTGATCTTTTGGCTGTGCCGTGCAGTATGTGGGATCTTAGTTCCCCGACCAGGGATCGAACCCGTGCCCCCTGTGTTGGCAGCATGGAGTCTTAACCACTGGACCACCAGGGAAGTCCGACTCCATGGGATTTTAAACTCTCTTTTCCTGGAGGCTGATAAGGTCACAGTGCCCTCTTGGAAAAATACAGATGAGATCCCACAGGTTGACTAGCTAAGTATGGGACAGGACTTGGGGGGCAGTAGCAGATCTCACTGATAAGTTGTCTTGTGACAAGGGGCAGTCAGTCATGCAGAAATGTACTGAGGTATATAAGTAAAAAGTAGGAAAGAAGTCATATTAGGGATAGATTTGTACAAATGCCCAGTGAGACTGACTATATGCGTTTGGGCCCTTGGCTAACAGACGATGGCGCCCTGCCAGTCATGCTGCAGGACAAGGAGTGGAGATTACCTGGTCATCTAATGACTGACCCCACGTTCAAAGTCAGTCTGGCCATGACATCCTTGCTAACAACAGGTGGAAGATCAACTAGAAAACCTTGCTGAGATTGATGCTATTCAGGAGGATGTTTATCCAGTGCTTTCAACATCACCTTTCTACCCATACCTTACTTCTTTCAACAAAAAGAGGTCCAGGGTAGAGTTCAAGGGCTCTCCGTCTGTAAGAGCGATTGGCAGCTTTATGCACTGGTTAAAGTATGTTGGTGAATTGACTGTACCTTGGTTGCCAGATCATCCTGGCAATTTTGAACACTGGGAACTATGCTGTGTAGAAGCCCCTGATGTCATGGTCAAGGTTTGCACTTACTGGATTTGGAAATAATTCTCGCACTGAAGAATGAGCTTATCTGAGTTTATAGGTGGGTCCTTTCTGGCCAGTACACATGCAGGGTGTTGTAACTGGTATGGGTGAGTGTATTGTGGGAAGAATTGGGTTAAGTATGTGTAATTTTTCTCTTGATTATAAGGGATGTTCCCAATGGCAAAGTGCCACTATAGAACAGTGGTGTTGGGACGAGTAGACAACCAGGAGCCCAGCAGGCTTCCTCAGCACAGCCATGATGTATCAGTAAAGCAGTGTATGACGCTAGGTTGTGAAGGTGGAGTTGGGTGAAAGGATGTCCTTATACTGATCATGGAACTCATGGAGGCAGAGGTGCTTAAAGATACTATACCACCCTAAAATAGCCCTGAATTATCCATGAAAAAAGCCAAGAAAGTACTAGATGCCTCACTGTCCCATACAGCAGCCTCACTGAGGAGCAGTCCTCCTTGCACCTAAACTTCCAGGTTTCATAATGATCACAGGTCCTGTGTGCAGACTGAGGAGCCTGGCTTGTAATGGTGGGCATGCTAATGCTTTCTTCAAATCCCAGTGCATCCATGGGGTCAGGGCCTATTTACCTTCACTGGTTCTCAGGTCACAATATATGTTCAATGTGCTGCCTCACAAACACCTAAAACTGATTTTTCTCCAGGCTGGGACATAGAAAAGTTTGAAACCTCAGCCAGGTTGTCTTGGTAACATTACATGGGTGACAATATTCTGAATCAAAAGGCTAAGGACAACTTACCGTCTTAGGTCTTAGGTAGGCAGTCCAATATCTGAGTAACCAGAGCTTGATGATTAACCCTATAAGAATCAGCAGCCAGGGACTGCCCTGGTGGCTCAGTGGTTGGGAATCCGCCTGCCAATGCAGGGGACATGGGTTCGATCCCTGGTCCGGGAAGATCCCACATGCCGCAGAGCAACTAAGCCCGTGCGCCACAACTACTGAGCCTGCGCTCTAGAACCCGCGAGCCACAACTACTGAGCCTGCGCTCTAGAGCCCGCGAGCCACAACTACTGAGCCCGTGTACCACAACTACTGAAGCCCGCGTGCCTAGAGCCCATGCTCTGCAACAAGAGAAGCTACCGCAATGAGAAGCCTGCACACTGCAACGAAGAGTAACCCCCGCTCGCCACAACTGGAGAAAGCCTGCGCGCAGCAACGAAGACTCAATGCAACCAAAAATAAATAAATTAAAAAGAAAAAGAATCAGCAGCCAGCCTCCCAAGCATAGTTCTTGGAAACCATGTGGTCTGATGTCTACAAACAATCGATGAGTCTATTCAGTAAAAGCAAATGTCCTAAAAATTTCTAGAAGACCACATTTTGCACAGCTTATGATAAGCTTGTTCAGTACTGGATGTGCTTTATACCTCACATAAGGATCCTGCTCAGCCCATGACATTATACATCTTAAAGTGCATCTAATTTGACCAGCAACCTGTCTCAGGACTCTCCAACAAGCTGTACAGAGCATGATTCCATTCAGGCAAGTACTGTGCAGTACTTCTGAGGGAAAGTGTCTGTGACTGACATTTATGCCAAGTAGAGCCTGTGGCAAAAAGATGTGGCCACTAGACAAGGGCACCCTTTGGGATTTGTTTGTGGCCCTTGCTGAAACTGCTACAATATCCCCCATTTGAAAGACTGCTGCTCACCTATTGTGGATGCCCCTGGGTATTGAGAGAGTAAAAAAGTAAGAGCAGGTGTTGTTACCCCCTGACTTTTCCCATACCATGGGGTGGCTCCCAAATGAGACCACCAACCAGTGGGTGTTGCCTAGGAAATATCCTCCTTATGTGAAGGTGGTAAATTTAGCAAAGAAGTAAACTAGGCATTAATGGTGTCACACAGGTACAAGAAGAAGTCACTGTCTAGATATGGCTGTGTCAGATGCAGAGACTTTGCCAACATCTCACCTTCTGGTGGCAGTGGAGGAAATCTATGCAACGACTCTTAGTTGGACTGTGTATGTGACAGTATGTCAGCACTGTGTATGTGACAGTATGTCAGCCCTTCGGCCTTCTGGCAGCTTCAGTACACCCCGGTTTCTGGGGATGCCTGGATATGGTTCATGAAAACATCAGCAAAGTTAAAGGCAGATGGGTCGTAGTGAGCTGTGGAAGATTTACAACCTAACAAAAAACTGCTTGCATCTGTGCATGGGAAAGGTGATTCTACACAATGGATGGAGTGATGGGGTGCAGTGCTATCCCTGGGCAACACCACCCCGAGTTCACCTGGATATATTTTGACTAACTCTTGGGCAAGGACCCATGGATTGACAGTGTTGGCTGGTGTTAGGCAGCATAATCACTGGATGATCAAGTCTCAGCCCCTGTGGGGACAAAAATTATTATCATATTGCCCAAGATGCTCACCTCCTATTTCTGGCCCTTGTGCATACCCATGGATAACGACCCTTCAAGAATGAAAGTCAGTAGAATCAAGGAGCTCATCACCTGTGATGCCCGTGTTAAGACCATGGTCACTTGGATAGACCATCGCACAGCGCATGGTAATCCATCTTCACCTGGACCACTAAACAAGATCTAGTGATTCTAGCACCTAAGGGCAAGGAATCCTGGAAATAAGTGCAGAGTGCCAGCTGCATAGTTGAGTAGAAAGGGGATGTCTGGGTCCCATAGCCAGCAGTACCAGTCTTGGTGCCCTAACCTCCTCTCAAGGGTACCCCTGGCCATTGATGGAGTAGACAGCTTTTCAAGGAACAGCACTGATGTGCCTGTCCACATAGCAAGTATGGACAGTACTCAAGGACTCTTATTTGGACTTTTATATTTGTATTTACCAACTTCAATCAGACAGTGGTGCCACCTTCAGAGGGAAACATACCCAGTGGTGGCCAGCTTCATGGGCTTTCACTGGACTATTCATGCCCCATATCATTCATTGTCAGCAGGTGCCATTGAAAGATTACATGGATTCTTAGAGAAGAGACAGTGTAAGATAAGTGGACAACCGATGCTTGGTTCCCAGTGCAGCACACACTTAAGAAAGCAAGTTTGTTCTTTAAATGTGGCATTTCCCAGGTTGTTCCGCCCATTTAAATAGAAAGTTTAATTATGAGGTTGAGAAGGTGGTGGAGGAGGCCCACAGAACAGGGAAGAAAATGCTTATCATGCTGGTGACTCCCTTTAAAATTCCTTTCCTTCTCTTTCCACCTCAACTTTTTATATCCCAGAGATGGGCAATGGGCTGATATCTCCATAAATAGCTTTGTTCAAGGTTCTGGCAAGGTAGCTGAGTTCACACTTTAAGAATGTGGGTTACTTGGCATTTATGGTTTTGGCTTTTTGGAGCCTCTGGCAAAGCTCTTATAATGCAGGGGCATTAACTTATCCACTTTACCTATCCTCAGAAGTGGAGGGAAGTCAGTATTCTTTCATCCCATCGTTTTATAGGTGGGGTGCAGGAAGGCCCTGCCACATATGTGACTGCCTTTGGCTCTCTCTGCAGGTAATGCCTCCTTTTTGTTTTTAGAGAGAATTTCATTTTGAGTTATCTTCCTGCAAAATTCTCCTCCACCTTTCAAGAGGGATATTTATACTAGGTAGCATTCTTGGAAAGCCTCTTTTGTATTTTCAGTGGCCTCTTAAAAAGATTTGGCATTTGTTGGCTGTTGACTTTACTACAGCTTCAGGTATTGATTCAATCCCAACAACCAGTGTGTGTAGTCCTTCATTTTAGTGAAAAGTAGCTCCCCATATATGTACTCCTTCAGTCATTTGGTTTGTGGTATGTTTGGCCTCCAGGACCCCAAGGTAGGAAGTTTGATCCCAACTTTGCATGTGGGGTGGTAGCAGTACATCAAAGGGCCTCATCTCCATGTTGATTTTTTTTTAATTTATTTATTATTTATTATTTGTTTTTGGTTGTGTTGGGTCTTCGTTTCTGTGCGAGGGCTTTCTCCAGTTGCGGCAAGCGGGGGCCACTCTTCATCGCGGTGCGCGGGCCTCTCACTATCGCGGCCTCTCTTGTTGCGGAGCACAGGCTCCAGACGCGCAGGCTCAGTAGTTGTGGCTCACGGGCCCAGTTGCTCCGCGGCATGTGGGATCTTCCCAGACCAGGGCTCGAACCCGTGTCCCCTGCATTGGCAGGCAGATTTTCAACCACTGCGCCACCAGGGAAGCCCTCCATGTTGATTTTAACCCGAGCTCCCATATGGACTGAGTGGTTAGGATCCCAGATGCTTTTTTTTTTTAAACTAAATATTTCAGCGTACTTTTTTTTTTTTTAAACTTTGGGTTTATTTATTTATTTATTTATTTATTTATTTATGGCTGTGTTGGGTCTTCGTTTCTGTGCGAGGACTTTCTCTAGTTGCGGCGAGCGGGGGCCACTCTTCATCGCAGTGCGCGGGCCTCTCACTGTCGCGGCCTCTTCCGTTGCGGAGCACAGGCTCCAGACGCGCAGGCTCAGTAATTGTGGCTCACGGGCTTGGTTGCTCCGCGGCATGTGGCATCTTCCCAGACCAGGGCTCGAACCCTTGTCCCCTGCATTGGCAGGCAGATTCTCAACCACTGCGCCACCAGGGAAGCCCCCCAGATGCTTTCGACATTTTACTTTTTGGGATTTTCGACTCCCTTTTCTGGATCCTGATAATGTCACAGTGCCATATTGGAAAAATATAGATGACATCCTGTAGGTCAGAATGGGACAAGTTGATTTTGAAAAGGGAGGGAGAAGATTCTGGATGTACTCTATGTTCATTGGTGGACAGATCTAACTTAGGAAACCATTCATATAGAATAAGTGTGTGGACATGGATTCTATTGGAATTCTCCTTGCCCAGCTACCCCTAGGAAAGTCTCCTTGAATTATTGGGGGCTTGTCTTCAGTTAGAGAATCACTGCATTCTTTGTAGCTATTACTCAGCATAATGAATGAGAACATGGGAGACTTGGGGAGAAGTAGAGAAAGCAGGAAAAGGGGAAGGAAGTGAGAAAAGGGGGGTGACGGGAGAAATTGAGTACAATGTGGGGTGCAATATGCATGTAACCCAGTTTCCTTTCATCCTTCTCTGGATTGTCAGGGTGCATGCAGACCCTGCCGCTTATGTGACTACTTCAGCTATGTCTTCTTAATAACCATCTTGTTGTTCTTGGAGAAGCATCTCCTCTGTGAATTTCTCTATCACCCTTCAAGCAGGGTTTTTTGCATTAGTAAGTTTTCTCAGGGGGCCTCTTTTTCTCTCATATTTTCAAACCACTTCTGCCTTTTTGTCTTCCATCTATTCCCCAGTGGACAGATTGCTCATTCTCACTGTCCCCGTTCCCCGCCAGTGCAATCCCCACATAGAGAAGGCCTTAGGGGGAAGAGCAAATCACAGATCTGTAAATGGTGGAATCGCTGCTCTCTCCCACGTGCATGCTTACTGTCCTTTCTCCAGGGGGCATCCAGACCCACCCTCTTGGTTTTACTTGGGTGAGTCAGACACTAGTTCCTGTGTTTCTCAACCCCCATGGGCATCAGTTAGCTTTTCTGTAGCTTTTATCACCAGTTTGCAGCTAGGGGAAAGCAATATTTGTCCCTCCCTCCTAAGTGTGGAGAAAATGCTCACCATGTCGACAACTCTCTGTAACATTTCTTTTCTCCTTCTTCCACCTCAACTCTTTTATATCTCTGTGTTGGGTAATGGGCTAGTGCTGACAGAACCCATTTGAGTCCATTATTTTGTAAGCTGGCCAGCACCTCACTTTAGAATATGAAAGTATTTGACATTTATTGTCTTGGTCTTTGGAGTCTGTAATAGTTTGTAGGGCTGCCATAATAAAGTGCTACAAACTGGGTGGCTTAAACAATGGAAATTTATTGTATCATTTGAAGGCTGCAAGTCAAGACCAAGGTGTTGGCAAACTTCATTCCTTCTGAGAGATGTGAGGGAAAGGGGTTTTCCAGGACTGAGTCCTTGGCTTGTAGATGGCTATCTTCATGTTCACATGGTGTTCTCCCTGGGTATGTGCCTGTGTCCACATTTCTTCTTCTTAGAAGGACCCATTGGATGAGGGCCAGCCTAATGGCCTCATTTTAACTTGGTTATCTCACTAATGACCCTATCTCCAAACCAGGTCTTATGTTGAGGCACTGGGGGGTTAGGGCTTCAACATGTGAGTTTTGGGGAGAACACAGTTTAACAGATAAGTGAGCCTCTGTCAGATGTCTTACCTGAGCGGGCATGTGTTCAACCTCCCGTTCAATGCAGGCTTTCAAGAATGTACCTGTTCTCTGACTGGGCACTAGACTCATTCTAGACCAGTGAATTTTGTGACTCACCACTTTGTTTTGCTTCCGTTTTTTCCCCAAGGGATCCTCTTTAGTGCTTTCATTTTAATGCAGGCTCAGGTCATTCACCATTGCAGAGCTCACACGTGGACAGGAAAAGCACAGTCGTTTCTTGTGCATGTGGTGGAAGCGCAGTGCAGTCCCAAGCCAGCATTCTTACTGTACCTTCTGGCAAGTGCAGCTCTAGCCCCCGGTTCTTGACTTCATTGCATGAACCAGGTATTGTCTTGTGTTTTTTTTGCAGACTCCACAGGACATAAGACAAACTTTCTGAAGCTCTTTGTCCTTTGCTTGAAGTAAGGGGAAAATAATCCCTGTTCCTCCTTCTTCGGAGTGAAAAGGCTTACCACATTCCCTTTCTCAGGGTCTGTGTGTCCACATGGAGAACACAAAACTTAACTTCTTTGGGAGGTGGAGAGGCAGGTCACTCCCCAGCCAGATCTAAACACACAGCTGATCAGTACACACACACGTTGTTGTAACTAGTACTGCTTGAATGTGGGAAGAGTTGTGTTAAGTCTATGTAATTCTCTTCTTGATTGTAGGGGTGTTCCCACTGGGGAAGTGCCATGATAGAACAGTGGTAGTGGGACAAGTGGACAACTGGGAGCCCACCAGGCTGCCCCAGCCCAGCCATGAGGTATCAGTAAAGCAGGGCAGAATTCTGATTGGAAGGATGTATAAAAGAAGGTCTCTACATTGACCAAGGGACTAATGGAGGTGGATGTGCTTAAAGAGGCCGTACCACCTACAGTATCCCTAGACAGCCAGAGAAAAAATGAAGGGTACTTGATGCCTCATTGTAGGTGAAGCTCTGTGTGGCAGCAGTCCTCCTGGCCTTTGTAGTTCCGGTATCATAACGTTCTCGGACTCCATTGTGCATACTGAAGGGTCTTGTGTGCAGCGATGGACATGCTGATGCTTTTCTCAGCTCCCACAGAACCTGTGTGATTAGAGTCTGCCTTCATGGGTCAGACTACGTTATATGTTAATGTGGCAATGCGATGAGACCCGCAGTTTTCCACCAGCAGATAGGTCAGAAAGCACAGAAGCCTGAAACCTCATCACAGGTGTCCCGGTACCATTACATGGATGACATTATTTAGATTGGAAGGGACAAGAGCAGCAGATGGTCTGCCTTAGAGACTTGGTCCAACTTCTTAGTCATTGGCACTAGATTAGCCAGTCACATATTAAGAAATAGCCGCCCAATTAAGGAAATGATGCACTTCGGGGTTTTGTTTTCCCTTTCTAATATGTCATTGTTCACATTCATACATCAGTGAAGTAATGGCTTATAGTCTATTAATGCCACTAAAGACACTCAGAAGTGTTCCTGAAATTGTCATTAATATAACGTCTAACATTGGCCGCTCAGTCTCTTTGAGGATGTCAAGGTAATGTTGCCATTTGTGCTTTTGTTTTTGGTGCTAGTGTGACACCGCAGCTGAGCACACTCCATTTGCAAGACTGTTGCTGGCTTGTTAGTGAGTAATGATGGACATCGAGAGAGCAACAAAGCAATAGCAGGGGTTTTTAAACCCTCGTATCCCTATCAAGGGATTGGTAACATGAGAAACCCATAAAGTTGTTAGACCCCAATGAGCCTTCATGTTTATGTGGAAGTGGCACATCAAGGAAAGAAGTTAACTGGGCATTAGTGGTGTCTTGTAGCTATAGGAAAATGTATCCAGTGACTCTCCAGGTATGGCTTTCTTCGATGTATGGATTCGAGTCATCAACTCAGGCTACTTGGTGGCTTTGGTATACCAAGTTTCTTGTGGGTGGTTGGGTCTAGTTTATGGACTTAGCCACTAAATTAAAGTCTAGTGGTGAATGTGAGCCAGTGTAGCTGCACAGTACCAAAGAAAAGCATTTACAACTGTACCTGCAATGGGAATTCTGCTCAATTAGTAGAGTTTGGGGTGTGGTGCTTGTCCTGGAGAATAAGCCCCCAAATACATCGTGCTACATTTTTACCGACTCCTGCTAGAAGTTAATGTCTTGGTAGTGTGGGCTGGTGGCTGGCAGCTGAAAGACTGGATGATCAAGTTTTAGCCTTTGTTGGAGTGAACATTATCAGCAGAATGCTAAAGGTGCATACCATCTGTTCATGTGTTTTATGAATACCCGTGGATAAAGACCCTTTGAGGGAAATTCAGTGGAATCAACAAGCTCATCAGACATGTCCTGCCCAGGTTAGGACCAGTGCCAACTGCATGGTAATTCATCTGCAATTTGGGACCTGGCCCAAACCAAGACCTAGAGATTTCATCACATGAGGCCATGGAATCCTGGAAATGTGCAGAGTGCCAACTGTACAGTTGAGTAGAGGGGATCTCTGGGTCCCAGAGACAAAAATGCTAGAGCTGGTATTCTACTCTCTTTTTACGTGTACCATTGGTTATAGGCAGCAGTAGATACCTTTTCTGAGTATGGTATTGCCAAACCCGTTCTCAGAGCAGATTGGGGAATTTCTGTAATAGACTTAGACTTTGCTTCATTTTGGGATTCGTTGGCTGCATCCAATCAGACAATGATGCCTGATTGTAGGGAGAAATACTCAGCATTTTGAGCTACTTGGGATGTTTGCTGGATCGGTGATGCTCTGTTGAATAGCCAGGTAGCAGGTACCACTGCAGGATGGCTTGGATTCTCATAGAAGAAACTGAAAAACAGAAAGGGATGACTGCTGCTCAGTTTTCAGTGGAACACTTGCTTAAGAAACCTAGTTTGAGTTCTAAATGTGGCAGTTCCCCAGGAGGGAGCCTCCCATTTACATAGAATGTTTAATTATGTCTTTATTTATTTATTTATTATCAATTATTTATTTTATTGCACTTAGATTTTCAGTCATAGTTAGAAAGAGAGTTTCTCAACAGGTTATTGGGGAAATCATCCATATTTTATCCCAGTAATTGTGTGATTTCAGTTTTTTTTTTACATTTACATATCTGATACATGTGCAGATTATTTTTATGTAGTTTCTCTTTCCCTGAATGGTTTGAGATGTCAGATTTTTTCTGTTTTTAGTTTCATATGTACTCTCTCTTGACTTTCTGTTCTAGTTTACTGGTTTTCTGTCTATAAGCACTGCACTTGTAATTCTAGAGTAAAACGCCTCAAAGCCTTCCTATCCGATTTTCTTTTTTCTTTTTTTTCATTAATCTTTATCGGAGTATAGTTGCTTTACAGTGTTGTGTTAGTTTCTACTGTACAGCAAGATGAGTCAGCTATACATATACATATATCCCCTCTTTTTTGGATTTCCTTCCCATTTAGGTTACCACAGTGCATTAAGTAGAGTTCCCTGTGCTATACAGTATGTTCTCATCAGTTATCTATTTTATACATAGAATCAATAGTATATACAAACTGCTCATGCAGCTCAATATCAAAAAAACAAACAACCCAATCAAAAAATGGGCAGAAGACCTAAATAGACATTTCTCCAAAGAAGACACACAGATGTGCAACAAACACCTGAAAAGATGCTCAACATCACTAATTATTAGAGAAATGCAAATCAAAACTACAATGAGGTATCACCTCACACCAGTCAGAATGGCCATCATCAAAAAATCTACAAACAGTAAATCCTGGAGAGGGTGTGGAGAAAAGGGAACACTCTTACACTGTTGTTGGGAATGTAAATTGATACAGGCACTATGGAGAACAGTATGGAGGTTACTTAAGAAACTAAAAATAGAACTACCATATGACCTAGCAATCCCACTACTGAGCATATACCGAGAAAACCATAATTCAAAAAGACATATGCACCCCAATATTTATTGAAGCACTATTTACAATAGCCAGGACATGGACGTAACCTAAATGTCCATCAACAGAGGAATGGATAAAGAAGATGTGGTACGTGTATACACTGGAATATTACTCAGCCATAAAAAGGAACGAAACTGGGTCATTTGTAGAGATGTGGATGGACCTAGAGAGTGTGTCATACAGAGTGAAGTAAGTCAGAAAGAGAAAAACAAGTATCATATATTAACACATATATGTGGAATCTAGAAAAATGGTATAGATGATCTTATTTGCAAAGCAGAAATAGAGACACAGACGTAGAGAACAAATGTATGGATACCAAGGGGGGAAGGGGGAGGTGGGAGGAATTGGGAGACTGGGATTGACATATAATTATGTCTTTTAGAAGTAGAGTAAGGAGGTCCAGAGTCATGATGGTGCAAAATATGCCTACCACATCGACAACTCTCATTGAAAATTTTATATTTCTTCCAACTAAACTATTTTATATCTTTGCGTTTGGTCATGGGATAATGCCAGCAGAACCAGTTTTGATCAGTTTTTTGGCAAGATGCCCAGCACTTCACTTTAGAATATGGTTATATTGGGTGTTTAATGTTTTGTCCTTTGGAGTCTCTGCCATATCTCTTACAGTAGAGGACATGTTGCTTTCTACATCCTGTTCAATACAGACTTGGGGACATGTCTGACTTGCACCTCCTTAACTTGCTACACCATTAATTGTAGGCACAATGAGTGCGTTTCCTTTTGTACTTTACTTATTTTAGGTAAAGTGGTAGTGCCTGTGTATTGCTATATTCTCAGAATAACCATGAAAGGGGAGTTTTATGTGCTCAGGACATGGGATGGCACCTCCATCTGATGTGAAACCTTCTCTTCCTCTTGCTTTTGAGGTCAGGTGATTTAGGTTCTTCTTTTTGTCCTGGTGGGCTTGGCAGAGACATTAAATCTCTCTGTGCCTCAATTGTTTCACCTTTATATGGGAGATAGTTTAATACCTTCTCAATGTATCGAAGTGGAAATAAATGAGAAATACAAAATCTTAATACAGTTCATGCTTGGAAGCATGATCCTAAGGTTGCATGTGAAGTGGTAGCACCTCAGGGATCCTATTTCCATGTTGACCCAGGTTGCGCTCCCCATGATGTGGGCCATCTGGGCCCCAACTTCTTGGAAAAAATTTTTTAAAATTTATTTATTTATTTATTTATTTGGTTGTGCCGGGTCTTAGTTGTGGCAGGCGAACTCTTAGCTGCAGCATGCATGTGGGATCTAGTTCCCTGACCAGGGATCGAACCTGGGTCCCCTGCATTGGGTGCGTGGAGTCTTAACCCCTGCGCCACCAGGGAAGTCCCTCTTGGAAAAATTTACTCTATGGTATTTTTAGCCACCTCACCTAGAGGCTGCTAAGTTGACAATGCCCTTTTGGAAAAATACTGGTGAGACCCTGTAGATCAGTATAGGTCAAGTCTCTTGCAAAAAGGGAGGGAAGAGATTCTGGAAGTTCTCCATGGCCATTCGTAGGCAGATCTAATTTCAGAAACCAGACATATGGAAGATGAATATGTGGAAATGGGACTAGGATTCTCCTTGCCCAGCTCTACTTATTCTCCTTCAGTGATTGGGGTCCTTCCTTCAGTCCAAGAGCCACTGCATTATTTATAGATATCACTCAGCATAATGAGTGAGAACAGGGGATACCTGGAGAAAACTAGACAGAAACAGAAAAGGGGAAAGAAAGGAGTAAAGAGAATGAATTTTGAGATATCCAGGAAGACAAGGTGCATGTAATGTGGGTGTAACCCAGTATGCCTTCATCCCAACATCCTCTGAAGATAGATTTTACAGATCTGGTATGCTACTTGTTGAAAAATGTTTATAGGATTAGGCAGCAGGTGTTATGATTAAAATTTCCTGAGATCCTATCTATTTGGACTTCTGTTGATCTAAAGCTTTCAACACCACCTTTCTAGCTAGACCTTCGTTCTTTCAAAAACTAAGTGACCTATGATAAAGTCAAGGCCCCTCTCTTTTTAACTGGAATCAGAGGCTTCAGGCACTGGTTAAAATGTATAAAGGACTTGAGGGCACCCAGGTTACCAAACCTTTTCAGCCATTTTGGACACTTGGGAACAAGTCACTGTGCTTTGTCCCAAAGCGCGGTCAAAACTTTACTTTGACTGGATTTAGAAATACTCCTCACACTGGATAAGGGACTGATACGTGTTTATAGTTGCACCCTTTCAGGTCAACACACACATAAGATGTTGTAACTGATACTGCTGAGGTACTGTGGGGAGAGTTGTGTAAGGGGTGTTTCCAATGGGGAAATGCCACAATAGAACAGTGGTAGTGGGACAAGTAGACAACTCGGAGTTCCCCAGGCTTCCTCAGCACAGCCAAGAGGTATCAGTAAAGCAGAGTAGGATACCAGGTTATGGGGTGTACTGGTGAAAGGAAGTTCCTACACTGATCATGGAACTAATGTAGGCAGAGGTGCTTGAAAGACTATCCCACCCTACAGTAGCCTTGAATGATCAGTGAAACAAGCCAGTGGTACCTGACATCTCGCTACGTCATACCGCAAGAACAGTGAAGCAGCAGTCCTCCTTGTACCTGCCCTGCTCTTCCAGACATCATAACAGTAGTGGAGTCCATTGTACAGACTGAAGGACCTGGTATGCAATGGTAGACGTATTAATGCTTTCTTTAGATCATACCATAATCAGAGGTTCAATGCATATTTGCTTCCATGAGGCTTATATACATACACTGTGCTGCTCAGTGGGGCCATAATCCTTGAACCTGAACTTCCAGAAATCATAACGATCACAGAGTTCATTCTGTAGACTGGAGGCCACGTTCATGGTGGTTTACATGCCAATGCTTTCTTTCTTTATTTTTTTTGGAACATTTTTATTTTTATTTATTTATTTATTTATTTTAACATCTTTATTGGAGTATAATTGCTTTACAATGGTATGTTAGTTTCTGCTTTATAACAAAGTGAGTCAGGTATACATATACATATATCCCCGTATCTCCTCCCTCTTGCGTCTCCCTCCCACCCTCCCTCGCCCACCCCCCCATCCTACCCCTCTAGGTGGTCACAAGCACCGAGCTGATCTCCCTGTGCTATGCGGCTGCTTCCCACTACCTAGCTATTTTACATTTGGTAGTGTATATATGTCCATGCCACTCTCTCACTTCGTCCCAGCTTACCCTTCCCTCTCCCTGTGTCCTCAAGTCCATTCTCTACGTCTGCATCTTTATTCCTGTCCTGCCCCTAGGTTCTTCAGGACCAATTTTTTTCTTTTTAGATTCCATATATATGTGTTAGCATGCGGTATTTGTTTTTCTCTTTCTGACTTCACTCTGTATGACAGACTCTAGGTCCATCCACCTCACTACAAATAACTCAATTTCGTTTCTTTTTATGGCTGAGTAATATTCCATTGTATATACATGCCACATCTTCTTTTTTTTTTAAATTTTATTTATTTATTTATGGCTGTGTTGGGTCTTCGTTTCTGCGCGAGGGCTTTCTCTAGTTGCGGCAAGTGGGGGACCCTCTTCATCGCGGTGCGCGGGCCTCTCACTATCGCAGCCTCTCTTGTTGCGGAGCACAGGCTTCAGACGTGCAGGCTCAGCAATGGTGGTTCACGGGCCCAGTTGCTCCGCGGCATGTGGGATCTTCCCAGACCAGGGCTCGAACCCGTGTCCCCTGCATTGGCAGGCAGATTCTCAACCACTGTGCCACCAGGGAAGCCCAGTGCCACATCTTCTTTATCCATTCATCTGTTGATGGACATAAGTGTTGCTTATGGACATAGGTTGCTTCCATGTCCTGGCTATTGTAGAGCTGCAATGAACATTTTGGTACATGACTCTTTTTGAATTATGGTGTTCTCAGGGTATATGCCCAGTAGGGGGATTGCTGGGTCGTATGGTAGTTCTATTTTTAGTTTTTTAAGGAACCTCCATACTGTTCTCCATAGTGGCTGTATCAATTTACATTCCCACCAACAGTGCAAGAGGGTTCCCTTTTCTCCACACCCTCTCCAGCATTTATTGTTTCTAGATTTTTTGATGATGGCCATTCTGACCAGTGTGAGGTGATGACTCACTGTAGTTTTGATTTGCATTTCTCTAATGATTAATGATGTTGAGCATTCTTTCTTGTGTTTGTTAGCAATCTGTATATCTTCTTTGGAGAAATGTCTATTTAGGTCTTCTGCCCATTTTTGGATTGGGTTGTTTGTTTTTTTGTTATTGAGCTGCATGAGCTGCTTGTAAATTTTGCATATTAATCCTTTGTCAGTTGCTTCATTTGCAAATATTTTTTCCCATTCTGAGGGTTGTCTTGTTTATGGTTTTCTTTGCTGTGCAAAAGCTTTTAAGTTTCATTAGGTCCCATTTGTTTATTTTTGTTTTTATTTCCATTTCTCTAGGATCTGGGTCAAAAAGGATCTTGCCGTGATTTATGTCATAGAGTGTTCTGCCTATGTTTTCCTCTAAGAGTTTGATAGTGTCTGGCCTTACACTTAGGTCTTTAATCCATTTTGAGTTTATTTTTGTGTATGGTGTTAGGGAGTGTTCTAATTTCATACTTTTACATGTACCTGTCCAGTTTTCCCAGCACCACTTATTGAAGAGGCTGTCTTTTCTCCACTGTATATGCTTGCCTCCTTTATCAAAGATATGGTGACCATATGTGCGTGGGTGTATCTCTGGGCTTTCTATCCTGTTCCATTGATCTATGGTTCTGTTTTTGTGCAGTACCATACTGTCTTGATTACTGTAGCTTTGTCGTATAGTCTGAAGTCAGGGAGCCTGATTCCTCCAGCTCCGTTTTTCGTTCTCAAGATTGCTTTGGCTCTTCGGGGTCTTTTGTGTTTCCATCCAAATTGTGAAATTTTTTTTCTAGTTCTGTGAAAAATGCCAGTGATAGTTTGATAGGGATTGCATTGAATCTGTAGATTGCTTTGGGTAGTAGAGTCATTTTCACAATGTTGATTCTTCCAATCCAAGAACATGGTATATCTCTCCATCTATTTGTATCATCTTTAATTTCTTTCATCAGTGTCTTATAATTTTCTGTATACAGGTCTTTTGTCTCCTTAGGTAGGTTTATTCCTAGGTATTTTATTCTCTTTGTTGCAATGGTAAATGGGAGTCTTTCCTTAATTTCACTTTCAGATTTTTCATCATTAGTGTATAGGAATGCAAGAGATTTCTGTGCATTAATTTTGTATACTGCTACTTTACCAAATTCATTGATTAGCTCTAGTAGTTTCCTGGTAGCATCTTTAGGATTCTCTATGTATAGTATCATGTCATCTGCAAACAGTGACAGCTTTACTTCTTCTTTTCTGATTTGGATTCCTTTTATTTGTTTTTCTTCTCTGACTGCTGTGGCTAAAACTTCCAAAACTATGTTGAATAATACTGGTGAGAGTGGGCAACCTTGTCTTGTTCCTGATCTTAGTGGAAATGGTTTCAGTTTTTCAGCACTGAGGATGATATTGGCTGTGGGTTTGTCATATATGGCCTTTATTATGTTGAGGAAAGTTCCCTCCATGCCTACTTTCTGCAGGGCTTTTATCATAAATGGGTGTTGAATTTTGTCGAAAGCTTTCTCTGCATCTATTGAGATGATCATATGGTTTTCCTCCTTCAGTTTGTTAATATGGTGTATCACGTTGATTGACTTGCGTATATTGAAGAATCCTTGCATTCCTGGGATAAACCCCACTTGATCATGGTGTATGATCCTTTTAATGTGCTGTTGGATTCTGTTTGCTAGTATTTTGTTGAGGATTTTTGCATCTATGTTCATCAGTGATATTGGCCTGTAGTTTTCTTTCTTTATGACATCTTTGTCTGGTTTTGGTATCAGGGTGATGGTGGCCTCGTAGAATGAGTTTGGGAGTGCTCCTCCCTCTGCAATATTTTGGAAGAGTTTGAGAAGGATAGGTGTTAGCTCTTCTCTAAATGTTTGATAGAATTCGCCTGTGAAGACATTTGGTCCTGGGCTTTTGTTTGTTGGAAGATTTTTAATCACAGTTTCAATTTCAGTGCTTGTGATTGGTCTGTTCATATTTTCTTTTTCTTTCTTTATAATTTTATTTATTTATTTATTTATTTATTTATTTATTTATTTATTTATTTATGGCTGTGTTGGGTCTTCGTTTCTGTGTGAGGGCTTTCTCTAGTTGTGGCGAGCGGGGGCCTCTCACTGTCGCGGCCTCTCTTGTTGCGGAGCACAGGCTCCAGACGCGCAGGCTCAGTAATTGCGGCTCACGGGCCCAGTTGCTCTGCGGCATGTGGGATCTTCCCAGACCAGGGCTCGAACCCATGTCCCCTGCATTGGCAGGCAGATTCCCAACCACTGCGCCACCAGGGAAGCCCTGTTCATATTTTCTATTTCTTCATGGTTCAGTTTCGGCAGGTTGTGCATTTCTAAGAATTTGTCCATTTCTTCCAGGTTGTCCATTTTATTGGCATAGAGTTGCTTGTAGTAATCTCTCATGATCCTTTGTATTTCTGCAGTGTCAGCTGTTACTTCTCCGTTTTCATTTCTAATTCTATTGATTTGAGTCTTCTCCCTTTTTTTCTTGATGAGTCTGGCTAATGGTTTATCAATTTTGTTTATCTTCTCAAAGAACCAGCTTTTAGTTTTATTGATCTTAGCTATTGTTTCCTTCATTTCTTTTTCATTTTTTTCTGATCTGATCTTTATGATTTCTTTCCTTCTGCTAACTTTGGGGGTTTTTTTGCTCTTCGTTCTCTAATTGCTTTATGTGCAAGGTTAGGTTGTTTAATTGAGATGTTTCCTGTTTCTTAAGGTAGGATTGTATTGCTATAAACTTCCCTCTTAGAGCTGCTTTTGCTGCATCTCATAGGTTTTGGGTCGTCATGTCTCAATTGTCATTTGTTTCTAGGTATTTTTTGATTTCCCCTTTGATTTCTTCAGTGATCGCTTCGTTATTAAGTAGTGTATTGTGTAGCCTCCATGTGTTTGTATTTTTTACAGATCTTTTCCTGTAATTGATATCTAGTCTCATAGCGTTGTGGTCAGAAAAGATACTTGATACGATTTCAATTTTCTTAAATTTACCAAGGCTTGATTTGTGACCCAAGATATGATCTATCCTGGAGAATGTTCCATGAGCACTTGAGAAAAATGAGTATTCTGTTGATTTTGGGTGGAATGTCCTATAAATATCAATCAAGTCCAATCAAGTCCATCTTGTTTAATGTATCATTTGTTTGCTCTTTAGTTCTTCTCATTCCTTGTTAAACATTTCTTGTATTTTCTCCATTGGATTTCCAAGATTTTGGATCATCTTCAGTATCATTACTCTGAATTCTTTTTCAGGTAGACTGCCTATTTCTTTTTCATTTGTTTGGTCTGGTGGGTTTTTACGTTGCTCCTTCATCTGCTGTGTGTTCCTCCGTCTTCTTATTTTGCTTAACTTACTGTGTTTGGGGTCTCCTTTTCACAGGCTGCAGGTTCGTAGTTCCCATTGTTTTTGGTGTCTGTCCCCAGTGGCTAAGGTTGGTTCAGTGGGTTGTGTAGGCTTCCTGGTGGAGGGGACTAGTGCCTGTGTTCTGGTGGATGAGGCTGGATCTTGTCTTTCTGGTGGGCAGGACTGCATCCGGTGGTGTGTTCTGGGGTGTCTGTGACCTTATTATTATTTTAGGGCGCCTCTCTGCTAATGGGTGGTGTTGTGTTCCTGTCTTGCTAGTTGTTTGGCATAGGGTGTCCAGCACTGTAGCTTGCTGCTCGTTGAGTGGAGCTGGGTCTTAGTGTTGAGATGGAGATCTCTGGGAGAGCTTTTGCTGCTTGATATTACGTGGAGCCGGGAGGTCTCTGGTGGACCAATGTCCTGAACTCGGCTCTCCCACCTCAGAGGCACAGGCCTGACACCCGGCCGGAGCACCAAGACTCTGTCAGCCACACGGCTCAGAAGAAAAGGGAGAAAAAAAGAAAGAAAGAAAAAATAAAATAAAGTTATTAAAACAAAAAATAATTATTAAAAATAAAAAATATTAAAAAGTAATAAAAAAAAGAAAGAAAGAAAGAAGAGAGCATCCAAACCAAAAAAGAAATTCACCAATGATAACAAGCTCTAAAATCTATACTAAAAAAACCCAAAAAACAGAAAACAAAAAAAACCGGACAGACAGAACCCTAGGGCAAATGGTAAAAGAAAAGCTACACAGAGAAAATCACACAAAGAAGCATACACATACACACTCACAAAAAGAGAAAAAGGAAAAAAAATATAGTTGCTCCCAAAGTCCATCGACTCAATTTTGGGATGATTCTTTGTCTATTCAGGTATTCCATAGATGCAGGTACATGAAGTTGATTGTGGAGATTTAATCCGCTGCTCCTGAGGCTGCTGGGAGAGATTTCCCTTTCTCTTCTTTGTTCGCACAGCTCCCGGGGTTCAGCTTTGGATTTGGATCCGCCTCTGCGTGTAGGTCGCCTGAGGGCGTCTGTTCTTCGCTCACACAGGACGGGGTTAAAGGAGCAGCTGCTTCGGGGGCTCTGGCTCGCTCAGGCCGGGGGGAGGGAGGGTATGGAGGCGGGGCGAGCCTGCGGCGGCAGAGGCGGCGTGACGTTGCAGCAGCCTGAGGCGTGCCGTGTGTTCTCCCAGGGAAGTTGTCCCTGGATCACAGGACCCTGGCAGTGGCGGGCTGCACAGGCTTCCGGGAGGGGCGGTGTGGAGAGTGACCTGTGCTTGCACACAGGCTTCTTGGTGGCTGCAGCAGTAGCCTTAGCGTCTCATGCCCGTCTCTGTGGTCCGCGCTGATAGCCACGGCTCGCGACGGTCTCTAGAGCTCGTTTAGGCGGCGCTCTGAATCCCCTCTCCTCGCACACCCCAAAACAATGGTCTCTCGCCTCTTAGGCAGGTCCAGACTTTTTCCTGGACTCCCTCCCAGCTAGCTGTGGCGCACTAGCTCCCATCATGCTGTGTTCACGCAGCCAACCCCAGTCCTCTCCCTGGGATCTGACCTCCGAAGCCCGAGCCTCAGCTCCCAGCCCCCGCCCGCCCCGGCGGGTGAGCAGACGAGCCTCTCGGGCTGGTGAGTGCTGGTCGGCACCCCTCCTCTGTTCGGGAATCTCTCCGCTTTGCCCTCCGCACCCCTGTGGCTGCGCTCTCCTCCGTGGCTCCGAAGCTCCCCCCTCCGCCACCCGCAGTCTCCGCCCGCGAAGGGCCTTCCTAGCGTGTGGAAACCTTTCCTCCTTCACAGCTCCTTCCCACTGGTGCAGGTCCCGTCCCTATTCTTCTTTCTCTGTTGTTTCTTTTTTCTTTTGCCCTACCCAGGTACGTGGGGAGTTTCTTGCCTTTTGGGAGGTCTGAGGTCTTCTGCCAGCGTTCAGTAGGTGTTCTGTAGGAGTTGTTCCACATGTAGATGTATTTCTGATGTATTTGTGGCGAGGAAGGTGATCTCCACGTCTTACTCCTCCGCCATCTTGAAGATCTCCCTGCATTTGCTGGCTTTTGAACACATGGTAGCCCAGGACACTGGTTAGTCCCAGCTTGCCAGTGTGAACATTCCTCTATTTCGGCAAACGAAAGTTTCCCAATTTTTACCCAGTTTTCTTGTTTTGACGTGATGTTATGGGCTTGCAGCTGCCCTGGGCTCAGCCTCAGGCCTGGCAGGTGCCCAGGTTTGCATGTTGGGCACGATGAGGCCGTGGCTGTCCGCTCTGGCTCCCGCCCCGCTCCTCTGTGTGCCTCTCTTGGGGCAGCTCCAGCCCCACGTGTGGAGTTCACTTGCCGGAGTTGGACACTTCTTCCTGTGTTTCCCAGCACCAGGGGGGATAAGACCAGCTTTCTGAAGCTGCTTGTCATTTGCTTGGATCAAAACTCAGGTAGCTTTCACGTGTTCCTCATGCGAATGGAGGGGATGCCCGCTACACTCCTTTAGGCGGGTCCACATGTTGACCGTGGAGAACACAGCCTTTTTGCTGCTGGTGATGGGGTGCAGTTTGCCACGAATTGAACAATGCGGAGCCTCAGGGGATGTGCTCATGGGCACATTTTGAACTTCCTAAAGGGGCCTTGGGCTGCAGGCTGCTGCCCCACCTTGTGCCTTTCTTCTGAACTGCCACTAGTGTCCCTTTGAGCCCCTAAATTGTTTAGTCTCACACTTCGGTGGTGGTTCCAGCCCTCCTGTGCCTCTCCTCTGTGCTTTCCTTTTTAGAAAATCTCAGTACAGTCACTTTCATTGGGTTCTCATATTGACCATGGAAAACATAGAACTTTCTCTGCATGTGGCAGAAGTACAGTTAACTTACAAGACATGTATTCATATATCTTCTGCTCAAGTATGTACAGCCCTAGATTCTTGACTTCATTTGTATCAGTCACACTAGTCCTGGTGTCCCCCATTCCAGCAGACTTACATTCAGTTTTCTGAAGCCCTTTGTCATTTGCCCTGGTCAAGGACACAGGGGAAAGTATTCTCGGTCCCTCCCTCATGAAGTTCTAGAAAATGCCCCCTCAGTCTTTCTCAGAGTCCTCATGTTGATCTTGGAATAGCCGTCCTTTCTTCTGCAGCTGCTGGAAGTGCAGTTCTCTCCCAAGTCAGCCGCCTTTTGTTTCCAGTGGCAGGGGAAGCTCCAGCCCCAGCTATTCTTTTATGTGAGTCAGACACTAGGCTCTGTGTCACTTTCAGTCCAGGGAACATGGCTAAAGGTTTCTGCAGTGGTGCGTTTGGGTCAGTGGTTCCAGCCCTCATCCCTCATGAGGCAGTTTTCTCATCCCTTACAGAGTCCATTGAGACATGGGCCTTTCTGCCCTGCCTTCGCTTGAGTACAGAGTTCAGAATAGAAAACCACTTAGCTGTAGTCTAGAGGTGACTTCTCCACAAGCTGGTGTCCTACAACCTGCATTGAGGTCATTTGTCCCCTTTGGTTACCCTGTAGTGCTTTTTTGGTGGGTGGGGCTTGGATCATGGGGAGCTGGCATTTTTGCCTCATTCTTATTTTTGCTGTCCTTTTAAGTATTAAAGTGTCAAAATATAAAAAGACTTTTTGTATTTTTATGTGTTAAAGAAGTTGGGCCTTTTCCTTGGCCTTGAACGTCTCTGTGCTTTCAGTGACAACTTTGGCACTGAATGTGTGGTTAATAAAGTTACAAAGCCCCCCCTTTTAGACAAGAGACCACACTGGCCTGGTTAGTGCCAAATTAGATTTACCCAGCATCTGTTAGCACACAGTGTCACCTAAGTGGTGGATGAAAGGGGCGACAGTCTCCCCACTAGGGGACTGTATGTTCCATGTTAGGGTGGATAAGGCATCTGCCAATCTGTGGCACCTGGGAATACCCTGGCCGAGTCATTGGCTGAGGTGAAACTCTCCTGACCTGGTCTCAGAGCAACAGTGGCTTAGGAGAAATCAAGACTTCCCTGGATCAGTAGAGCAGTGCAGGCCAGGTTATGAGACATACAGCTCTCCTGGATCTCGTAGCACACCCTTGTCTACAAGGTGCGTGAGTGGGGAGCATAAGGGTCTTCCCACCGTCCAACCTCTTCAAAGGTGTGTGGGCCAGGTCGGTAGTAAGATAGATTCTCTGGCATCAATAATGTGTACTTTTTCTTGAATAAAAGCTGGGAGGGTTAGGTAGCAAGAGTTAGGATTGAAATAACCTGTCTAATTGGTGCCTAGTTCTTGAGAAAAGTGTCTTTGTACCATGGAGTGGACTAAAGTATGAGCAGCCTGGGCTTAGTGGTGTCAGCTGTTCTTCCTGTGTTTCTTCCTCTCTTTTCCTTGGGCTTCTAATTGGGGAAAGTAGATGTACTATTGGAAGCCTGTGTTGTAGTGTCTGTGTGAAAATATCTATGGTCTGTGTTTCAAAAAAATGTTTCTGAATGCAGCTGAGAGAAGTTGCAATGAAAAAGTAAAAGATTAAAAGTTACTATTTCACTAAGATGCCTACAAGCTACTTACTGTTTGCACTCTGTAATAATGTGTCATTGGCCTTGAAATATATAATTTTTTTGAATTTTGAATGTTTATAGTGTATCAGAAAAAAATTCCTCTGATGTCCGAAGTTTTCACAGTTCATGATGTCTTGTTGATTGGCAAGTGGAAGGTGTCATTCTCTATGGCCGTGATTGCCCACCAGAAGGGAGACTTACAATTCCTAACAGAATTGACGGCAACGTGATTTCACACACAGAATTTCACGGATAGTCAAAGAACAACTTCTGTCTTCTATGCACTCCAGGGTTCTATGCTCCGGAGACAGCAGTTGTGTCTACTACAAAACTGCTGTAAAAATTGTCTCTCCGTAAGAGGCAACGCTACCTGGGACTTAGCCACACCTGATTCTGCCAGATTGACTTTATGAATTTTAAACTCCCTCCTCCTGGAGGCTGATAAGGACACAAAATCCTTTTGCAAAAATACAGGTGAGACCCAGAAGGTTGCCTGTTCAAGTATGGAACAGGATCTGAGGGACAGTAGCCAACCTCATTGATAAAATATTTGGTAACAAGGGATAGTTGTTGCATCAAAATGTGCTAAGATTTGCTCCTAAAGCGAGATGGAAAGAAGTGATATTAAGGATGGATTTGGGTAAAGGCCTAGTGAGATTATAGAGGTTTCCTTCTTGCCTAGCAGATGAGGGACCGTGCCAGTTATCTGGCGGACAGAGGATGATCATCTCATTCTCTTTGACTGACCCATGTTACAAGCCAATTTGGCCATGACCACATTGCTCTTAATAGAAGGATCAAGAGGACTTCTACACTGTTCTGATACCTGTGCTGTTCTGACTGATGTTCATCTAACACATTCAGTACCACCTTTCTACTCAGACTGTCCTGTTTTCAAGAACAAACAGGTCTAAGGCAAGGTTGTAGCCCCTCCTTCTCTAATTGAAACTGGAGGCTTTATGCACTGGTCAAGGTGTTTTAGGGACTTGATGGCACTTGAAGTTGTCACACTTTTCAGCCCTTATGGACACTGGGGCACAAGTCACTGTGGTGCCTAGGTGCCTAGAATCCTCTGTGGGCTCAGTCGAAAATTTACTTTGGTTGTGGAAATAAGTCTAAGATTGGACTATGGACTGATGTGAGTTTATGGGAAGGCTCTTTTGGGCCAATGTACACAAGATGCTATAACTGATACTGCTGAATGGATTCTAGGAAGAGTTGTGTTAAGAAAGTATAATGCTTCTCTTGAATTGTAAGGGATGTTGCCAGTGGATAATTGCCACAATTAGAACAGTGGTCATGGGGCGAGTAGAAAAGTGGGAGCCACCAGCTTTTCCCACTCCAGCCCAGGGGTATAAGTAAAGCACAGTAGGATACTGGGATGGGGGGCTGGTTAAAGGAAGTTCCTGATAGTTTTAAGGAACTGTTAGAGACAAAGGTGCTTAAATAATCTACAATCATCCTGTGTCTAGTGATGAAAGCCAATGGTTCTTGACTCCTCACTATGGATTACTATAAGCTCATTGTGGCAGCAATCTTCCTTACTCTTGCACTTGCAGATATCATGATGGTCAGAGAGTCCAATGCACAGACTGAAGGGTCTGATATCCAGTGGTGGACATGCTAATGCCTTCTTCAGATCCCACTGCAAGCCGAAGACCAGAACTTTTCTGCCTAAATGAGAGGACAATACTTGTTTACTCTGCAGCTCCATGACAACTTCAGCCTTCTAATGATTCCTTGTCAGAGGATAGGCTGAGACCTAGGGAAGACTGAAATCTCACCAGGGGTCTTAGTGCCCTTACCTGGTGACATTATTCTGATTTTAAGGACTAAGGGTAGCATACCATCTGCCTCAGAGAGATGGACCAATATCTGAGTAACTAGGGCTGGACTATTAATCCCGACAAGTATCATTGGCAAGCCACCAAGGTTAACTTCTTGGAAACCATGTGACTGGTGCCTAGAAGCAACCCCTAAGTCTATTCATGAAAAACTGATGGCCTTAAAATCTCCAGGAAACCAAAAGGGGGCAAGAGCATATGATAACCTCATTCAGTATTGGGTGCACGTCATGGTTTACATGAGGATCCAGCTCAGCCCGTTACATATGATTACCTAACAAGCACTGGAGTTGACCAACATCCTGCATTAGAAACTACCCATCAGGCTGTACAGACCACCGTTCCACTCGGGCCAGTCACCTATGCAGCATATTTTTAGGGAAATTGTCAGTGGCTGACATTTATACAGAATGGAACTTGTGGCAAAAATATGGTCTACTAGGCAATGGCACTCTTAAGGGTTTGTTCATGGTCCTTGCCTGAATCTGCCACATGATGTACCCCATTTGAGAGACTATTGTTGCCTTGTTAGTGGGTGCTAGTGGACATCTAGAGAGTAACAAAACAAGAGCAAGGATTGTTACACACTGGTTCCCATTTCATGGCATTGGTCCCAAATGAGAATATCAACAAAATGGGCATTGTACAGGAAATGTCCATTTTGTGTGAAAGTGGTATATTTAGGGAAGAAGCAAACTGGGCTCTAATGGTGTCTCAGAGGTGCAGGAAAAGATAGCCAGTCACTCTCCAGATGTAGCTGTCTCAGATGCAGATATTGTGGCAGCACCTCAGCCTCTGGTGGCTTTGATACACCTAGGCTCCTGAGGACGCTGCGTCTAATTCATGGACTCATCAGCTAAGTTTAAGGCAGATGGGTTGTAGTGGGCTGCGGAAGCTGTCTAACCGCAAAGAAAAGTGGAGATGCGGGCTATGGTGCTTGCGCTGGAAAAATATCTCCCCAAATGTACCTTTTTACGTTTTGAATCACTCATGGGCAGTCCCCTATGAGTTTACAGTTTGGCCTGGTGTCTGACAGTGTGCCGACTGGATCATCGTATCTCAGCTCCCCGGAAACAAAAATCATCTGCACGTTACCCAAGATGCACACCTATTTTTGTGTTCTCTGTGGAGGTACATGGATAAGGACCCTTCCAAGATGAAAATCAGTAAGACCATCAAGCTCATCAGACCTGAACTGCCAAAGTTAGGATCATGGTCACCTGGACAGACCACCACACAGGGCATGGTAGTCCATCTTCAATTCAGAATCTGGACCCAAAATAGACGTAGTAATTCCAGCACATGAGACCAAGGTAGCCTGCTAAATGTGCCCAGAGTGACAGCCGCACACAAGTACAGAAGAGATCTCCATATCTTATAGCCAGGAGAACTAGACGTGACACCCTAACCTCCTTTCCAGGGTCCCTCTGGCCACAGATGTAATAGATACCTTTACAAAGAATGGCACTGACATCCCCGCCTGTATTACAAATGGAGCAATATGCGAGGACTCTTATTAGGACTGTATTTTATATTTTTATTCCCTTATCACATCCAAGCAGACAATGGTGTCACCTTCAGAGGAAAACAAACCCAGTAGTCGGCAGCTTCATGGGACTTTCACTGGGTTATTCAGGCCCCATATCGTTCCAGATTGCATAGATTCTCAGAGATTAGACTGAGTAAGATAGATAGAAAACCAGTATTTCGGACCCAGTGGAGCACACAATTTAGAAAATAAATTTGGGCTCTAAATGTGGCATTTCCCCAGCTGGTACCTCCTATTTAAATAGAATATTTAATTGCAAGGTTAGGCAAAGGGGAGGAGGCCCAGAGTCAGGATTGGTAAGAAAATGTCTGCTACACTGACAACTCCCTCCAAAATGCCTTTCCTCCTTCCAGCTCAACTTTTTATATCCTAGAAGCCTGTGCAGTGGGCTAATGCCAGCTGAACCAATTTTGATTTAATTTTTGGTAAGATACCTCAGAACCTTGCTGTAGAATATCAGGTACTTTGCGTTTATTGTTTTGGCCTTTGGAGTCTCTAGCAAAACTTTTATGTTTGAGGATGTGTCACTTAGATCATCCTATGAAGGCAGGCTTTCAGAGACATGTCAGAACCACAGTACCTTCACCCACTACACCCTTAATTGTAGGCACTTAAGTGCACTTCCTCATCCAGTTTACTTACCTCGAAAGTGGGGGAAAGCCAGTATCGCTTCATCCCCTCATTCTTTTATGGTCAGGGTGCATTAAGACTCTGCCACATATGTATTTCAGTTCATTCTGGAATAAATGCCTCCTCATTGCTCTCGAAAATTTCATATGGATTATCTCCTGTCCAAACTTATCCCCCAACTGTCATGTGGGGGTATTTGGATTCTCCTGGTATTCTCTGGGAGCCTCTTTTGTATTTGCAAAGGGCCCTGAAAAGACTTGGTTATTTGTTGGCTATTGATTTGATTCCAGCTTCAGGTATTAATTCAATCCTGGTGACCAATGCGTGTAGCTTTTCAATTTAGGAAATATGAGTTCCCTGCCTTTGTACTCCTTCTGCCACTTGGCTTGTGATATTAGGTCTCCAAACACCAAAGTAGAAAGCGTGATCCGAACTTTTGTGAGTGCTGGTGGTGGTACCTCAGGGAGCCCCATCTCCTTGTTTTACCCATATGGCATGAGCTATTAGCGACTCAGTTTCCTTTGACAGATTTACTCCATGTGACTTTTAATCCCCTTTATCTGGAGACTGATAAGGTTACACTGCCCTTTTAGAAGAATATAGGTGAGAACCTGAAGGTCAAAATATGACAAGTTGCCAGTGAAAGGGAGGGAAGAGACACTGGATGTGCCCCATTGTCATTCTTGGGCCCATCTAATGTAGGAAACCATATGTGTGGGAGAAGAGTATGTGGAAATGGATTCCACTAGTCTTCTTCTTTCCCAGAGAACCCTGTGAAAGTTTCTTTTAATGATTGGGGTCCTGTCTTCAGTCAGAGAATCACTGCTTTTTTTGGTATATATCACTCAGCAAAATGAATGAGAACACAAGAGACATGGGGAACAGTAGAGAAAAAGGAAAGGAGAAAGTGATAAAATGGTGATGATTTGGGAGTAATCTAGGAACCCGTCTGTGGGTGTAACCAGCAATGTGGATGTAACCCAGTGTCCCTTTATCCTGGTGTTCTGTGACTTGTCAGTGTACGTGCAGACCTCATCATATATATAATTGCCTTTAGGTCTCTGGGTTAGTGGCCTCCTTGTTTTTGTGGAGGATCATTTCTCGTCCAAACTTAACCCCATCCTTCAAACAGGGGACTTTATACAAGTGGGTTTTCTCAAGGGACTACTTTTTTCATATTTTAAAAGACAAATTTAAAAATACAAAACCTCAACTTCCTTTTTGTCTGGCAGTTGAGGGAGCCCTGCTAGTTGTGCTGGGTTTGAAGAACAGAGGTGTTTAGGGTAGCACTCAGTATCCTGCCTCTGATATGAATCAGGAGCTTTATGCAGTGGTCAAGATTTGAAGGCATCCAAGATTGCCAAAGCTTTCAGCTGTACAGAAAATGGGGCGCTAACCACTGTGCTTCATAAGTTCCCATCTGCATGGTTAAGATTTTCTTTGGACTGCATGTGGAGATAATTCTCATGTCGGAATGAGGACTGACGTGTTTATGGATGGGCCCTTTCAGGAGGTGAGTTTTCTGGATGTTCATGAGTATAATTTTAAAAGTGCATCATTTCATTGCTTACCTGTATCCCAACCTCCATGCAGGGGTCTTTAAACCAGGGAGCTTTTTCAGAGAGTGTCTTTTCTTTTGTGATTTCAAAGGTCCCTTAAAAATAATAGAAGTATATGTTTTTGGGAAGAAAATTAAGACACAATGTGTCTTAATCTCCTACCTTGTGTTATCAAATAGTGCAAACATGCATGGCTTTCCTGCAGTCCTCACTATGACTTCTGTGTTGTTATAAAACTTTACAGCATAGTCAGATTCGAGTTTGGTCAGTATTTCTTCTTTTGAGCTCCTGTTGAGTTGATGTCAGTGGGGTCAAAAAGAAAGTAGCTTTATCTGTGTTCTTTTCCCCTATGAAAAATGATTTGGGGAGTTCTTCCCATGTTTTGTAGGGAAGCCCAGGAGGTTCCCATCCTTTTTCTGGTTGTTCTTACATAGCAAAATGTTCTGTCACCATTTCCACTTGGTAAGAAGACTGTCCTGTTGTATTAATCCAAACCTCAATTCCCGAATCTTGGAAAATATCTTCCATTCTTGGCTGCGTCCCTTTTGAAGACTGGAATCCTGCAAGTGATGTGTGTATGTGAGTGTGCCTTTCTGTTCTCAGTCTGCTCTCCGGTTGACCACTTGCTCATTCTTCTCCCCCTGATGTGTTCCTCAGAGAGAGAAAGGCTCAGAGAGAAGAGCACACCATGACATGGTTGGCTAAGTTGTAGTGTGGAGACAGGCTCTGCGATATGGAGGACACCATGATATGATGCACTCGGGAAACATTTTCCTTCTCCTTCAGGGACCTCAGACTTCATGCCCCTGTCACGTGCGGTGCCTCTCCTCTGACTTGTCTCTTAGATTCTCCCTCAATCCCTAGGCCTGTCGTGACCTTTTCTTCTGTTGTCTTCTTTACCAGGTAGTCCTCTTGGGTGGCCTCCCCATGAAGTAATTCTCAGGCTTTTCTTTTTCCCAGGACAACATGTTGACCCAGGAAATTAATATCTTTCTTTGGAATTGCTGTTCGCTCACAAGATGCACTTACTGTCCTTTCTCCAGGGGCACCTCAAGCCTCAACCCCTTGATTTTACATGTGTGAGTCACACGGTAGTTCCTGTGTCCTTCAACCTTCATCGGCCTCAGTCATTTCCTCTCCAGCCCAACGGATTGCAGCAAGGGGGAAACAATCTTATCCCTCCCTTATGAGTGTTTAGAAAATGCCCAGCCCACTGGCAGAATTCTTGAAAAATTCTTTTTTTTTCTTCTATGTCAATTCTTTTACATCTCTGTGGTAGTTTAATGGAATAATGCTGGCAGATGCGTTTGGTACCATTTGTTTACCAGCTGACCAGCACCTCACTAGAATATGGGTGTATTTGACACTAATTGTCTTGGCCTTTGGAGATGTGTTAACTTACTAGGACCGCCGTAAGAAAGTCACCAAAATTGGGTGGCTTAAACAACAGAAATTTATTGTCTCACGGTCTAGGCCTCTCTCCTTGGCTTGTAGATAGCCAGCTATGTGGTCAATACCGTTCTCCATGTATATGTATCTGTGTCCACATTTCCTCTTCTTATGAGGAGAACAGTCCTATTAGTTTAGAGTCTCTCATAATGACCTCATTTTAACTTTATTACCTCTGTAAAACCCTTTCTCAAAATAAGGATACATTCTATCCTTCTAGGTGCTGGGACTTCAACATATGGATTTTTTTTTGGTGGGGGGGCGCAGTTAAACCCATAACAGACCTTTTGCCAAGTCTCTTACCTGAGAGATCTTGTGTTCAACATCCTATTCAATGCAGGCTTTCAGAAATGTGCTTTTACTGTGACTGGCTGATAGATGGACCCTGGCCCTTAGGATTTTGTGACCCACCCCATTGTTGTGTGTCCCCTTTTCTTTCTAAGGGCTCCTCTTTCAAAATTTATTTATTTTTTGGGCACATAAACAGATAATTTTTAATAATTTATTTTATTGAGGTAATATTGATTTATAACATTATATATGTTTCACGTGCACAACATTATATTTCTACTTCTGTATACTCTACAATGTGTTCACCACCAAAAATTCAGTTTCCATCCATCACTGAATAGTTGATCCCCTTTACTCATTTTGCCCTCCCTCCACCCCTCCCCCTTTGGTAACCACTACTCTGTTCTCTGTATCTACGTGTTTGTTTTTTTGTCTTTTGTTTTTTGTTTGGTTTTTTTTTTTTGGCTGTGCCTTGCAGCTTGTGGGATCTTAGTTCCCTGACCAGGGATCGAAACTGGTTCCTTGGCAGTTAAAGCACAGAGTCCTAACCATTGGACTGCCAGGGAATTCCCATCTACGTGTTTGTTTTTGTTTGGTTTGATTTGTTCATTTTTTGTTTGTGTGTTTGCTTGTTTATTAGTTTTTTATATTCCACATATGAGTGAAATCATACAGTATTTGTCTTTTTCTTTCCCTTTTTAAAATTGAAGTGTAGTTGCTGTACAATATTATATAAGTTACAGGTGTACAGTATAGTGAGTCACAGTTTTAAAGGTTATACTCCATTTATAGTTATTGTAAAATATTGGCTATATTCCCCATGTTGTACAGTATATCCTTGTAGTTTATTTTATACCTAATAGTTTGTACCTCTTATTCCCCTGCCTCTATGTTGCCCCTCCCCCCTTCCCTCTCCCTACTGGTAACCACTAGTTTGCTCTCTATATCTGTGAGTCTGCCTCCTTTTTGTTATATTCACTAGTTTGTTGTATTTTTTAGATTCCAAATATAAGTGAAATCATACAGTATATGTCTTTCTCTGTCTGACTTATTTCACTTAGCATAATACCTTCAAGGTCCATCCATGTTGTCGCAAATGGCAAGATTTCATCTTTTTTATGGCTGAGTAGTATTCCATCATGTGTGTGTGTATATATATATGTGTGTGTGTGTGTGTGTGTTTGTGTGTGTGTGTGTGTGTGTGCGCACGCACATTACAAATACCATGTCTGTTTTTTTTTAATTGAAGTATAGTTGATTTACAATGTCAGATTAGTTTCAGGTGTACAGCATACAGCACAGTGATATATAAAAGAATATATATATTCTTTTCCAGATTCTTTTTCCTTATAGGTTATTACAAAATATTGAGTATAGTTCCCTGTGCTATAATTGGGTCCTTGTTGGTTATCCATCTTAAATATAGCAGTGTGTACATGTCGATCCCAAACTCCCTAACTATCCCTTCCCCCCACCCTTCCCCCCTGGTAACCATACGTTTGTTTTCTATATCCGTGACTCTACTTCTGTTTTATAAGTAAGTTCATTTGTACGTCCCCCCTTTTTTTAGATTCCACATATAAGCGATATCATATGATATTTGTCTTTCTGTGTCTGACTTACTTCACTCAGTTTGACAATCTCTAGGTCCATCCATGTTGCGCAAATGACATTATTTCATTCTTTTTTATGGCTGGGTAATATTCCATTGTATATATGTACCATGTCTTCTTTATCCATTCATCTGTTGATGGACCTTTAGGTTGCTTCCATGTCCTGGCTATTGTAAATAGTGCTGCATTGAACATTGGGGTGCATGTATCTTTTTCGAATTATAGTTTTCTCTGGATATATGTTACTTTTAAATTTTTTAAAAAACTTTTTATTGAAGAAAAAATATCCATACAGAAAAGTTCACCTACCATAATTGTAATGTAGCATGCCAAATGTTTACAAAATGAGCACACCATGTAACCAGCACCTAGATCAAGATACAGCACTGTAGCAGCAACCCTGATGCCTTTCCTCCTGCCCTCCTTCCAGTCATTACCTCCCCCAAGGATACCCCTAAACTGACTTTAGCATCATAGATCAGTTTTGTCTATTTTTGTACTTTATAGAAATGGAGTAATATGATAGGTATTATTTTGTGCCTGGCTTCTTTCACTCAAGATTTTGCGAGATTCTTTCAAGTTATTGTGTGTAACTGTAATTTATTCTTTTTCATTGCTATGTACCATTCCATGGAGTTAATATAGCACCATTGATTTCTCTATTGTTGGGTTATTTTCAGTTTGAAATAATTTTCTCTGAATATATTTGTTCATGTCTTTCAGTGCACATTTGTGCAGGCATTTCTGCTGGGTCTTCAGGGAAAAAAAGGTTAAGTCCTTGGATATGTGTGTCTTTAACTTTAGTAAATAATGTCAAACTGTCTTTCAAAGCAGTTTCTATCAGTTTACACTGCCACCAGCAGGATGTGAGAATGCTGCTGCTCCACATCCTTACTAACACTTGGTGCACCACACCTTCTTTATCCATTCATCTGTTAATGAGCCTTTTTGTATCTTGTCTATTGTTAATAATGCTGCGATGAACATAGGGGTGTATAATCTTTTCAGATTAGTGTTTTTGTATTCTTTGGATAAATACCCAGAAGGGGAGAACAGGATCTTATGGTAATTCTGTTCTTAATTTTTTGAGGACATTCCATACTCTCTTCAGTAGTGGCTGCACCAATTTACATTCCCATCAACAGTACATGAGGATTTCCTTTTCTCCATATCTAAGGTCTCCTCTTGAGTGATTTAACTTGGATATGATCTCAGACCACTCCCCATCGTGGTTCCTACATGTGGACATTGCTGATCATAACCTTTTCTTCTGCAAGTGCTGGAGGTGCAGTTCACTCCCAAGTGGGAATTCTATATGAGGATTCTAAGACTTTGCTTCATGTTTGGTTGCTCCAACAATGGTGCTTGGTTTACAGGAAGAAATACACAGCTTGGGTAGCTACCTAAGATGTTTGCTGGATCATTTGTTCTCTATATAATAGCAAAGTAGGAGTTACCATTGAAGGATGGCTTGAATTCTTAAGGAATATTCTGGAGGAGATGAATACATTACCGATGCTCAGCTGCAAGTGAAACACATGATTAAGAAAGTCAGTTTTGGTTTTTAATGTTGCAATTCCCCTGACGGTTACCTCTCATTTAAAAAGATCATTTAATTATGTGTTTTGGGATTGAGGAGGGCAGACTTTTGCTGGTGGAGAATATGCCTACCATATTGACCACTGACACTAAAAAATTCTATATTCCTTCCAGCTAAACCCTTTTGTATCTTTGGGCTGGAGCATGGGATAATGCTAGCAGAACCAGTTATGGTCTATTTCTTTACAAGATGGCCTAGCTCCTCAACTTACAATATGGTTGTACTGGGTATTTAATGATTTGCCCTTTGGATTTTTGCCATATCTCTTACAGATGAGTGGATGTGTCGCTTTCAACATCCTGTTCAATGTAGAATTTTAGAGACGCGTCTAAATCACTGCATCTTCAGTCGTTACATCATTAATTGTAGGCACTGCTGGTAATTTTCTTTTTTAAAAAATATTTATTTATTTATTTTTTGGCTGTGTCAGGTCTTAGTTGCGCCATGCAGGGTCTTTCATTGCAGCGTGTGAGCTCTTCATTGTGGTGCATGGGCTTCTCTCTAGTTGTGGCACAGGAGCTCCAGAGCACGTGGGCTCTGTAGTTGCGGCACACAGGCTCTCTAGTTGCGGCACGGCTTAGTTGCTCCATGGCATGTGGGATCTTAGTTCCCCAACCAGGGATCGAACTGGCATCACCTGCATTGCAAGATGGATTCTCAGCCACTGGACCACCAGGGAAGTCCCACTGCTGGTAATTTCTAATGCACTTCACATATTTCAAACATTCCTCTGTCCTTGTATACAGCCTTATGGTTCCAGTAAGCGTACTGCTATGGTCTCAGGGTTACTCTGAAAGAAGAAGATAACCTCCCCAGGAGGATATGGGGTGACACCTTCATCTGGTGTGATAACTTCCTCTCCCTCTTGTCTAAACACACAGGTTTTGATTCTTTATTTCTGGTTTAATTCTGAGCTCTACCAATTATTGACTGTGTGGCCTTGGGAGAGACATTTAATCTCTCTGAGCCTCAGATTCTTCTTCTTTACATGGGAGATATTTTATGACACTCCCTATGTATTATAGCTGAAATGAGATGACAGGTATAAAACTTTATATCTTGATATCTAGGATTGTAGGTCTTCTTATTAATAATAGAAATCAAATGTTAGATTTAGTAAAAAATGTAGGAATTCGAAGCAAGGACAGTGAGCTTTTAGCTCCTCAAGGTGAGAATCACAATTGATTGTCCTGGTATTATGCATGTGTAGAGGATTGGCACTACATTTTCCCCCTGGTCACCTTGGATGTATACATGTAGGCCAGGCAGGGAAAAGCTTGAAGCATAGCTCATCTGACTGTGATTGAATGTCCTGTGGTCCTCCCAGAATGGTAGAGGATGAGAGGCCTGTGATGCCTTCCTCTGAGACCATGTCCCACTTACCTTCTTTCTTCTTTGAAAGGCTGTCATAAGGCCATTTCTGCAGGAGGTGGGATGCTAATGCTGCATCCTGAACCTTCTAGAGGGGTAGGAAGAGCCCCACATTCTCTTGCTGCATGATTCAGACACTAGGTCTTGTATCTTTGGAACTCCAGTGAATATTACTGTAGTCTTCTGAAGGTCTTAGTCATTTGCTTGAAGCAAGAGTCAAGTAATTTTTGTCCCTCCCTCATGAAGATGGAACAAATCCCCACCACACTCCTGTTTTATGAGTCTACATGTCCACCATGGAGAATGAGCTCTTTTTCCTGTGGGTGGTAGAATTGCAGTTCACTCCCAAGTGAGTACCTTTGGACATTCTACAGGGGCAGACTGAGACCTGACTTCTCTTCCTAAATGAGTCAGACACTAGTACCCTTATCGTTATTTGGGGGGACCTCAAATTCCAGGGGCTGAAATTCACCAACATTTTCCCGCCCCTTTCATTATTAAGCATTCCCCTGGATGCTGCAAGTGTTCAAGTAGACCTCAAAGCTTTAAAATAGTTGCCAACTCAATTGTTGTTTTGGTGGATGGACCTATTCATAGTGCCTCCTAGTCCGCCATCTTCTGTGTCTTCTCGTAACATTTGTTTTATGGATATTATCCGATTTTTCCGTTTGGTTGTACCAGATAATTTTTTGGGGGGTTATTGTTGTTCTCAGCTCTCATTTGAGCATCAGAACTCTGAATTGAGCATTATCATCTCCCGTATCACAGGTAAGGCGACCTCATAAGTTATTTGTCCATGTTTACACAGCCCATTCTAAGAAGGCTGTCTCTTTATGACTTTTTTTTGATATTGTCATTCCACAACATTTAGAGGTAAATGGAAGCTAGACACTTTCTATAATATTCAAAGAGAGGACTTCTTTTCAAAACAGGTCACAACCAACACTTTGCTCAGCTTGCTTTGATAAGAGTAAAGAGAAAGTTACTTTCTTCTCCTTCTCCTTACATTGAAAACTGTCTTGGAGATCTGCCCTTACCGTGCCTGGCAGGAAATCTCTAGAGAGTAACTATAACTGTGTGGTTACTCTTCAGTAACCAAACATGCTGTGGTCACTTCCAAAGTCTTAGAAGCCAAGTGTAGTATAATAATTAAAACCTTATATTCCTGAATACTGGGAAATTTCTGCCTCCTTCAAGCTGGTGTCTGCTTGAGTTTTTTAATCTAGTAGATGATGTATATACACAGGATTGACAGTTTACCTCTTTTGCCTTTTCTGTCTTCATCTACATATCCTCCTGGTAACTACTCTTGATGGGATCCCCAGAAAGAGAAGTGAACGTGGAGAGCAACATATCCTCACATGGTATGTCAGGTTGTAATGAGGCTTTAGGGCTCTGTGATGTGGAGGAAATCCTCAGCTAATGCACTTATGGGCACGTTAGAGTTTCTTAAAGTGACCTCAGATTGCCTGTTGGAGTCATCTGCCTCTCTGGGTGCTCCTACTCACTGCTTTCTTTTAAAGGGAATCTGAGTACACTCACTTTCATCGGGTTCTCATGTCAACCGTGAAAAATACAGACCTTTTTTCTGTATGTGGTGGAAGTGCAGTTCACTTTCCGTCAACTCTCTTGTTGTATATTTTGGCCTGGCATTTTCAACCTTAGATTCTTGACTTCATTTGCATGAGTTGGACATTACTTCCTGTATCTCCAGTCAAGCTTGTGTTAATCTTGGCAAACACAGTTGATGCTTCTGCAGGACAGCTCTATCCCCAGCTTCTCTTCCCGCTTGACTGGATTTTTTTCTATGAAGAAAATCCAAAATAATTGACAAAAAAGCTCCTGGAACTAATAAGAGTTTATAGCAAGATTATAGCAATGTCAAAAGTCTGATACAACCTGACTTCAACACTTACTATAAAGCTACAATAATAAAAATAATGTGGTATTGGCCAAAGAATAGGCAGATAGATCAATGGAATGTAACAGAGAACTCAGAAGTAGACTCACATAAATATAGTGAACTGTTCTTTGACAAAGGAGCAAAGGCAATATAATGGAGCAAAGATGGTCTTTTCAATAAATGGTGCTGGAAAAACTGGACATTCACATGCAAAAAATGAATCTAGACACAGACCTTATACACCTCAGAAAAACTAACTCAAAATGGATCACAGACCTAAATGTAAAACTCCTAGAATAAAACAGAAGAAAACCTAAATGACCTTGGGTATGATGGTGACTTTTTAGATATAACACCAAAGGCATGATCCCTGAAAGAAATAATTGGTAAGCTGGACTTCATTAAAATTAGAAACTCCTGCTCTGTAAAAGACATTGTCAAGAGAATGAGAAGTCAAGTCATAGAATGGGAGAAAATATTTGTGAAAGACACATCGGATAAAAGACTATTATTCAAAACATACAAAAGTTCTTAAAACTCAATCATAAGAAAATAAACAACCCTATTAAAAAGTTGGTAAAAGATCTGAAAAGATACTTCACCAGGGAAGATTTACAGATAGCAAGTGAGCATTTGAAAAGATGTTCAGTATCACATATCATTAGGGAGCTGCAAATTAAAACAACGGTGAGATAATACTGCACATATATTAGAATGGCCAAAATCTGGAACACTAACAACACCAAATGCTAATGAGGATATGGAGCAATAGGAACTCTCATTCACTGATGGTGGGAATGTAAAATGGTACCGGCACTTTGGACAGGTTGGTAGTTTCTTACAAAACTAAATATACTCATCATACAGTCTAGCAGTTGCGCTCCTTGGTATTTACCCAAAGCTGTTGAAAACTTATGTTCACACAAAGACATGCACATGGTATTTATAGCAGGTTTTTTTCATAATTGTCAAATTGGGAAGAAATCAAGATGTCCTTCAGTAGGTGAATGGGAAAACTGTGGTATATTCAGACAATGGATTATTATTCAGTGCTTAACAGAAATGAGCTATCATGCCATGAAAAGACATGGAGGAAAGTTAAATATATATTACTAGGTGAAAGAAGCCAATCTGAAAAGGCCACATACTGTATTATTCCAACTCTATGACATTCTGGAAAAGGCAAAACTATGGAGACAGTAAAAGAATCAGTGGTTGCCAGGGTTTAGTGGAGAGGAAGATATGAATAGGCAGAGTACACGGGATTTTGGGGGTAGTGACACTATTTTGTTTGATACTGTTATGGCATACAAATGTCATTATACATTTGTTGACACTCATAGTATGTATAGTACCAAGAGTGAATCCTGATGTAAAATATAGACTGAGCGATAATGATATGTCAATGTAGGTTCGTTGATTGTAACACAGGTACCACTCTGGTGGAAAATGTTGATAGTGGGGGAGGTTGTGCATGGGGGCACAGGGGGTAGATGGGAACTCTCTGTACTTTCCACTTAGCTTTTCTGTGAACCTACACGTCTAGAAGTGATTGGCTTAAGAACTTCTAGAAAACCACGTTTTGCAAAGCATATGGTAAGCTTGTTCAGTTTGGATGCACTTATATATAACACGTGAATCCAGCTCATCCCATTACATAAGACTACTTGAAAGGCATCCACATTGTCCAAGAGCATGACCTAGAAACATTCCAACAAGCTGTGCAGACCACATTTCCACTTGGGCAAATCACCCATGAAGCACGTTTGGAGTGAAATTGTCGCTGACTGACATTTTTGCAAACTGGAACCAGTGTCAAAATGATGTATCCACTAGGCATTGGCACCTTTTGAGATTTGTTTTGATTCTTGCCTGAAACTACCACCTGATCTACCCCGTTTGAAAGACTGTTTCAGGCTCATTAGTCGTGTTAGTGGACATCAAGAGAATAACAAAGCAAGAGCAGATGTTGTAGTTATGACTTCCCTTCATGGGCTGTATCCCAAATGAAAACATGAACAGAGTGGGTATTCTCCAAGAAACATCCATTTTTAAGTGGAAGTGGTGTATCCAGTGAAGAAATAAACCAGGCATTAATGGTGTTTCAGAGGAACAGGAAATTGTGTAGTGTTACCTTCTAGATTTGGCTGTCTGATGTGCAGGGGCTCTGCCAGCATCTCTGGCAGCTCTGTTACAACCAGGTTTATGAGGATGCCTGGGTCTGGTTTAGTTAAGTTAAAGGCAGATGTCTTACAGTTGTCTGCAGTAGCTTACAACCCCGGTAAAAACTACATCTGTGAATGGAAAAGGGCATTCTGCTCAATAGGTGGAGATACGGGCTGTGCTTTTTATTCTGGAAAAATAACCCCCAAAATGCACTTTGTTACATTTGATTGACTGCTGGCCAGGGGCCCTTGGGTTGACAGTATGGACTGGCTCCTAGCAGGGCGATGACTAGATGATCAAGTCTCAGCCTCTCTGGAGACAAACTTTATCAGCACATTGCGAAAGACACCTCCTTTATGTGTCCCTTGTGCATACCCAGGGATAAGGGTCATTTGTGGATGAAAAATCAGTGAAATCAACAAGCGCATAGCATCAGTACCTGCACTGCCCAGGTTAGGACCATGGTCACCTGGATAGACTATGCATCAAGGTATAGTTATCCATCTACCACTTGGGACCTGGTCCAAAACCAAGACTCATTGACTCCAGCATATCAGGCCAAGGAGCCTGGAAATGTGTGCAGAGTGTCAGCTGCCCAGTGGAGTGTGTGTGTGTGGGGTTATCTCTGGTTCCCAAAGTCAAAAGTGCCAGAACTGGTATAGTTGATGTACAATATTGTATAAGTTTCAGTTGTAATACAGCATAGTGATTCATAATTTTTAAAAGTTAGACTCCATTTATAATTATAAAATATTGGCTATATTCCCCATGTTGTACAATATATCCTTATAGCTTATTTTATACCTAATGGTTTGTACCTCTTATTCCCCTGCCTCTATGTTGCCCCTCTCCCCTTCCCTCACCCCACTGGTAACCACTAGTTTGTTCTCTATATCTGTGAGTCTGCCTCCTTTTTGTTATATTCACTAGTTTGTTGTATTTTTTATATTCCAAATATAAGTGATACCATACAGTATTTGTCTTTCTCTGTCTGACTTATTTCACTTAGCATAATGCCCTCCAAGTCCATCCATGTTGCTGCAAATGGCAAAATTTCATTCGTTTTTATGGCTGAGTAGTACTCCATTGTATATATATACCATATCTTCTTTATTCTTTTATCTGTTGATGGTCACTTAGGTTGCTTCCATACCTTGGCAATTGTAAATAATGCTGCTATGAGCATTGCGGTGCACGTAGTTTTTCGAATTAGGGTTTTTGTTTCTTTTCTGGATATATGCTCAGGAATGGAATTGTTGGGTTATGTGGTAGTTCTATTTTTAGTTTTTTGAGAAACCTCCATACTCTTTTCCACAGTGGCTGCACCAATTTACATTCCCACCAACAGTGTACAAGGGTTTCCTTTTCTCCATATCCTTGTCAACATTTGTTTTTTGTTTTCTTTTTGATGATAGCCATTCTGACAAGTGTGAGGTGGTATCTCGTTGTGGTTTTAATTTGCGTTTCTCTTATGATTAATGATTTTGAGCAAATTTATGTGCCTATTTGCCATCTGTATGTCTTCTTTGAAAAAAGTCTATTCAGGGCTTCTGCCCATTTTTTAATGTTTGATTTTTTGATGTTGAGTTGTATGAGCTATTTATATATGTTGGACATTAAATCCCTTATTGGTCATATCATCATTTGCAAATGTTTTGTCCCATTCAGTAGGTTGTCTTTTCATTTCGTTGATGGTTTCCTTTGCTGTGCAAAAGCTTTTAAGTTTCATTAGGTCCCGTTTGTTTATTTTTACTTTTATTTCTTTTATTTTGGGAGACAGATCAAAGAAATATATTGCTGTGATTTACAATATATCAGAGAGTGTTCTGCCTATGTTTTCTTCAGGAGTTTTACAGTTTCCAGTCTTACGTTTAGGTCTTTAATCCATTTTGAGTTTGTTTTTGTATATGGTGTTAGAGAATGTTCTGATTTCATTCTTTTACATGTAGCTGCCCAGTTTTCCCAGCACCACTTACTGAAGAGACTGTCTTTTCCCCATTGTATATTCTTTTGTCCTTTGTTGTAGATTAATTGACCATAAGTGTGTGGGTTTATTTCTGGGCTCTCTATTCTGTTCAATTGATTTATGTGTCTGTTTTTGTGCCAGTACCATACTGTTTTGATTACTTTAGCTTTGTAGTATAGTCTGAAGTCAGGGAGAGTGATTTTCCTCCAGCTCTGCTCTTCTTTCTCAAGATTGTTTTGGCTATTCAGGGTCCAATTTTTTTTTAATGTGGTAAAATACATAACATAAAATTTCCCATCCTAATCATTTTTAACTGTACTATTCTGTGGTGTTAAGTACATTCACATTGTTGTGCTGCCAATGCCACTATCCATCTCCAGAACACTTTTTATCTTATAAAACTGAAACTCTTTACCCGTTAAACAAGATCTCCCCATAGTCCCCTCCCCCCAGCCCCTGGAAACCACCATTCTACTTTCTGTTTCTATGATTTTGACTACTCTAAGTACCTCATATAAATGGAATCAGACAATATTTGTATTTTTGTGACTGGATTATGTCACTTAGTGTAATGTCCTCAAGGTTCATTCATGTTGTAGCATAAGTCAAAATTTCCTTCTTTTAAAGGCTAAGTAATATTCCATTTTATGTATATACCACATTTTGCTTACCCATTGCAACCCACTTGGGTTGCTTTCACATTGTAGCTACTATGAATAATATTGCTATGAACATGGATTTACAGATATCTCTTTGAGACTCTGCTTTCAATTCTTTTGGGTATATATACCCAGAAGTGGAATTGCTGGATCTTATGCCTGTTCTATTTTTAATTCTTTGAGGAAATGCCATACTGTTTTCTGAAGTGACTGTCCCATTTTACATTCCCACCAACAGTTCACTAGGGGTCCAATGTCTCCACATCCTGGCCAACACTTGTTATTTTCTGTCATTATTTTTTTTTTTTGAGTAGCCATCTTAATGGGTATGTGGTGACATCTCATTGTATTTTTCATTTGCGTTTCCCTAATGATTAGTGATGTTAAGCATCTTTCATGTGCTTATTAGTCATTTGTATACCTTCTTTGGAGAATTGCTTATTCAAGTCCTTTGTCCATTTTTTAATTGGTGGTTGTTGTTGAGCCTACCCTATGATTTTTATGCTCCCCTGTTTTTTTTTTTTTTTGATGTCTGATCTTATTTATTTGTTACTCTTAGAACATCTCATTTTTGACTGGACTCAGACTTAGAAGTAGAAGCTCTCAGAGAGGACAGCCTCCGTCTCTTGGCAATCTGTTCCTGGCGTTTTTCTTTGGCCTCCTTCATTCTCTTGGCCAAAAGTTTAGCATATTCTGCAGCCTCTTCCTTATTTTTCTTAGTACGCTGTTTCTTCAGAGCAATTCGCCGACGTTTGTGTTGCAGAACACGTGGAGTAACAAGACGCTGAACCTTGGGTGCTTTGGTCCTAGGTTTCTTACCTTCTTTGTTTAGGGGCTTTCTCACAACATACTGGCGGACATCATCTTCTTTAGAGAGATTGAAAAGTTTGCGGATTCTGCTAGCTCTTTTGGGCCCCAGGCGATGAGGCACAGTAGTATCAGTGAGTCCAGGAATATCCTTCTCTCCTTTTTTTACAATGACCAAATTGAGAACGCTCAGATTGGCATCCACAATGCAACCCCGTACAGATTTGCGCTTTCTTTCTCCAGTCCTCCTTGGTCTGTAACAGGAATGCCCCTTACTCAGTAGCAGGCGGACTCGGCCATGGGTCAAGACACCCTGCTTCATGGGGAAACCCTGTTTGTCGTTCCCACCACTGATTCGGACCACATAACCCTTCCATTCTTCACCCAGAGCGTCAGCAACAACTTCTGTGGCCATACGCTTCTCATAAAAGGTACGAAGTTTTCGTTCATCGTCCACTTCAATGAGTTTCTGGCAGCCAGTGGCCGGGAAAGAGATGTTCAGCTTCATTCTGAAGCGGCCGAACGCCTCCGAGGCGCCACGAAAAAGAGAGCTGCTCCCCTGTTTTTCATCTTATTTCTCTGACTGTTTCTTCTCTGACTTGTCTTTCTCTTCCCACCCTCTAAGATTTGGTGTCCTCCAAGGATCTGTCTTTTTTTAAAAAATAATTAATTACTTAATTACTTAATTAATTTTTGGCTGTGTTGGGTCTTCATTGCTGTGCGTGGGCTTTCACTAGTTGCGGCGAGTGGGGGCTACTCTTTGTTGTGGTGAGCGGGCTTCTCATTGTGGTGGCTCCTCTTGTTGTGGAGCATGGGCTCTAGACACGCGGGCTTCAGTAGTTGTGGCTCACGAGCTCTAGAGTGCAGGCTCATTAGTTGTGGCGCACAGGCTTAGTTGCTCTGCAGCATGTGGGATCTTCCTGGACCAGGGATCGAACCTGTGTTCCCTGCATTAGCAGGTGGATTCTTAACCACTGTGCCACCAGGGAAGCCCCCAAGGATCTGTCTTTATACCCCTTGTCTCTGGTCCCTCCTTTGCCAAGTCTTGCCAGTGTGAAGATGGTATCTCCATCCATATTTCATCTCTCGATATCTCACATTTGCTTCCAGCTCCCTGCTCTAACATCTCCACTTGTTCATTTTTCTCTTATGTGAAATTCTAGATGGGAACTCTAGAGTTGGTTGTTGGGCTGCTGTCTTGTGACTCTGCCATCTTCCTTCACATGGTCAGGGATTGCTCACCACCATGTCCAGCCTGTAGGAGGGGGGAGAAAGGAAAGGGGCTAAGGTTTGTTGCAGGGGCCCTAGACATTTGCTCAGGTAAAACTTCTAATTATATAAAAGAAAGTAAGTGTGAATGTTGATAACCACCAGAAGAAGGAGCCCACAGACCTTGGCCTACTGCATCTTCTGTGGGTTCTGAGTCATGAAGGAGGACTCAACACACAAAGCACTGGTTGGAACAATGTTTTACGCACAGAAAGGAGAAGAGACACAGCAAGATCAGCATCTGTAGTGCGTGCCAGTCTCTCGTGGCCATCAAGTCCCTCAGGATAACTGACACAGGATGATGGACTGCATGCACCCCTCTTGTGCTGCAGGTGAAGACGCCGTTCTCTTCCTGATGGCAGGTGGAGGTGTGAGGGTTGGGGAGCAGATGTACTGGTGGGGCAGGCCAGGTGCCACATGACGCACATGCTTAAGCAATACAAGGAAATTTATGGTTTACCCAGAACAGGGGAGAATCATTCAGGGGAAAAGTTTCTTCCTGGAAAGAATCTGGGGCCACATGGCAGCTTAACACCCCAGCTTCTATTTAGGAGAATGCTTTAGGACCAGGGCACTTATTGGGCAATCTTAAGGTGGGGGGCAATGGGTCATGCAATGGTTATTTACACAATAGTATTCTAACCAAATTTGGAGTGGATTAGAGAATTATTAGAGCTGCTTCTTCTCTATCAACTGTTGTCATGTCCTCAGGACAGATAAATCTGAAGGGTCATCTCATTACAATAGTGTCTTACTTGTGGGTCCTTTTCTTCTTTCTGTTGTCCTTGACTAACAACTTTAAACATCCCAGTTATTTTAATGGATATTTAAACTTTATGCTACTTGGGAAATTGTTAGTTCAGTTCAAAGCTATTCAGAGGTGTCCATTGCATAGCACCACAGTGGATAGGGCTCTGGTCAAGATGGCACAAAGGACATCTCTTGCAATTTTTTTCGGTGTGTTTCCTGGGGATGGGAGCTTTGACATGGAGGAGGATCCAAATGAAGATACTTGTAGTGTTGGAGTGTAAATAATCCTTGTGAAAATATCCTTTTCTGGGAGTCTGTCTGGTCAGTACAAACCTTTGCCCGACTCCTGTGATGTAGTAAATGCCATGCAGTATTCTGTAGCTAGATTCAAGGGGGCCATGAGGACTGGGAAAATAAATCCTGATGCCAGAAATATGACTAAATGCGCATTTCACAATACATACACTCCTCTAATATAATGTTCTTCTTTTAGAATGCAAACTTGAGGAAAGAAACCTTAGCTGAGAACGTTCTCAGGCAGAGAATCATATGTGCTTTAGGCTCATCTGTATGACTGTGACTACTGAGGGCATAGGAATGGACACTGATAAAGCCCTTCTATACTCTAGAATAGCGAAAGCAACATGATCAGTGCTGTGGAACATAGTGTTTGCTACACATTTGTCTTCCCGTCAGTGATCATATGGCACATTCATAATTTGGTTTTTCAGTTCTTGTATTCCACCAGGATTTCTTTGCCATGTTCAAGAAGAATGTAATTAGCATGACCAGACATATTTGATGTGCTCCACATGACATAAGCACCCTAGGGGAAAAGTCTGGCAATAAAATTACATGTTATGTAGAATAGGAGCAAGCTGGGACTGAGGATACAATACCGATTTGCATGAGAACCAAGTCTGAGCATAAACTTAGGTGGAGTATGATTCTTGACCCTTCCCTCTGATCAGTTTGTGAATGATTATCAAAATAGTTTTTAGTTTATTTTAAATGGGAAAAAGTGCAATAATGTGTTTTCAGAAGACTTTTCCTCTCTTTCTATTGATATATTGTCCCTTACACTTGTTCCTTGTATGTTAAGAATTTTGGATCAAATAGCAAGAAGTTTTACTTTTACAACCACAAATTCATGTAACCAAGAATCAGAAAAGTAATGAAATAGAATGACTGGTAAAGTGAAAAATGTTTCTGTGCAAAACTTAGTAGTTCCACTAGATGGTAGCAAACAGTTACATTTTATACCTTTACAGTGATTGTGTTATTTATACAATGCTCAGTTTTCTAAAATTAGAAAGACAGTTCTCAAAAAGGAAAATTCTATCTGAAATACTGCTTCCTTTGGAGAGGGTAGAGCACAGTTGAGTTCAAATCTATAAAAGAAAGTTCTGATAAAACTTCTGTTTCCTAATAAAGTAGTCTCTGTTCAAATGGCAAGAAAACACCAGTTCCAGGCCTGGTTCTTGGTGACTTTGGACTCACAGTGGATAAAATTTTGCAGAAAAATGTGAGTCCTTTATGACTGTTTCTCCTAATATTATAAAATGTATATGCTTAGAAATGACTTCTCTGGATTTCCATGGTGGGCCATGAAGTTGTTTGTGTTGAATAAAATTTGAAATTACAGAGAACACTTAGAGGAGGTAAATTTGACAATGGAATAAAAGTGTAAATAAACATTTAAAAACAAGATTTTATCTGCTTGTGACCTATTTCCTACAGACTCTTCCTTAGTTTTGCCAAGCAGAATCTCCTACCGGTAGTCTGTTATGGTGGTTCATGATTTAACTAAGGGTAACCTAATTGAAAATAGACACTTCAAAGGAGGGATAGAATTGAAGGAAGTAAAAGAGTGGTATTCCATAATATGTACACACAACAGTTCGTTTAATCATTTGCCCATTGAGAGACATTTGGGCTATTTTCACTTTTTGGCTGTTACAAAGAAAGCTGCTCTGAACATTCATGTACAGGGTTTTGCATGAGCATAATTTCCATTCCTCTGGGATAAATACCCAGGATTGCAATTACTGAGTCATATGGTAGTTACATGATTAGTTTTAAAATAATCCATCAAATTTTCCAGAGTGGCTGTACCATTTTATACTTCCACCAGCAACGTGTGAGTGATCCAGTTTCTCCACATGCTTCTCAGCATATGGTTCTGTCATTATTTTCTATTTTAGCCATTATGATAGGTATATAGTGATATATTTTTTTAAATAGTTATTTCTTGTTTTGTAATTTTTTATGGCCTCGTGTTCTTGCTTAATCTTAATGTAATATATTTTTCAATGGTAATTACTGGATTCTTTTTTAACATCTTTATTGGAGTATAATTGCTTTACAATGGTGTGTTAGTTTCTGCTTTATAACAAAGTGAATCAGTTATACATACACATATGTTCCCATATCTCTTCCCTCTTGCATCTCCCTCCTTCCCACCCCACTAGGTGGTCACAAAGCACCGAGCTGATCTCCCTGTGCTATGCGGCTGCTTCCCACTAGCTATCTGTTTTACGTTTGGTAGTGTATATATGTCCATGCCACTCTCTCACTTTGTCACAGCTTACCCTTCCCCCTCCCCATATCCTCAAGTCCATTCTCTAGTAGGTCTGTGTCTTTATTCCTGTCTTGCCCCTAGGTTCTTCATGACCTTTTTTTTTTTAGATTCCGTATGTATGTGTTAGCATACGGTATTTGTTTTTCTCTTTCTGACTTACTTCACTCTGTATGACAGACTCTAGGTCCATCCACCTCACTACAAATAACTCAATTTCGTTTCTTTTTATGGCTGAGTAATATTCCATTGTATATATGTGCCACATCTTTATCCATCCATCTGCTGATGGACACTTAGGTTGCTTCCATGTCCTGGCTATTGTAAATAGAGCTGCAATGAACATTTTGGTACATGACTCTTTTTGAATTATGGTTTTCTCAGGGTATATGCCCAGTAGTGGGATTGCTGTGTTGTATGGTAGTTCTATTTTTAGTATTTTAAGGAACCTCCATACTGTTCTCCATAGTGGCTGTATCAATTTACATTCCCACCAACAGTGCAAGAGGGTTCCCTTTTCTCCACACCCTCTCCAGCATTTATTGTTTGTAGATTTTTTGATGATGGCCATTCTGACTGGTGTGAGGTGATACCTCACTGTAGTTTTGACTTGCATTTCTCTAATGATTAATGATGTTGAGCATTCTTTCATGTGTTTGTTGGCACTCTGTATATCTTCTGTGGAGAAATGTCTGTTTAGGTCTCCTTCCCATTTTTGGATTGGGTTGTTTGTTTTTTTGATACTGAGCTGCATGAGCTGCTTGTAAATTTTGGAGATCAATCCTTTGTCAGTTGCTTCATTTGCAAATGTTTTCTCCCATTCTGAGGGTTATCTTTTGGTCTTGTTTACGGTTTCCTTTGCTGTGCAAAAGCTTTTAAGTTTCCTTAGGTCCCATTTGTTTAGTTTTGTTTTTATTTCCATTTCTCTAGGAGGTGGGTCACAAAGGATCTTGCTGTGATTTATGTCATAGAGTGTTCTGCCTATGTTTTCCTCTAAGAGTTTGACAGTGTCTGGCCTTACATTTAGGTCTTTAATCCATTTTGAGTTTATTTTTGTGTATGGTGTTAGGGAGTGTTCTAATTTCATACTTTTACATGTACCTGACCAGTTTTCCCAGCACAACTTATTGAAGAGGGTGTCTTTTCTCCACTGTATATTCTTGCCTCCTTTATCAAAGATAAGGTGACCATATGTGCATGGGTTTATCTCTGGGCTTTCTATCCTGTTCCATTGATCTATATTTCTGTTTTTGTGCCAGTACTGTACTGTCTTGATTACTGTAGCTTTGTCATATAGTCTGAAGTCAGGGAGACTGATTCCTCCAGCTCCGTTTTTCTTTCTCAAGATTGCTTTGGCTGTTCGGGGTCTTTTGCGTTTCCATCCAAATTGTGAAATTTTTTGTTCTAGTTCTGTGAAAAATGCCAGTTGTAGTTTCATAGGGATTGCATTGAATCTGTAGATTGCTTTGGGTAGCAGAGTCATTTTCACAATGTTGATTCTTCCAATCCAAGAACGTGGTATATCTCTCCATCTATTTGTATCATCTTTAATTTCTTTCATCAGTGTCTTATAATTTTCTGCATACAGGTCTTTTGTCTCCTTAGGTAGGTTTATTCCTAGGTATTTTATTCGTTTTGTTGCAATGGTAAATGGGAGTGTTTTCTTAATTTCACTTTCAGATTTTTCATCATTAGTGTATAGGAATGCTAGAGATTTCTGTGCATTAATTTTGTATCCTGCTACTTTACCTAATTCATTGATTAGCTGTAGTAGTTTTCTGGTAGCATCTTTAGGATTCTCTATGTATAGTATCATGTCATCTGCAAACAGTGACAGCTTTACTTCTTCTTTTGCGATTTGGATTCCTTTTATTTGTTTTTCTTCTCTGACTGCTGTGGCTAAAACTTCCAAAACTATGTTGAAAAATAGTGGTGAGAGTGGGCAACCTTGTCTTGTTCCTGATCTTAGTGGAAATGGTTTCAGTTTTTCACCATTGTGGATGATGTTGGCTGTGGGTTTGTCATATATGGCCTTTATTATGTTGAGGAAAGTTCCCTCTATGCCTACTTTCTGCAGGGTTTTTATCATAAATGGGTGTTGAATTTTGTCGAAAGCTTTCTCTGCATGGATTGAGATGGTCGTATGGCTTTTCTCCTTCAGTTTGTTAATATGGTGTATCACGTTGATTGACTTGCGTATATTGAAGAATCCTTGCATTCCTGGGATAAACCCCACTTGATCATGGTGTATGATCCTTTTAATGTGCTGTTGGATTCTATTTGCTAGTATTTTGTTGAGGATTTTTGCATCTATGTTCATCAGTGATATTGGCCTGTAGTTTTCTTTCTTTATGACACCTTTGTCTGGTTTTGGTATCAGGGTGATGGTGACCTCGTAGAATGAGTTTGGGAGTGTTCCTCCCTCTGCAATATTTTGGAAGAGTTTGAGAAGGATAGGTGTTAGCTCTTCTCTAAATGTTTGATAGAATTCACCTGTGAAGCCATCTGGTCCTGGACTTTTGTTTGTTGGAAGATTTTTAATCACAGTTTCAATTTCAGTGCTTGTGATTGGTCTGTTCATATTTTCTATTTCTTCCTGGTTCAGTCTCAGGAGGTTGTGCTTTTCTAAGAATTTGTCCATTTCTTCCAGGTTGTCCATTTTATTGGCATGGAGTTGCTTGTAGTAATCTCTCATGATCCTTTGTATTTCTGCAGTGTCAGTTGTTACTTCTCCTTTTTCATTTCTAATTCTATTGATTTGAGTCTTCTCCCTTTTTTTCTTGATGAGTCTGGCTAATGGTTTATCAATTTTATCTTCTCAAAGAACCAGCTTTTACTTTTATTGATCTTTGCTATCGTTTCCTTCATTTCTTTTTCATTTATTTCTTATCTGATCTTTATGATTTCTTTCCTTCTGCTAACTTTGGGGTTTTTTTGTTCTTCTTTCTCTAATTCCTTTAGGTGTAAGGTTAGGTTGTTTATTTGAGATGTTTCTTGTTTCTTTTTTTTTCTTTTTTAAAATTTTTGAATCAGTCGTCAGTTTTGTACACATTAGTGTATACATGTCAATCCCAATCGCCCAATTCAGCACACCATCATCTGTTTCTTGTTTCTTAAGGTAGGATTGTATTACTATAAACTTCCCTCTTAGAACTGCTTTTGCTGCATCCCATAGGCTTTGGGTTGTCGTGTTTTCATTGTCATTTGTTTCTGGGTATTTTTTGATTTCCTCTTTGATTTCTTCAGTGATCTCATGGTTATTAAGTAGTGTATTGTTTAGCCTCCATGTTCTTGTATTTTTTACGGATTTTTTCCTGTAATTGACATCTAGTCTCAGAGCGTTGTGGTAGGAATAGATACTTGATACGATTTCAAGTTTCTTAAATTTACGAAGGCTTGATTTGTGACCCAAGATATGATCTATCCTGGAGAATGTTCCATGAGCACTTGAGGAGAATGAGTATTCTGTTGTTTTTGGATGGAATGTCCTATAAATATCAATTAAGTCCATCTTGTTTAATGTATATCATTTAAAGCTTGTGCTTCCTTATTTATTTTCATTTTGGATGATCTGTCCATTGGTGAAAGTGGGGTGTTAAAATTCCCTACTGTGATTGTGTTACTGTCGATTTCCCCTTGTATGGCTGTTAGTATTTGCCTTATGTATTGAGGTGCTCCTATGTTGGGTGCATAAATATTTACAATTGTTGTATCTTCTTCTTGGATTGATCCCTTGATCATTATGTAGTGTCCTTCTTTGTCTCTTGTAATAGTCTTTATTTTAAAGTCTATTTTGTCTGATATGAGAATTGCTACTCCAGCTTTCTTTAGATTTCCATTTGCATGGAATATCTTTTTCCATCCCCTCACTTTCAGTCTGTATGTGTCCCTAGGTCTGAAGTGGGTCTCTTGTAGACAGCATATATATGGGTCTTGTTTTTGTATCCATTCAGCCAGTCTATGTCTTTTGGTTGGAGCATTTAATCCATTTACATATAATATGTAGTGATATTTAATTGTGGGTTTAATTTGCATTTCCCTAATGGATAATGAAGTTGAACATATTTTCCTGTGTTTATCATCTCTGTATCCTCTTTATTGAATGTCTGTTAATTACTTTTGCCTATTTTCCAATTGAATTGTTTATATTTTTATAGATACTAGTCCTTTGTTAGATATGTGGCTTTCAAATTCTTTATCATCATCTGCAGCTTGTCTTTTCATTTTCTTAACAGGTTTTTCACAGAGGAAGTTTTAAATTTTGATGGGATCTATTTTACCAAATAAACTCTTTTACTAGATTTCTTATCTGAGATTCAGCTTGTGGAGGAATCTATAATAAGACAATTACTATAGATCCATTGTAATATGTAATTTAAAATGAACATGTCCCATTCTTGGCTAAAATAAGACTTTAATAAAAGGAACAATTTACCTACATTCTTGTGAGTAATAAAACTACTTACGTACATCTTTTTATTCTTGTCCTCTACCTCAAGTAGATTAAAACTTTTTTGAGGGTAAAGATTGTGTTCATTCTTCCTGAATCCTCTTTGAAGTTAAGTACAGTGTTTTACATAGAAGAGGTGTTCAACAAATATATTTTAACATTCCGTCAAGGCATCATGGCAGGGCATAAAGAGGTAGAGTTTGGAACCTTGTGTTCAAAGGGGTTGCCTGCAGTGAAAAATTGGGCAAGTCACTTAACCTCTTTGAACTTCAATTTCTTTACCTTACATTTTGGGTAATAATACCAACTTCATAGGCTTGTAGTGGGGTTCAAATGAGACCATTATATGTAAGGCAACAAGTAGAGTGCTTGACATTTAGTAGACTGTGAATAAATGATAACTATTGTAGTTGTCAGGATTTCAGCTTCATAAGTCCTTGAACAGAGATTATAAGGACTCAGATTACAGGGGTTGAGTCTATGAATAGATACTATGTGATGTGAACTGAACTGCATGAAAAGTTCTGATTATTTTAAACCATACATCCAAAAGAAAGCAAATTTTTATTGATGCACACCATCATACAGTACAAAATTCTTTAGTTTCGGGATTACATCAAGGCCACTTAAAAAATATAGTTTATGCAGTTAATTGATGTTACAAGTCGAGAAATCTTTGAACCTGAACAAAACAGTGAATGTTTCTAAAAATATATTAATGCATAGAGGCAAAAATAAAATAATTGAAATGAATTCCAAAATATTTATACATTTTATTGCATGTTGCATTTCTTCATAAGCATAATATAAACTGGGAGCTGAATTAAATGTCTATGCTTAAGTGTAAGGCAAATTTAATCAAGTGCTGAATATCAAATTAACATAGAAAATTACAGAGCAAAACAGAAATATTTTAAGTCAGTTAATGACAGCATTAGCTAAGAGATTTCATTTTACCTATGTTTCAATTAACAATATAACTATATTTGCATTTCAGAAATTGCTTCTCTTATGTTGTTATAGTTAGCAATTTGTATCAACACAAGTTTCAGTTATATATATTCTTGTAATCATTTTAATTTTCAAGAGTTGCAGAATTTGATTTCATTGGTCTTTTTTAAAAAATTAATTAATTAATTAATTTTTGGCTGCGTTGGGTCTTTGTTGCTGCGCATGGGGTTTCTCTAGTTGCAACCAGCGGGGGCTACTCTCCATTGCGGTGGCTTCTCTTGTTGCGGAGCATGGGCTCTAGGCGCACGGGCTTCAGTAGTTGTGGCACGCGGGCTCAGTAGTTGTGGCTCACGGGCTATAGAGCGCAGGCTCAGTAGTTGTGGGACACGGGTTTAGTTGCTCCGTGGCATATGGGATCTTCCCAGAGCAGGGCTCAAACCAGTGTACCTTGCATTGGCAGGCAGATTCTTAACCACTGTGCCACCAGGGAAGTCCCTGATTTCATTGGTCTTAAGCAAATGCTTCTTGAATTTTATGATTAAATGAGATAATTGATTTCATCAATTGGATATTGAGTATAGTGAGAGTATAGCTATTAATAAGCATAGATAAATATGTTTATAAAATTTATAAATATATTCCATTGGCTTTGAGAAACTGTGGAGAAACAATTCTGTTCAATGTAACTGTCCTAAATTTTATGAACTTTACCTCATAAAAGAGGGCAAGAATTAAAAACCTGAGTCAGACTTAGGAAGAATTTATTCAAAAACAAATTAATTTTACCTATTTTTTGTTTTTAAAATTTATTCATTTATTTATTTATGGCTACATTTGGTCTTCGTTGCTGCACGCAGGCTTTTCTCTAATTGCAGTGAGTGGGGACTACTCTTCGTTGTGGTGTGCGGGCTTCTCATTGCAGTGGCTTCTCTTGTTGCGGAGCACGGGCTCTAGGCGCACGGGTTTCAGTAGTTGTGGCACGCGGGCTTCAGTAGTTGTGGCGCACAGGCTTTAGAGCACAGGCTCAGGAGTTGTGGCGCTCGGGCTTGATGCTCCGTGGAATGTGGGATCTTCCCGGACCAGGGCTCGAACCCATGTCTCCTGCACTGGCAGGTGGATTCTTAACCACTGTGCCACCAGTGACGTCCAAAACCACATTAATTTTATGTATAGCTTGACTATTTTTCTTCTGGAAATCACTCCGAGTATTAATTAGAATTTTTATTCTTCAGGATTCACTGCACACTCCGATGAGGGTACAACATGTGTAATTCAAATGTTAAAAAACATTTATGTGAAGTGGTTGAAGATTTGGGATTTTTCTAGGGAAAATGGGAAAAAATAAGTAATTAAATTAAGAGATCCATATGAGCAGATGTTTTCTTAAGGTGATGCTTCTCAAACTTAAGTGTGCATATGAATCATCTGTTAATTTTGATAAAAAATGTAGATTCTGATTCACTAGGTCTCGGGTGAGGCCCAAGCTTCTGTATTTCTAACAAACTCTCCCAGGTGATGCCCCTCCTTCTGGTTCAAGAAGCACATTTTGTTTCTAGTTCTTAGTACTCTGTCTCTCTGAATGCAGTTTAGAGCAAGGTTTACTGGCTATATCACAGCAAAGGAGTTTTATACTGGGAAGCAGCAGAGGCTACCATGCGACTGTACTTCTCTCCCAATAGTATTTCACACTGGGCTCAATTCCTAATTGACATGGCCTGAGGATGGTGGTGGCTTTCTATTTGTCAACAGCTCACAATTGCACCTAGCCTCCACTCTGAGAAATTGTCCAAATGTACAAAAGGGACATTCTCTGCTCCCCTCTTGGCCTTGAGTTGAGAAAAACAGCCACTGCCAACTGTGGCCAGGCAGGGAAGAAGCTGGGGGACTTCTGTTTTGTCCTACCCTACATCCCCTACTCATGCCGCTGATGGGCCAAACCCAGCCAGAAGCCAGAACATAAGAGACCCAGCTGGTGCATTCCATGAAGATTAGTACAGGGCACAGGGAAGGAAGCAATTAAATGGAGAGGGAAGCAGAGAATATTCAGCATACCCATTTAAAATACCTTTAATATAGCTCTGTCATGGTATAGCACATACCATGAACTGGTTAGAGCAATATTTTGTAAGGACTGTATGAATCAGAGTGGGGAGAGGGGTTATCACTTAGGTATAGATATGAGAAAGCTCCTTAATTGGTTTTGCCCATTCTCAGCCCCAAAATATTTACTGCCATTGCCAAGTAGGGTCCAATCAGGAAACTCATTTATAACATATCTAGAGGGTCTCTGTAACTTTTATCCTTAGGAAGAATACAAGAGAATGCTGAATATATTTGATTTAATGGGAGCTATAAGCAATTTAATGTATAATGAGTATTACATAATTATATGCAACCACTATAAATTAAATGAAGTGGGTTCTGATATTACTTTACAGTTACTATCTCAAGGGACAGATGAAAACTCTTTCTTAGGAGTGACTAAAAGAATGGTCCCTGAGGAAACTTGCTCAAGCCTCTAGGATAGCCTCATCCACCAGAGGGCAGACAGCAGAAGCAAGAAGAACTAGAATCCTACAGCCTGTGGAACAAAAACCACATTCACAGAAAGATAGACAAGATGAAAAGGCAGAGGGCTATGTACCAGATGAAGGAACAAGATAAAACCCCAGAAAAACAACTAAATGAAGTGGAGATAGGCAACCTTCCAGAAAAAGAATTCAGAATAATGATAGTGAAGATGATCCAGGACCTCGGAAAAAGAATGGAGGCAAAGATCGAGAAGATGCAAGAAATGTTTAACAAAGACCTAGAAGAATTAAAGAACAAACAACCAGAGATGAACAATACAATAACTGAAATGGAAACTACACTAGAAGGAATCAATAGCAGAATAACTGAGGCAGAAGAACGGATAAGTGACCTGGAAGACAGAATGGTGGAATTCACTGCTGTGGAACAGAATAAAGAAAAAAGAATGAAAAGAAATGAAGACAGCCTAAGAGACCTCTGGGAAAACATTAAACGCAACAACATTCGCATCATAGGGGTCCCAGAAGGAGAAGAGAGACAGAAAGGACCCGAGAAAATATTTGAAGAGATTATAGTCAAAAACTTCCCTAACATGGGAAAGGAAATAGCCACCCAAGTCCAGGAAGCTCAGAGAGTCCCATACAGGATAAACCCAAGGAGAAACACACCGAGACACATAGTAATCAAATTGGCAAAAATTAAAGACAAAGAAAAATTGTTGCAAGCAGCAAGGGGAAAACAACAAATAACATACAAGGGAACTCCCATAAGGTTAACAGCTGATTTCTCAGCAGAAACTCTACAAGCCAGAAGGGAGTGGTATGATATACTTCAAGTGATGAAAGGGAAGAACCTACAACCAAGATTACTCTACCCAGCAAGGATCTCATTCAGATTCGATGGAGAAATCAAAAGCTTTACAGACAAGCAAAAGCTAAGAGAATTCAGCACCACCAAACCAGCTCTACAACAGATGCTAAAGGAACTTTTCTAAGTGGGAAACACAAGAGAAGAAAAGGACCTACAAAAACAAACCCAAAACAATTAAGAAAAGGGTCATAGGAACATACATATCGATAATTACCTTAAACGTGAATGGATTAAATGCTCCAACCAAAAGACACAGGCTTGCTGAATGGATACAAAAACAAGACCCATATATATGCTGTCTACAAGAGACCCACTTCAGACCTAGGGACACATACAGACTGAAAGTGAGGGGATGGAAAGATATTCCACGCAAATGGAAATCAAAAGAAAGCTGGAGTAGCAATACTCGTATCACATAAAATAGACTTTAAAATAAAGAATGTTACAAGAGACAAGGAAGTACACTACATAATGATCAAGGGATCAATCCAACAAGAAGATATAACAGTTATAAATATATATGCACCCAACATAGGAGCACCTCAATACATAAAGCAACTGCTAACAGCTATAAAAGAGGAAATTGACAGGAACACAATAATAGTGGGGGACTTTAACACGTCACTTACACCAATGGACACATCATCCAAAATGAAAATAAATAAGGAAACAGAAGCTTTAAATGACACAATAGACCAGATAGATTTAATTGATATTTATAGGACATTCCATCCAAAACAGCAGATTACACTTTCTTCTCAAGTGCACATGGAACACTCTCCAGGATAGATCACATCTTGGGTCACAAATCAAGCCTCAGTAAATTTAAGAAAATTGAAATCATATCAAGCATCTTTTCTGACCACAACGCTATGAGATCAGAAATGAATTACAGGGAAAAAAATGTAAAAAACACAAACACATGGAGGCTAAACAATACGTTACTAAATAACCAAGAGATCACTGAAGAAATCAAAGAGGAAATAAAAAAATACCTAGAGACAAATGACAATGAAACACGATGATCCAAAACCTATGGGAGGCAGCAGAAGCAGTTCTAAGAGGGAAGTTTATAGCTATACAAGCCTACCTCAAGAAACAAGAAAAATCTCAAGTAAACAATCTAACCTTACACCTAAAGGAACTAGAGAAAGAAGAACAAACAAAACCCAAAGTTAGCAGAAGGAAAGAAATCATAAAGATCAGAGCAGAAATAAATGAAATAGAGACAAAGAAAACAAGAGCAAAGATCAATAAAACTAAAAGCTGGTTCTTTGAGAAGATAAACAACATTGATAAACCATTAGCCAGACTCATCAAGAAAAAGAGGGAGAGGACTCAAATCAATAAAATTAGAAATGAAAAAGGAGAAGTTACAACAGACACCGCAGAAGTACAAAGAATCCTAAGAGACTACTACAAGCAACTCTATGCCAATAAAACCTGGAAGAAACGGACAAATTCTTAGAAAGGTATAACCTTCCAAGGCTGAACCAGGAAGAAACAGAAAATATGAACAGACCAATCACAAGTAATGAAATTGAAACTGTGATTAAAAATCTTCCAACAAACAAAAGTCCAGGATCAGATGGCTTCACAGGTGAATTCTATCAAACATTTAGAGAAGAGCTAACACCCATCCTTCTCAAACTCTTCCAAAAATTTGCAGAGGAAGGAAAACTCCCAAACTCATTCTACAAGGCCACCATCACCCTGATACCAAAACCAGACAAAGATACTACAAAAAAAGAAAATTACAGACTAATATCACTGATGAATATAGATGCAAATATCCTCAACAAAATACTAGCAAACAGAATCCAACAACATATTAAAAGGATCATACACCATGATCAAGTGGGATTTATCCCAGGAATGCAAGGATTCTTCAATATACGCAAATCAATCAGTGTGATACACCATATTAACAAATTGAAGAATAAAAGCCATATGATCATCTCAGTAGATGCAGAAAAAGCTTTTGACAAAATTCAACACCCATTTATGATAAAACCTCTCCAGAAAGTGGGCATAGAGGGAACCTACCTCAACATAATAAAGGCCATATATGACAAACCCACCGCCAACATCATTCTCAATGGTGAAAAACTGAAAGCATTTCCTCTAAGATCAGGAACAAGACAAGGTTGCCCACTCTCACCACTATTATTCAACATAGTTTTGGAAGTCCTAGCCATGGCAATCAGAGAAGAAAAAGAAATAAAAGGAATACAAATTGGAAAAGAAGAAGTAAAACTATCACTGTTTGCAGATGACATGTTACTATACATAGAAAATCCTAAAGATGCCACCAGAAAACTACTAGAGCTAATCAATGAATTTGGTAAAGTTGCAGGATACAAAATTAATGCACAGAAATCTCTTGCTTTCCGATACACTAATGATGAAAAATCTGAAAGAGAAATTAAGGAAACACTCCCATTTACCATTGCAACAAGAAGAATAAAATACCTAGGAATAAACCTACCTAGGGAGACAGAAGACCTGTATGCAGAAAACTATAAGACACTGATGAAAGAAATTAAAGATGATACCAACAGATGGAGAGATATACCATGTTCTTGGATTGGAAGAATCAATATTGTGAGAATGACTATACTACCCAAAGCAATCTACAGATTCAATACAATCCCTGTCAAATTACCAATGGCATTTTTTACGGAACTAGAACAAAAAATCTTAACATTTGTATGGAGACCCAAAGATCCTGAATAGTCAAAGCAGTGTTGAGGGAAAAAAACTGAGCTGGAGGAAACAGACTCCCTGACTTCAGACTATACTACAAAGCTACAGTAATCAAGACAGTATGGTACTGGCACAAAAATAGAAACATAGATCAATGGAACAAGATAGAAAGCCCAGAGATAAACCCACGCACCTATGGTCAACTAATCTATGACAAAGGAGGCAAGGATATACAATGGAGAAAAGACAGTGTCTTCAGTAAGTGGTGCTGGGAAAAATGGACAGCTACATGTTACAGAATGAAATTAGAACACTCCCTAACACCATACACAAAAATAAACTCAGAATGGCTTAGAGACCTAAATGTAAGGCCAGACACTATAAAACTCTTAGAGGAAAACATAGGAAGAACACTCTGTGACATAAATCACAGCAAGATCTTTTTTGATCCACCTCCTAGAGTAATGGAAATAAAAACAAAAATAAACAAATGGGACCTAATGAAACTTCAAAGCTTTTGCACAGCAAAGGAAACCATAAACAAGACGAAAAGACAACCCTCAGAATGGGAGAAAATATTTGCAGAAGAATCAATGGACAAAGGATTAATCTCCAAAATATATAAACAGCTCATGCAGCTCAATATTAATAAAACAAACAACCCAATCCAAAAATGGGCAGAAGACCTAAATATACAAAGAAGACATACAGATGGTCAAGAAGCACATAAAAAGATGCTCAACATCACTAATTATTAGAGAAATGCAAATCAAAACTACAATGAGGTATCACCTCACACCAGTTAGAATAGGCATCATCAGAAAATCGACAAACAACAAATGCTGGAGAGGGTGTGGAGAAAAGGGAACCCTCTTGCACTGTTGGTGGGAATGTAAATTGATACAGCCACTATGGAGAACAGTATGGAGGTTCCTTAAAAAACTAAAAATAGAATTACCATATGATCCAGCAATCCCACCACTGGGCATATACCCAGAGAAATCCATAATTCAAAAAGACACACGCACCCCAATGTTCATTGCAGCACTATTTACAATAGCCAGGTCATGGAAGCAACCTAAATGCCCATCGACAGACGAATGGATAAAGAAGTCATGGTACATATATACAGTGGAATATTACTCAGCCTTAAAAAGGAACAAAATTGAGTCATTTGTTGAGACGTGGATGTATCTAGAGACTGTCATACAGAGTTAAGTAAGTCAGAAAGAGAAAAACAAATATCGTATATTAATGCATATATGTGGAACGCAGAAAAATGGTATAGATGAACCGGTTTGCAGGGCAGAAATTGAGACACAGATGTAGAGAACAAACGTATGGACACCAAGTGGGGAAAGCGGCGGGGGAGTGGGGGTTGTGGTGTGATGAATTGGTGATTGGGATTGACATATATACACTGATATGTATAAAATGGATGACTAATAAGAACCTGCTGTATAAAAAAATAAATTAAAAACAAACAACAAACAAAAACCCCCAATAAACAAAACAAAACAAAACAAATGAATGGTCCCCGTTCTGCTAAGATCTGGATTTCTCTCTTTCATGACCCACTCTACTAGTTACGATGTACCTTCTACTGTCTATAACAGAAATGGAAATTAAGAATGGCTTAAACAAGATAGAAATTTATTTTTCTTTTAGGTAGTAGTCCCTGGAACACTGGTCTACGTGGTTGTACAGGGATCCAGTTTCCTTCTATCTTCTTGCTCCTCTGTTTCTCCTCTGTGTTTGTTTATGCAGTTCCAGATGGCTGGCCATAATATGCATGTTCCAGACAGTAGAATAGAAGAAGCCATAGGAGGGAGGGAAAGAAAATATGCTCCTCCTTTTAAGGGTGAGAACTAAAGGTTGCACATGTAACTTCTCTTACCTTAATGGCCAGAACTTTATCACATGGCCATACATAGCAGCAAAAGAGGCTCAGAAATTCAGCTTTTAGTTGGGCAACCATAATCAGCATAAACATTTTTTAAACATTTATTTATTTGTTTTTGGTTGCATTGGGTCTTTGTTGCTGCATGTGGGCTTTAGTTGTGGCGAGTGGGTGCTACTCTTCGTTGCGGTGCGTGGGCTTCTCACCGCGGTGGCTTCTCTTGTTGCGGAGCATGGGCTCTAGGTGCATGGGCTTCAGTAGTTGTGGCTTGAGGGCTCTAGAGTGCAGGCTCAGTAGTTGTGGCGCATGGGCTTAGTTGCTCCACGACGTGTGAGATCTTTCCAGACCAGGGCTTGGACCCATGTCCCCTGCATTGGCAGTTGGATTCTTAACCACTGCGCCACCAGGGAAGCCCAGCATAAACGTTTGATTGCATCAAAAATGGATCACAGATACAAATGTAAAATGCAAAACTATAAAACTCCTAGAAGATAACATAGGAGAAAATCTGGATAACCTAGGGTTTGGCAATGACTTTTTAGATAAAACATCAAAGACACAATCCATGAAAGAAAGAATTGATAAAGTGGTCTTCATTAAAATTAAAAATTTCTGCTCTGTAGAAGACACTATCAAGAGAAAAAAAGAGAAGCCACAGACTGGGAAAAATATGTATTTTACATATATTATAAAAAAATATGGTAAAGGACTGTTATCCAAATTATTCAAAGAACTCTTAAAACTCAACAATAAGAAAACAAACAGCCAGATTTAGAAATGGGCCAAAGTCCTTACAGACACCTCACCACAGAAGACATACAGATGGCAAGTAGGCATATGAAAAGATGATCCACATCATATGCCATCAGGGAAATGCAAATTAAAACAACGAGATACTACTACACACCAATTAGAATAACCCAAGTCTAGAACACTGACAGTGTCAAAAACTGGTGAGGCTGTGGAGCAACAGGAACTCCCATTAATTGCTGATTGGAATGCAAAATGGTACACTTTGTATGACAGTTTGGTGGTTTCTTAGAAAACTAAACACACTCTTATCATACAATTCAGCAATTGCATTCCTTGGTATTTATTCAAATGAATTGAACATTGTATGTCCACACAAAAACCTGCTCACAGATGTTTATAGCAGCTTAATCCATAATTGCCAAAATGTGGGAAGCAACCAAGATGTCCTTCAGTAGGTGAGTGGATAAATAAACTGTGGAACTTTCAGACAATGAAATATTATTCAGTGCTAAAATGAAATGAGCTATCAATCCATGAAAGATGTGGGGGAAACTTAAATGCATATTATTAACTGAAATAAGCCAATCTGAAAAGGCTACATACTGTATTATTTCCAACTATATGACATTCTGGAAAAGGTAAAACTATGATAATAAAAGGATCAGTGGTTGCCAGGGGTTAACGAGGAGGGTTGGCTGAATAGACAGAGCACAGAGGATTTTTAGGGCAGTAAAAATACTTTGTATGATACTATAATGGTGGATATATGTCATTATACATTTGTAGGAACCTATAAAATGTAGAACACCAAGAGTAAACCGTAATGTAAACTATGGACTTTGGGTGATAATGATGTGTAGCTTCTTCAGTTGTAACAAATGTACACTCAGATGGGGCATGTTGATAATGGGGATAATGCGCATGTGGGGGCAGGAAATATATGGGAAATCTTTGTACTTTCCCCACAGTTTTGTTGTAAACCTGGAACTGCTCTAAAAAACAAGGCCTAGGGCTTCCCTGGTGGTGCAGTGGTTAAGAATCCACCTGCCAATGCAGGGGACAAGGGTTCAAGCCCTGGTCCGGGAAGTTCCCACACGCCACGGAGCAATGAAGCCCGTGCGCCACAACTACTGAGCCTGTGCTCTAGAGCCCAAAAGCCACAACCACTGAGTCCTCGTGCCCCAACTACTGAAGCCCGCGCGCCTAGAGCCCGTGCTCCGCAACAAGAGAAACCACCGCAATGAGAAGCCCACGCACCGCAACGAAGAGTAGCCCCTGCTCACCGCAACTGGAGAAAGCACGCACGCAGCAAGGAAGACCCAACGCAGCCAAAAATAAATAAATAAAATAAATAAATTAATTAAAAAACCAAAAACCAAAAAACAAGGCTTATTAAAAAAAAGATACTGGGGGGAAAAAGCCCGTAGATTAAGGCAGGGTGACCTCAGAGGTCATCTAATTTAATTCATTCATTTTGCATTTGGGAAGAGTGAGGCCCAGAGAGGGTGAATGACTTGCCTAACATCACACAACCAATTACAGTATAACCAGAACGACTCTTGACTGACTCAGGGATCCCTTTTTGGGGGCATGAAGGATAAACATGACTCCACAGTTGAGCAGAATCTCTATCTGACAAGATCATACCCAGTCTTCAAGGCCTGACACAGCTCATTATCTCTCTGGGAGTCTTGAGCAAGTTTGTGTGTATTTCCATGGAGTCCTCATGGCCACCATTTTCACATGGAGAACATGAGGCACAGTGAGGCTGCTGTCACGCTGAGGTTCCACAGACAGTAAGAAGCTATCCAGAGCCTGGGTGCTAGGTCTCTTGACTTCATTCCTTACTGTACCCATCCCCCTCTTTCCAGAAAAGAGACCTTCCTCTTTCACTTACATGTATAATGTTGAGCAGCCACTCAAGGCATCAGATTCTCCATTATGCACTGGCAGCACCACAGACGAGGCACCTCCCTGCAACCTTTTCTCATGCCACGACACACAGCTTTTTCCCCTGTGCTTCTGGAACTTTGCCTATATCAGTCATGGCTACTACCAAAAACCTGTATTACATGAAAGAAAGGGAGAGCAGATGTTGAGTGACAGCCAGCAGCCCCTCCCATACTTGGGTTCCTGTGATCTTCCTCTGGATCTTTTGCTGTCATTGCCACATAGCCATCACGCTTGGAAAGTCACCTACTTGTATCAGGGCTTTTGGTATTTGTGGGAAATGCTCAGTATTTGACCCACATTTAGATATTTTTTTGGCATTGTATTTCATTTAATTAATTAATTTTTAATTGGGGTATAGTTGTTTTACAATGTTGTGTTAGTTTCTACTGTACAGCGAAGTGGAGTTCCCTGTGCTATACAGCGGGTTCTCATTAGTTATCTATTTAATACATATTAGTGTGTATATGTCAATCCCAATCCCCCAATTTAGATTTTAAATGTTGTAATCTTTGTATTGCTAAGGAAATTTTAAAGTTTTGCTTCTTGCCAATATATTGTGCCTGCTGCTGTACCTTTTTAACTGGAAATTGTTTCTTGTTCTGTCTGTAGGATCTGCAGCTTTTGTCTGTTAGATTCACCTGAGCACCCTATTTTCTAGTTTCTCTAGTCAAATGCTACTTACTGTTTTTATGTTTGACCAGCCATTTTGCTCCTTTGTGTGAGGATGTTTTGGTTATTTCTTTGTTTATTCCTTCAGGAATATTTATTGTGTCTACTATGCCCTGGGGAGAATATTAATTATTGGGTAGTGAACAGGACAGGCACAGTTTTTGTCCTCATGAAATTTATGGTACAGTGGGGGAGGAAAAAATAAACATTATATGGTATACATATGTATACATATATACACAAACCACACATGTATACATGTATATGTACATATATACATTAATATATATACATATATCTTAGAAATGTTGCTAATTGCCTTAAATAAAAAGAAAGGATGGAGTCAGAGTAAATAATGGAGATAAATATAATTTAGTTTGGGTGGGAAGGTCAGGAAAGTGTTCCCTGAAGACATGACACTTAAGCTGAGACCTAAAAGATAAGAAGGGATGAACTGGGGGAAGAGAAGGGAGAAGAGTAGGCTAGGCAGAGAGAATAGCATGGATTAATGTTCTGAGGAGGGAAAGAGCTTAATAAAAATTGGGAAAAGTGAAAATAGGTGAGTTTTAATGGAACAACGTGGAGTGTGGTGCAAGATGAGGTTAAAGAGGTTGGCACAAGCTTGAAATTCATGGAAAGCTATGGATGTCATTTTGAATTTTATTCTAAGTGCAGTGGAAATTTGAAGAACTTTAGGAGAATAACATGATGTAGCTTACATTAAAAATTCCTTTGGCTGCCTTGTGGAAAGTGGAGAGCAGGAAGGCCAGAGTGAAAGCAAGGAGACCAGCTCAGAGGCTATCAGAATAGTCCAGGAGTATGATGATAGTTGCTTGATCTAGAGTGGTAGTGGTAGAGGTGTGTTTGAATCATATTTTGGGGGTAGGTTTAGCGGGATATGGCAATGGGCTGAATATTGTAGATGAGGAATAAGAAAGAATCAATAATGTCTGTCAGGTTTCTAAGTTTATCAATGGGCTGGATGGTGGTGGCTTTTTCCTGGATGGGTAAGAGTGAAAGTGGAATAGGTTTTGCAGAAAGATGAAGAGAAAGTTTGTGATTGGGTCTGGACTGAAAATAGCCTTATCTAATGGGTTAAAATCTACTCTTGGACACAGCAGGTCAAGGGTTTATGGTTAATCATAGTGCCTTGATTTTAAGATGCCATAAGTTTTAAGGCGCTGAATTGATTTAACATCAGCTTTTCATAAAGAAAGGAATGCTATCATATTAAATGTGTACATGGGTGTAGCACACATGTCAACTGAACTGTTAGAATGTGGAAAATACATCTTAGATTTGAGGAAATTTAATATTTCAAGCCCACTACCACATAAAGTACAATTGTAAATAAAGGGTAATAATAATGGATAGACCCAAGTAAAAAGTTTATTTTTAATTTCTGAAGAGCTTCAGGAGATCCTTTCACAACTTTGCAGAAATGGGTATCCACTTGTCTATCGGATATCTTTACACGAATGTCTCATGAATACCTCAAGGTGCTGTGTGTTTGAAATGGAATTCACTCTTTCCCATTAATCCCAAATCTGCTTCTCTTCCTAAACCTCCTATTTTGGTTAATGGTACCACCATCCTCTCAGTTTTTCTCTCTTTCATTTATTCATCCATTCAACATATTTTTTGAGCTCTGACTAGCAGTTAGGTACTTTCTTTTCAAATCCCTTTTTATATCTCTTATCTCTCTGAGGGATTAGAGTTGTGGTAGCTTGGCCATGTGACTTGCTTTGGACAATGGGACAGTAGTAAATGTGATACAAATGGAGACTTAAAAAGTACTTGCACAATGGGGTTTGACCTCTCTTGCTGCTCTTGGGAACTTTGTGATTACCACTGTGTGAATAAGCTTAGGCTAGCCTGCTGGATGATGAGAGTTATGTGGCCAAGCTCTTCTTATTACCCCATCTGACGTCAAGTCAACAGCCAGACATGTGAATGAAGCCAGTCTAGATCACCTAACCCAGCCAGACTGGCCCAGACCAGAAGAAATGCCAAGACAATTCACAGAAGTATAATAATATATGTTAGTAGTTTTAAACACTAAGTTGTGAAACGGTTTGTTATGCAGCAAAATCTAACAATAAAAGAGTCGTGGACTATTTCCTTAGTAACTCTGTAGGAGTGGGTGGGTGAAGGAGTCTGGTTTCACGTCTGTGTTCTGACATTTACATTTTGATACCTCAAGCAAGGAGAGTCCCATTCCAACATCCTATGATGTTAGACATTAGCTTCTCCAGTTTTACAGAAGGAAAAACAGATCATCGCGGAAGTTAAGTGGCTTGTCCAAGGCCACACGTTAAGTTGGAGAGCTATGATTTGAACTCAGTTCTTTTTGAATCCAAAGCCCTTGCTTTTTTCTGTAATATCAAATTATATATTTCTCTAATATTCCCTCAAATCTTCTGGATTAATGTTAAAGGATATAGCATGATTCCACGTATGCTAAGATGTTTCCAAATAACTTTTATGTTTCTGCAAAACAAAACAAAGCAAAATCAAAACTCCCCAAATCATGTCATATTGTGCATTTTGTGTGGTTAAGAAACTCTTAGCTAGAATAGTACTTAATACATTTCAATTTCAAAGCACTGGATTTGTAATCTGCTTTTAATTAGACAGATGTATGTATTTACATGTTCTTATATAAATAAACATCTGTGCAGTGCATTGTAAGTACTTGAGATGATTACATTCTCACTTAAGGAAGAGTCCCTTCATTCTGTGCCTACAACCTGTTTACTTATCCTCTTATACTTCCATTTCATATTCATGCTCAGCCCTAAATGGGCTCATACTGCGTTTCTCTTCTTAGTTTCCTTTTTTCTTTGTGTAGCATCAATTACCACAGAGAATGAAGTAGATCCTGTGGGGTGCACAAGCTCCTGCCTGGATATAAATTAGGAACCTAAAAATATTTAAAATATATATTATATTTATTTATACTATATTATCATATTTATAATAGCTTCAATTTTTAAAATAAAAACTGGGGGCCTTTAATTCTAAAAGGCAAAACATATGCTTGAATATATAGTACAATGCACTGATATTTTCCATTTTGATTATTATTTAAGTATAAATAGGCTCAATTGCACATGTAGAATATAAATTTTCAATGGCCACAAACTTGAAGGTGGAGTGGGGACTGAAATTAGTCTCTATCTTGAACTCAGTTTATAGCAGAAAATGTAATTTAGTCAGTTCTAGGTAAACTCAGTCCCTTATAGTTTCTGTTCTTCTGTGTCTTTTTCAAGTTAAAACTGTGAGTTTTCCATCATTCAGTTTTCTCCATGAGCTCCTAATTCCATTCTACTTCTATTACGGAGTTTCATCTTAATGTAATTTATTTTATCTTTAGATGTATGTTACTTCTCTGCCGAAATATACATAAATGAATAGTTTAAAACTTTTCTGTGTCCTTCATGGGGCTGAAAGTGTTAAAACACTGGCTTGTGCATTAAATTAAATTTCTTTCACAGGCACTTCCCTTAAAGTCTTTGCACATTTAATCCCATTTTGGCATCTGTTCTTGAGAGGACCTGGACTAACACATCTGTCTTTCACTTATTGATTCATAGGAATCCTATCTATAGTCTTGACATAAGCCCTTTGTTTTTTATATGTATTACAAGTATCTTTTCCCAGTCTGAGGCTTGCCTTTTCACTCTTTTGCTGATGTCTTTTGATGAAAAGGTGTTCTGAATTTTAATGCAATACAACTTATTAATGGTTATTATTTTTTTATGTTTAGTTTAAAAATGTTATTACCTCAAACGTATGGACACCAAGGGGGGAAAGCGGCGGGTGGTGGTGGTGGTGGTGGGACGAATTGGGAGATTGGGATTGACATGTATACACTGTGTATAAAATGGATGACTAATAAGAACCTGCTGTATAAAAAATAAATAGAATAAAATTCAAAAATTCAAAAAAAAATGTTATTGCCTCATGCCTGGATCATGAAGTTAATTTCCTACCTTCTAGAAGACTTATTGTTTTTTTAAATTTCAAATTTAGATTAACTAGATTTCTGAATTTATTTTTGTATATTGTGTGAGAATGGAGTCAAGTTTCTTATATTTTCCATGTAGATATTAATTTGACTCAGAAGCATTTATTGAAAATGCCACCCTTTCTCCTCTGATCTGCAGTACCACCTTTGTCATAAATCAAGGGTCTTTATACGTGTGAGAGTTTGTTTCTGGACTCTCAACTCTGTTCCATTGTTCTATTTTTCTGTCTTTGTGCCAATACCATGATGTCTTAATTTCGGTAGTTACAGAGTAAGTTGATGTCCAGTAGACTGAGTTCTCCCACATTATTTTTCAAGAGTGTGTTGGTTGTTTGATTTCTATATACTAGTTTATGCCCTTATTTTTTCCCTAACTCTACTTTTTTGTTTTAATTTGCTCTTCTTTTTCTAACTTCTTGAGGTAATGCTTAGATCATTGTTTTTCAGGCTTTCTAATAGATGCCTTTAATTTTATGTTACCCCTTAAGTATAGCTTTAGTTGCATCCATAAGTTTTGATACGTTGCTTGTTTGTTTGTTTTTTGAAATTATCGTTCAGTTGAAAATACGTTCTGATTTTTGTCATTATTGCTTCTTTGAATCATGGGTCATTTAATTAATTGCTACTTAATTTCCAAATATATGAAAGATTTTCTAGTTATCTTTGTTATTTATTTCTAGCTTAATTCTTTTGTGATCAGAGAACATACACTGGTATATGATCAGCTTCTTAAATTTTAATTAAATTTAAATAGTACATTTAATTAAATTAATTCTATATAGAATTAAACAATATTAAATTATTAAAATAATAAATTTTAATAGTTGTTTTATATAATCATATTCTTTTATGTGTACCTACATATCTACCCATGTTTTTAATTTTCATTCTTTTTTATAGCTTCTTCCACCTAAGAACATTTTACTTGTGATTGAAGATCCTGATAGTGAAGATCTGTTAGTGATAAATTGATTCTTCTAGTGTATGTCTAAAAATGTTTTTATTTTACCTTAATTTTTGAAAGTGGGATAAAATTTCAGGTTAGGGTCAGCACTTTAAAATTTTAATTACGTTGACTTATGGCTTCCATTGTTTTGCTGAGAAGTTGGTTGTCAGTCTTATTGCTGCTTCTGTGAAATGAACCTATTTGTTATATCTGTCTATAGTAGGATTTTCCTTTTTGTCTGTGGCTTTAACAAGTTTTCTGTGATGTGCCTAGGGTGTTGTATTAGGATTCTTCAGAGAAACAGAACCTTTAAGATCTATCTGTCTATCTAGATACACATCTATAGACATCTATCTATATCATCTATGTCTATCTTACATCTATATCTATAAATAGATATACATCCATCTCTCTCTATGTATCTCTATCTCTATCTCTCTATCTCTCTTGTATATCAATAGATATCTGTATCTTATCCCTATGTATGTATGTATGAATGTATGTATGTATGTATATCTATCTATCTATCTCTGGATTTTAAGGATTTGGTTCATGTATTGTGGGTGCTGACAAGTCCAAAATCTTCAGGGCAGACCAGCACGCTGGAGACCCAGGGAAGAGTTGATGTTGTAGCTTGAGTCTAAGTATGAAGGGAAAGTTCCTTCTTCCTTGGGGCACCTCAGTCTTTTCTCTTAAGACTTTCTGCTGATTGGATGAGGCCCTCCCACGTTATGGATGGAAATCTACTTAGAATCTACTGATTTAAATGTTAACCACATGTAAAAAAAAGCAACATCTAGACTGATGTTTGGTTAAAAACTGGGTATCATGGCCTAGGTAGTTGACAAATGAAGTTAACCATTACAGGTGATTTTCTTTGTATTTGTCTGCTAAGGATTAATAGTGCTTCTAGAATCTGTGGCTTGATGTCTCTCCTCACCATGGAAAATTCTTAGCCATTGTCTCTTCAAATATTGCTCCTCCCCCATTCTCTCTTTCATCTCCTTTGTTCACTACTCTAGTTTCCTTCTTTGCTTGGCTCTTCTCTTCCCACTCTCCCCCTCTCCCAAATTCTTCACTGAGTAGTTTATCTCCACTGCCTGTAAAACACAAAATAAAAAGATTGTCCCAGCTTTTCTAATTGTTCTTTGCTAGAGGGTTAGGTTTAATTACCTAGTTCATCATTACTGATTCTGTCTTCATCTGTGTCTAATATGCTGCTTTTTATCCTGTTCATTTATTCTATCCAGTTATTACAGTATTTTTAGTAGTAGACATTAATCTTCAATACATTTTCTGGTCATTTTTGATGATAGTCTGTTATTCCTTAGAAATTTCAATACCATCCTTTATTTCTTTAAATATATTTCATATCTTTATGCTGTATTCTATATCTGGTCACTCCAGTATTTATAGTCTTTATAAGCCTCTTTTTTGCTGTTTCTTGTTTCTACTGATTCTTACCCACAGTGGCTTGTTTTCTTTTGTGTTTTGTGATTTATTATTTTAAGCTCTGGTTCCATGACATTTTTTTGGGGCAGTAATTTGAGACTTATATTTGAGGTTTATTTCTTTAAAGAGGTTCATTGATTGCTTCTGAGGGTATGGGGAAACCAACCTGCTATTTAAAAGTCAATTATGGCATGGGATGTTTATGCTTGAATATTAGCTTATCAGAGAGGTTCTATCTGACCTCCCAACCTCTATATTCTTGCCACTTACTTTTTTAAATAGCTCTTATTATTATCTGAAACTATGTTATTTACTTTTTCTTTTATGTGCTTATTGATTGTCACCCCTCAGATGAACTTACCTAAGTCACTTTGGTCATGTACATTTTTTTTTTTATAAATTTATTTATTTATTTGTTTATTTATTTTGGCTGTGTTGGGTCTTCGTTTCTGTGCGAGGGTTTTCTCCAGTTGCGGCGAGCGGGGGCCACTCTTCATCGCGGTGCGCGGGCCTCTCACTATCGCGGCCTCTCCCGTTGCGGAGCACAGACTCCAGACGCGCAGGCTCAGTAGTTGTGGCTCACGGGCCTAGCCGCTCCGCGGCATGTGGGATCTTCCTGGACCGGGGCACGAACCCGTGTCCCCTGCATTGGCAGGCAGATTCTCAACCACTGCGCCACCAGGGAAGCCCCATGTACATTTTAAATGATCTCTTTGGTAGGATAACAGTAGCTGCTGAAGAAGTTTTTGCTGGAAGATGGTTAGTTATTCACCTGTAGCCTTACTACCATGTCATAATGAAAGCAAATCTCAAACCAAATCCTGCTACATATACAGGTCTTAATTAAATTAGTGTTCATTAGCAAGCAGACACAAAGCAGTAATTCAACCCATTGTCTAAGCTTTTTAAAGCCTGGACCCTCTGTCTGTTTGGGTGTTTTGACCTCCACCTTGTATAAAAGGTTCTGTTAGGCAGACATAACAGTATCTCAGAGGCAGGATTTTTTTTACCTCTGGTTGCATCAGGCAATTAGAAATTCTCTGAATGAATAGCTGGACCCAGAATTGTTTAGTGATCAAGCATCGGGTACCATCCCTAAGTGCAAAGGCAGTGGGCCTTGCTGGTTTCTAATACCCTGTTCATGTAAATGTGGACAGTGACTCTAAGATATTTTTATCCAGTCCATATTTCTTGAGTAGCTTTGTCTTTGTTGTGGAAAGCTCGTTTCAAACATTCGTCATGTTACTTAACAGGTCACTCATTTCACCAAAATCCCTCCTTTTGACTTTCAGTGTGCTAATTAATTAACAAAGCATGGGGGTGTTGGTCTTGATAGGGTAACAGAACAACTTGTAGTAGCATCCTTTGGAGTATAGTCTTTGTGTTATGCTAACTGACCACTCCAGGAATATAGAATCTTGATTAAGGCAACTGATTGTTTTTAGAATTGAAGTTTAACAAAACAATACACATTTACTATGGCACTATGAAGTATTTTAAAGTGAAGTACAGTCATTGTAGCATCTCCCTCACTAGAATGGAAACTGTAGAATGACAGAGTACTTTTCTTTCTTCTCACTGTAATCCTAGTACTTACAAAAGTGCTTGCAGAGTGGATGCTCAGTAAGTATTTATTAACTGAATAAATCTATAATAAGATATAATGAAAGTACAGCTTATAAAGTGAAAATGTGGTTATGCTAAAGATAGGAATATCCTGAAATTATCTGTATTTGTGATGAAAATAAAACAGAAATCATTTAAATGCAGTCTGCTTTAAGTAAGTAGAATGTAATAACAGGTGAAAAATGTCGTTTCACATTGGCAGGCTTTTAAGGTGCTTGAATATAAAACCAACTTAACAAAATAATAGAAGAAATAGTACATAATTAATCAGTAGTTTTACTCTGACTGCCACCACCACAGCAAAACTCGCAAGTAGAAAGCCACTGAAACTGCAAACTCACGTCATAATAGTCTTTGTTAGTCTGGAGGTTAATTTTCAAAACTGTTGTTATTAAACTGTCATTGCGTTTCAGGGATAAGTAGAAATTCTCCAAATTTGCTAGAAACAGATTCTTTGGTTAAAAATAAAATCAATTAACAAAATTATTATCTATAAATCTAGAACTGCACTGTCCAATTTGATAGCCACTAGCCACATATGGCTATTTGTCTGCTCTGAATTTAGATGTGCTATGAGTGTAAAATACCAATTTAAAAGACTTTGTATGAAAAGAATGTAAAATATCTGAAGAATTTTAAATATTTGATTTTATGTTTAAATGATAATATTTTGGATATATTGGGTTTGATAAAATATATTATTAAAATGAATTTTACCTGTTTCTTTTTACTTTTCAAAATGTGGCCACTAGAAAATTTAAAATTAGACTTGTGATTCACGTTATATTTCCACTGGATATCACTGGTCTCGATATTATTAGAGTGATACACAGATTGATGTTTATTTTAAAGACAGTAAAAGTGTGAACCTGGTCCCTGGTTATCACTGGGGAGGAGATTCTACACTTGACTTTGATACTTATTCTCACTTCTAGTTGGTCTGAGTCTTGAAGTAGGTGTTAGCTATCAGAGTGTCAGAAATGACAGTTTCTTATTTTGTATTGGACACTGATAAGAACTTGGCCTCCCACTTAGTAAGCAGGGTCTGGGATCAGGCAAAGCTCTGAGCAGATGTGCTTTCAGTGTTTCTTCCACGGAGAGTTGCTTTATTACTCTTTGAGCTCCTTAAAAATTGGTATGTTCATGTTATTTAAAAGTCTCAAATCTTTCTAGTTACTCTTTGCCTCTTTCCACTATTTTAATAATAAAAACTGTAAAGTAAGTATACAAAAATGAAATCATGCACACTTCTACCGCCCTGGCTCATCTTTTAGTTTTGCAAATTACTTTACACATGGATGACCTATCATTAAATAGTTGTAGTTTTTAATGATTTCATTTTTGTACAACTTTCACCATTTTCCAACTGGTCATTATAATTATCATTTTTAAGATTGTATGATATTTCATTGTGTTGCTGAATCTTAATTAAAACCCCAATTTTGGTGTTTTTTCTCACCCAGGAAGTCTGGCTTAGTGTCTTCCTCTAATTATTGAGTAGGAAAGGATGTAGGTACATAATCAGAAATCCAAAGTCTCTGGTTGAATATGAGTTAGTGACTATGGGGTCATTAGCATCCCTCATGACTGATACAGTCAAAAGCTTGCTGGGTGCTTACTTCTGCAACAAAAAGTATTATTTGGGAAAATCTTAATACAGTCTACAACTCATGTAATGAAAACTTATTAAGCATTTTTATTAAACATATTAACCTGGTTAAAAATGATCTTGCCATCTACAATATGCAAATGTGTTCAAAGGAGAGTTTTCTGTATACTTCAGTCTTTTCCAAGATCTGAGTGGCTGTGACTCCATTTATCTCTTATTTTTCTTTTAATTGGTCTCTTCTGCTTTGTCCAACCTCTGCTGCCCGTTTGCTTGCTTTCTTATGGTGAAACTGGCCCTGATCTCTCAGGACGTCACGTTTCGCATTTTTCCTTTCTTTGTCTTTTGTTCTTTTCTCTCTACTCATGAGCCGCCAGTTTTCTTTTTGTCTTGCTCATGTCTATTCCTTTGGCTGAGCATTGCATTCAGCGCAATAGGTCTTTTATTCCTTCTTTTATTCTCGGTGGGATAGGAAAGTAGTTTTCTTTCTGAAAATCTATTTATTTGGAGTGAAAAGATGGGTTTCCTGGTAATGTTAACTGGAAGATCTGTCTTCCTCCTGTCCAACTCCTACCTCCAAACAAATCCTGTATTTTAACGTTCTACTGGCTACAGCTATGAGGCTGAAATCATGGCATACATCAAAGACTGTGGCCATTTCAACTGATCCCGAAGCTGAAATTTTAAGGTGATCTTTTAAGTGTTTACTCTCCTCTATGCATGGGTTATGCTACTCTGAGAGAGGAAGGGGAATGATGGAAAGCATTTCATGGTATTATTAATGATTCTGGGTCCTTTTGACATGACCCCAGACAGTCTTTGATAACTTTGTTGGTTTCTGATATGACAAGATATTCCAGGCTTACCTTGTACATTTCCTGCCCCAACATAGAATCAGTCATTCTCCAAGGGGCTCTGCTCCCTTTTAGTGGGAAATGGTATTTAGAGACCACAAATGGAGCACTAGGGGAGCTCATCGCTACTAGAATGGTCATTGTACCTAGGCTTTTTTCAGTGCAGATGTATATATGTATTTATATATATACATATATGTATATGTATATAATTTTAAGATAAAATGCATTATCAGTTTAAATTAATACTTCAAAATAACTTTAGGAATACTCGGGTTTTACTTATCCTTCCTTCCCCCAATGCAAAAGATTCTGGTTCCCAATGACTCCAACATAATTAATTATTTAGTTTTTTTCTATAAGATGGCCTTCAAATAATAATACCAACATTACTACCAGCAGCAGAAATATGATTACTGAAAATACTATTTTGTCTCTTTTTGGGCATAGGATTTATGCCACTAGAGGTGTATAACTAAATTAATATGATTTAAATTCACTTGAAATAATTCTTCCTTTCTTTGTGATTATGCTGCAAAATCAATACACCACCTAATTTGTCTCATTTTGCTCCTGATTTTTAGGAATTGCTTTCTCACTGAAATTGTATTATTTTAATTTGATTATTTTTTCTATTCGAATTATGTTAAATTGTTACATGGTTCCAAAATCAAACCTAAAGAACTAAGTATGGACAGAGAAGTCTAACTTTTAACTCTGTCCCCTTCACTTTATTCCCCACCCTTTCCATAGAGGTATTCCATTTTTTAAAAAAAGTTTGGTCATATTTTTTTAGCTTAAAAAAAATCAACACAATTATACCTATCCTCTTTAATTTTTAAAGTTTCTGTGCATTTTGGTCTAAAAGATGATTAAGGTTAGATTCGCTTTCACATTATGCAGACAAACCTTTCAAATCAATAATTGGTCCTTCCAAAGTAGATTGTACTCAGAGCAGCCTGAGTCTTCAAGGTATGTCGTGTTTCATAATTATTATTAAAACTTGCTATTTTAAGTGTCTTCTCATTTGCTGCCCATAGCATCTACTAGCTGGATGATGATCTGGACTACACCTTGGCATAATTTGAGAAAAAAGTTAAATAGTAATAAAATTTCTCAAGCTTTGTGCTCTAATTTCCAGTTGATCTTATTCAAAGATCAAGATGGCAATATGATGGCTACATGTGACATGGTTGTGATTGAATCTTGATGTTTTCCCAGGACTTTTTAGCCCTGTAATTGCCTTCAACAGTGTTTTTGGAGGAAGGGATTAGCTGCAGCTCTCAGCAATAAAGGACTATATAATTGAAAGCTTATGTATTCCATGTCCTTTATTTCTACCCAGCACAACAAAGGCCTAACATAAATAGGTTTATTTTTCTAAGAGGATATCTTTTATTATGGCATTACTTTGGAGAGACAAATACAGGGTCAGAGGAAAAGATTTTTTTAAAGTAACAGTAGTACATTGAAAATGATTGCTCCAGCTGTTAAAATGTGATGGGAAGAGGTCAAAGTCACAATCAGTAATTATTTTTTTCCATTAAAATTTTTTGCATTTGTAAAAATAGCACAGTATCCATATCATAAGTGTCAAAAATGTTCATATCCTTTGACTGAGGAATTCTACCTCTAAAGAAAAAAAGTGTTTGTGTCCAAGGATGTTCATCAAAACTTCATTTAAAATAGTTAATATTGGAAACAACCTGATTTTCTAACAACTGGGGATTACAGTTAAATGGAACTTGTAGTTCATCCATATAATGTATTCAATAAATTTATTTTTTCAAGTAATATTTAATGCATGAGAAAATGCTTATGAAAGAGTCTCAGTAAAAAAGTAATACTAAGTGACAAATGTTATATATGTATGCACACACATATATATGTGTAGATATATGTGTGTGTATATATATATTCTAATCCCAATTTTGTTAAAAACTGTTCTTGTGCTTTGAAAATATGCTTAAAAGAAGTATCCCAAATATGTAAGATAAACAGTACAGAACCAAAAAAAAAATAAATTTAATTGGATAATATAAAAGTAAACATAAGAAGTCCTAATAGTTTCCTTTCACTCTACATTGGTTGATAGGTTGTCATACGTACCTCCTAGGGTACAGAAACCCTACTTTGAAGTATGAACTCTACTTTTTTTCTTAATTGAAGTGTAGTTGATTTACAATGTTGTGTTAGTTTCAGGTGTACAGGAAAGTGATTCAGTTATATATATTATTTTCCATTATAGGTTATTACAAGATATTGAATATAGTTCCCGGTGCTCTACAGTAGGTCCTTGTTTATCAATTTTATATATAGTAGTGTGTGTGTGTTAATCCCATACTCCTAATTTATCTCTCCCCCCTGTCACCCCACTTTCCCCTTTGGTAACCATAAATATGTTTTGTATGTCTGTGAGTCTGTTTCTGTTTTGTAAATATGTTTATTTGTATCGTGTTTTTTAGATTCCACATATAAGTGGTATCATATGATATTTGTCTTTCTCTGTCTAACTTACTTCACTTAATATGATAATCTAGGTCATCCGTGTTGTTGCAAATTGCATTATTTCATTCATTTTTATGGCTGAGTAATATTCCATTGTGTATACATACATCACATCTTCTTTATCCATTCACCTGTCAATGGACATTTAGGGCTGAACCCTACTTTGATTAGTGGAATCTGAGGGCCAAGCCTAACCAGGAAATTTTTCTGTTATATTTCAGACATGAAGCAGACATTTTCTAATTGTTTTTCTTTCTCTCTCTCTTTCTTTTTTTTTTTAGCTGCACTATGAGGTTTGCAGGATCTTAGTTCCCTGACCAGGGATTGAACCTGGGCCCATGGCAGTGAAAGTGCCAAGTCCTAAGCAATGGACCGCTAGGGAATTCCCTGTTTTTCTTTCTTGAATTGAGTCTTTTTAAGGAAGAATTGAATACTTTGCTCCCCTTTTCTCATGGTATGGAAATTTTATTTGGTCACAGTGACAGGGGAAAAAACAATAAAGTATAATTATTCATAGTCTGTTCCTGCTCCACACTTTCTAGGTATAAAGGATACTTCTCTGGTCACATAGTACCATTATTTCTTTATTTTTCCTTGTCTTTGTGTTCTTATATATTTTTCACCTTGTAGAGTCTATGTATTATCATGTTGTCTGAAATCATTTTTGGAATGAAATAAGGTATGAATGAAGAAAATTAAAATATTCATTTACCCTTCCATTATCTCAGAAGCATCCCTTATTCATAGTTTTAAAAGAGCTTATTAAATTTTTTAAAAAAGCAAAATATAAATAGGGGTTGGGTCAGACTCATTAAGTGACTTTATATATTTGTAAAATATGTTTTTAAGACCAGACTGTAGCAGTTTATAGAAGAGTACAACATAATACTTGAAAGGTACTAGTAAATTTACTGGCTAGATTGTGTTCTGTAGGTCATATAACAATAAACTTGAATTTCCAGTCCCAGAGATATAGTGGCATAAATCAAGTTTCATATGGAATATTGAAGGTATGTCAAAGAGAACCATTATAATTCAGTAAGTCTAGAATGATAGAATAAGAAAATATTTTGTAAGAAATAGTAATAATTCTATAAAAACTCAATGATTTAGAAATGAAACATGAAAAATGCAAAATTTGTAAGATGATTTATTAAGTAGAGTGCAATCTTTGAAGTATGGCCCTAGTGCCATTCAGTTCTAAGCTGGGCTATTAATGCCCTGAGCTTGCTAATACCTGTGTCTGAAGAAAAAGAGGAAAGAACAGTGGGGTATCTTCCTTAACACAACCAACAGTAAACACAGTTGAGTATATATGTTAAGATTATAGAGGCTTAATATTAAAACAGATTAGGGATTTAATACTTTTCTTTAACAAATATTTATTGAGCACCTATTACGTGCCACGGATTCTTCTAAGCTCATTGAGGATACAGCAGTGAACAAAACACACAAAGTCTCTGCCCTCATGGAGCTTACATTCTGATGGAGGAGACATTCAATAAACAAATTAGCAACTATGTATTTGATATGCTGTCAGACTGTTAAAAGAGCTCTAAGCTAAATAAAACAAGTTAAAATGGTAGAGGTCAACAAGAGTTGCTATTTCAGATATGGCAGTTAGCAAAGAGGCATTTGTGGAAGTTCCATTATTTTCATTGTTAATATGTTCTTTTATTTCAATGCGTATACAAACATTAAGTAAGTTGCATTTTCAAACAGTAGATCATGATAATTTTCAGTGGATTTTATTTAATAATTTGAACTGAACAGGAATACCAACATGTTGGAAATCTCTTCCTCTTCATACCTGTGTCTTGATCTTTTTGCTATCTCCTCTCTGGAATCTTCCAGCAGGGTGCTGAGTGCTCTCTCTTTTTCTCATCTTCCTCCTGCAAACCATCCTGTATATTAGGAGATCACACCTGAGTGGAACCATGATTGAAGGAAGGAAGGAAGGGAACCATATGGGCACTCAGAGTGAGAGTGTTATCTTGACCGCAGTATAGTTTGACTGCCCAGACAACTGCACATACACTTTTGAGTTTTTATTTTTCCTTCAGTAAAGCTCAGAAGTTCTCAAATTTTAGGGGTCCTCAGAATCAGTTTGTGAGTAGTACACAACATACCATTTGTTACAGGCAGTAAACTAATTATTATGAATAATTTAAGGGATTTTCAAAAATGATTTTTACTATATGCAATATTTGCTTTGCATGTTGAATTTAGTGACTAAATCCCAAGTAAGTCTCCTCTGTAGGCTTAAAAACATCATCATGGCATGAAGGGTTGAAGGTAGTAAGGTGGAGAAAAGGGAAATGGAGACATGAGTATTAGATTTTGGAGGGTAGAAAATTTAGCAAATACAGAGAAGAACAAGGTAGAAAAGCAATCAGCGTTAACTTCACCACCCCAGAGATGATTACTTTTAATATTTTAGAATATATTCTCCTAGCTTTATTTATTAATTTAATAAAAATAAGATAATAATTTGCATATTATTCTATCGCCTCCTCATTAATCTGTATTGGGTTACAAACCTTGTGTGCCATCTCAGGTTTCTGTGACCGTTTCCTTCTTTCTGCCCATTTGATTAGTGCTCCATCTGCACTGAGTGATCCTCCACATTCAGACTGAGAAGAAATATTACAGTGGGTTGTAGGATCTGGTTTCTTGATCAGCTGCCCAGGGGTCATTTGGTATTACTGGGGAATGTGCGAAATGGGAGCGGGAAATGAGTGATAAGGAGCTAGTCAGATAGAATTTTCCTCCTTTCTTTCTCCTCTGGAGTGCTCTGAAGTACCTACGAGTCCTTCTAGCAAAGCTTCTAGAGAAGCCCTATGTGCTGAGCGAATGCGTCTGCTGAGTGTATTACTGTGTCTCTTCGTGGTTCCTTGTGAAGCAGTCACCATGCTAAGTAATTGCATGTTTTGCATTTTTCCTTACCTTGCTCCTTACCTCATCCCTTTTTTCCTCACTCTTACTGCCCAAGTTTGCACCTACCAAATAAAGTTTAATGTCTTAATCCTTGCCTCAGGTTCTGATTTCTTCATGACCTGGGATAAGGTGGCACAAGCTTAACTATATATTGTGCATAGTTTCTTATATCATTAAATAATTTTTGGCATCTCATAAATTATTTTTATGTATTTTTATTTTAATAATAAAATAATTTATGGAGAAATGTACACATCTTACGTTCAGTGAGCATACAGTCAAATATATACACATGTGTGGCATCCCAATCAAATTTAGAATGTTTCTGTCACGCAAGAAAGTTCCTTTTTCCCATCATTAAATATTATTCTCTAATATCCTAGCTATAATTGTCCAGTGCTCCCTTGTTGAGAAATCAGTGCTGAAACTGGGGTTTTAGAGTTGTAGTGGAAAGAGCAATGAACTATGAATAGTGAGACATAGGTTTAAGTCCAATTGTCATAAAAAATTAGCTAGGGTGACCTTGGAAGAGTCGTTAAAATGTTTTGGATCTGCTTCGTTATATGTCAAACAGAAGGGTCAAATTAAATAACTCTTATTGTTCCTTCAATTTTAACATTCCAAGCCTCGACTGTACTTTGGGAAGCCCCTTTTCTTCTTTACCTCGTGAGCGTAGTAGTTGGGTGCTTCTTAAAGCAACCCCTTTGCACCAGGAGTCACCATCAAGACCCAATTCAGTCACCTTATGTGGAAATAGTGACATTATGTTTTGTGTTCTACCCAGAGTTTAGGTGACTGTTGGTGTAGCCTCCTTTGAGATGTTTGGGGGGATTTCCTTCACACTCAACCTCCCTTGATATCTCAATGAAATGAGAGCGACCTGTCATATAATCAGTGAAAGTCTTCCTTGGGCCACAGCAAGGTAACGTGCCACTTTGTCCCTTCTCAGGCTTTCCTTTTAGGTTGTGACTAGTGAGGTGAGGGTTTACTTGGGGATCAAGTATGTACTGAATGATTATGCTTCTCTTTGATGAATAACATAGAGGTCACCCAAGACTGTAAGAATAGTTTTTATGCAGGGCACATAGAGGTGTGTTCTTGTGTATTGCATGAAGGTGTTTAAGAGGAGGTACCATGTGGCCTAGAGTTCACACACACACACACACACACACACACACACACACACACTTCATTTTATTTATAGTTAAGTTATAAAAACAACCGTCTCATTTTCCACTCAATTTTTTTTTAAATAAAATTACTAGGATGGAACAGTTGGAACTTGGCAGCAGTTTCATGTTTGCTTGGATTGTCTCATGTAAATTGATTGGAGTCTTCTTTGTGTTCTCTCAAAGAATAAATTATTGGCCATTTAAGTGCATAGTTTAGGATTTAATATGGATAGGGCATTTCTACTATAATTTGGTTTGGGATGATTCATACTAGTTGGAAATTTTTAAATAATGTCCACTTATGAATACCTAATTGGTCACTTTTTTAAGGGTTCCCAGAGAGTCATAAGCATTCGTGAGATTTATTATTAGCTGTTCTATTTATGACTGGGATTCTAAACTATTTTTGAATTAAGGAAGAAACACTAGAATGCATAATCTCCAATAGTTTGATCTTGAGAAAATGATAATAACATTTACTTAGGTAAACTTCCACAAGAGAACAGAAAATGAGTACTTTTAACATACACCATAAAAAATCCAGTTTCTCATAGTTTTATTAGTGCTATTTGCAAGTGGTTTATAAAAATTCATTGGTGCCCTTCAGAAGAAGATCAGTGTTACCTCTCTTTGGGTAACTATTTTCATTTTTGAAATTTTCTTTATTTCTAGGTAATCATTGTTGTCTTCCTGCTATGTTCTCTAGGTGATTTTTTCCCGTACATGGATGGAATTGCCCTGTTCTAGTTATACTTCAAAATGCTAGTCCATTTACAGGATAATAGCCCAAATTAAGTGGGAAGTATTTGACCACAACCCAGAGGAAACTAGCCATGCCACAGCTCACATAAGCCATGACCTTGGCCTCTTTCCTACCTTGGGGACAAGAAATATTCTCTTTTCCTTTATCATACAAAGGGATTAGAAAGGGAAAGGAGAGAAGTGAATTGCTCTGATAGATTGTATTATTGTTCCCAAATACTAGCTCCCTTACGGATGAGTTTTTATGTCTTTGCTTGTTGGCATTTGCGTTGCTGCGCCATCTTGAAGGCAGAGTTTATAATACTACTGCATTGACTTTAGGCTTGGACATGTGATGTAATTTAGCCAGTGGAATGTGAGTAGACACGATGTGTGCCACGTCTGAGCATCACACACTTCCATCATCTCTCTTGCTTGTTCTCTCTGCCATTAAAATGGGTATGTCCCAAGTAGGGGTGTCTCCTGGAGTCTGGACCCCAGAATGAAATCACATATGGAATTGCAGCAGCACACCTGCAAGAGCCAACATGATATGAGCAAGAAATAAATGTTTGTTGTTGTAATCTTGAGATTTTTGAGATTGCCTGTTTTACAGCAGAGCTGACATTAATATACTTGCTCTCTCAGGGTGTGAAGGTGGTCCTTGGGATATTTTAGGGTAGGAAGTAGAAATATTATATGTATATTTTGCTATGTGGCTTCAAAACTTTAAGGGACCTGAGACATTATTTACAGTGGTGGCTTTGAAACTTTTTGATGACAACCTACAATTAAAAAAATAATTTTAGGGGCTTCCCTGGTGGCACAGTGGCTGAGAATCTGCCTGCTAATGCAGGGGACACGGGTTCGAGCCCTGGTCTGGGAAGATCCCATATGCCACGGAGCAATTAGGCCCGTGAGCCACAACTACTGAGCCTGCGCGTCTGGAGCCTGTGCTCCGCAACGAAAGAGGCCACGATACTGAGAGGCCCGCGCACCGCGATGAAGAGTGGCCCCCGCTTGCCGCAACTAGAGAAAGCCCTAGCACGGAAATGAAGACCCAACATAGCAACCAATCAATCAATCAATAAAAATAAAAAAGTACATCAACTTTACTACTGTATATATAAAAAAATAATAATAATTTTACATTATAACTTAGTACATTCAAACATATATGTTCATGTATGTGTATGTAGACATGGTATATATAGAAATAAATATACATTATATATGTAAATAGCTATATACATGGAAATAAATTTTAAGAAACAATTCTTACTCAAGTGTACTCTAATATTTTCTAGTCTTCTGTTCTGGTTTATTTCTTTTAAAATGCTGCTTTTGATATGCTAAATCAATTTTACAGTTCACCAATGAGTCTTAATCTGCAGCTCAAAAAAATCACTGATTTAGAGAAAACTCTTCATTATAAAATGATGAAGAGCTAAAAGAGAGTGTACTTACAGTTACACTGCCATTATTTGGAACTTGGCAAAATTTAGATGCACTTGTAAAGTTCACACACTCAAAATATTTTTATCTATTTTTGAGGGAAGAATGGAGGCCACTAAGCTATGAAATAAAGAGAATTAAAGCTTGTCACTGGCAACTGATACATGAGCATAAAAATTAGCAGTTGATAAAATCAAGGTCAAAAGATACATGTGTAATCCATTTTGAGTTTATTTTTGTGTATGGTGTTAGGGAGTGTTCTAATTTCACTCTTTTACATGTAGCTGTCCAGTTTCCCAGCACCAGTTATTAAAGAGACTGTCTTTTCTCCATTGTATATCTTTGCCTCCTTTATCAAGCAGCTCAATATCAAAAAAACAAACAACCCAATCCAAAAATGGGCAGAAGACCTAAATAGACATTTCTCCAAAGAAGATATACAGATTGCCAACAAACACATGAAAGGATGCTCAACATCACTAATCGTTAGAGAGATGCAAATCAAAACTACAATGAGGTATCACCTCACACCAGTCAGAATGGCCATCATTAAAAAATCTACAAACAATAAATGCTGGAGAGGGTGTGGAGAAAAGGGAACCCTCTTGCACTGTTGGTGGGAATATAAATATGATTATATTTTATTTTATTTTTTTTATTATTATTATTTTTTAAATTATTTATTTATTTATTTTTGGCTGTGTTGGGTCTTCGTTTCTGTGCGAGGGTTTTCCCTAGTTGCAGCAAACGGGGTCCACTCTTCATTGCGGTGCGCGGGCCTCTCACTATCGCGGCCTCTCATGTTGCGGAGCACAGGCTCCAGACGCGCAGGCTCAGCAGTTGTGGCTCACGGGCCCAGCCGCTCCGTGGCATGTGGGATCCTCCCAGACCAGGGCTCGAACCCGTGTCCCCTACATTGGCAGGCAGACTCTCAACCACTGCGCCACCAGGGAAGCCCTGATTATATTTTAAATGGCTGATTCAATACCAACCAGTTTTGCTATGCCAAACTGTTGCAAACTTTCCCACTCTGCCAAGATAATACTAATAAACTGGAAATTACCTGAACCTTAAAAAACCCCCGTAAAACAAAACAAAACAAAACAATAACAACAACAAAACACACAAAAAAGCAATTCTGCCAGTGATACTCTGGATCCCATCACCCTCATCTTCTTAAGCCCTTGCTCCTTCAATTACCCTTTTTCTTTCCTGCAATATATATTTCTGTTTGTCTTATTTGGATCATTCGCCCAGCATATATGCTGTAGTGTAGCCATCTTAAGAACCACTCTGCCCCTCAAAAAGGAAAACCCAATATTGGCTCTGCATCTTTCTTCAGGTACTAAATCATTCCTTTGTTTTACTTTACAGCGAAGTGCTCTAAAGGAGCAGTCTACAGATACTGTCTCACTTCTTCACTTCTCATTTACTTTTTCAAAGTTTAATTTGGTTTTTATTTTTGTCAAATGTATACATATCCATTGTTAATAATTCAAATAATTCTACAAGGCTTGCACTGAAAAATAGCTTGTTCCGCCTAGCCACCACCATTTCTCACTCCCTAGAAGCAAACACTTAACTCTTTTAGTTCATTCTATTGGTATTTATATCCAAATCTAAATAACATGCTTACATTGTTATGTATCATTATCCCCCGTTATCAACATTCTCCACCAGAGTGCTACATTTGTTATAATTGATGATCCTACATTGACAGATCATTATCAATCAAAGTCCATAGTTTACTTTAGGGTTCTCTCTTCGTTTTGTACACTATATGGGTTAGGACAAATATATAATGACATGAGTCCGTCATTATGGTATCATACAGAGTATTTTTACTGCTCTAAAAATCCTTTGTGGGGAATTCCCTGGTGGTCCAATGGTTAGGACTCCGAGCTTCCACTGCAGGGGGCATGAGTTCCATCCCTGGTCAGGGAACTAAGATCCCACAAGCCAAGAGGCATGGCCAAAAAAAAAAAATCCTTTGCGTTCTTCCTATTCATTCCTCCCCACCCTTTCCTACGTGTTATCTAAATAACGTGCTTACACAACCTAAGTGTCCACTGACAGATGAATGGATAAAGAAGAGGTGGCACATATATACAATGGAATATTACCCAGCCATAAAAAGAAATGAAATTGAGTTATTTGTAGTGAGGTGGATGGACCTAGAGTCTGTCATACAGAGTGAACTAAGTCAGAAAGAGAAAAACAAATACAGTATGCTAACACATATATATGGAATCTAAGGAAAAAAAAAAGGTCATGAAGAACCTAGTGGCAAGACAGGAATAAAGACACAGACCTACTAGAGAATGGACTTGAGGATATGGGGAGGGGGAGGGGTAAGATGTGACAGGGTGAGAGAGTGGCATGGACATATATACGCTACCAAACGTAAAATAGATAGCTATTGGGAAGCAGCCGCATAGCACAGGGAGATCAGCTCGGTGATTTGTGACCACCTAGAGGGGTGGGATAGGGAGGGTGGGAGGGAGGGAGATGCAAGAGGGAACATATGTATATGTATAACTGATTCACTTTGTTATAAAGCAGAAACTAACACACCATTGTAAAGCAATTATACTCCAATAAAGATGTTTAAAAAAAAAAAAAGAAGAAGAGGTGTATGTGTATATATATATATACATACACAATGGAATACTACTCAACCATAAAAAAGAATGAATTTTTGCCATTTGCAGCAACATGGATGGACTTGGAGGGCATCATGCTAAGTAAAATAAGTCAGACAGAGAAAGACAAATACTGTATGATATCACTTATATGTGGAACCTAAAAAACACAACAGACTAGTGAATACAACAAAAAAGAAGCAGACTCACAGATAGAACTAGCTAGTGGTTACCAGTGGGGAGAGGGAAGGAGGGAGGGGCAGTATAGGGGTAGGGGATAAAAAAAGGGTTATTATGAGATTATATGAAATCATGTGTGTGAAACTTTTGAAAATTGTGAAGCACTATAGAATTTATTTTTTTCTGTTGAATTTTTATTTTTTATTTTTAAAATTTATTTTAATTTTAAATTTTTATTGGAGTATAGTTGATTTACAATGTTGTGTTAGTTTCAGGTGTACAACAGTGAATCAGTTATACATATACATATATCCACTCTTTTTTTAGATTCTTTTCCCTTATAGGTCATTACAGAGTATTGAGTAGAGTTCCCTGTGCTATACAGTAGGTCCTTATTTGTTATCTGTTTTATTTATAGTAGTGTGTATATGTCAATCCCAATCTTCCAATTTATTTGCCCCCTCCTTACCCACTGGTAACGTAAGTTTATTTTCTACATCTGTAACTCTATTTCTGTTTTCTAGATAAGTTCATTTGTACCCTTTTTTAAGATTCCACATATAAGCAATATCATATGATATTTGTCTTTTTGTGTATGACTTACTTCACTCTCTATGACAATGTCTAGGTCCATCCATGTTGCTGCAAATGGCATTATTTTATTTTTTACGGCTGACTAATATTCCATTGTGTGTGTGTGTGTGTGTGTGTGTGTGTGTGTGTGTGTGTGTATACACACACACATATACAATCACATCTTCTTTATCCATGGCTCTGTTGGTGAACAAAGAATCTTTAATTCAATGAAAAAATAAAAAAGAGAAAATGATAAATAGATAAATAAATAAACAAACAAATAAATAAACAAATAAATGACATGCTTACATTGCTACTTTATGAATTTTTAGCTTTGGCCTGAACCATTGGTTTCTGACTAGAGAAGAAGAGGATTTAGTTTCTTTTACTACCATCCCATCCCCACTACACGTACATGCTCGTGCACACACACAAGGACAAGTCCTTTTCTCCACTGTTCCAATATTATAATTTTAGTTATATCACTATTCAATATTTATGTGATAATCCCTGTGTAAAATGTTCTTCGCCTTGGTTTACTCCTCATTTTGATGGAGCACAGCTGTGAATAGAGCACGTTTTCCATTGGCTTCCAGAGAAAAGATACATGGAAAGTAGACAGTTTTTAGAAATTACATGTCTGAAATTATCTTATTTCTGCCATCCCACTTAATTGTTAGTTCACTGATACTTTTAAGAAGAATTAAAAAAATATTTTATCCATCTTTTTTAGTTGTCCTCAGTGGAAGCATTGGTCTAAATTACCTAGCCCACTGTTACTGGAAGTGGAAGATTCATGTTTCTTTTTTATTTTATTAATTTCTTCTCTCACCTTTTGTACTTCTTTCTGCTTTGTTGGGGATTATTTTGCTGCACTTTTTTTCTAATTTATTGAGATGGCTGCTTTAGCTCTTTAATTTTTAGTTTGTCTTCTTTTCTAATTTATACATTTGAGACTATATTCTCTAAGTTCCACTTTAGTTGCAGCTAATATGTGGTATTTCTTTATTCTCCAGTTCAAAATATTTTATAATTTTTATTATGATTTCCTTCTTGCCCAATGAGTTATTTAGAACTGTGTTTCTTAATTTCCAAACATGTGAGTATTTCTAGTTTTCTTTTTGTAATTTTTTTCTGTGTTAATTGCATTGTTATCAGAAAATATGCTCCGTATGATTTGGTCTTTTGAAATTTGTTGAGGCCAGCTTCATGGTCAAGCATTTTGTTTATAAATATTTAATACTCTGAAAATAATTCTACACTGAGTATATTTTATTGTTGTATTTTGTAAATATCCATTAGAACTTGTGTGTTAATCGTGTTGTTCAAATTTTCCATATCCATTCTGATTTTTTATTATATTAATTTATTAATTACTGAGACCTGTGTTAAAATCTCTATGTTTATGACTTTGTGTATTTCTCCTTTTTCTTTCAATTTTTGCTTTAATTATTTTGATGCTATATTATTAGGTACAAGTTTTAAATGGTTTTATCTTCCTGGTAAACTTTACCTTTGATGTGTATAAAGTGATTATCTTTATCTCTGGTAATACTTTTTGACTTACATATTTTCTGACAGTACTATAGCTATCCTAGTAGCTTTCTTTTGATTAGTGTTTGCATGGTATATTTTTTTTCTATCCTTATACTTTAACATTTTTCTAGCCTTAGTTTCTAGATATTGTCACTTTTGATCAAAATGTAGTTTTTTGATTAAAATGTAGTTTTTTTAAGTTAAAATATATCTTTTCTAAGAACCTTTGTCTTTTAACTGGAGTATTGGATTGATTTACATTTGAAGGAATTAATAATAGGTTTTGGTCTTAATTAATCATTCTATTTTGTGCTTTGTATTTCTCTCTTTTATTGCGTTATTTCAGATTGAGTACTTTTTAAATCATTCTAATTTTTTCTACCAGTTTCAAAAGTTAAACATTTTTTTTCTTTTAGTGGTGTCCTTAGAATTACAAAATGCTTACTTAATTTGTCAAGTCTAAAATTAATAGGTACCTTTATTTTTCTCTTGGACACTGTAAGGGTCTTAGAACACTTAATTTCATTATTTCTCTCTTCAGTTATAAATTATTCTTGTTTTGTAAGGATTATATTTTAATCTCAAAAACATTATTATTATTGATTTTTTAAAGTAATAGTTAAAAGATTTTCTGACAGCTCCACTTCTTCCTTGCCTCTATATTCTTTGTTCCATCATAATTCTTCCTTCTGGAATTTTTCTGCCTGAAATGCATTCTCTAGAATTTCCTTTAGTGAGATTCTGCTGGAGGCAAATTCTCTCCATTTTTGTTTGTCTTAAAACGTCTTCAATTTACAATCACTCTTGAGAATTTTCAACATAGAATTGGTGGTTATTTCCTTTTAGAATACTGAATATATCATTTTACCTTCCTCTGGTTTCCATTGCTCTTGTTAAGAAGCCAGCTTTCAGTCTGTCATTCATCTGAATGCAGTCTGTTCTTTTTTTTCACTCATTACTTTTGAGATCTTCTCTTTGTCTTAGGTGTTCTGCAGTTTTACTATTATGTGTCTAAGGTAAAAATCCTTTTATATATCCGGGTTGGGACTCACTGGATTTCTTAAGTCTGCAGATCTGTATTTTTCATTAATTCTCAGTCATTAACTTTTCAAATTCTTACCCTTTCTTTTCTTTCTTGGAACTCTAATTAAAAATGCGTTAAACCTTTTCACTCTACACTCTACATAGAGTCTCTTAAATGCTTTTTATTAATTTTCTATATTTTTATATTTCTGTGCTGCATTTTGGATTCTTCTGACCTGTATTTCATTTTACCAACTCTCCCTTTTGCTTTATGTAATCTGCTGTTAAACTAATCCATTGTTTTAAATTTTAGATTTTAATTGTTATTTCTATAAGTTCTTTGGCTACATTTTCAGATCTCCTTGGAAACTTTTTGTGGTTTCCAGTAAAGTTATTTTCAGGCTTGTGTTTTATTTCATTAAGCTTAGTAGGAATAGTTGTTTTAGGTCTGTGTCTTAACAATTCATTCCTATATTCGAAGTCTTCAAGGGTCTGTTTCTACAGTCTCTTATTTTTTCTTATTCTTAATTATGGTATCTCGTTTTCTTGGGGCTTTCTTATTTTTGTCTGTGTAATGGTCATTGTTCTTGAAAACGGTGTGGGACTTCTTTGCAACCTAGGAATGATGTGCCTTCCTCCAAATAGTATTTGCATTTACATATGCTTTAGGATCACTAACAGTGGTTCTCCAACTTGGCTATATATAGAAATGTCTGATGAACTTTAAAAAATCCTGATGTCCAAGCTGAACTATATAGACCATTTAAATCAGAATCTGCAGAAGTAGAATCCAGGCATCAGTTTTTAAAGCTACGCAGGTGATTCCAATGAGCATCCAAGGCTCAGAACTGCAGATACAGAATAACAACCCTTTCTGACTTACTTATATACACTACCAAATGTAAAATAGATAGCTAGTGGGAAGCAGCCGCGTAGCACAGGGAGATCAGCTTGGTGCTTTGTGACCACCTAGAGGGGTGGGATAGGGAGGGTGGTGTGATGGTCCAGCCACCGCAGGGGGTCTTCCAGGTCCCAACGGAGAGGGGTAAGGGGCTGAATAGCACCGTGCGTATGGGGTCAGAAGGACCAAGACAACTGATGGTTGCAAGGCACTTTATTTAGAATTTACTGAATCTAATATAGACAGAAGAGGAACTCATTATTAGACAATGAACTCATAGAATTGCTTATCGTCTCAGTTCAGCCACCACCATGGACATCAACAAGTTTACAACAACTATCCTTGAACATTATCTTTCCCTAACCAGGCACACACACAGCCCCCAGCCATAAGGAACAACCAGGACTCTCAGCTCCCTGAGGTCTCCTGGCTTGAGATAGCTTTGCTAATCTCTTTTGCATTCCTCAGGCCTGGGAAAAAGAGTGCATTCCAAGTCAAGGGTAAGGGCTTTGCTTTCTGTGAGAAACATACTGTCTCCTCCAGGAGTTACCTCCGGCTAAGACTGCATGCTTCCCACAGGGTGGGAGGGAGGGAGATGCAAGAGGGAAGAGATATGGGGATATATGTATATGTATAACTGATTCACTTTGTTATAAAGCAGAAACTAACACACCATTGTAAAGCAATTATACTCTAATAAAGATGTTAAAAAAAAATAACAGCCCTGCTTGAAGTTTTTTTGGCCCACCCAGGTGATTTGACTTTGGGCTGCGAATCTCCTGGAAGCTACTGTCTTTACAAATTCTCAGAGATTTCCCCTCCATCCACCACTTGCTCAATACCAGTTGGCATATGGTAACTTTTTTCTAATGTCAACAATATATTGAAGATGAGGAATACAGGGACAGGGTTATAAGAGATTTTGAGAGCGTATTTAATTCATCTACCTTCACCATTTATGAATCTACGCAAAGCACTTTTTACCTTATCCAATTATTCATTCATTACATTAGTTGTACTAAGTTAAAGGTAACGATGGTGAAAACGTAAAATGCTTTTTGAATTTTCATGGTGTTATCCGTGAAACATGTTGGTTTTATCATGTATTATTTAATTTCTTCTGGGAAGTTTTCATGCTGACCCCTGAAGAATATCTGTAGGGTCTGATTATTCAATTTGTAAGTAAAATGATTAATTATATTGAAGGTGGGCCTTGCTATCTCCTGTTGGAAAGACCCCTAGAGAATGTTAATGTGTTATGAAATCATAAATTGAAATTGGCTTGCTTTTATCTGTAAGGATCTTGGCATGTATTAGGATTAATCAACATGTTACTCCCATGTAAACTTCATTTTTTGATTACACATTACATTTAGTATCAGCAACAGAAATCATGATTTTATGTTAACAGGGAATGACATCATCTTCCTTTTTTCCTTTCAGCATTAAATACCTCATTCCTGTGTTGGGAAATAACACGTTGCAGCATTTGTCAGTGTTATTTCCAGTCCAACTTCTCCTTTTTAAGTTCATTATTCTTTTAGGTTCTTAATTATGAGCTGTCCTCTGCGCAGTGTAGTTCACTATTTCTGGCATCATAAGAATCCAGTCTCAGTCCTTTATAGGTGAAAAAAGGACAAAAACTACCCAAGCAGCCATTGATTGCTGGGTACTGGAGCGTGTCCATTAACCTGTCAGCATTTCCCAAGATGTGTTGGGCAGAATTAAGTAGGTTCATAGATATTCTGTAAAATATATTTCCATGGTCAGGTAAATTCAGGGAGGGCTAGATTAAATGAAGTTAAACTGGCTTATTTAAGGGAGGCTTGGTAGAATCTTTAATATCCAAACATACATTTTGAATTTCCCAAGGAAATAGTTGAGCATTTAAAATGATTAATGTTCTTCAGAAATTTGGAAAATACTCACATATGATGATATTAAACCTTCATAATTGCCTTTTCAGGTAATTATTGGTCCTGTTTTTACAGATGAGGGAACTTAGGTTTAAAGAAGTTGTTAGTTTGTTCAGTGTCAAAGAGCTATGAGGTGGAGTCTGGATGCAGATTCAGATCTGTTGCATACAAGAGTCTGCATTCACTCTTCCTCTCCCTTGCTCCCTCCCTCCTGTCTTCTCATCCTGCCTTTTAAAATTACATTTATTTATATGATTGTAAAATTAACATATATTTTCACTGAAGACTCTGAAAAAAACAAACAAAAGCACATGAAGAAAATAAAAATTACTCATAACCTCCTTCCCTGAGATAACATTAGAATTTTAATTAAATTAATTAATTAATTAATTTATGGGTGCGTTGGGTCTTCGTTGCTGTGTGCGGGCTTTCTCTAGTTGCGGTGAGTGGGGGCTACTCTTCGTCTTGATGCAGGGGCTTCTCCTTGCGGTGGCTTCTCTTGTTGTGGAGCACGAGCTCTAGGTGCGCAGGCTTCAGTAGTTGTGGTGCACGGGCTTAGTTGCTCCACGGCATGTGGGATCTTCCCGGACCAGGGCTCGAACCCATGTCCCCTGCATTGGCAGGCGGATTCTTAACCACTGCTCCACCAGGGAAGTCCAACATTAGAATTTTAACATTTTATTTTATTATTCTTTTTTTGGACTTTTTTTTTTTGATGTGGACCATTTTTAAAGTCTTTATTGAATTTGATACAATATTGCTCCTGTTTTATATTTTGGTTTTTTGGCCACGAGTCATGTGGGATCTTAGCTCCCTGACCAGGGATCGAACCTGCACCCCCTGCATTGGAAGGCGAAGTCTTAACCACCCGACCGCCAGGGAAGTCCTGCATTTTAACATTTTAAATGTTTTAAACACACATGTAAATTATATCTATATAGTGTGTGTGTGTGTTTTTTTTTTTTTACAAAATCCAGATCATACTGCATGTATTTTTAAACCTGCACTGTTGATTTTATGTAATTAAATAATCTTCTATAATTCAATTCTAATGGCTGCAAATTATTCCATCACAGATATGCACTAAATTTACTTAGCCAGTTCTCTGTTGTTGGACATGTAAGTTGTAGCCAATTTTTCACTATTATAAATAGCATTATGGGGCTTCCCTGGTGGCGCAGTGGTTGAGAATCTGCCTGCCGATGCAGGGGACACGGGTTCGAGCCCTGGTCTGGGAAGATCCCACATGCCGTGGAGCAACTGGGCCCGTGAGCCACAACTACTGAGCCTGTGCGTCTGGAGCCTGTGCTCCGCAACAAGAGAGGCCATGATAGTGAGAGGCCCGCGCACTGCGATGAAGAGTGGCCCCCGCTTGCCGCAACTGGAGAAAGCCCTCGCACAGAAACGAAGACCCAACACAGCCAAAAATTAAAAAAAAAATAGCATTATGATGAACAACTTAGTACATTACATCTTTGTGCACTTGTCTGATTCTTGTCTGATTTTTTTCTTTGGATTAAACATATACACTCTACTAATAGTGTAGGAGAGTGCTTGTTTATTCATGTTCTGGCCAATATAAGTCTTATATATTTATTTCTTGACATTTTTATAAGCAAAACATGCTTTTTATTGTTTAGCTCATTATTACCTCAGTTTTGCCCCTTTGGCTGTCATTAAGCTGCCCTCCCAGTAGTAGGGCTTGTGCCCTATATGATTCTTCCATGAGTGGAGGTTATTTTGCGTCCAGCTTTCTTGCTGGTTTTGCCTTAAGATATCAATTAGTCAACTCAATCAATGAGGTAAGGAGTACAATCTGAGTATAAGACAAGTAATCCACATGGGTATTAAACCTACAGCCATGGTTTTCTTAGCTTCCTGTTCCAGTCTAGCAGTTTTCAACCCGTAGTACACATAACAGATGGCATTCACGTGTTGGACACATCATATGGGTACACTGTGGACTTCTCACAATTTGTGACATGCTCCATACAATTATACTCCTTTTCTCCTGCTCTATAAAACATTTTGGAATAGAAGTTAGTGTGAGTAGTATTATAATAGAACAACTACTCTAATTTAAAACAAAATAAATAACTCATGATCATCCATCCTTAAAATTTTATTAGTAAGAAATTATTTGCCATGTATCTGTAATAGTATAAAATCTCTGCTCTAACAGAGACGAAAATGAACAATGCCTTAAACAAGATAGAGGTTAATTTATTTCTCAAAGTAAAATCTCAGCAGTTATGATGCTGCTGTACTGAGACATCATCTAGAGCCCAGGCACCCTCCATCTTTTTGCTCTGTCATTCTTAGAATGTTGACTTCATCCACATGATCCAAGATGACTCTCCTAGCATCTGAATTCCAGGCAGCAAGAAGGGTATAAAATGGGAGTGGAGGGCCACATTCTTGCCATTAAGGACATGACCCAAACGATGTAAACTTTACTTTTGCTCATCTTCCTTTGACCAGAACATAGACACACAGAACCACACCAGTTACAGAGTAGCATGGAAAATGTTTTAAACTGGGGAGGCTAAGAGTCTAGCTTAAAATCAGGGGTTCTCTTATTGTGAGAGAGAAGGGGGACAGCTGGAAGTGCCTGTCATAATGTTTCTCATGAGTGTATTGTTTCTGGGTGCTTGATAACACTGCCTTAACAATCTCAACCCTCTGGACCACTGATCACTGCAGCATCTACTGTGCTTTCCCTGCATCCCAAACTGGTCAATATGCATTCCCAGTGGTCCTGTGTCTAGATCATTAACCACATTAACCACATTAGTGGTTAGTGAGACCCACCTTGTTCAATATTTAAATTGCTCTTCTGTTCATGGTTTGAATTTTAATGAGAATTTAATTTGTGCTGGGGTCCTGGCCTTAATGTGAACAAACCTAAATGGTTAGCCTTACCATTTTTCTATACTGTTTACACAGGAGCAATGCTAAGCTGAACTAAATGGAAATTATCATGTGTTAGTTATTGGCATTTAGAGAATAAAGGGTATACATATTAAGAAAATGTGAAAAGAAACAATTTTATCACTGCCATTTCAAAATGTGTCTTTAATATATCCCCCCTTTTTACCCAAAGTAAAATAAGGAAGTCAGCAATACATTTTAACTTGAAAAATTCTAGCTGAAACTTTCTTGTTGGGGTGGGGTGTGGATTGTGGAAAGGTGGGATGACTACTCTTATTGTTATGAGGCTGGCATCACTGGCATTTTTTTCTGCTTTATTTTCCTAAATATTCAATCATGTGATCTCCCAGTTACATAGCATCTGCTTCCTTCACGTTTTAGCCTAGGGCTGGCCTTGAACCTGGTTATATCGTCATATGAAACTGAGAGGAATAGCCCTTGAACAGTCTTTAGTCATGTTTGATATGATCCTGGAAATAAAGGATCCAAGCTAATGAACATTAATATTAATTCATGTTTTACAGGTGCAGCATGAGTCTTTGATGTGTACTCCACTCAGGCAAACCTAGCAATTTGGAAGGTGTCATATTCATCAAGTTCAGATCCGTGAGTAGATATGAATAACAGATGCTTCTGTGTTCTGGAGCACAGTTCTGAAACTCAGCATGTTCTGAAGGTTCTTTATACTCAAGGAATTTAACAAGCAAGATCAAGATAATGACCATTAAACTCATACCCCACCCTCATATCCAACCCTTTTTCTGAATACTCATTTTAGAGAAATATGGGACTTTTTAGGGTTTGTCTGGGTGAGTCTAGCTCTTGAAAGACAATTTCACACCTCTACCAATTTCCTAATTCCCTGTAGACCCTGATGGCTTTTTTTTTTCCTTCTCCTATGTTTCTTTTTTTTTTTAACATCTTTATTGGAGTATAATTGCTTTACAATGGTGTGTTAGTTTCTGCTTTATAACAAAGTGAATCAGCTATACATATACATATATCCCTATATTTCCTCCCTCTTGCGTCTCCCTCCCACCCTCCCTATCCCACCCTTCTAGGTGGTCACAAACCACCGAGCTGATCTCCCTGTGCTATGGGGCTGCTTACCACCAGCTATCTGTTTTATATTTGGTAGTATATATAAGTCCATGCCACTCTCTCACTTCATCCCAGCTTACCCTTCCCCCTCCCCGTGTCCTCAAGTTCATTCTCTACGTCTGTGTCTTTATTCCTGTCCTGCCCCTAGGTTCTTCAGAACCATTTTATTTTATATTCCATATATATGTGTTAGCATACGGTATTTGTTTTTCTCTTCTGACTTACTTCACTCTGTATGACAGACTCTAGGTCCATCCACCTCACTACAAATAACACAATTTCGTTTCTTTTTATGGCTGACTAATATTCCATTGTATATATGTGCCACATCTTCTTTATCCATTCATCTCTCAATGGACACTTCGGTTGCTTCCATGTCCTGGCTATTGTAAATAGTGCTGCAATGAACATTGTGGTACATGACTCTTTTTGAATTATGGTTTTCTCAGGGTATATGCCCAGGAGTGGGATTGCTGGGTTGTATGGTAGTTCTATTTTTAGTTTTTTAAGGAACCTCCATACTGTTCTCCATAATGGCTGTATCAATTTACATTCACACCAACAGTGCAAGAGGGTTCCCTTTTCTCCACACCCTCTCCAGCATTTATTGTTTGTAGATTTTTTTGATGATGGCCATTCTGACTGGTGTGAGGTGATAATCATTGTAGTTTTGATTTGCATTTCTCTAATAATTAGTGATGTTGAGCAGCTTTTCATGTGCTTCTTGGCCATCTGTATGTCTTCTTTGGAGAAATGTCTATTTAGGTCTTCTGCCCATTTTTGGATTGGGATGTTTGTTTCTTTAATATTGAGCTGCATGAGCTGTTTATATATTTTGGAGATTAATCCTTTGTCCGTTGATTCGTTTGCAAATATTTTCTCCCATTCTGAGGGTTGTCTTTTTGTCTTGTTTATGGTTTCCTTTGCTGTGCAAAAGGTTTTAAGTTTCATTAGGTCCCATTTGTTTATTTTTGTTTTTATTTCCATTTCTCTAGGAGGTGGGTCAAAAAGGATTTTGCTGTGATTTATGTCATAGAGAGTTCTGCCTATGTTTTCCTCTAAGAGTTTGATAGTGTCTGGCCTTACAGTTAGGTCTTTAATCCATTTTGAGTTTATTTTTGTGTATGGTGTTAGGGAGTGTTCTAATTTCATTCTTTTACATGTAGCTGTCCATTTTTCCCAGAAACACTTATTGAGGAGGCTGTCTTTTCTCCATTGTATATTCTTGCCTCCTTTATCAAAAATAAGGTGACCATATGTGCATGGGTTTATCTCTGGGCTTTCTATCCTGTTCCATTGATCTGTATTTCTGTTTTTGTGCCAGTACCATACTGTCTTGATTACTGTAGCTTTGTAGTATAGTCTGAAGTCAGGGAGACTGATTCCTCCAGCTCCGTTTTTCTTTCTCAAGATTGCTTTGGCTCTTTGGGGTCTTTTGTGTTTCCATGCGAATTGTGAAATTTTTTGTTCTAGTTCTGTGAAAAATGCCATTGGTAATTTGATAGGGATTGCATTGAATCTGCAGATTGCTTTGGGTAGTATAGTCATTTTCACAATGTTGATTCTTCCAATCCAAGAACATGGTATATCTCTCCATCTATTTGTATCATCTTTAATTTCTTTCATCAGTGTCTTATAGTTTTCTGCATACAGGTCTTTTTCTCCCTAGGTAGGTTTATTCCTAGGTATTTTATTCTTTTTGTTGCAATGGTAAATGGGAGTGTTTCCTTAATTTCTCTTTCAGATTTTTCATCATTAGTGTATAGGAATGCAAGAGATTTCTGTGCATTAATTTTGTATCCTGCAACTTTACCAAATTCATTGCTTAGCCCTAGTAGTTTTCTGGTGGCATCTTTAGGATTCTCTATGTATAGTGTCATGTCACCTCCTAACAGTGACAGCTTTACTTCTTCCTTTCTGATTTGGATTTCTTTTATTTCTTTTTCTTCTCTGATTGCTGTGGCTAAAACTTTCAAAACTATGTTGAATAATAGTGGTGAGAGTGGGCAACCTTGTCTTGTTCCTGATCTTGGTGGAAATGGTTTCAGTTTTTCACCATCGAGAACAATGTTGGCTGTGGGTTTGTCATATATGGCCTTTATTATGTTGAGGTAAGTTCCCTCTATGCCTGCTTTCTGGAGGGTTTTTTTATCATAAATGGGTTTTGAATTTTGTCAAAAGCTTTTTCTGCATCTATTGAGATGATCATATGGTTTTTCCTCCTTCAGTTTGTTAATATGGTGTATCACATTGATTGATTTGCATATATTGAAGAATCCTTGCATTCCTGGGATAAACCCCACTTGGTCATCGTGTAAGATCCTTTTAATGTGCTGTGGATTGTGTTTGCTAGTATTTTGTTGAGGATTTTTGCATCTGTGTTCATCAGTGATATTGGCCTGTAGTTTTCTTTCTTTGTGACATTTTTGTCTGGTTTTGGTATCAGGGTGATGGTGGCCTCGTAGATTGAGTTTGGGAGTGTTCCTCCCTCTGCAATATTTTGGAAGAGTTTGAGAAGGATAGATGTTAGCTCTTCTCTAAATGTTTGATAGAATTCACCTGTGAAGCCATCTGGTCCTGGACTTTTGTTTGTTGGAAGGTTTTTAATCACAGTTTCAATTTCAGTGTTTGTGATTGGTCTGTTTATATTTTCTATTTCTTCCTGGTTCAGTCTCAGGAGGTTGTGCTTTTCTAAGAATTTGTCCATTTCTTCCAGGTTGTCCATTTTATTGGCATAGAGTTGCTTGTAGTAATCTCTCATGATCGTTTGTATTTCTGCAGTGTCAGTGGTTACTTCTCCTTTTTCATTTCTAATTCTATTGATTTGAGTCTTCTCCCTTTTTTCCTTGATGAGTCTGACTAATGGTTTATCAATTTCGTTTATCTTCTCAAAGAACCAGCTTTTCTGCTAACTTTGGGGTTTTTTTGTTGTTCTTTCTCTAATTGCTTTAGGTGCAAGGTTAGGTTGTTTATTTGAGATGTTTCTTGTTTCTTGAGGTAGGATTGTATTGCTGTAAACTTCCCTCTCAGAACTGCTTTTGCTGCATCCCACAGGTTTTGGGTTGTCATGTTTTCATTGTCATTTATTTCTAGGTATTTTTTGATTTCCTCAGTGATCTCTTGGTTACTTAGTAGTGTATTGTTTAGCTTCCATGTGTTTGTATTTTTTACAGATTTTTTTTCCTGTAATTGATATCTAGTCTCATAGTGTTGTGGTCAGAAAAGATACTTGATACAATTTCAATTTTCTTAAATTTACCGAGGCTTGATTTGTGCCCCAAGATATGATCTATCCTGGAGGGTGTTCCATGAGCACTTGAGAAGAAAGTGTAGTCTGTTGTTTTTGGATGGAATGTCCTATAAATATCAATTAAGTCCATCTTGTTTGGACAGATTTTTTTTTAAATTATTATTTATTTATTTATTTATTTTTGGCTGTGTTGGGTCTTCGTTTCTGTGCAAGGGCTTCCTCTAGTTGCGGCAAGCGGGGGCCACTCTTCATCACGGTGTGCGGGCCTCTCACTATCGCGGCCTCTTGTTGCGGAGCATGGGCTCCGCAGGCTCAGTAGTTGTGGCTCACGGGCCTAGTTGCTCCGCGGCATGTGGGATCTTCCCAGACCAGGGCTCGAACCCATGTCCCCTGCATTAGCAGGCAGATTCTCAACCATTGCGCCACCAGGGAAGCCCAAGTCCATCTTGTTTAATGGATCATTTAAAGCTTGTGTTTCCTTATTTATTTTCATTTTGGATGATCTGTCCTTTGGTGATAGTGGGGTGTTAAAGTCCCCTACTGTGGTTGTGTTACTGTCGATTTCCCCTTTTATGGCTGTTAGCATTTGCCTTATGTATTGAGGTGCTCCTATGTTGGGTGCAGAAATATTTACAATTGTTATGTCTTCTTCTTGGATTGATCCCTTGATCCTTATGTAGTGTCCTTCTTTGTCTCTTGTAATAGTCTTTATTTTAAAGTCTATTTTGTCTGATATGACAATTGCTACTCCAGCTTTCTTTTGATTTCCATTTGCTTGGAATATATTTTTCCATCCCCTCACTTTCAGTCTGTATGTGTCCCTAGGTCTGAAGTTGGTCTCTTGTAGACAGCATATATACGGTTCTTGCTTTTGTATCCATTCAGCCAGTCTATGTCTTTTGGTTGGAGCATTTAATCCATTTACATTTAAGGCAGTTATCGATATGTATGTTCCTATTACCATTTTCTTAATTGTTTTGGGTTTGTTATTGTAGGTCTTTTCCTTCTCTTGTGTTTCCTGCCTAGAGAAGTTCCTTTAGCATTTGTTGTAAAGCTGGTTTGGTGGTGCTGAATACTCTTAGCTTTTGCTTGTCTGTAAAGCTTTTGATTTCTCCATCGAATCTGAACGAGATCCTTGCCGGGTAGAGTAATCTTGGTTGTAGGTTTTTCCCTTTCACTTTCAGCCTTTTTAAAAAAGAAGGATATTTTGCCGTTTGTGACAACATAGATGGACTTGGAGGACATTATGACAGTGAAATAAGCCACACACAGAGAGACATTCTTATTGCACCATATCCCATCCAAAACCATTGGCAAAGACAGGCAGCAAAGAAATGTGCCATGCCTGGCTCATCATTTGCTAACCCCTCTCAACCTAATGCTGTAAACTCCTCATCACATGAATGTTACATAAGAGCAGAAGCTTTGTTTTGTTCATTGCTGTATTGCCAACAGCTAGAACAGTGCCTACAAACAGCAAGTGCTCAATAAATATTTGCTGACTACAAGTTGATGTTGTTGGACATAAATATAGCTCTGAGCCTTGAATGAACAAAGTCACCTTTTCATAACCAAGGTTATATGTGCAAATATTAACTTCTTCTAATTCCCACTTCCATTATGAAAACTTTTTTGGCAAAACTCAGATTTACAGGTCCACACCTGATCTGCTAAACCAGTCACAATACATGTCACTGGAATAAAAGTACATTTCAGATCTGAGCATTTGTTAGTATACAAGTATAAAGATTGTTATTTCCAAGGTTCACGTTTTACCAAATTAACATTTTATGCAAGATAAATAAATTCTGTGCCTATAGCTAACAATACTGTATCATATACTCAAATTTTTCTAATAGGGCAGATCTTATGTTAAGTGTTCTTACAACAAAAAAATAATAAAAGTGATGAGAGTAAACTTTGGGAGGTAATGGAGGTCTATGGATGTCTTGATGATGGTGATGGTTTCACAGGTGTATACTTATCCCCAAACTCATCAAGTTGTATACATGAAATATGTACAGATTTTACATCTCAGTCATACCTCAGGGAAGTGTTTTTTTAGAGAATGTCTTAGTTTGGATTTCCCCAGAAGCAGACCTCAAGGCAAAGACTCAAGTACAAGTAGTTCATCTGGAGGTGAGGAAACATTGGCATGGGAGTGGGGAAGTGAGACAGGAAAGAGAAGGTGGCCAAAAAAACCCCGCCACTGTGAGTGATTGTTGATTAATGTCATGAGAAAAGTCTAGGAAACAGAGTCTCCCTCCTGAGGGGCAAGGGTGCTGGGATGTTTATACGCCAACTCCCATTAGTCATCCATTGGGGCTTTTTGGGAGCAAGGTTGATGCTAAGTCTGGCCTGCTGTGTGAGCAGCAAGGTGGGCTTTGGTGTCCTAAGAAAGCCCTGAGGCACAGGCACACAGGTTCTGGAAGTTGGAAAACAGCATAGCATGCAGTGAGTTTGTAAGGACTGAGGTAAGAGGATGTGGGCTGGGCTGCACAGATGCTGAGGGAGAGCTGGTTTTCCACAGTAAATGAAAGCACTCCTCCTGTTTCACAGATGGAACTGATGCATGGGAAAAGCAAACTGAAATAATTCTAAGACTTCGTTAGTGGTGTAGTAAGATAGATGTGGCACAATGGGCTACCTTTTTTTTGTTGGAGTATAGTTGATTTGCAATGTTGTGTTTGTTTCAGGTGTACAGCAAAGTGAATCAGTTATACATATACATGTATCCACTCTTTTTAAGATTCTTTTCCCATATAGGCCATTGCAGAGTATTGAGTAGAGTTCCCTGTGCTATACAGCAGGTTCTTATTAGCTATCTATTTTATATATAGTAGTGTGTATATGTCAATCTCAATCTCCCAATTTATCCCTCCCCCTCCCTTATCCCCTGGAAACCGTCAGTTTGTTTTCTGCATCTGTAATTCTATTTCTGTTTTGTAAATAAGTTAATTTGTCCCCTTTTTTTAGATTCCACATATAAGCAATATCATATGATATTTGTCTTTCTGTGTCTGCCTTACTTCACTCAGTTTGACAGTCTCTAGGTCCATCCATGTTGCTGCAAATGGCATTATTTTGTTCTTTTTTATGGCTGAGTAATATTCCACTGTACATACATACCACATCTTCTTTATCCATTCCTCTGTTGATGGACATTTAGGTTGCTTCCATGTCCTGGCTATTGTAAATAGTGCTGCGATGAACATTGGGGTGCATGTATCTTTTGGAATTACGGTTTTCTTCAGGTATATGCCCAGGAGTGGGATTGCTGGGTCATATGGTAGTTTCATTTTTAGTTTATTAAGTAATCTCCATACTGTTCTCCATAGTGCCTGTATCAATTTACATTCCCACCAACAGTGTAAGATGGTTCTCTTTTCTCCACACCCTCTCCAGCATTTATTGTTTGTAGATTTTTTGATGATGGCCATTCTGACCGGTGTGAGGTGATACCTCATTGTAGTTTTGATTTGCATTTCTCTAATAATTAGTGATGTTGAGCATCTTTTCATGTGCTTCTTGGCCATCTGTATGTCTTCTTTGGAGAAATGTCCATTTAGGTCTTCTGCCCATTTTTGGATTGGGTTGTTTGTTTCTTTAATATTGAGCTGCATGAGCTGTTTATATATTTTGGAGATAAACCCTTTGTCCGTTGATTCGTTTGCAAATATTTTCTCCCATTCTGAGGGTTGTCTTTTCGTCTCGTTTATGGCTTCCTTTGCTGTGCAAAAGCTTGGAAGTTTCATTAGGTCCCATTTGTTTATTTTTGTTTTTATTTCCATTACTCTAGGAGGTGGATCAAAAAAGATCTTGCTGTGATTTATGTCAAAGAGTGCTCTTCCTATGTGTTCCTCTAAGAGTTTTACAGTGTCCTGTCTTACATTTAGGTCTCTAATCCATTTTGAGTTTACTTTTGTGTATGGTTTTAGGGAGTGTTCTAATTTCATTCTTTTACATGTAGCTGTCCAGTTTTCCCAGCACCACTTATTGAAGAGACTGTCTTTTCTCCGTCACTTTAGCAATATAATTTTCTCTTACTGCTAGGTAAAACATACACTGGATTGGAGGTGGTACCTTCTTGTGGAGACACTAGATGGTGGTGTTCTCTAAGTAGAAATCTACAACTAGCGTTCTGATGCTGATCTATTATTACAGCTTAGCACACAATTTTAAATCAGTTGGGCTTCAATCAATCAAAAAGTATTTACTGAACACCCATTAAGTGCCAGAGTTGGGCCTGAAATAGAAATGAAAATAGCATTAAGAAGAGCAAGACAGCAAAGCCCCAAACCTAAGCAGGAGCTTTCCAATTTAAATCAGCCTGGATTGTCCCTTTCTTTAGAGAACCTTTAGAGAATTTATGTAGCATAAGAATTTTATTTTATTGTGAAAGAACTTTGTATTAATGGAACAATATTCAGCATCAGTGTTTGACTATATTTTTGATTGAATGTTATATATTCAGTTACTGATTAACTATATTTGCTTTCTGACTTTATAACGAAATAAAAAGCCACGTTTTCTGTAAAATAATGTTTTAATATCCTTCTCAAATATGTCTCCTCCATGAACCTTTACCTGTGAAATCTCACTAGCTTTAATTACTCCAGACTTCTCTTATTTCCCTGAGTAACTCTAGGGAGTCCTTAAAGCAGTGCTTCTTAAACTTTCATGTGCATAACAGGTACCTGGGGATCCGGTTAAAAAGATTCTGAGTCAGTGGTCTGGGGTGCAGCCTGAGATTTTGCATTTCTAATCATCTCCCAGACGATGTTGACACTGCTCCTCCATAGGCTGCACTCTGAGCGGATTTTCACTGGGAAATATGGTGGTTGAATGAGTTTTGCCCCAGTTAGAAACATGTTTTAATTTTAATTTCCTGTAGGAAGAGTACTTTCTTCCTTTGTGACTCTCCTTCCATCTTCAACTTCCTTTACCCCAGCCCCACCATGTTTTTATAATTGTGTACATTGCATACAGTGGACACTTAACTATATGTAGATGATGCTTGGGAAAAGAAAAACTGTTTCGCCCTAAAACATGGAGTGTTGGATAGATTCCATTTGTCCTTCCAGAGCCAGTCTCCTTTAGTGTTTGCCCTGGGATGCTGACCTGTGTGGATGTCATCAAGGTGTTTTATGTCCTCTGGCTTCCAGGTAGGTTCAGCCCATGGTAGCCCCAGCAGAAGTTCAGAGAGGGAGTGAGATCAGGTATTTATCTCCTGGCTCCCTCCCTGCAAAATTACCTTGGGCTGGCTGAGAACTTCTGAAGGTCAGTGCCCTTCACACAACTCTCTCCTTTTGCTTTCTGGAAACTGTTCCCTTCCCCCCTCCCTTTCGGCCTAGGGGTTGTAATTGCCCCTGTATTATTAACCCTGGGCTACTTGTGGTTCCCCTGCATCTTGCCCACACCTTTTTAAAAGAGGTCCTTTTAAAATAAATCCTCCTCAAATTAACCTAATTTGAGTGTGCCAACCTATTTGGACCCCGACTGAAACACTTGGTTGCCACTGATTTTGGAAATATAAATAGGCAAAATTTGAGGGAGCTGTAGGAAGACATAAAATAACAGAATTTGAGCCAAATAGAAAAGGCTTGATTTTGACAAATATTTAACTGCTTTACAATTTCAGGGACATGTCAGTATTGCATGAGTTTATCAACTCTGTGGGGCAATGACTGAAATTTGACTTAGGCTTTCCATTATCTCTGTGGTATTTGAAAGATTCATACAAATTCTTCTATTTCTCGCATCAGTGTGGGTCAGAGTCTAAGTTAGATGTAGCTGAGCAGGGGCTCCTGGCTTGTTAGAGATTTCCCAGACTGCTGGTCTTTATTCTCATTGCAATTGATTATGACACACAACAGAAATGTAAATTTAGCTTACTCTGCAAAACAATGGTAATCATTGTCTCTCTTTGACTCACCTTTTTTTTCACAGTAATATATTTTTATTACTATACCGAGACATTAACTTATTGAATAACATCAATATATTCTCCTATAAATTCTTCTTTTTTTCTGTGCTCTTTCTCCATTATCTTTTTTTTAAAAATATCTTTATTGGAGTGTAATTGCTTTACAGTGGTGTGTTAGTTTCTGCTGTATAACAAAGTGAATCAGCTCTACCTACACATATATCCCCATATCTCCTTCCTCTTGTGTGTCCCTCCCACCCTCCCTATCCCACCCCTCTAGGTGGTCACGAAGCAAAACAGTGGTAATCATTGTCTTTCTTTGACTCACCCTTTTTATCTGAACAGATTAATTTTGCTATTCTCTCATCTGACAGCATCTGTGCATATGTATGGGAATATAAAGATACTCAATCCAAGTATTTACTTTAAAAAAAGAGCTTTATAGTGGTCTGATTGCAGGAGATATCGCTTTGTGTGAAATGTACCTATTACCATATTTAATTTGCACCTATTAAAATGTCAAAGAATGATCCATCTTGAATTTGACCTGGAATATTCCAGGGTGATAAAGTTTCTAGTCCTCTTAAATGTGACAGGGATTTTCTTTTTGGCTGTATTGACTCCTTCTCCATGAGACTCTAGCACTTGAGGCTGCAAATTCATTCTTCTCCTAAATAAATGGTCACGGTGTTTACCAGAATTTTATTACTATGGCAGAGACCTCATCATTGGGATTTTTTTTTTAATGGAGAAATTTCATGGCCTGTTTTCAAGGTTATTACTCAGAGCACCAGATATGTAACAAGGTTTTATTTTTCTTTTATAGTTATTGTCAGAATAGATGCCAACATAGCAGTTTCAATTGCTCAAATGATCATGGCAGCAGGAACTTTTTCATTCAAGACAATTAGGAAATCTAGTCGGAATGTTTAGAGAAATAAACAGTCGTTGATGGTTTACTAATTGATTTCTTCTTCACTTTAATCATTCATCCATTCACCATCTGGTGATTGAGAACAAGTGCTAAGTATGTAGATAGGAACAGTAAATAATCTTTCCTCATAGAGGTCATCTTTTTAGATGAGTAGCACCTGTACACAAATTAATTATAATTTATTTTAGCAATGATAAGGATACTAGGTACATGACATAGAGGAAGGAGGGCCTAAGTGGACTGTGGGGAGAGGGGTTGGTTAGGAGAGCTTCATAGAAGAGTTGACATCTGAGTATGGTTTTGAAGGTTAATTAGGAGATAAAGAGATGGCAAGTAGGTAGGAGCCAATTTATAAAAAGTCTAAGGAAGTTGGGTTTTATCCTGTAGACAATGAAAACCTCTAGAGAATTTTACCTAGGGAAGAAATATGGTCAAGTTTGCATTTTGGAAAGACCTTTTTGGCGAGGATGTAAGGGATGCACTGGAAGGGAGGGGTGAAATTGTGTGTGTATGAGGAAAAGTAACTAGTTGCTACAGAAAGAGCCCATACAAGAGCTAAAGACATTCTGGACTAAGGTTATAGTAGTGAGAATGAACAGAAAGAGGCAGATTCAAGACATAATTAGGAGGTAGAATTGGCAAGACAATCAATGTATGAGAAATTATTGCTAAGATATGGAGTATACATAAGAATATGTTGGGAAAATGGATAGGGAGAAAGGATGAGTTTACTTTTGGATTCTTTGAGATTGTGGCACCCCTAACAAGACAGCCAGACGACTAGATAACTCTGGAGCTCAGAAAATAAGTCTGGAGTAGAGCCACATGTTTGGAAATCAGGAAGTTGTTAAAAACCAGAGGAGTACATGGGATGTTTGAGAGGTCGAGTGCAGAGCAGAGCCCTCCAAACTGCTTTTTTGTCTTCAGCTTTTCCTATGTGCAACACTCTAATGTCGCTAATTACAGGAGGATTTCCACCAGGATGGGGAGTGGGAGGGACATGCCCTGAGCTCAGTTAAGAAGATGGACTGAGAAGTTGCCTGTAAATGTAGGAAAAGAATGAGGAGAAGGTAAAGTCCCAGAATCCAAGGAAAGAAAGAGTTTTAAGAAAGCAAAACTCAGTTGCTTAATGGGATAGGTTGGTCTAGATTAAAAAAAAAGAGAGAACATTAACATTTTTTTAAACATGTGCAGTGATAGTCATTCTTAAGCAGAGGTCTCATTTTAGCATGGAACATGGATGACTCTGAAGTCAGAAATAATTGAGAAAGACCCCGAAGCATTTGAAATGGTTGTCATGGACTGCTTTGCTGAAACCGTATGTCCTTGATAGGCTTATCTTCACTTCACTTTGGGCCATCTTTGCTATTTTTAATACCAGCAAGAAGTACTTTGAACACATATTTAAAATTATTTTCTTCAGAATTTGCCTAATCATTGTTTCTTCTATTCTGAAAAAATTTCCTCTGGTAAAATCAGGGGTGCAAAGCCTGCTTTTCTAGAAACAGAATGATATATTCAAACTGCTGGGAGTGATTATTAGAATTCAGGGTCCAAACAGGGACATGACAGTAAAGTTCCTTCTATCTATGCTGTGACTAACCTTTGGTGAATCCACTTTGCAAAAACTGCTGCATGAGAGCCTGAGAGTGCTACATCCAGGCTCCCCACTGCTCCTAGTTTTGCGACTGTTGATCAGACTTATTGCATTCTCTAGCAATAGGGATGTCAAGCTGTGCTATACTTGAATCAACAGAGAGAATAAAAGGAGTTGGTTATCTGTAAAGAGCGTCACAGAGGTGTTACAGGAAACATGTGCTTGCACATACATACCTATGTTTATGTCTCGTTCAGTCTTCTGAAGTGAGGCTGGGAAGGTGACGCCCCTTCTCTTGGCTGCTTGTATGTAGGGAGAATCTGGGACCCTGCCAAGAGGTCTGTCAGTGAGCTAGCTGCATACCAAGGCCGGGTGAGAAGGCTTGGTGGGGTCTAGGTATTAAAGTATTAAAGCAGGAAGATTATGACTTCAGAAGTCAATGGAATGGCTGGGAAGGGCTGAAAACAAGCCCAAAAAACAATGGAAATGCCCAAATGTGGATAGTCATTGTTGAGATGAGACCCAAATGGAACTAATGCTGACCTCCTAGAAGCAGGCAGTGGCCAGATGGTTAAAACCCACATACATCCAACTAAGGGAGTTAGATTTTTTTTTTTTTATCCTGAAGGCAATGGGAAGCCATCTGTTATCTCAGATATTTGGTTTAAATATGGCATAGGATGTCCTAGGATTTCTGTGCATTCCTTCTACATAAATGGTTTTCATTCAGGTTTATTGAGATATGATTTACATACATAAAACTCACTCATTTTAGTGTACAGTTATAAAAGTATTGACGAACACATACAGTCCTGTAACAGACAGCACCTTCAAGCTATAAAATAGTTATATCACTCACATTGTTCCCTTGTGGCCATTTGTAGCCAACCCTTCCCTCCACCCCAGCCTCTGGCAACCACTGGTCTGTTTTTGTCCCTGTAGTTTAGCCATTTTGGCACAGCTGGTATGGAAAATAGTTTGGCAATTTCTTCTAAAGTTAAATATACATTTACTATGTGACTCAGCAATTGCACTCCTAAGTACTTACCCTCAAGAAATCTAAATTTATGTTAACATTAAAATCTGTATGTGAAAGTTTATAGGCAGCCTTATTCATAATTGCCCCAAACTGGGTAAAAACAACTGGTTTATCCATAAAATGGAATACTACTTGGCAATAAAAAGCAAGTAACTATAGATACAAGCAACAACATGAATGAATCTCAAACGCATTATAAGTGAAAGATAAGTAAAAGAAGGCAGCCTCAAAAGGCAGCATGCTGTATGATCCACAATGGCTGTACCATTTTGCATTCCCACCAGCAATGTATGAGAGTTCCAGTTACTCTACAACCTTGCCAGCACGTGGTAGAGTTAGTTTTCTTAATTTTAACCATTGTAATAGATTTGTAATGTTATCTCATTGTGCTTTTGATTTGCATTTTCCTAATGACTAATGATGTTGAACATTTTTTCATATGTCTATTCAGTATCCATATATCTTTTTTGGTAAAGTGATTTTCAAATCATTTGCCCAGTTTTTATTAAGTTGTTTGTTTTTATACTGATGAGTTTTGAGAGCTCTTAATGTATTCTGGAGACAAGTTCTTTATCAGACACATATTTTGCAAATATTTTCTTCCATTCTGTGGCCTGTTGGTTCATTACTTTAGTGTCTTTTGATAGAGAAGTTTTTAATTTTGATGAAGCACAGTTTATTATTTTTTTCTTTTACATATCCTGATTTTGATATTGTATACAAGAATTCTTTGCCTAACTCAAGGTCACAAAGATTTTTTCCTATATTTTCTTCTATGATATTTATAGTTTTAGGTTTTACATTTAGGTTTATGATCCATTATGAGCTAATTTTTGTATTTGCTGTGACAGATGGACTAAAATCATTTTTTCCTTTCCTTTCCTTTCCTTTTTTCCTCTTTCCTTTCCTTCCTTTCTTTCCTTTCTGCTTACATGTGGATGTCCAAACATCCCAGCACCATTTGTTGAATACACTGTTCTTTTTTTTTAAATTTATTTTTAATTTTATTTAAAAAAATTTTTAGTTGCATTGGGTCTTTGTTGCTTTGTGCAGGCTTTCTCTAGTTGTGGTGAGTGGGACCTGCTCTTCGTTGTGGCCCCCGGGCCTCTCACTGTGGTGGCTTCTCTTGTTGCGGAGCACGGGCTCCAGGCCCATGGGCTTCAGTAGTTGTGGCTCGCGGTCTCTAGAGCGCAGGCTCAGCAGTTGTGGCACACGGGCTCAGTTGCTCCATGGCATGTGGGATCCTCCCGGACCAGGGCTCGAACCCATGTCCCCTGCATTGGCAGGCAGATTCCCAACCACTGCGCCACCAGGGAAGCCCTAGACTGTTCTTTCTCTTTTGAATTTCATTTGAACTTTCATTGAAAATCAATTGACCAGGTGTATGTGGGTCTGTTTCTGGACTCTCTTTTGTTCCATTGATTTATGTGCCTGTCCTTTGGCCAATAGCACAGTGTGTTGATTATATATAGTAAGTCAGTTAATCAGGTAGTGTGAGTGTTCCAACTTGATTCTTTTTGAAGACTACTTTGACTATTCTGGTTCCTTTGCCTTTCCACAAACGTTTTAGAATCAGCTTGCTGATTTCTCTAAAAATCCTGCTGGGATTTTTAAAATATTACATTCATCTATAGATGAATTTGGGGAGAATTGCTAACTTAACAATATTGAGTCTTCTAATCTACTAAAACTGTATATCTCTCCCATGAGTTTTATAGCTGCTCTGATTTCTTCCATCAGTGTTTTATAGATTTTATCATATATATCATCACTTGTTTTGCTAAGATTCATACCAAAGTATTTTATGATTTATTTGACGCTATTTAAATAGTTTTTTAAAAATTTTATTTTCCAATTTTTCATTGCTAGACTATAGAAATACAATTGATTTTTGTACATTGATCTTGTATACTGCAACCTTGCTAAAGTCACTTGTTTGTTCTAGTAACTTATTTGTAGATTCTTTGGGATTTTCTACATAGACACTCATGTCTTCTGCAAACTGTATGCCTTTTATTTCCTTTTTCTTGCTTGACTGCACTGGCTAGGAATTCCAGTATGTTGAATAGAAGTAGAAAGAGTGTACAGCCTTGCCTTATTCCTGATCTTAGGGGGAAGCATTCAGTCTTTAACTGAGGAGTCTGGCTCCTATATAAAATACCTATATGTGATTTATCAGGCCTGATCATAGGCAATTCCAAAGGCTTTACCTGGCAGACCTCACAGGGGAAATGCCCTTCCCACCAGACTGCACTGCAGTCTCTGAAGGGAATTGCAGTCAAAGACTCAGATCTCTCTGGATGGCCATGTTCTTACACATATTTTCATTCTTAGCCCAGGTACTCTTTGGGCAAGGCTTTCCTCAGGAGCCTCTGTGGAGGGTTCCTTTTGGGGGATAAGGGGAAAACTTGAAGATACTTGTCCCCATTCTGAGTCAGTACTCAGTATTTTTCCATGCCTAGCCCTCCCCCCTCTCCCTCTCACTGGCCTGAGTCCATACAGGAGCCTTTTGTTTGGGATACGTCCACAGTGAGAGAACCTTCACCCACATCTGTGCTGATTTACCTGACCCTCAACTGCTGGGGAAAATCGAAGTGGGTGTGGAGGGGTAGGGAAAGTCAGTACTTTCTCTGACTTTAGCCATTTTGCTTATACTATTACAATAAATGTTTAAAAGCTTTATTGTTTCTTTCATTCTTGGCTTATTTTTTTAATTGTCTACTCTAGACACCTGGCAGCTCAGCTCTCTTAACTCAGCTGAGCTCCTGCCATTCACCATTAAGTATGATGTTAGTTGCAGGGTTGTTTTGTAGATGCCCTTTATCAGATTGAGGATGATTCCTTTTATTCCTAGTTTGATGAGTTTTTTTCCTAAACCATGAATAGATGTTGAATTTTGTCAAATAATTTTTCTACATCTATTGAGATGACCTCTACACATTTATTCATTCTCTGCTTTAACATTGTTTTATGCTTCCCACTCCGTATCTAGTTTATTCTTTATAATGTGTAATTCTTGATGCCAAAGGATTTGAGTCATTCAAGAACCATATAAAACATAAGGAGGTGTAGGTCCTTTGGTTTATTCTGATGAACACTCTCCCAAGCCCACAGTTTCCTTAATGGGAATGAGGAGGTGAATAGTATGAAAGCAGTTAAAGATTTCGAGTATTTGGATGTGGCTTCATTCTTTTCTTAAAATAATATTTATTTCTCTAGTTTGTAATGAATACAGAGATGCACACTTCTGCCATCCTTTCTGTGTTTGTACCTCTGATGCAGGACTTGGGAGGAGGGACAGGAAAAAAACCAGATGCTTTCTTATATGATTGTTCGTGACAAGTTGACTCTCTTCTTTAGTTTGGTCACAACTGCTTTTCCCATGCACGAGCAGCAACACTTTTGGTAGCTGGAAGAGTGGTAGTCCTTTCTGTGTGTCACCCAAGTAGATCTGTCTCATTTGTAGACTTGTCATGAACTGATTGTGTCCCTAATAGGCCTGCTGGAGGGGAGCTCAATCCTAAGAACCTCTCCTAGTCTCCTAGGCCTTGGTGGTCCTTTGGGAATTTCACCTACCTCTTCTGAATGGTGACCTCATGCCTCTTTTCACAGATCTTCTTCTTTGTCCCATGTTGCATTGGTTCACAGAAAGTGGATAGACCCTATCTCTCTTCTCTCATTCATTTCTCCAACTCTGGTAACACTGGTGTATTCCAATATTTGTTTTTAAAAATTTTTTTAAAGCTGTGTGATTCTATTTTATTTTATTAAAAACATTTTTTGGCCACACCACGTGGCATGTGGGATCTTAGTTCCCCAACCAGGGGTTGAACCTGCACCCCCTGCATTGGAAGCGTGGAGTCTAAACCACTGGACCACCAAGGAAGTCCCTCTGTAAATCTTTTGAGACCTGGGAACTTCAAGGGAGAGCAGTCTTTGCCCACTTTATACCTGGTCATACTATGACAGTATTTCTGAACACTTTAGACCTCCCTTCTTTCAGAATCCACCAACTTAAAAAATAATTATTTTTTCTCCCCCTTCTCACTTTAGTTTTAAGGACAGGAATATGGCAAGTCTCCCCTTCTTTAAGGTGAAGTGAAGGCTAACTTCTCTTTATAAATTCCATATTCTTCTTAAAAGGCACATTTCCTTCTCCCTCACAGTCCTGCTTTTTATATCAGTTTAGCTTGTCTTGTACCTAGAGGAAGGCTAGAAATTTTATACCAAGGATGAGGCCTTTATTAAATTTGAACTTGGAGAAATAAGTAACTTTGCTCTCAACAGGGTTTTTAAAAATCTTTGATACTATCCTTGTAGTAGTTGTTAAACAGCAAGGTAAATAAAATATTTAAATTATCATCTCATGAGATTTTTGTCACACGTTCAATATTCTTTTTCCTGTGAGTGTTAAGATACTTTGGGGTATGAGGAAAAGAACTTCAGAACTTCTAAAGCAACTTGAACTTGCTTCAGAAATGGAAACTTACTCAAAGAATACCTGTTAGTAGATGTAATTCAAGGAAGGAATGATGGAAGGTCACATTCACAGGTTCTGGGTAGACATGAAGTTTTGGGGGGATACTATGCAACATAGTATATATATGCAGTCAATAAAAAGAATATGTATGTGTATACATATATATATATCCTTCTGAAGAATACTTTTTAGTGGCTGCATGTTTTTTAATCATATGGTTAGCTATAAGTTATTTTTCTAATTTTTGCCATCTAGGCTACTATTAATGAGTTTCTATTGTAACCAACAGTGCAGTAAATATTCTTTTTTTTTTTTGGTTCCAGCATTGTGATTTTTTTTTAATTTAATTTTTATCTTATATTGGGGTATAGTTGATTTGTAAATGTTCTTGTATATACATCCTTGTGTGCATCTCCAAAAAGTTCCTTGCAACAAATTCCTAAGTGTGGAATTCGGGATCGGTTCCCGTACATTTAATGTAATCTTTAATTTTTTTATTTTATTTTTGTTTATTTTTTTTAATTTTTTTTAATTTTTTAAAAATTTTTGTTTATTTTTAATTTTTATTTTTTTATTGGGGTATAGTTGTTTTACAGTGTTGTGTTAGTTTCTACTGTACAGCGAAGTGAAGTAGAGTTCCCTGTGCTATACAGCAGGTTCTCGTTAGTTATCTATTTTATACATACTAGTTAGTGTATACATGTCAATCCCAATCTCCCAGTTCCTCCCACCCTCCCTTTCCCCCCTTGGTGTCCATATGTTTGTTCTCTACATCTGTGTCTCTATTTCTGCCTTGCCAACCGGTTCATCTGTACCATTTTTCTAGGTTCCACATATATGCGTTAATATATGATATTTGTTTTTCTCTTTCTGACTTACTTCACTCTGTAATGGAATCTTTTATAAGATACTTCTTGTAAAAGCATTTTGCCAAAGAAATTCCAGACAACTTCCTGTTCCAAGGCTAGAATTCTAGGTAGTGTCATTCTTTGTCTTTGAATTAAAAAAAAAAATTCAGAACCTAAAAGGGAAATGGCTCCGCTGAAATAAACACACATACAAATACACAGATACCTTTTTGCTTCTTTGACAAACACCTTCTAGCTGGCTTCCTGTATGCCTCTTATATGGTTGTGCTTAAAACTTATGCAAGGAAAAGTAGTTGAAACCACATTTCATTATATTAACAAAAAAAAACCAGTCACCCACAAACAGTTCAATGGATTATGCACTGTTTGTTCCTATAGTATCAACCTCTTGTCAGTGCAAAGAGAGAAGGCCTTTGTGAAATCTTTTTTTTGTTATATTGTCAAAATACAATTTGTGTCATAGTGTTGTGAGTGTCTACTTATAAGGTGTTTCTGATACTCATGGTAGCTACTCTTGGTTGAAGTGCAGTCACTGCTAAGGGCCAAGCTTTGTCGTTTATTTGGAAGGGATTGTTGCTATTGAAATTCCTCCTATACAACTTAAGAGAAATACTTAGGAGATGCCTGTAACTATTTCTGGTGCCAAGCTGACCTTTTGGCTTGGTTTGCATGTAACAGTCATTTTGGATAAGCCAGTTTGGTTGCTTGAGTGTAATTTCTATGAGAGTGTAAGAAAAACTTTTATACTAATTTCTGGGTCTTTGGCATGGATAAAGCTTTCTGGTGATTCTGTTGTTTGGGAGAAATGATTTATTTAAAATCTGATGACTGAATTATGGGAAAGTTGTAAAGTGGTATCACTGTTACTCCCAATGACATTGTTTTCTGGTAGAGCCAAATGTCATGACCAACAGCTTTATGATTACTTTTAAAGGATTGCTGGCTGGGGTTGAAAAAAATTACGTTGGCTTCACTGAGTATGCATTGGCTTTATACATGTTGGTTTAAAATTTATAGACAAGCAGTGGCCTGAAGCAAATTCAGTCAAGTACACCCTATACACAGATTTTGGGATCAGGGTTATTCTAGTCTTATAAATCAAATTGAAAGTCTCTTCCTCCTAGTGAAACCAATTCCCCCTAAAACTGAGTTCCCCTGCAGAATTTATGATTAATCTCTCTATCCAAAACTTTATTCTCTTTCTTGCTCCGCCCATGTTCCCCTCAGGATTGAGGAGTGTCAAAGAAAAGGGATTGAAATCAAGCAGGGCTCTATAGGGCCTTCTTGGGTACAAAGGTCCTCTGTGCCCCCTGTCTCTTGTTTGTAGAAAAAAGACTTTAGTCTCCTAGGCCTTTCCTGAGTTCCAAAGAGCAGACTCAAGCAGTTAATGATTAGAACAATAGAGTCATGGGACTCCTAGTTCCTCCTGAAGGGATATAGATAACAATGTGATGCATATCTCTGAGTTGTTCTGCAGAAACTAAGACCCCTCACCCAGTGGAGGATGGTGACTCCATGCTGGTCACAAGCACGTAGACCTCAGACTGGTTGGAACCAGAAGGTTGCTGACTGAGATTCCCAAAACATCATCCTGTGACCTCACCACCAACCAATAAGAAAGAAGGTCCACAAGCTAATCAGGCATCCTACGACCCTCTCCCCTAACACTGTCTTTAAAACCTTTGCCTGAAAGCCATCCAGGTGTTCTGGCTGAGTTGCCCATTCTCATTGCTTGACACCCTGCAATAAATACTGTACTTTCCTTCGCCATAACCTGGTTGTCAGTAGATTGGCATTGCTGTGTGTTGGGTGAGCAGACCCGAGTTTGGTTCAGTAACACCGGGTTTTCTGAAAGATTTTGTGTAAAATTGCTGTAATTCTTTCTTAAATGTTTGATAGGATTCACAGGTGAAGCCAAACTTGCCTTCAGTTTTCTTTGTAGGAAAGTTCATAATTTCTTTAAAAGATATAAGGCTATTCAGATTTTCGATTTCTTTTGTTAGGTTTTATAAATTATAAATTTTGTTATTTTGTTTTTCAAGGAATTTTGTTCATTTATGTTGTCAAATTCATTGGTATAAAGTTGTTCAAATATTACCTTATTACCTTTTAATACCTGTAGTAGTATCTGTAGTAATGTCCTCACTTTCATCCCTGACATTGGTAATTGATATTTTCTCTGATTTTTTCATCAGCCCAGCTAGAGGTTTATCAATTTTATTAACCATTTAGATAGCCAATTTTTAGCTTTTGTTTTTCTGTTTTCTATTTTATTTATTTCCCTTTTATTATTTTCTTACTTTCTATCTTAAACTTACTTTGGGTTTTGTTTGCTCCTTTTTAAATCTGGCTTCCTAAGGTAGAAGTTTTCTTTTTTCCTAATACAAGCATTTTAAAGCTATAGGTTTCCTTCTAAATACTGCTTTAGATAAATCCTACAAATTTTGATATGTTGTGTTTTCATTATCATATAGTTCAAAATGTTTTCTAATTTTGTGTGATTACTTTTCACCCATGGCTTCTTTCAAAGATATGGCTTAATTTCCAAATATTTGCAGATTCTCTAGTATCTCTTTGTTATTGATTTTTAAATTAATTCAGAAAATAAATTATGTTTGATTCTATCTTTTAAAAACGTATTGAGACTTGCTTTGTAACACAGCATATCTTGGTGAATATTACCTCTGCACTTGAAAAGAATTGTTTATCTGCATTTGTTGAGTGCAGTGTTCTATACATGTTAATTAGGTCTAGTTGGTTGATAGTATTGTTGAGGTCTTCTATGCCATTACTTATTTTTTTCTTCATTCTGTCCATTACTGAGAGAGACAGGGAGAGAGAGACAGACAGAGAAGGTCATAAGAGAGAGAGAGGTGTTAAAATTGAAACTATGATTAGTTGTCTATTTCTATTCTTAGTTTGGTCAATTTTGCTTCATGCATTTTGAAGTTCTATTATTAGGTGAATAGCAATTTAAAATTGTGTCTCCTTTGCAGACAAAGATGTCACAAAAAAAGAAAACTATAGGCCAATATCACTGATGAGAATAGATGCAAAAATCCTCAACAAAATACTAGCAAACAGAATCCAACAGCACATTAAAAGGATCATACACCATGATCAAGTGGGGTTTATCCCAGGAATGCAAGGATTCTTCAATATATGCAAATCAATCAATGTGATACACCATATTAACAAATTGAAGAATAAAAACCATATGATCATCTCAATAGATGCAGAAAAAGCTTTCGACAAAATTCAACACCCATTTATGATAAAATCCCTCCAGAAAGTAGTCATAGAGAGAAGTTACTTCAACATAATAAAGGCCATATATGACAGATGCATAGCCAACATCGTTCTCAATGGTGAAAAACTGAAACCATTTCCTCTAAGATCAGGAACACGACAAGGTTGCCCACTCTCACCACTATTATTCAACATAGTTTTGGAAGTTTTAGCCACAGCAATCAGAAAAGAAAAAAGAAATAAAAGGAATCCAAATCAGAAAAGAAGAAGTAAAACTGTCATTGTTTGCAGATGACATGATACTGTACATAGAGAATCCTAAAGATGCTACCAGAAAACTACTACAGCTAATCAATAAATTTGGTAAAGTAGCAGGATATAAAATTAATGCACAGAAATCTCTTGCATTCCTATACACTAATGATGAAAAATCTGAAAGAGAAATTAAGGAAACACTCCCATTTACCATTGCAACAAAAAAGAATAAAATACCTAGGAATAAACCTACCTAAGGAGACAAAAGACTTGTATGCAGAAAACTATAAGACACTGATGAAAGAAATTAAAGATGATACCAACAGATGGAGAGATATACCATGTTCTTGGATTGGAAGAATCAGTATTGTGAAAATGACTGTACTACCCAAAGCAATCTACAGATTCAGTGCAACCCCTATGAAACTACCAATGGCATTTTTCACAGAACTAGAACAAAAAATTTCACAATTTGTATGGAAACGCAAAAGACCCTGAATAGCCAAAGCAATAATGACAAAGAAAAACGGAGCTGGAGGAATCAGGCTCCTGGACTTCAGACTATACTACAAAGCTACAGCAATCAAGACAGTAGGGTACTGGCACAGAAACAGAAATATAGATCAATGGAACAGGATAGAAAGCCCAGAGATAAACCCACGCATATATGGTCACCTTATCTTTGATAAAGGAGGCAAGAATATGCAATGGAGAAAATACAGCCTCTTCAATAAGTGGTGCTGGGAAAACTGGATAGCTACATGTAAAAGAATGAAATTAGAACACTCCCTAACACCATACACAAAAATAAACTCAAAATGGATTAAAGACCTAAATTTAAGGCCAGATACTATAAAACTCTTAGAGGAAAACATAGGCAGAACACTCTATGACATAAGTCACAGCAAGATCCTTTTTGACCCACCTCCTAGAGAAAGGGAAATAAAAACACAAATAAACAAGTGGGACCTAATGAAACTTAAAAGCTTTTGCACAGCAAAGGAAACCATAAACAAGACGAAAAGACAGCCCTCAGAATGGGAGAAAAATATTTGCAAATGAAGCAACTGACAAAGGGTTAATCTCCAAAATGTACAAGCAGCTCATGCAGCCCAATGTTAAAGAAACAAACAACCCAATCGAGAAATGGGCAGAAGACCTAAATAGACATTTCTCCAAAGAAGAAACACAGATTGCCAACAGACACATGAAAGGATGCTCAACATCACTAATCATTAGAGAAATGCAAATCAAAACTACAATGAGGTATCACCTCACACTGGTTAGAATGGCCATCATCAAAAAATCTACAAACAATAAATGTGGAGAAAAGGGAGCCCTCTTGCACTGTTGGTGGGAATGTAAATTGATACAGCCACTATGGAGAACAGTATGGAGGTTTCTTAAAAAACTAAAAATAGAACTACCATACAACCCAGCAATCCCACTACTGGGCATATACCCTGAGAAAACCATAATTCAAAAAGAGTCATGTACCACAATGTTCATTGCAGCACTATTTACAATAGCCAGGACATGGAAGCAACCTAAGTGTCCATCGACAGATGAATGGATAAAGAAGACGTGACATATATATACAATGGAATATTACTCAGCCATAAAAAGAAACGAAATTGTGTTATTTGTAGTGAGGTGGGTGGACCTAGAGACTGTCATACAGAGTGAAGTAAGTCAGAAAGAGAAAAACAAATACCGTATGCTAACACACATATATGGAATCTAAAAAATAAAATGGTTCTGAAGAACTTAGGGGCAGGACAGGGATAAAGACGCAGATGTAGAGAATGGACTTGAGGACACAGGGAGGGTGAAGGGTAAGCTGGGACGAAGTGAGATATTGGCATTGACATATATACACTACCAAACGTAAAATGGATGGCTAGTGGGAAGCAGCCGCATAGCACAGGGAGATCAGCTCGGTGCTTTGTGGCCACCTAGAGGGGCGGGATAGGGAGGGTGGGAGGGAGATGCAAGAGGGAGGGGATATGGGGATATATGTATACGTATAGCTGACTCACTTTGTTATACAGCAGAAACTAACACAACATTGTAAAGCAATTATACTCCAATAAAGATGTTAAAAAATATTTTTGTCTCCTTGACGAATGTATGTTTTATTATTGCAAAATGAACCTCTTTACCTTCAGCAAAACTCCTTGTCTTGAAATTTACTCTGAGTTTAATAAAGCTTAGTGTTTGTGTGATATATCTTTTCCTATTTCTTTACTTTTATGCTATCTGTGTCTTTGTATTTAAAATTGTCTCTTACAAATACCATATAGTTGGATCTTGCTTTTTAAACAAATCTAGTCTGATAACCCCTGTCTAATTGGAGTCTTTAGTTCATTTTTATCTAATGTAATTTTTAATATTGTTGGATTTAAATTTATTTTTTTGATGTTTGTCTGTTTATCTCCTCCATTCTTCATTCGCTTCTCTTTTCCTATCTCCTCTAAGTTAAAGTTTTTTAAACTTTTATTTTTTAGTATTCCATTTTACTCTCTCAATCGGCTTTTTAAAACCATACCTCTTTACTATTTTTTTAAGTGGGTTCTCTATGGATTTCAATATGCAACCTTAACTTATTGCAGTCTACCTTGAGTTAATATTATACCACTTCATATATAATGTAAGAAACTTACAATATAATTCCATCTATAGCCATTCCATCGTTTATGCTGTTGTTGTCATATACTTCACTTTTACATATGTTAGAAACTCCACAATATACTTTAATATTTTTGCTGTTAAAAACTCATATAGTTTTGTCATACTAATGTTGATATTAGTATAGTGGCCATACTAATATCAGACAAAATGGACTTTATGCCAGAAATTCTTACTAGAGACAAAGAAAGATATTTTATGATAAAAGGGTCAACCCGTAAGGAGTATATAACAATCATAAACGAGAACAATAAGTCAGGATCTGTGTATCCCTCACCATTTCTCCCATCATTTACTTCTTCATAACCATAGTAAAATATCAAAACCAGGAAATGGTTATTGATACAATGCGTGTATATAGTTCTATGCCTTTTAGCACATGTGTAGATTTGTGTAACCACCTCCACAATCAAGATATAGAACTATTCCATCACTACAAAGATCTCTCTTTCTACCCCATTGTAGTCACACCCACACCTCCTCTCCCCTCCATGGCTTCTGATGAGAAATCTGTTGTCATTTAAATTGTTTTTGTCTATGGGTATTACTTCCCTCTTGCTGCTTTCAGATTTTTTTCTTTGTCTTTAGTTTTGAGAAGTTTGATTATGATATGTCTAAGCATGGGTTTGTTAGGGCTTATCCTGTTTAGGATTCACTCAGATATTTAAATCTGTAGGTTTATGTATTTTCCTAAATTTGGGAAAATTTCTGCTACTCTTTCTTTGAATAATATTTGTGCTCCACCTTCTTTGCCACTCCTTCTGAGACACCATAGATCAAGATATTAGATCTTTTTTTACAGTCCCAGAAGTCCCTGAGGCTCTGTTCATTTTTTTTTTTGTCTATTTTCCCTCTATCGTTCTAATGGGATAATTTCTGCTGTTCTATTTTCAAGTTCACTACTTCTTTTTCTGTCATTCCCATTCTGCTTTTAAACTCATCCAGTGAGTTTTTCCTTATAGATTATTGTATTTTTTTTTCTTTTAGCTCTAAAAGTTCTGTTTGGCTCTCCTCATATACCTTTTGTTTCTTTGCTGAGACTTTCTTTTTTATGATTTGTTTCAAGCACTTTCATAGTTGTATTTTTATGATGGCTACTTTATTTTTTACTTATTTTTTGGCCACACTGAGGCAGCATGCGGGATCTTAGTTCCCCAACCAGGGATCAAACCCGTGCCCCCTGCAGTGGAAGTGTGGAGTCTTAACCACTGGACCACCAGGGAAGTCTCAATGATGGCTACTTTAAATCCTTATTATGTAATTCTAACATCTCTGTCATTCAGTGTTGATGTCTGCTAGTTGTCTTATTGTCATCAAGTTGAGATATTTCTTGTTCTTGGTATGACAAGTGATTTTCAATTGTATCATGGACATTTTGGGTGTTATTTATGACTTTGGTTCTTATTTAAATTTTGTGTTTTAGCAGGCCTCCTCTGACCCCAAGCAGGCAAAGTGAACAAGCATGCCACCTCATTATTGCCAAGTGGGGGTAGAAGTCCAGGTTCCCCACTTGGCCTCTTTTGACATCCTGTGGGTCAGGCGCACTTTATTATTTCTGGGCAGGGGTGGAAGTTCATGCTTCCCATTAGGCTTCCACTGACACCCACCCCGCGCTGGGAGGGAGCAGGATGCCTTGTTATTGCTCCCTGTGTGGGCCCCCCTGACACCACAGGGAGTGGAGTGAGGTTCATTATTATGCAGCAGGGATGAAAGTCCTAGCTCCCCACTCAGACTTCTCTACCACCACCCCAGTTGGGGAAAAGGAGCACTTTGTTACTGCTGGGCAAGCATCAAAATCTAGGCTTCCTATTAAGCCTTTGTTGATGGGCGTGGTGGGTGATGGGGCTACAGTTTTTTTGTGGTGTTAGGCTGGATTTGGGTGGTTATTGTCTAAAAGTTTCTGTCTTGCCAGGCTGCCCTTTTCCTGGTCCTTTGGCTAGAGAGTACAAGCTATCCTTGTAGTTGTTTTTGTCTCTGCCCACTGGCATTTCTGGGTTACTGGCTTCTCCAGCACTCAGTATAGGATATATTAACCAGAAAGAGAACCCAGAGAACTTACTGCTAGGTTGTTTTCATGATTCCTCAGGTCTCTAGCTAGTCTGCTTTCTTTTCACCACATTTCACAGTCTTAGGTTTCTTTTATGTGTAATGTCCAGAGTGTTTAGCTGTACTTAGCAGGAAGAACTGGGAAAAATACATCTGCTCTATCTTATCCTGGACCAGAAAAACAATGTTGGATGTTACATAGCTTTTTTTATTTTTATT